>NC_091629.1:25427548-26111109 GCF_027580195.1 Bos mutus | reverse complement strand
GCAGAGGAACCACCTCCTGGAACACAGATGATGTCTGACCACCTGGCCCGCTCGGGCGAAGGAGGTACCAGGCATTCAGTGGTGGAAGTGATGCTAGCTCTGCATCATTAGCCCCTACAACTGGCGCTGAAAGATCCTGTCTTGAGTGGTGTCGACACCACCTCCACTCTCCTTACAGTGTTGGAGGCACAATTCCATGGCCACCTACTGAACCTGAGGTTTGACAGCCACACAGCAGGATAGAAAAAGGCACGTAAGGCATGAATTAATGTGGTATGAAAAGCAAAGTCAGGAAAAGTCCAGGGAGTGAGGAGGCAGGGAGACGCATCCTGTAGGGAAGGAGTGTGACCTGCTGATAGACGGGTGCTGGGCAGATTGACACCCCCATTTTTTCCTGGACTCTGCCGTTTACAGAAGCCCACAGGCAGTCAGTTCCCACTGGCAGGCTTCAGCTGAGAGGAAGGGAACTTGCAGCTGTTAGAAGCAGCAAGTGTTCAAATACAAACATCAGGGTTAAATTTTTCAGCAAATCCCATCACAGTGATGGTCAAGTCCATCTCACCTTTAGACCTGGATGCTGCCAGCAACACGTAACAGAAATCCTAGTTGTAGGACATGGAAACATGGTACCATTCTCCATCTGGGAGCTTCTCCTGGGGTCACGGTTTCCAGAGTTTGGCTCTAAACATTCTTCTGGTGACGTCCATCTGAGCCAGAGCATTCCTACAGCTCTGCCGGCCACGGCCTGTCTCTGTTTCCCTTGAGCAATCAACCTTCAACCACACCTGCGGGATGTGGTGGAGACATCCATCACAAAACATAGACGCATAGACAAGGAGCCCCTCCTCCTAAGGCTGCACCCACCTCCTCCTGGAAATTTAGACAAGACACAAACAGGAGTGGGATGGCACCTGTGGAATTTAAGCCGGAGATGCAAGTTGATGAAATGGTTTGTCCCCACATGCAGTTTGAACAAACTCCAGGAGATAGTGGTGAACAGAGGGGCCCGGTTTGCTGCAGTCTGTGGGGCTACAAAGAGTCGGACACCGCTTAGCAACTGAACAACAGCAACCACATGCAGTAAAAACACTTAGAATTTTGCCTGCAGGGAGCAGAAAGCAGATTCCTTGAGATCTATCTTTATATAAAAATAAAAAATGGTTTATTTTTTTCTTATTAGAAAAAGGAGATAAAATAGTTTATATTTTGAAAAGTATAAAAATCAGTAAAAAGGAAATGGAAAAGTTCCTGTAACACATTCCCTCAGATCATTACCATGATTTTTTTTTTTTTTTTTTGGATGTATTTACTTCTATGTACGCTGGACTGGAAGAAACACAAGCTGGAATCAAGATTGCCAGGAGAAATATCAATAACCTCAGATATGCAGATGACACCACCCTTATGGCAGAAAGTGAAGAGGAACTAAAAAGCCTCTTGATGAAAGTGAAAGTGGAGAGTGAAAAAGTTGGCTTAAAGCTCAACATTCAGAAAATGAAGATCATGGCATCTGGTCCCATCACTTCATGGGAAATAGATGGGGAAACAGTGGAAACAGTGTCAGACTTTATTTTTCTGGGCTCCAAAATCACTGCAGATGGTGACTGCAGCCATGAAATTAAAAGACGCTTACTCCTTGGAAGGAAAGTTATGACCAACCTAGATAGCATATTCAAAAGCAGAGACATTACTTTGCCAACAAAGGTCCGTCTGGTCAAAGCTATGGTTTTTCCTGTGGTCATGTATGGATGTGAGAGATGGCCTATGAAGAAGGCTGAGTGCTGAAGAATTGATGCTTTTGAACTGTGGTGTTGGAGAAGACTCTTGAGAGTCCCTTGGACTGCAAGGAGACCCAACCAGTCTATTCTGAAGGAGATCAGCCCTGGGATTTCTTTGGAAGGAATGATGCTAAAGCTGAAACTCCAGTACTTTGGCCACCTCATGGGAAGAGTTGATTCATTGGAAAAGACTCTGATGCTGGGAGGGATTTGGGGCAAGAGGAGAAGGGGACGACAGAGGATGAGATGGCTGGATGGCATCACTGACTCGATAGACGTGAATCTGAGTGAACTCCAGGAGTTGGTGATGGACAGGGAGGCCTGGTGTGCTGTGATTCATGGGGTCGCAAAGAGTCGGACATGACTGAGCGACTGATCTGAGCTGATCTGATGGATAGATAAGTGAAAATTATGATCATGGAATCATGTTTGATATGTAATCTTAAACCAGGCTTTTCCGTTTAGTATTTTCACCTCTTCTCATGCTAAACATGGTTTGTTTTCACTATACAAAATAAAATATTGCAGAAATTTAAAAACAAGTAAAATAAAAAACAAAGTAAGGATCTCTAGCCCACTGTCTCTCATCACCACCTTTGGATGTTTAATGCATAATCTGATGATTATTTTTCTCTTTTCTAGGTATAGACATAGTTTCTAAGTTTTGTCCTCAGATCTTCCCATTTCACTGTGTTATTCATAGAGATGGACAAGAATTAGTTAACTCCTTCTCCTATTGAATGTGTTCCTTTCTTTAGATTATATTGTAGCTTTTGCTAGAACAAAGTTTGTTTCTGGGAGGATCCTTTCAGCTTTGGCTTCGTTGTTGATGGTTTTCCTTAGCATAAAGTCTTTGAACTAGAATTAGGAAACTATAGAACAGGATCTTTTTATCAGCTCAAGATATATTCTAAGCTCCCTTCACAAAATATTATGAGCTCTTTCTATACTAGTATAGACATTTCATAGCAATTTTAACCAGTTTAAGATGTTCTGATTTAGTTCTGATATTTTTGACATTTTAGGTAGTTAAATCTTTCTATTTCATTTCCCTTTTGTTTTCTTTCATATATATTAATAGAAAGCCCTTCTCCAACATTAGGACATCTGGACTTACACGTATTTTTCCATATTGTAAAAAAATAATAATTTTTACTTTTTCCATTCAGTTCCTTACTCCAAGTAGAATTTACTTTAGTAAGTCCTGTAATGTGAGATTTTTTTTTTTCTGTTTCCAAAGCAGATAAGTAAGTGTTCAGCACCAATTTTTGAAGAATATTGTATTCCATGATAAGTGATGTTTCTTCCATCACATAGTCAATCCAAGGCACACATTTCTTTTCCATTGGCCCATTGTTGACTTCACACCATTGCTACCTCTGACTTTTTGTAGCTCAGAGCACAGCAGGTAAGCAGGTGGATGCTAAAAAAACAAACAAACAAACAAACAAAAAAAAACACTGCATGGTGCTATGCAAATACCTGCTGCTGATTGTGTGACTTTGTGAATAGGCACTAAAAGCCTTCTGACTTCTACTGCAAGGGGATATCATGGTTCTTTTTACATGAAGTTTTTGAAGCAGGGAACTAAGACAGCTCAAGAAAGATAACATAGGGTGTTTATAGGGGTTCATTTCAAGGGCTAGTTGTGTGTGTATGTTTAGTTGCTAAGTCGTCTCCAACTCTGCAACCCCATGGACTGTAACCCTTTAGGCTCCTCTGTCCATGGGATTTCCCAGGCAAGAATACTGGAGTGGATTGCCATTTCCTTCTCCAGGGGATCTTCTCGACCCAGGGATCAAACCAAAGTCTCCTACATTGCAGGCAGATTCTTTACCACTGAGCTACCAGGGAAGCCCAAGGACTGGTTAAAAGAGTTAGTTACAAGGGCTAGTTACAAGTCATTGCTACTATAATAGTCTCCACTCTAGCTGGTAGCAGGCGCAATGCTTAGTGGTTCTCGTCTTCTGCTTTTGTAAAAATCTTGGCTATTTTTGCATGGTTATCTTTCCAGAAAAATCTCCCTGATCTTCCAAGAAAATTCCATCAAAATTTTGATGAAGAGTATGAAGCTGACGCAATCATTTGGGGAAAACTGACTTTGTGCCATGACCCATCACTTTCTGTACCACATGGTATATTTTTCCAGCCTAAGATTTTATTTATAATATTTATAAATAAATAAACATTATAATATTTATATTCAAGCAATTCTAAAGGTGCATATGAGATGTTTTTGAACATTTATTCCTAATGTCATTTCTATGGGTTTTTTGGGGGAAGTGGGGAATTGGCTTTTTTTTTTATTTTTGCTCACATGACTCATTTTTCTCATGTTTTCAAATAACATGGCTTATAGTCAGAAAGATATAATTGAGGTGTATATGTTTTTATATTTGAACAGCATTGCCTGATTTGGGTATTAGTACTAAAATTTTGACTGCTTTTTCAGGCTTTCTAAAAATTCAGATCAGTTCAGTCACTCAGTCATGTCCCACTCTTTGCAACCCCGTGGCCTGCAGCACACCAGCCTCCCCTGTCCATTACCAACTCCCAGAGCTTGCTCAAACTCATATCCACCATGTCAGTGATGCCATGCAACCATCTCATCCTCTGTCATTCCCTTATCTTCCTGCCTTCAATCTTTCCCAGCATCAGAGTATTTTCCAGTGAGTCAGTTCTTTGCATGAGGTGGTGCCAGGGTCCAGCCCCGGTGGATCCAGGGAATTCGAAGTGGGGACGGCGTCGGGGAGGACCAGGAAACAACTGCTTAATTAAATGTTAATTAAGGATGTAAAGAGTAATAGAATAAGGATAACTCAGTGAGGAAATTCAGTGTAGAAAAGAGGCTGAATAATTCAGCCAGAAGGTGAGAAAAAGAACGACATGGGGAGACCAAGTTTCAGTGAACAAGGCCCACACTTTATTTTCCAAAGTAGTTTTTATACCTTAAGTTATGCATAGAGGATAATGGGGGAAGGGGTAGAGTCATGCAGTAAGCCAGGCTTTCTTCCTGCAAACTTATCATATGCAAAAGTTTAGGTGATTTTCATCATCTTCTGGCCCGGAGGCCTGTTAACATTTTAAGACCCTTTCTTCAGAAAACTTATTTTTCTCTAAAGGTGATTAGTCAGGCGCCACCCTCCAAAAGCATTAAAGTTGCATTCCTATAGGGCAAAGGTGTGGTGGGCTGTAACAAGAAAAAGAATTAACTCAGGGTCCAAGGTTACAAACATTAAACTACTACTTATACCAATTATATTAATCAATACACTGCCAGGGACACAGCAGGTAAGGGATATGGAGACTTAGCAGCAAACATTGGCCCAACAAGTGAAAAACCCTTCACCAATACAATTTTTAATCAATCTTTTAACTGCTCAAAGGAATCTGTATTTAGACAGTTTAGAATATCTCATGCCTCTCACAGTTGGGAGGCTCTGAGCAATCACACGTGGCCGGAAAAACCTATTCAGGCAGGCTAGAGGATTTCCAAAGGAGTTTGTAGGTTGAAACACTATCACACCCAGGAACTTTATTAACTGGAGCTGTTAAGTTAACTCTGTTTTTCAGAGAGAGGTAGTGGGGGACAGCCCCCTGTAAAGTCAGAGGTGTAGGTGAGAGCACAAAGCAGAAAGTAGGCAGACTCTGGTTTTGGGGGTAGATGCTCGAGAATTTCCAGGGGGACTCCTGAGGCTCGATCCTGCCTTTGCATATGTCGAGCCTCCTTCTTCATGACCTTTGCCACGGGTGGAGTTCCTCACGCTGGCTCCCGGCAATGATAGAATTCCAGTTGAGCTATTCCAGATCCTGAAACATGATGCTGTGGAAAGTGCTGCACTCAATATGCAATATGCACTCAATATGCAATATGCCGGCTCCCGGCAAGGTGGCCAAAGTATTGGAGTTTCAGCTTCAGCATCAATCCTTCCAATGAATATTCAGGACTGATATCCCTTAGGACTGACTGGTTGGACCTCCTTGCAGTCCAAGGGACTCAAGAGTCTTCTCCAACATCACAGTTCAAAAGCATCAATTCTTCCACACTCAGCCTTCTTTATAGTCCAAATCTCACATGCATACATGACTACTGGAAAAACCATAGTTTTGACTAGATGGACCTTTGTCAGCAAAGTCATATCTCTGCTTTTTAATATGCTGTCTAGATTGGTCATAGCTTTTCTTCGAAGGAGCAAGCGCCTTTTAATTTCATGGCTGCAGTTACCACCTGCAGTGATTTTGGAGCCCAAGAAAATAAAGTCTCTCACTATTTCCATTGCTTCCCCATTTATTTGGCATGAAGTGATGAGACTGGATGCCATGATCTTAGTTTTTTGAATGTTGAGTTTTAATCCAACTTTCTCACTCTCCTCTTTCACTTTCAGCAAGAAGCTCTTTAGGTCCTCTTCACTTTCTGCCATAGGGGTGGTATCATCTGCGTATCTGAGGTTATTGATATTTCTCCTGGGAATCTTGATTCCAGCTTGTGTTTCATCCAGCCTGGCATTTCACATAATGTACTCTGCATATAAGTTTATAAGCAGGGTGACAATATACAGCCTTGACCTACTCCTTTCCCAATTTGGAACCAGTCCATTGTTCCATGTCCAGTTCTAACTGTTGCTTCCTGACCTGCATACAGATTTCTTAAGAGGCAGGTCAGGTGGTCTGACACAGTTTGTGGTGATCCACACAGTCAAAGGCTTTGGCATAATCAATAAAGCAGATGTAGATTTTTTCTGGAATTCTCTTGCTTTTTCGATGATCCCATGGATGTTGGCAATTTGATCTCTGGTTCCTCTGCCTTTTCTAAAACCAGCTTGAACATCTGAAAGTTCATGGTTCACATATTGTTGAAGCCTGGCTTGGAGAATTTTGAGTGTTACTTTGCTACCGTGTGAGATGAGTGCAGTTGTGTGGTAGTTTAAACATTCTTTGGCACTGCCTTTCTTTGGGATTGGAATGAAACTGACCTTTTCCAGTCTTGTGGCCATTGCTAAGTTTTCCAAATTTGCTGACATATTGAGTGCAGCACTTTCACAGCATCATTTTTCAGGATTTGAAATAGCTCAACTGGAATTCCATCACCTCCACTAGCTTTGTTCATTTGATACTTCTTAAGGACCACTTGACTTCACATTCCAGGATGTCTGACTCTAGGTGAGTAATCACACCATCGTGGTTATCTGGGTCATGGAGATCTTTTTTGTATAGTTCTGTGTATTCTTGTCACCTCTTCTTAATATCTTCTGCTTCTGTTAGGTCCATATCATTTCTGTCCTTTATTGTGCCCATCTTTGCATGAAACATTCTCTTGGTATCTCTAATTTTCTTGAAGAGATCTCTAGTCTTTCCCATTCTATTGTTTCCCTCTATTTCTTTGCATTAATCACTAAGGAAGGCTTTCTTATCTCTCCTTGCTATTCTTTGGAGCTTTGCATTCAAATGGGTATATCTTTCCTTTTCTCCTTTGCCTTTCCCTTCCCTTCTTTTCTCAGCTATTTGTAAGACCTCCTCAGAAAATCATTTTGCCTTTTTGCATTTCTTTTTCTTGGGGGTGGTTTTGATCACTGCCTCCTGTGCAATGTCACAAACTTCTGTCCATAGTTCTTCAGTCACTCTATCAGATCTAATCCCTTGAATCTATTTGTCACTTGCACTGTATAATTGTAAGGGATTTGATTTAGGTCATAATTGAATGGTCTAGTGGCTTTCCCTACTTTCTTCAATTTAAATCTGAATTTGGCAATTAGGTGTTCATGATCTGAGCCACAGTCAGCTCCTGGTCTTGTTTTTGCTGACTGTATAGAGCTTCTCCATCTTTGGCTACAAAGAATATAATCCATCTGATTTCAGTGAATATCTGCTGATGCTAAGCCACTTCAGTCGTGTCCGACTCTGTGTGACCCCATAGATGGCAGCCTACCAGGCTCCCCCGTCCCTGGGATTCTCCAGGCAAGAACACTGGAGTGGGTTGACATTTCCTTCTCCAATGCATGAAAGTGAAAAGTGAAAGGGAAGTCACTCAGTCGTGTCTGACTCTTTGCAATCCCATGGACTGCAACCTACCGGGCTTCTCCATCCATGGGGTTTGCCAGGCAAGAGTACTGGAAATCTGGTGATGGCCATTATGAGGTTGCTATTAACCCCATCATAGAGCTGCCAAGCAGATGACCCACAAACTGCCGAGCAATTATACCAAAGAAATTCTCACACTGTTAAGAAAGTTCTAGGACCCACAAGAGATTTCCCAACCTGGGGATCTGGCAAAGGGACTGAGAACCCCCAGGCAACTTTACTTTGGAGGCAAGTGGGATTTGATTACAGAACTTACACAAGCATGGGGAAACAGACTCTTGAAGGACACAAGCAAAACCTTGTGTGCACCAGATCACAGTAGAAAGGAGAAATGACCCCACAAGAGACTGATCCAGACTTGCCTGTGAGTGTCCAGGAGTCTGCAGCAGAGGTGTGGGTTGGCAGTGGCCTGCTGCAGGGTTGGGGACACTGAGTGCAGCAGTGTATGCATGGGACTTTTTGAAGGAGATTGCCATTATCTTCATTACCTCCACCATTGTTTGGTTTCAGGCCAAACAACAGGGAGGGAACAGAGCCCAGCCCATCAATAGAAGGTTGGATTAAAGATTTACTGAGCATGGCCCCACCCATCAAAACAAGACCAGTTTCCCCCACAGTCAGTCTCTCCCATCAGGGAGCTTCCATAAGCCTCTTATCCTTATCAGACACAGTAAAAACCACAGTCACAGAAAACTAATCAAACTGATCACATGGACCACTCAGTGAAACTGAGTCATACCGTATAGGGCCACCCAAGATGGACAGGTCATGGTGGAGAGTTCTGACAAAACGTGGTCCAGTGGAGAAGGGAACGGCAAACCACTTCAGTATTCTTGCCTTGAGAACCCCATGAACAGTATAAAAAGGCAAAAAGATATGACACTAAAAGATGAACTCCCCAGGTTGGTAGATGCTCAATATGCTACTGGTGATCGGTGGAGAAATAAGTCCAGAAAGAATGAAGAGATGATGTCAAAGAGAAAACAACACCCAGATGTGGATGTAACTGGTGACGGAAGTAAAGTCTGATGCTGTAAAGAGCAATATTGCATAGAAACCTGGAATGTTAGGTCCATGAATCAAGGTAAATTGAAAGTGGTCAAGCAGGAGATGACAAGAGTGAACGTCGACATTTTAGGAATCAGTGAACTAAAATGGACCAGAATGGGTGAATTTAATTCAGATGACTATTATATCTACTACTGTGGGCAAGAATCCCTTAGAAGAAATGGAGTAGCCCTCATAGTCAACAAAAGAGTTCAAAATGCAGTACTTGGGTGCAGTCTCAAAAATAACAGAATGATCTCTGTTCATTTCCAAGACAAACCATTCAATATCACAATAATCCAACTCTATGCCATGACCAGTAATGCTGAAGAAGCTGACTTTGAATGGTTCTATGAAGACCTACAAGACCTTCTAGAACTAACACTCAAAATAGACATCCATCATGGGGGACTGGAATGCAAAAGCAGGAAGTCAGGAGATACCTGGAGTAACAGGCAAATTTGGCCTTGGAGTACAAACCAAAGCAGAGCAAAGGCTCACACAGTTTTGCCAAGAGAACACACTGGTCATAGGAAACACCCCTTTCCAAAAACACAAGAGAAGACTCTACACATGGACATCACCAGATGGTCAATACCAAAAAATTCGGATGTCATCTTCAAACAAATAATATCTGTGTGCTTCCCTGTCTGTAGTCTAAGCCCCTCCTCTCTGTTATCATCTGAGAGAATCAGCTAATATACTCAGAATGGCACTGAAAACAGTAGTGTGGATAGTCGTTCTGAATATAAGGTGTCACAAGAGCCCTTTCTTTACCTCTGTCCCTGCCACCTGCCAAATGATCGTGTGTCCCTGATACCCTGTGCCAGTTTTTTCATTATGACCAACCTAGATAGCATATTCAAAAGCAGAGGCATTACTTTGTCAACAAATGTCCATCTAGTCAAGACTATGGTTTTTCCAGTGGTCATGTATGGATGTGAGAGTTGGACTGTGAAGAAAGCTGAGTGCTGAAGAATTGATGCTTTTGAACTGTGGTGTTGGAGAAGACTCTTGAGAGTCCCTTGGACTGCAAGGAGATCCAACCAATCCATTCTGAAGGAGATCAGCCCTGGGTGTTCTTTGGAAGGAATGATGCTAAAGCTGAAACTCCAGTACTTTGGCCACCTCATGCAAAGAGTTGACTCATTGGAAAAGACTCTGATGCTGGGAGGGATTGGGGGCAGGAGGAGAAGGGGATGACAGAGGATGAGATGGCTGGATGGCATCACCGACTTGATGGACATGAGTTTGAGTGAACTCCAGGAGTTGGTGATGGACGAGGAGGCCTGGCATGCTACAATTCATGGGGTTGCAAAGAGTTGGACACGACTGAGCGACTGAACTGAACTGAAGGTAAATATTAGTAGCACTTGCCTTGGAGGTAAGTCTTTGTCCAGTGGCTGATTAGTCATCCTGCAATTCATTGCCCCATCCGTCTACACCTGCTCTCCTTCCTTCCCACCTATACCCACTGGACCTTTTCTTTCCACCTAGACTCCTCCCTGTCTTTTTTTTTTTTTTAAATAATAGAACTATTTTATTAAACATATGAACGTACTTATTTTGTATAACACGCATTTCTTTCTTTCCTCTGCCCCAGGAAGCCAGTGCTCTAGAACCCCATGTTTATAAAAACACACTGTGGCAGCTATTATGACAAGGTGAAAAAAGTGAAATTCTGAAAGTAACAACACATAACCAAAGTGGGGAACAAAAAAAGGCAGAGGTGAGTGGGCCCAGTGTTGCTCATCTTCTCTCAAGAGGAAACAATTTAAGAATAGAAACTCTTGAGCATTATTTAAGCAGTACTGCCCAACTCTCTTGGTAGCATCTCTCGTTCAATTCCATTTATCTTGATGTTGTAACTAACTAATCTGTTACTTCGTTAAGAAATTCTGCCCTGGTTTATATTGTTTTGAGTGGCCCATATCCCTTTGAGCTTCAAAAACACAGAACTCGCTCAGTCGTGTCCGACTCTTTGCGACCCCATGGATTGTAGCCTACCAGGCTCCTCAGTCCATGAGATTTTCCAGGCATGAATACTGGAATGGGTTGCCATTTCCTTCTCCTCTTCCCTGTCTTTTTTACAGCTAGGTCTCTCAGGGGAGGCCCTTATTTCTGGAGCCAGTTTTTATCTTTCCAAAACTCTTCACTTTTTCCCTCTCTCAACAAAGGACAGATGTTGCATGTCCACATGGCTGAGCTGGGAGCCTGCCCTGAGGTTCAACTTGCAGTTGAGGGTTGAGAGGAAGAATTGAAATGCTTCTGTGGTCTGGGAAATTCAGAATGGTGAAATCTTATAAAGATCTTCAGTACTGGAAATTCTGGGAAAACGTGGCCTGACTTTGGACCCAGTGATTTTAGGGAATCTTAAATATAAACCATGATTAATTAGCAGAGGATTTTTGGTCATATTATTGCCACATACTAATATTCCAGATCCTGACCAAAAGCTGGGATGATTGTATTAGCCACAAATGTTTCTTCTCTTTGCCTCTTTTTACTTAACTTCTATCTAAAAACTAGGTAAGTTGAAATTCAGTTGAGCACTTTGGTCTTGGTCTGCTGCCACATCTGGTCATCTTCATGGTTTATCTTTGTGATTCTCAGCCCACAGGAAACAAAAGGTATATAGCCCTCGAATGCAAGATTAATTTGACCCTGATCTCAGTTCCCTTCGATTTAGCAGTTCCTTGATGATGTGTCAGTCCATCAATCAGGACTATGAGCAAGAGAGATGACAGTAAGTTGGATGAAGCTGAGAGATGGATCTAATAATATGTATCTTACCATGTTTTCTCTTTGAGCCTAAAACTGTATTCTTAGATAAAAGACTCAAAAGCCAGAGTAATTCCTCCTGATGACTTGCTTTAAAGTTGGGGTTGGGTGGCAGGTGTTGAGACTGGGAGGGAGGTGGACCTGGAGCCCTCAGGGCCAAGCAAATCCCAAGGCTGCCTGCAGCTGCTGTTAAGAAGTCAGGCATCACAATCTCCTAATTCATTCCCACCTTAGTATCCATATGTTTGTTCTCTACATCTGTGTGTCTATTTCTGCTTTGCAAATAGGTTCATCTGTACTGTTTTCTAGACTCCACATATATGTGTTAATATATGATATTTGTTTTTCTTTTTCTTACTTCGCTCTGACATATATACACTATTACGTGTAAGGTAACTAATCAGAACCTACTGTATAGCATAGAAAACTTTACTCAATTCTCTGTGGTGACCTAAGCAGGAAGAAAATCCAAAAAAGAAGAGATTTATGTATTCATATAGCTGATTCAATTGATGTACAACAGAAACTAACACAACATTGCAAAACAATTACACTCCAACATTTTCTAAAAAAAAAATTTTTTTAATTCATGGAACCTGGGGTTCCTGGCTCCTTCCACCTACTGCTGTGTGACCACAGGCAATTATCTTACCTTCTCTGTCCCTCATTTCCACACCCGTAACATGGGGATGATAATAAGACGCACAGGATTAGTACAAGAATTAAATGAGTTAAGGTATACAGAATGCTGAGAACAATGCCTGTTCTCATTCCTGTTTGTTAAAATGTTCCAGGAAGTTGCTGGGGCTCTGGGCAGCATCAAGGCAAGGGCTATGTTTTTCATTTTATGGAGGTGACATGAGGGTGGGTCCAGGTGTTTGCAGGGGCTGCTGAGGGAGCCTGGGGTCATCCAAGCCCTGAGAAGTGATGTCAGAGGTATATGAGGAAGAGAAGCTCAGAAAGAGCGTCAGTGGTCAGTCCAGGGCACAGCAACAGAATCCAGCAGATGCAAGGAGGAGCCCATGGACCAGTCCATCATGCCCAGGCCAGGTTGGCAGGTGCATTTCCCAAGCAAACAGAGAAAATTCTGTTGCTCGTAACACTATTGTGTCACAGCAAGGATAAATGAGCCAGCAGAAGGCAGGAAAACACTTTTTTCTCATCTTTGTTCTCCGATTGTGGAAGTCCAAAAGCAACAACTGTGGAAAAGGAGATTCCACTAAATATAGAAGCACACTATTCATATGGAGTGAGTTACATGAAAAATAAATCTCCCTCTGCTGATGAAAATGTACCGTATTCAATGATCATTTCAACAATGAAGTAAATATGACCCATTGCAATATTTCTGGGTTTTTTTCTGACAGTTTTTGAAGTGACGATTAAAATTCATCATGCGCTGTGCTGTTCTAAGTCTCTTCAGTCATGTCCAACTCTTTGAGACCCCATGGACTGTAACCCTCAAGGCTCCTCTGTCCATGGAATTCTCCAGGCAAGAATACTGGAGTGGGTTGCCACTACCTCCTCCAGGGGATCTTCCTGACCCCGGGATTGAACCTGCGTCTCTATGTCTCCTGCTTTGGCAAGTGAGTTCTTTACCACTAAAGCCACCTGGGAAGCCCCCACTGATCTCAGATGCCCATATAATGGAAAAGTTTGAGATATTGGAAATAATGGAAAAGTTTGAGACATTGCAAGAAGTGCCACATTTTGGCACAGAGCCACAAAGCAAGCACAGCTGTTGGGAAAATGGAGCCAATAGCTTTGTTCAAGGCAGGGCTGCCACAAGACCTTCAATTTGTCAAAAACGCAGTAGTTGCAAAGTGCAGTAAAGCAAAGCACATTAAAATGAAGTCTGCCTATGTGAGAAGGAATAACGGGAAATGATGGGGAATTTCAGTTCATGGTAAGGAACATTTAAATAGATCTAAAAAGAATAGATGTGATTAGGTACATTTGGAACTATAAGCCAACTTTTAAGCCATTTTGAAAGTCATCAAAGCATGTTTATGGATTGTGCTATAAGAAAAGCAGTTTTACCAGCAAAATTTTCTTCTTCAAAAATGCAAAATGTTGTGCTTCAATGGAGTTTGAAATCTAGTCTTGACTTAAATACTACCCCAAAGAGCAATTGTAGGTACATTTCCTTCTCTGGAACAATGAACAAGTCTTGAAAAGTTATGGAGCTAACCAGGGATCTTTGGGGAAATGCCTCAAAAGTCCCCAGGAAAAGCCAGAACAGATTTTGCCATTTTTGCCTATTTCACCTTTTAAAAGATCATTTCCTTTCCAACACGTGCAGTAGAGTAGTCCCAGCCCGGGTTAGAAAAGCTTTATTTCATACTTAGAAAGGGTGAAACTCCCCATGGGGTTCCCAGATTCTAACTGTCTTGTAGATTTTAATTGAAACAGAAATTGCTCCTTTGGGCTGAGCTGATGGTTTGCAGAAATGTGAAGTCCTGGAGACCAGCTGGGGCAGTGGGGTAAAGTGACTCTCTGCTCATGTACAGAAGCTCAGACAGTATCACTTGTCACTGTCTTCCAGCTCATATTTAGAGTGAGGATGTGGGGCTGCTGTTGGTGGGGAAAAGAGTGGAGATTAAGACACTTTGAAGTCAATAATACGAACAAGGTACTGGGAATTGAGGCAGATGAATTCACCAAAAAACAGGACAAAATGCTACAGAAATTTGCCCCTAAATAATCTGTCCTTTGATTAAAATCAAGTTGTTCTGGATTCCTTAGCTCTACTCTTTTCCTACTCCCAATTTTTCTAAACAACATTTTATAGAAATGGACCTTTAAACAACAGTAATATTGGCTATCATTTGCTGAGCTCATGCTCTGTTTAGCATAATATAGCTTATGCTAAAACTGTCATATAGTTCAACTAATCCTCACTAGATTTCTAGTCTGTGGCTACTAGTATAACCCCAAGTTCACCAGCAGAGACCTTAAGTTCCAGAGAACATACATGAATTTCTCAAAGTCCCTGAGCTCTGAAGTGGCAGAGCTAGGGTTTAAATTTAAGGCTCTTGTTATTTCAAAGCCACTGCTCTTGATCTCCAAATTACATCATCATCTATATTAATGAAGGTTCAGATCAGATCAGATCAGTCGCTCAGTCGTGTCCGACTCTTTGCGACCCCATGAATGGCAGCACACCAGGCCTCCCTGTCCATCACCAACTCTGGGAGTTCACTCAGACTCACGTCCATAAAGTCAGTGATGCCATCCAGCCATCTCATCCTCTGTCGTTCCCTTCTCCTCCTGCCCCCAATCCCTCCCAGCATCAGAGTCTTTTCCAATGAGTCAACTCTTCACATGAGGTGGCCAAAGTACTGGAGTTTCAGCTTTAGCATCATTCCTTCCAAAGAACACCCAGGGCTGATCTCCTTCAGAATGGACTGGTTGGATCTCCTTGCAGTCCAAGGGACTCTCAAGAGTCTTCTCCAACACCACAGTTCAAAAGCATCAATTCTTCGGCCCTCAGCCTTCTTCACAGTCCAACTCTCACATCCATACATGACCACAGGAAAAGCCATAGCCTTGACTAGACGAACCTTTGTTGGCAAAGTAATGTCTCTGCTTTTCAATATGCTATCTAAGTTGGTCATAACTTTCCTTCCAAGGAGTAAGCGTCTTTTAATTTCATGGCTGCAGTCACCAACTGCAGTGATTTTGGAGCCGAAAAAAATAAAGTCTGACACTGTTTCCACTGTTTCCCCATCTATTTCCCATGAAGTGATGGGACCAGATGCTATGATCTTCATTTTCTGAATGTTGAGCTTTAAGCCAACTTTTTCACTCTCCACTTTCACTTTCATCAAGAGGCTTTTTAGTTCCTCTTCACTTTCTGCCATAAGGGTGGTGTCATCTGCATATCTAAGGTTATTGATATTTCTCCCAGCAATCTTGATTCCAGCTTGTGTTTCTTCCAGTCCAGCGTTTCTCATGATGTACTCTGCATATAAGTTAAATAAACAGGGTGACAATATACAGCCTTGACTAACTCCTTTTCCTATTTGGAACCAGTCTGTTGTTCCATGTCCAGTTCTAACTGTTGCTTCCTGAACTGCATACAAATTTCTCAAGCGGCAGATCAGGTGGTCTGGTATTCCCATCTCTTTCAGAATTTTCCACAGTTTATTGTGATCCACACAGTCAAAGGCTTTGGCATAGTCAATAAAGCAGAAATAGATGTTTTTCTGGAACTCTTTTGCTTTTTCCATGATCCAGCGGATGTTGGCAATTTGATCTCTGGTTCCTCTGCCTTTTCTAAAACCAGCTTGAACATCAGGAAGTTCACGGTTCACATATTGCTGAAGCCTGGCTTGGAGAATTTTGAGCATTACTTTACTAGCGTGTGAGATGAGTGCAATTGTGCGGTAGTTTGAGTATTCTTTGGCATTGCCTTTCTTTGGGATTGGAATGAAAACTGACCTTTTCCAGTCCTGTGGCCACTGCTGAGTGTTCCAAATTTGCTGGCATATTGAGTGCAGCACTTTCACAGCATCATCTTTCAGGATTTGAAAGAGCTCAACTGGAGTTCCATCACCTCCACTAGCTTTGTTCGTAGTGATGCTTTCTAAGGCCCACTTGACTTCACATTCCAGGATGTCTGGCTCTAGGTCAGTGATCACACCATCATGATTATCTGGGTCGTGAAGATCTTTTTTGTACAGTTCTTCTGTGTAGTCTTGCCACCTCTTCTTAATATCTTCTGCTTCTGTTAGGTCCATACCATTTCTGTCCTTTATCGAGCTCATCTTTGCATGAAATGTTCCTTTGGTATCTCTGATTTTCTTAAAGAGATCCCTAGTCTTTCCCACTCTGTTGTTTTCCTCTATTTCTTTGCATTGATCGCTGAAGAAGGCTTTCTTATCTCTTCTTGCTATTCTTTGGAACTCTGCATTCAGATGTTTATATCTTTCCTTTTCTCCTTTGCTTTTTGCTTCTCTTCTTTTCACAGCTATTTGTAAGGCCTCCCCAGACAGCCATTTTGCTTTTTTGTATTTCTTTTCTATGGGAATGGTCTTGATCCCTGTCTCCTGTACAATGTCACGAACCTCATTCCATAGTTCATCAGGCACTCTATCTATCAGATCTAGGCCCTTAAATCTATTTCTCACTTTCACTGTATAATCATAAGGGATTTGATTTAGGTCATACCTGAATGGTCTAGTGGTTTTCCCTAATGAAGGTTACCATACTATAAAGCCATAGATGTTGTTGAGTGGTGTGAGATGGGATGATTGTAATCCTAGCCCTGTCTGCATTTGAAAAGACAACATAGTGTTAAAAAAAAAAAAAAAAAAGGCCATGCTAAAAATTGTATTTTGATACAATGCTTCCTTAGAACAAAGAAATTTAGGGCCAATAAATGTTGGGATCCACAGTGATCATAAGCAGAGTGAATGTCCCTGAAAGTCTGGCAGTGAAACAATGTTTAATGTGAGTAAATGTAATTAACTTTACCATCAATACTTTGGGAAGAATTGATCCACAAGTTAAAAATTACACACAGTGATAATCATTATCTCATGAAAACAGTGGAAAACTATAAATTACATTCAACAAGAAGAGGCTAAATTTACTTATATATTGAAATATTATATAACCATTACAAAGTATGCTTACAAGATCTAAAAAACAGGCTTTATAATAATAAAATAATATACAATTGCTTTATAAAATACAGAAATAAATGTAAGAAAATTAAAATCAGTAAACCCAATACCCAAAGGTAAAAACTTAACTTTTGGGTGTTTTTTTTGTGTGTGTATGTGTGTGTTTGTTACATTATTTTCTACACCCACAGACAATACACAAGCACATATGGAAGCAAAATTGATTTTGTATGTGGATAACACATTTTTAATACTATTTTTCCAGTTATTATTTTATGAACCTTTTCTTGTCTATATGAATCCATGGCTAAAATCTGTTGTTTAGCGATAAAATATGCTTGTTTTAATCAATATTTCCATTTCTCATTGTTACCAAGTCTACACCCACTCTGCTCACCACACAACAGGCCAGTATGTCAGCAAACAGGTATTAAGGCAAAGAATAATGACTGTATGTGGAAAGCCAGTGGACTGAGAAGATGGCAGACTAGTGTCTCGAAAAATAATCTAACGGGATCTGGATGCCAGTTTCTTTTACAGAACACAGAGGAGGAGCAGGTGAGGAAGTAAAAAGGCCGTTAATCTTGCCAAACTTCTCTTGGCTTGGCCAGCATCGAGGAGGGTGTGTGTTAATTTCTCCTTTCTTGTAGCCATTTACAGGTGGACGGGGTCAGGGTGTCCGTCTCCTTGAACAAAGGCACTTGCGTTTAACATTCAAGCAGTCGGGCAGTGTTCCCCGAGGAAAGCCATTATGTCTTTTAATGAACAAAGCAATAGGAAGCAAAGGCTAAAGTAAAAGAAACAGGACTTCCCTGGTGGTTCAGTGGTTGGGAATCCACCTGCCAGTGCCAGTGACATGGGTTCGACCCCTGGTCCAGAAGGATTCTACATGCTGCTGGGCAGCTGAGCCCACGCACCACAACTGCTGAACCTGCGTCCTAGAGCCTGTGCTCCCTAAGGGGAGAAGTCACCGCAATGGGAAGCCTGTGCACCTTCACTAGAGAGCAGCTCACAGCAACTAGAGAAAGTTGGCATAGCAACGGAGAGCCAGAGCAGCCAAAAATAAATAAATAAAATTTCTAAAAGACTTAATGATTAAAAAAAATTTTTTTAAGTAAAAGAAACAAATCTAACATCTAGTCAGATTTGTTTGTTCTTCCTGTAACATGGCTAGCAGAAGTTGTTTCCTGATTCATCTCTCAGCATGTTGTTTCAAACATTGCTGGTCTCCTTGCTAACCCTGGAGTGTTTCCTTTTGGCACTTAAATATTCTGGCCTGGAAATGATTTATGTCACTTGTGCTCATGACTCATCGTGAGGCATCCAGAGCCCCAGTAGACACTAGGGCTCCAGACAATGCCAGCCTCCCCAGTGTCAGGGAGGTGGGAGCTGATAGCATGTGGCAGAGGGTACCACTGGCTGCCCCCGACTCCCAGGCCCACTGCACTCACTGCATTGAGTCAACACACCTTGTCTTAACCATACTCCTTGTTGGACAGTTTAGGGTTTTCATTATTTTTAGTCTTACAAAAATACCTGCAACAGATTACATATCAATCTTTGATTCCATCTCTGGTTAGTCCCTTTGGATACATATCTTGCAAGTAAACTATTAGATCAGGGCACACAAATACTGCAATACTCTTCAATTATTTTATCAGTTTTTTTCCAGAGCATTTGCACAAAAAAGTTGCTACCAGCAGCACTGTCAAGTCCAATCAATCTCCAGTTTCACCACCTCTAAATATTGTGTTTTTAGAAGTCTCTGCTAATTTGATACCATACATAATATCCCACTGTTGTTTTAATTACTTGGTTAATGATATATGAAAATGTTTACTATATGGTAAGAAGTGACAGGGTAAAAGTCAGCTATACAAAGCAATAACCAGGTTGGGGAGAAATCATCAAAAAACTACACAATAATTTAATGTACTATGATAATTTTTGTCTCCTCTGTACTTTTTATTTGCTAATTTTACTACAATTATCATAATAGAAGTAATGTTTATTAAATGAATGGTAAAGTGGTATTCCAAATCAGTGAAGAGCAAAAGAATTATTCAATAAATAGGATTGGGAAATTGAATAGCATAAAGCATAGTATACCTTCACTATAAACATTAATAAATTCCAGAATAACACCTGCATATAAATAAGCAAGTAAATAAATAAATCTCAATGCAATTGTGTTATAATAAAATGTCCAATTAAAACCGGTAAGAAAGAATTCCTTAAGCAGTATAAAAAACACAGAAAAGATTTGTTCTCATAAACCTTTAAAATGTATAGAACAGTCTTTTGGACTCTGTGGGAGAGGGTGAGGGTGGGATGATTTGGAAAAATGGCATTGAAACATGTACAATATCATATGTGAAACGAATCACCAGACCTGGGTTGATCCATGATACAGGATGCTTGGGGCTGGTGCACTGAGATGACCCAGAGGGATGGTATGGGGAAGGAGGTGGGAGGGGGGGTTCAGGATTGGGAACACATGTACACCCGTGGCGGATTCATGTTGATGTATGGCAAAACCAATACAATATTGTAAATTAATTAGCCTCCAATTAAAACAAAGAAATTTATATTAAAAAATAAAAATTAAAAAACTAAAACAGTGTGGGGACATCTGTGTGGTCCAGTGGTTAGAACCCCATGCTTCCACTGCAGGAGGCGGGGTTCAATTCCTGGGGAACTAAGATTCTGTGTGCCGCACAGCATGGCCAAAATAAATAAATAAAATTAAAACAGTGGAATAATAAAAGTCAACAAAGATTAACAGATATCTGTTAATGAGAAACAGATAACAGAATAAGAAACAGAATAACAGAATGAGAAAATGTGTTAATATGTGTTACATGTATAGAACTAGTGTCCAGAATATATCTAGAATCTCTACAAATCAATAGACAAATAGTAAAAATGAATCCTGATATAATTAGCACAATGCAAATTAAAACTATCAACTATTGCTTTGGGATCTTTCCTACTCTTTCAAAAAAAAAAAAAAAAGATAACAAATAATGTTGGTTGCTAGAAATGCTGGCAAAGTCTTCCTGGATGGAAATTTAGCAGCATTTATTAAAATGTCATATACATTCCCTCAGCACAACATTTCACTTTTAGGTATGTCAATTAGAGATGCTGCCACATTACACACAAAAAGTATACAAGAATATTTGTTGTAAGTTTATAATAATAAAGGACTGGAATCAACCTAAACATCCATGGATGTCGAATGGCAAAGTAAATTAGCATTCATTGATGCTATGGAATATTAGCTTGTAATTCAAAAATGAGTTATATTTCTACGTAAGGAAATGAAAAAATACCCAAGACATATCATGAAATGAAAAAAAAAAAGTTACAAAGTGATCTATCAGGTTTGTTCTCCTTTTCAATGTGTCAGAGCACAGAGGTGAGAGTGTGGGCTCTGGACCCAGACTGCCTGCACTCCTGTCCTGCGGGCATGCTTTGGGCACATTCTTCAGCCTCCCTGGTCTTGGTCTTAATGTTTCTAGGACTGGTGCCATGACAGTGCCTATTGCCTAAGGCTACTCTGATTATCAGATGAATGAAACACAGTCAGGCAGTTCAGTTGCTCAGTCATGTCCAACTCTTTGCAACCCCATGGACTGCAGCATGCCAGGCTTCCCTGTCCATCACCAACTCCTGGAGATTGCTCAAACTCATGTCCATCGAGCCATCCAACCATCTCATCCTCTGTCATCCCCTTCTCCTTCTTCCTTCAAACTTTCCCAGCATCAGGGTCTTTTCCAGTGAGTCAGTTCTTCGCATCAGGTAGCCAAAGTATTGGAGTTTCAGCTTCAGCATCAGTCCTTCCAATGAATATTCATGACTGATTTTCTTTAGGACAGACTAGTTGGATCTCCTTGCAGTCCAAGGGACTCTCAAGAGTCTTCTCTAGCACCACAGTTCAAAAGTATCAATTCTTTAGTGCTCAGCTTTCTTTATGGTCCAACATTCACACCCATACATGACAACTGGAAAAACCATAGTTTTGACTAGACAGACGTTTGTCGGCAAAGTCATGTCTCTGCTTTTTAATATGCTGTCTAGGTTGGTCATAACTTTCTTCCAAGGAGCAAGCGCCTTTTAATTTCATGGCTGCAGTCACCATCTGCAGTGATTTTGGAGCCCAAGAAAATAAAATCTCTCACTGTTCAGTGCTTACAAAAATCTCAGGCACATTGCAAGTGTGTTAGCTACCCATTTAGTTAAAAATAAAAACATACAAACCAAGATAGAATGGTTTGCCCACATATACCATATACATTCTTGTAAATAGAAAGAAGAAAGTATGAGAGATTTAGAAATTGTGAACCTTGGTACCTTCAGAGCCAGAAAGTGGGCAGAGGATGAAGCTGAGAAACTGGCTTTCATTTTGTGTGAATTGTCAGCAAGGCTACCCAAAGTGATGTATGTATCTGTTATTTGAGCCATCAAAAAATGCCAGTGATGGTTAAAATGTTTTAATTTAATGCATAGAATTGGTCTCCTCACGTATAGTTCTTACTTCTCTGAAATCCTTTTATAACTATGCATATGTTATAGATTTACCATTAATTTATTCCATGATCTACAGCATCCTGACTGATGTCTATCATTATGCAGTTGACTTAAGGAGCATATTTCTTTCAACATATTCAACATTCCACTAATTTTTGTTGAACAGCTCCTATGTTCCAGACACTGAAGTAGGTCCTGGAATTTTTTTTTTAAATTTATTTGGAATAATTATAGATTTTGGGGAATATTAACAATAATAATAATAATAGTTGCTTTACAATGTTGTGTTAGTTTCTACTGTCCAGTAAAGTTGATCGGCTATACCTATACATATATCCCTTCCTTTTTGGATTTCCTTCCCATTTAGGTCACCACAGAGCGTTGAGGACAGTTCCCTGTGCTATAAGTAGGTTCTCATTAGTTATCTATTTACTATACGGTATCAGTAGTGTATATAAGTCAATCCCAATTCATCTCACCACCGCTCTTTCCCCCTTGGTATCCATGTTTGTTCTCTACCTCTGTATCTCTGTTTCTGCTTTGAAAATAAGATCATCTATACCAATTTTTTCAGATGCCTCATATATGCATGGAGAAGGCAATGGCACCCCACTCCAGTACTCTTGCCTGGAAAATCCCATGGACGGAGGAGCCTGGAAGGCTGCAGTCCACGGGGTCGCTGAGGGTCAGACGCGACTGAGCGACTTCACTTTCACTTTTCACTTTCATGCATTGGAGAAGAAAATGGCAACCCACTCCAGTGTTCTTGCCTGGAGAATCCCAGGGACGGGGAAGCCTGGTGGGCTGCCGTCTATGGGGTCGCACAGAGTTGGACACGACTGAAGTGAATTAGCAGCAGCATATATGCATTAATATATGGTGTTTGTTTTTCTCTTTCGGTAATGGAATTTTAAAAGTTAATATAATCAAGTCAGGTTCCCAGCAAAGTAAAAGGGTCTTGAGCTACCAACCTCTTGACAGTGTGGTGCTTGGGACAGAGATGCACAGGGAACTCAGGGAAAGCCGGGAGAGTTCATGCAAAAGCAGTCCTGAGCTCTTGCTCACCATCCATTCCCAGCCCCAGACACTGCTGAGGGCATGAAGATGTTGGGTAGGAGGCAGAGTTCTGGAAGACGAAAGAAAGTGAGGAGCAGATGCAGACAGGTGTGGGTATGAAGGCTGACAGCAGGGCTGGCCTCCATGGGGCAACTAGTTGCTGCCTCCTTTCCTTTCCCAGGGCTCAGGGGTCCAGATATGGCCCTTTCCAGGCAATTGACCTGAATAGATAAATAAAACTCACCATAACCACTCCAAAAAGTACATGATCAAAGGAAGTGCCTGGTATTAATACCTGTTTTGATGTCAAGTGATCCTGTGAATAAGCCTGTTCTTATGTCAACAGTCTGAACCCTTGACCAAAATTAAAATTTGGGCCAAGTCGGTAAGATCAGATGTTGCCCTTTGTCATTTCACAGACTTTCATGTGAGACTCTTGTTAGTATCTTCTGAGGAAGCCACCCCTACATGACTCAACAAAGAGATGGTGGTAACTCTTGCCCAAAATGAAAATGGCAGGGCTTCCCTGGTGGTCCCGTGGCTCCCAGGGCAGTAGGCCCAGGTTTGATCCTTGGTCAGCGATTCCACATGCCACAACTAAGAGTTTGCATTCTGCAACGAAGATCAAATTTCCTACATGCCGCAAGTAAGAACTGGTACAGCCAAATTAATTAATTAATTAATTAAAAAAAATGAAAATGGCATCCTCAGCCTACAGCTTCAGGAAGTAAAGTGTGGAAAAAGTCCACACACATGGGTTTCTTTCCATAGTTAAAAAGGAACTTATGACCAAGTAGTGTTATATCCTCAGTCGTGTCCAACTCTGTGCAACCCCATGGACTGTAGCCCACCAGGCTCCTCTGTCCATGGAATTCTCCAGGCAAAAACACTAGAGTGGGTAGCCATTCCTTTCTCCAGGGAATCTTCCCAACCTAGGGATTAAACCCTGGTCTCCTGCATTGCAAGCAGATTCTTCACCATCTGAGCCACCAGGGAAGCCCCATGGTCAAGTAGACCACAGTCTTAAGAAAATACTCATCTGGTGTGTTTGTTTTATTTTTTTTTTTAGATGCCAATTAAAATTAGTTTTCAGTTACTTAAAATTTTCCCTTCCTGGGGTAAGTGTACAAAGGTTGAAATGTCAAATGAGGTTAAATACAGCTGTCTTCATAGCACCATGTGAAGCTACAAATACCCTGCTGATTGGACCAGCACGAATCATGTTGTGTTGGTTAAGCCTCCAGTGTAGCCGTTAGACTGGTTCACACGTAATTTTAAAATAGAATAAAAAAAAAATACAGCAATATTTTAACACCATGCAACACTATGTATTTTGACTTTTATTGTCAAAATACTAATTTGGTCAAGACTAAAACAGTCATTAATTATATCTGGATTTTGTAGTGTTATTTAGGGATCAGCAATCTGTGTTTCCACTTTACAAAAGGAAGTGGAATTAAACACAACTTTATCTTCTGAACTAAAATGAATGATTTTTTTAATTTTAATATTGAAATTAAAACTGCAATTATAAAATGAAGATAATAATGTTATAATAACTGGACAAGAAAATCAATAACAAATTATATATATAATTTGTTAACATTGTATTTGTTAACAGATGGCAAACACCAGTTCAACTAAAATTCACAATGGATTTATCTTGTTACCATAGGTCTAAAATGCCTTTCTTAAAAAAAAAAAAATAAAATAAAAAAATAAAATGCCTTTCTTTCTTCAAAAAGAGACATGATCACTGTTGTTCCCTCTTTGGTGAAGTCATTTAATAGCCAAAAATATATTAAAAACTTTTAGTATCAACGGAGTAACTTTACTCAATAACCCAATTATTTTCTAAAAATGCAAAGTGATTTGTAAGGTAGAAATTTGTTTATGTAAAATATGTTTCTCACAAAAATGCTTGCTCGTCCCCAACTGGAGGCATTTCCTTTGAAAGTCCCCAACAGATGATTTTCAATCAATCATTCTCTTAAAACAAATTTGTCAATTGAAATGAAAACATCCAATGACGTCTCTACATGCTATTGCATTTTGGGCTAATAAGGACAATAGTCCACAAATCTTAGAAAAGTCCTCTCTCATATAAAAAGAAAGAGATCTCATATAAAAAGAAAGAGAAGAACCCCACACGTGCAGAAGGCACAGAATGACTCTTGGAAAACCAAGGTTAGAAATGTTCTCCAAATTTCACTTTTGCCGACTTATTCAGGAAAGCAAAGAACGGTGCTGTGCGCTCTATGGCGTCTGGCCGACCGGTGTAGACCTCACCCAGAGAGACTGGACGCATATGGACGCCATTTGTAACCAGGGGAGAGAACCCAGGGGTCAGCCTAACCTTTGGTGTCTGCCTATCCATCTGTTTTCACATTAGTTGCAAATTATAGAATCCTCCAGACCCAAATGACCATAAATCAGTACTATGAGCATGTACACTTTTCCCGTCTGTCATAAAACAATGAATTAAATTCATGCCTGTCAAAATAGGCTGCAGCAAAATGGCCTTCTCCTGCAGCCCGAGAAGCACAAAGCTTCGCCTCATCGCTGTAATTTATGGTCTCCGTGGGGCTTCGGGGTGATTAGGCCTCGGCCCACCAACACGCAGAAAAACAGTAGGAACTCCAATAACTGCAAATGGAAATCTTGGGTCAAATTTATCAAACAAATCAGAGAGAAATCTCTTTCTGTTTGGAAAAGGAGGAGATATATTGCATGTTTAGCGTTCATGCACCGCTTTGGAACTTTTGGCTATTCGGTATTTGTGAGTTTTGGAATTTCTCGCTTAAAGAGTATCACCAAAGGACATGTAATGTATTAGACATGAGCCATTTTTAGCCAAATAAAATATACAACCGCAAGCAAAGAGGCTTTTCAATGTTAACATCAACATAGTTTTGCAAATGATGTAACTGAAAATTTTCTAGGTAGACCTAAAAAAAGCAGCGCTTTAGTGCTGGAAAAATACACCAGGAGAAAATGAAATATGTTCGCCATAGGAACCCAACAAAGGTAATAAAAAGGTGGGGGAAGTTACAGCGATAAGGTGGATGGACTTTAACTATCCCATGCTTCGGTTTATATCAATCCCGCCATACAGCAAATGTTTCTTTGAAACTCGCCTTCTATTAAACTGCCTTCAAGTCAAATCTAGCTAGCATCTGAATGCGAAGAGACAGAGAAAAATCAGCACCGTGCAAGGCAGGCAAGAAACACTGATGTTCGCAGTACACAAATTACTGGTCACAGTCAGATGTGATGAAAAATAAACGGAGATAATTTGGTTAGGAGGGGGAGCTGTGGGGAAGGGGTTGCTGCTAACTCATCTAGAGGATCTGGCACTTGTCCTCTGCTTAGAAGCCGCAGTGCGCTTGGGCTGGTGTTTATCACAGAGGCCCGCAGGCATTCATTCAATCAGAAAGTCGTATTTCACCCAACACCCCTGCTGTATTAGAAACGTTCGGCAGGGTTAGAGCCAGTGAAATGAGAAGATGTGGCAGCCCCGTATGTCACAGATCTGGTTAATATCCAGCCGTGAATTATTGCATCTTTAAGAGAAATTCCCCGGCCGGGCAGTATCATTTCCAGGGGACTGGAACCCGCGTCCAACAAGAGTTCTCAGGTCGGTGACAAAATATGATTCCTGCCAGGGGTAATGATGTTCTGTCTTCATCTCTGATCCGCAGGCCGTGTCACCCCATGGGTTCCCAGCCAGCCGAACCCACAGAGACGGGGCGCAGCCCTGACACCCAGCACTCAGCAACCCTTTCTGGTTGAAATACCTTTGCTTTCTTTACTGCCTCTGCACGTTGAAGGGCTGGGGAAGAATATTGTGTTTCCGGCTGGCGGTAAGGTGCAACACAGGACATTTTGGAAACAAGCTTTGGAAACGCTTTACTAGTAGTGCTGTGGTTTACTTGCCTTAAAAAGATAACCAAAGTTAGAAATACCTATTTGATACAGGTATTCTGAAAAGTCAACTTAAGGAGCTTGGTAGAATCTTAAGATGTAGGTTCCCAATAATTCAGAGCCATCTGTCATTTGCTCCGTTGTCTTTCTCTTTTCTACTTTCTTTTTTCTCTTTTTTTTTCTTTGTGTTTCTTTCTTGGTCTCTCTTTTCTTTTGTTGCCTTTCTTTTCTTTTGTTTTCCCCCAGTTACTGTTTTCTCTTTATCTTTTCCTTTATTCCTTCTCTCTCTTTCTTTCTTCTTGCTCTCCTCTGCTTTCTTTCCATTATTTTTGCCTTGCTTCTATAATGGATACTAATTACCATGCATGCCTGCAGTAATTCAGCTGTCGAAACTGAACAACTTTTGCCCTTAAGTAGAGTTTTATGGAAGACTGAGATATTAAACACCACATTATGCACTCAATTATGGCTATGATCATCGCTGAGAGTAAAAGCTTCTAGTTTCTGTAAGAACACAGAGTAGAGAAGTGGAATTTGACTGCATACTGGTTTTCTGTATGACTAAGCTAAGAAGTCCCACCCCAAACCAAACACAGCAATCAAGGTCATTTTCCTGTAAGGCACATCACAGGAGTTATCATTATAACCACTGGTTTATTACTTCATACCCAATAAAGTGACTCACGGTTTGTTTTATTGCAGCCTTGTATTTTTCTTTAATGGGAAACTGTAGTAGCTCCTATTATGTGAAACTGACCACCAATAACTACGGGCTTATTTTATTTGAGAGGGAATTTATTAAATAAGAACATATGTTTGAAAGAGAAGAGAAAGTGCCACTGAGTTTCTGCTCTCCTCCCATTTACTTCTCAAACCAAAGGTTATGGAAGCCGCTTGCAATTGATTAAACCAGGGCCCTGCCATCTGAATCCATTGCCAACAGCACTCATCAAAGTCAAGTGGCAAAATTAAAAAAATTATTAAAACTTCTAAAGATAAAGTTGCAGATGGAAATAGTTTCAGGAAGGCTAGTGCAAAAAAAATATTACTAAATGGGGAGAAGTCATTTCATTCTGTTTACTTTAAAATTAGTATACTATTTTTTCCAGTTCTAAAAATGCACACACAGCCTCATGTCAAAAATCAGATCAGAGACATCAAATGAATGCATATCAACAGCTTCTAAGAATTTGAAGGAAATGACTTAATGTACCTAGATAGAATTTATATTGGATTCACAATAAGCCTGTTTTTCTTTTTAATCTCTGTCTTGGTAGAAGTGTGAGCCAATAAAATATGGTTTTTACTCAAATCATTTTTTTTAAATTTCTGTTTTTCATGCTGTTTCTTTTCCACTCATGTTTGGTTTATTCTAACGGGCAATCTGGCTGAATTACTGGTAGAGTTTAGAAACTTTGAAGGGCAGGAGGGAAACTGTGTTTATAATTTCAGTCTAGATGGTGATTGCCAAGCCTGTGTGAACAAAAGATTCATGAGAATGGGGCTTGCCTGAACCTTCACAGCCCCTTCAGCAAACAGGATGCCATGGGAGGGTACTAGAGATTAACAGCCTCAGGATTCTAACCAAGTATCTCCCCAAAAGTCTTTTTCACCCCAAGAAGAATGAAGAAAGACTTTCCGTAAGAAAACCACACACTCTAAAGGGCCCACTGGAAAGATCGCAGCCGGCTTCCACCAATTTGCATCACAGGCAGGCCCGGCTGCAGGGTCTCAGTTGCCCATTATTGGAAATTATTTATTTTCCTCTTCTTGGATCCATAATATTTTAAATGTGAAGTTTGGCAATTAAACTGTGGCAAGTTATAGAGAGAACGCTCTGCAGCAGCGTGGAGCAGGAAACCCTGCAGGAAAGCGGTATAAATCCCGGCTGACGTGGGGAGACGTGAAAGCAGGCTCAGAGCCACCCCCTCGGGAAGAGCAAATTGGGGAGCCGTCTTGGCTTGCAGCTTGGGGGGGGAGGGGCCTGCAGGGCTGGAGCCGGATGGAGACCCAGGAAAGTTTAAAAAAACGAAAAGGGGTTCCCTCAGTTAGTTCTAAATACAAATCAAATATTTGTGTATGCAAATAAAGCAAAATAATCCACGATGTATTAACATATGTGTGCTACAAATCTTCAAAGAACTCAGCCATCCTCCCTACAAAGATGTTCTCAGCCTTAGGTGTTTGCTGAAGGCTGCCAGCATGCGACAATGTGTGCTATGTTTCCCTTTCCATCTGTTTTTGATCCAGGTAAACACGGATGAGAACGACCTTGCCAATGGAAAGATGAAAGTGAAAGTAAAGTGAAAGTGTAAGTTGCTCAGTCTGTGTCCAACTCTTTGTGACCCCATGGACTGTAGCCTGCCAAGCTCCTCTATCCGTGGGTTTTTCCAGGCAAGAATGCTGGAGTGGGTTGCCATTTCCTTCTCCAGGGGATTCTTCCCGACTGAGGGATTAAACCCAGGTCTTGTGCATTGCGGGCAAGTTCTTTACCATCTAATGGAAAGGTGGGAGACAGCTTATTCCCTCAATGCCTCTGGGGATGAAGTTGTCTTACATGTTTATTTCTGGAATTAACTGAGTTGTAATGATAAAAATGTGTGGCATTTACCAACGGCCTCTTATAGGTGAAGTTGAAATGCCATACATATCTAGACATGTCTACCGTCATCTAAAAAGAAAGGTAAGCACAAACCTTCCCCAGCCATCAAGGAACTGCCCACATTTGATCTGATGTTCAGCAACTGGGAGGCAGGAATTCATAGGAAGCTGGTTTTGTAAACAATGCAACAGCCTTTATGACCACATGTGCCCAAGCTCCCAGACGTTCAACTTGAGTCACAGAGGCTTTTACACCATCCTGTGATGGAAGCAGGGAAACTGCTGGGAAAAGCCTGTTTCACTGACAGTTTGGCAGTCTGTTGTAAAGCTGCTTACTTCTTTCACTCTGCTGTGGTTCCTCTGCTGTTCTGTCTACATCGAAGGGCATTTCTACTTAGAATTTCTATGCCAAAAATGAGTGCGATGACTTGATGATTTTATTTTATTATATACGCTTTTTTTAATTCAGTGGGGCCCCAGGTGTCTCAGTAGGTAAAGAATCTGCCTGCGATGTAGGAGATGAAGGAGGCAAGGGTTCAGTCCCTGGGTCGGGAAAATCCCCTGCAGGAGGAAATGGCAATCCACTCCAGTATTCTTGCCTGGAGAATTCCATGGATAGAGGAGCCTGGCGGGTTATAGTCCATGGGGTCGCAAAGAGTCGTACACAACTGAGTGACTAACACTTTCTCTTTCACTTTTAAATTCAATAGTTCATAAGACAGTCTATTTATTTATAGATGTTTGGTCATGGCCCATGGCATGCAGGGTCTGTGTTCCCAGACCAGGGATTGAACTCAATTCCCCCGGCAGTAGAAGCTCAGAGTCTTAACCACTGGACTGCCGGGGAAGAAGCTACTTAATCACTTCTAAAGCCTTTTCATGCACATTGTTTTGATCTAATCTTCTGCCATTACAAAGCACTTGTCTACTGTAGCAGAGAATCTCCCCCCTACCCTGTGTGTGATGGAATCCACTATATTTCTACCCCCTCGGCTGGACCTATGGTTGGATTTGATCCAAGGCAGCCTGGATTGAGCTGTTGGGACAGCAGCCAAAGGGAAGCAGGCTTGCCCTGTTGTTCCTGTATGACGAGTGACATCCTTGTGGAACTCAAGCCCGTGCTCTTGCTCTGCCATCCACTCCTGCGGGCGAGGCTGTGCCCAGAAGAGAGAGACGGGGCAACCGAGGGAGAGGTTGTGGTCTGGGGGCCCCCAGGGCCTGGGGGATGCCTGTCTAGGGTCAATCTAGGTCACAGTCCCAAAGCCCTGTCCTCTGGAGTATCAGAAACTGACATCTTTGTGGCTCAAGTTCCCTTTTCCTCCAAACTACATGTACAATATGCCTGCTGTCACTGGGCTTGTGCATCCTGCAGAATAAAGCTCTATCACACTTTCAAAGTCCAGGTTTGACACATAGAAATCAAATGAATAAGGCATCTGCACTTATTATCATGAGATTCCCTGGTGGCTCAGCAGTAAAGTATCCACCTGCAATGCAGGAAATGCAGAGACTCAGGTTTGGTCCTTGGGTCTGGAAGATCCCCTGAAGAAGGATATGGCAAACCACTCCAGTATTCTTGCTTACTATCATACAAAATTGTAATAGCTTATTTTTCCATTAAGGAAAAGCAGAAACTTTGGAGTCTTTAATAGTTCAACTGTTGTACATTTTTGAATGATGTACAATGGCTATTTTTTATTATCTATTTGAGCAAACAAACTTTCTGATTCACAATGACTATAAGAATGTGGAATTATTGAGAAGGTAACCTCAGTAAGGTCCACGGTGTCTGACTTTCCAGCCCTATGAGTCCTGGCAGAGTCAGTGGCGGTCACAGAGAGGCTGGGAGGGGGAACCATGCTTCAAACATGACTTTTCTATGTACGTGGTTCTGATAATGATCTAAACAGATTGTAAAACAAAAGGCCTTATATCTCCAAGTCTCCAGTAATATACTATGACTTTTTTCTCATTCTAAATAAATGTGAATTTTGTACCTTGTTTTATATTTGCAATTTTCTGTTCTCCCTTCCTCTCATATTATATAAGCTTCAGACCCAAGAAACCTGAATCTGTGACTGATGGGGAATTTCATAAAGCCACACCAAGCATAAAACCTGAAGAAGTTAAATTTAGATTATAGGGGCAAGTTCAAGTTTCTCATTAAAATGTGAGGTTGGGGGTGGGGAGGGTTGGGGGAAAACTGTAAAATAGTTTATGTAGAAGATTTATACAAATTCTGCGTTTAAAAGTTTTCTAAAAGACTCATATTTTACTTTTCTTATCATAATTATATAACATAAAGAACACATAATGAAAATCTCACTGAATACTCTATAAATGCCCCTAAATCAACTGGTTGCTATGCTATACGAATGTGATGGTTCTCAGTGCTCTGTGATGTGGAAAAGCAGAAGGAAACTGCTCTGTGCTGGGCAGTCCCTGGGATGCTCTGCTGTGATTCTGGAGCTAGAAGTCCAAGGACACAGAGTCCTGCAGGCTCTGGGGGCCACACAGAGACTCATGACCAGGTGCTCGGGCTGCAGGGCTTTGGTCAGCCCTTCATCTACAGGGTAACAGTTTACATCTGACGGGTTGCAATGCCCATCAAAGCTGTCTGCACTGTCAGATGTAGGATGTGTTTATGTGGATGTGTTTATGAAATGTGTTTATGAAAGTGCCCTTTGTGTTTCTTAAGAAAGAGTGAGGATTTCCTTTCCTGAGACCCCACCCAGTTGTTAAGGCATTTAGCCAGTCTTCCTCTTCACAAACAATTCAAACTCATGGAGCTGCCAGGTTGCACGTTTGGAACAATTTCCCTTCATTCTCTGTTGAGGTCATTACCGGATTGTTGTAACGCGGTGACTTGGAGCTTTTGAAGATGACTGTCCTGTTCTGCTCTGGTACACTCCTCACTCTGGGTTTATTCACTGTTTCCTCAAGACTAGATACAGTTTTTGCTTTTGGCAGGAAGGTGACAGGGGCAATACTGTGTCTGATAATGTGTCCTTCTTATGATGTCACCTTAGGGGCTCCAACGGTCAACTGGTCCCCATGTGGGTGAGGTCAAATCTAGCAGGGAAGAATAGGATAAGGGCTGCAGATTAGATATCAATATTGCATTAATACTAATTTCCTGATTTGGACATCATGCCATGGTTACTTATGAGAACTCTCTTATTTTAGAAAGCACACACTGAAGAGAGAACCAGAACAATAAAGGAACTGGGTTAAAATGCTGAGTTTGGAGAATATGGGTGAAGATATATAGACATTATTTGCACTCTTTTGAAAGTTTCAAGTCCCAGATTATTTCAAGATAGAAAGTTAGAAAACAGTGCAGAGAAAGTCCACTGGATACCACATCAGACCTGAAGGAAGGCTTCTTTTTCTGGCTGCTCGGTGCTGTTTAGGTGCTGTGTTATCATCTGAGGGATTTTCTATCAAAGCCATGTTTTGGACCCAGTTTTCAATGGGGAGTCCATCAATCCAGAACAATCATTATAACGAAGTTTCTGTTCAAAAATTGAGGGATGAAAAGATTACAACTGCTTTTCCATCTCTTTCTGAATGCGTGGCTTTAGATCAGCTTTCAGCTTTGCAAAGATTGACTCAAATATGTCTAAAAACCACGTGCCAAAATACACAGCAGAAAAGACTGGTTAAAGGACATATAATAGACGTGTAAACTCTTTGCTTTCCATTTCACTGTCACTTTCCCATCCTCTGTCTGCCTTTGGGTGAAAGCTGCTTTCCAAATTTTTAAAGGAAAACTATGATTAGGTTAGGACGAAATTCCAGGACACCCAGCTGGGACATCAGAACCAGCGGGGATCCCTGAGCTGGCTTAGAGTTGTTGCCCTCACAGCTGATGAATGTTAAGGTCATGCTCAAGATGCTTGCTGTTTTTAACAATTTGCCCAGTTGAATTGGTTGAGGGGACGTTCTCCAGGAATCCCAAAGACCACAGTAAATTGTTTTTTTAACTGCAGTCCATAACTTAAGACTTTTTAGTATCACAAAGTTTGGGTACATTAGCAAAACAGAGAATACATACAGTTGCCTGAGTGGAATCTTGAGATAATCCAATGGTGACTGCTTTTTCAAAAATAAAATGTACTCTGAACAGCTGAACAACTGGTCACAAATACCAAATAGCAAGAGCTATAGAAACCTCAAACTGTTGGCCTCCTGACCTGATCAGAAAGGTGTTTTGAAGTAGCTAAAGGAGCAGCAGAACTGGAGTTGACTACATTTGGATTTGTTAACAACCAGCTCTGACATTTACTTTGGGTTAAAAATCACATGTAGCACAACAGCTGTGTAAGGTTAACCAGGCAGTCGTGTCCGACTCTTAGCGACCCCATGGACTGCAGCCCACCAGGCTGTTCCATCCATGGGATTTTCCAGGCAAGAGTACTGGAGTGGGGTGCCATTGTTGCTAGGGGGACACAAATGTGCCAACAGCAGCCTAAAGGGGTCTCTGTGCATGTCCCAATTTCAATGTCCTCATCCCTAAGGAGGGACTGAGCTAGTTGAGGCTCAAAGATGGAACCTGGGGGTGTTGATGGTCCCAGTGTTTGAGACAGTGAAGAATTGGCCAATGAAAGTAAAGCCAATGAAAGGGAAACAGTTCAGTATGCTATGATGTGTGAGATGCATCAGGCCATTAACATCACCTTTTCAAACAATATTTAACAACATGGGAAAATGCAATTAACAGTAAGTAATATTAATAAAAGAAGCAGAAACATATGTTCACAAAATCATACAGGATTATAGATGTCACAGTACTGACAGTAGTTTTCTCTAGGTTACAGGAATATTTATGATTCTTATGTTATTCATTTTATGGGTTTCTTTTTTTGTATTTTCCATATTTTAAGATGACAGTATATCATTTTCAGAGAAAAGTGTTGTAATGAGCAAACACTAACCAAAAAGTTCATGTTTTTTGACCAAGGTCCTTGACTTCAACTGTTTCTCCCATGGAAAAAAATTAGAGCCAGGCATTAATGAGAGAGTTACAAAAAAACTGTGAAAGGAGGGAAACAATTGAGAAAAATGGTTAAGAGAGTCAGTACCTATAGATGCCACCATGTAATGACATTTTTATTCCTGTTTTATTCTTATCCTCCTTTTATTTTCACGGGACTCTTTCAGATTGTGTGTGCCTGGCTGGAGGAAGAGAGAGGCCTGCTTATCTGGTTCTGGGTGTAAAGCATAATATTGGCATCCTCACTTTATTTTTTGACATATTTCCTGAGAATGAAACATGACAATCCAAAATTACTGAAAGAAAAACAAGACACAATCTGCATATACTTGGAGACCTCGGCTATGTCAATACAGAAATTACAGGACACAGAGCCAGCATTAGAGACAAAACTGGAAGGAAAGCCTAAAATCCCTGTGGGGGATTACAGGCAACATGACTCTTACTTTTTTTTTTTTTTGACTGTGCCATGCGGCTTGTAGATCTTAGTTCTTCAGTCAGGGATTGAACCCGTGGCCCCTGCAGTGGAAGCCCACAATCCTAACCACTGGACCATCTGGCTCTTATACTTTATAGCATTTTCTATATTTTTAAATTGTTCTACAATTTGGGACATATTAATTATGAGGACAGGAGCAGTCGGGGCATGGAGTATATTTTTAAAACAAAACACTCCATATGGTTTATCTGACTTTGTGACATTATTTTGACCCTTTTTCACAATATCTCAGTGAGTGACAGCTTAGAGACATAAATGTGATTGTTTTTGGAGAATATCATCCATCTGAACCACTGAGGAAACTTCTGGAATATTGCACAGCTAGGTTAAAAAAAATCTCATTTATTCCATATAGATATCCTTCCTCAAAACTTTTCCTCTCCTTATCTTTGAGTAATTCTGCCAAAATTCTTAGGTCTCGTATGCTGAGAAGATAGCAATGGGGTTTCCCTGATGGCACGGTATAAAGGATCTGCCTCCAGTGCAGGAGACACAAGAAATGTGGGTTCAATACCTGGGTTGGGAAGATCCCCAGGAGAAGGAAATGACAACCCACTTCAGTATTCTTGCCCGGGAAATCTCATAGACAGACGAGCCTAGAGGGTGATAGAGTCCATGGGGTTACAAACAGTCGAACACAACTCAGACACTAGACGACAACATAGCAGTGAGCAGATATTTTGAGGGACTTCTGGCTGTCTGTCTGCCTGGTCTGTTTGGTCTGTGACAGGGTATGAAAAGCTTGCTGGTAGCTCGTGTTTATGTCAATGCTATCACTTTTCTGGAGCAAAGTATGCCTTTCTCCAACCTTGAAAGAGGGCAAGGATGGGAGGACTGTCCAGGCTGGCAGTGTGGAGGGAAGTTAGGGGCTTTCACGGTCAGAGACTGGAGGGGGCTGCTCCCAGGGAAGATGCCACTGGTGCTGCTGCTGCTGCTGCTAAGTCACTTCAGTCGTGTCCGACTCTGTGTGACCCCATAGACAGCAGCCCACCAGGCTCCCCCGTCCCTGGGATTCTCCAGGCAAGAACACTGGAGTGGGTTGCCATTTCCTTCTCCAATGCATGAAAGTGAAAAGTGAAAGTGAAGTCGCTCAGTTGTGTCCAACTCTTCGCGACCCCATGGATTGCAGCCTACCAGGCTCCTCCATCCACGGGATTTTCCAGGCAAGAGTACTGGAGTGGGGTGCCATTGCCTTCTCCGGATGCCACTGCAGAGAAGGGCAATGTTGCCCCAGTGGGAAAGGCCAGATGACTTCAACTCCTACCCACACTGGTCAGTCCCATGGGTGGGGTCCACATGGCTGATGGAAGTACAGCGCCCAGCAGCAAAGGGCCCAGGGTGTGGATATGGCTTCCAGGGAGCTGACCAGCCTCAGATGAAGCAGGGAGCCTGAGCCAGGAGCAGTGGCAATGACGTGAAGACCTGGACTCCCCCATTTCCACCGACTGAGTTATCCCCAAGGTACTCTGAAACTGGGGAGAGGAGGCAGGAAGGGTCCCCCCAAAACTCATGGATCCTGGATTTCTTACCTAGGCTGCTGAGTGGGAGCTCAAGCTGAATTTAATTTGGTACTTTTTTTTTAAAGTGGAGAACTGTGGCATGTTAGACTCTGAATGTCATGGGAAAATTTATGCCAGTTTTAATAAATAAAATTATTTCTAAGCTGTAATTAATAGTCAAATAGCATAAAAAGCAGTCCCTGAAAATCCTAGTCAAAGGGTTGTGCTAAACCGTTAAAATCAGGTTGATGGGCTCTGAAAGCATGGTTTCTACTCCCAAACCAGAGTTTAGGAGCTGAGCTGAACTGGCGCCTCTCAGGGCCGGGTAATGCCTGTAGGGAGAGCCCACACGCTCCCACCAATTCTTCAGGGCACGTTGGAATTTTCAAGGAGTGAGGGTTTTCTTGCTGAAAATTCCACTGAAACTTCAAAGAGTAATCATGACATTCCCAAATCCACGCCTTTCTCCTTGTCCCCTTGAACGTCCAAGTCCCAGCTATGCCTCTCCGGAATTATCCCTTCTGCTTACTTCCAGACATTGCAGAAACCCACAGGTCCTCATGCAAAACTGAGGGGCAGGAGAGAGAGGCAAATAGATTTCCATCTTGAGGATTCTAGAAAATTCATCTGGTGTGCATGCTGAACCCCAGTGGGGTCTGGGGCTGCGCCCTGTGAGTCAATAACTCTGTTTCCAAGGTATGAACAGTCCCAGAAGGATAAACCAGGACTGGCTTGTCTGTTGGTTTAGGTCTGTCAAAAGAGTTATGAAAAAAGTTCCATTTCTTGGAGACATATGGATCCTTGAATTGTGAGTGACACAATGGACCAGTGTCTAATCTGCCTGTTGGAAATCTGGGCCTGATTGACTAAATGTTATCTCAAAATTGATATCTCTACAATAAATCCCCTCATCCATAAAAACCCTCACTCACATTCCTCATTTCTTGGTCTCTTTACCAGCCAGGTTCCAAAGGCTGAAACCCTCCCTTCTCTCAGCCCAGATGTTGACATCACCAGCCAGTCATGTCAGCTCATTGCCCACCACCTCACTGCCTCCACCAAGGTTCACATCACTGTCAACCATAACTAGGGGTTGGGCTATAGGACTTCCTAACTGGAGGCTCTTCCACCATCTTGGATTGCAGATAGAGGAATCTTTTAAAATAATAAATCAGCTCTTGGAGCTACCCAGCTTTCAGCCCTTCTGTGCCTCCCACAAACTCCCATAAACTCCTAAGAACATCCAAACACCCAAGCAGGTCCTCCCAGTCCAGCTGGTCACTGCCCTCCAGCGATGCTGGCCCTGGGGACACCTGCCAACTGTCCCACCTCAGGGGATGGTGCCTGCTGTTCCCTCAGGGGGGCCCCTCCTTTCCATCTGATCTCAGCTCAGGTTGCCATTTCCTGAATATTCTGTCTGAGGCAGACCCACCCTCCACCTCCACTTCTCCTCATCACATGACCAAGTTCTGTTCTGCCTTTGTGCCAATCTCATTGATAGGAAGTCAATGTTACGGTATTCAGTTATTCACAGCACTACCATTATCATCTTTAGGAGGTCAGGCCCTTGGGCTTGTAGGATCCACAAGGGCCCCAATGAATGGAGGCAGGGAGGGCTCTCTCCTCCATGCTGCCCACTTCAAAATTCCAGGTAGAGCTGACCCCTTGCTGTCGGCTTGCCTTCCAAAGCACAACAACTATCAAGGAGTTTAATCTATGAGTCCTGGGGCTTCCTTGAAGAACTCTGGGGACTTTTAAGTGGGTAATTAAATCTTGAGAGATTGGTCTTGGGCATTTCATTCAGCTCAAAAAATATTATATTCATTGATACTCACCATAAGGACCTCAGAAGAGGAATTCATTGCTTAATGATTAAACTTCACATATGTTACATATTAAAGTCCATATATCCCATGACATATTTAGATAACACGTTTTCCAATTCTTCTGCTGTGCAAGCCCACATTTCTTTTTTTAAAATCAGATTAGTTATCATCCTGACCTACTATATGTTGCCTATTCATCAATTTTTAAAAAATTCTATCCAGTAGAAAAGATGAAAAAGTCATAAGGGTTTCTTTGTTTTATTTAAGGTAGAAGAGAGTGATTTCAAATTTTTAAAGTTTTATCTGAAAGAGAATTAAATGAATAAACTACACTTATGGAAGAAACTTTGCATTGGCTTAAAAAAGGGAAAGATACATTTCCAGAGACTGTTATTATGTGAGGTAATTTAAAACACATATCAAAACTACTTTCCTCTAATACAAAGGATACAGCCTTTTTAAAAATGAAAAGGACATGAAAGATATGTTTCTCATGCCATTTGATGAAATGTTTGACAGAACATAAAACCCCTGAGAATTTTTGGATTTGATGTTCTTGGAGGCCATTCACCATGATTTCTGCTTTTGTGGTTTCTTCAGGATAGAGTAAATTATGAGCATTCACCTAATGTGAAAAGTCAGATTGGACCATCTGGCTCAATTTCAACATGATCTTCTAATTTTCTTCTCAGAATTAAAAAAAAGAAGAAGAAATAAAAACCACTTACTGAGTAGATTTATTAATACACTTGAGATCTGGGAGGATGGAGCAAAATGTATTTACTTGGGAAATATTTGAGAAACAGTACCTTCAATCACGGTTATGGAGCAAATCCTATGGTCAATATTCAAATAAACTTAGTGATCTTAGAGGGTCTCAGGATACTCCCATTCACCTTATTAAATGAATCCCACTGATTCAGAGTTTATAAAAATTATTACCTGACTGGGCTAGAGCTTTTTGTATTTTTGTTTTTAAAAGCTAGTTTCAAGAAAAAATATGGTTACTGTAAATAAGACTTCAAGTAATGTTCCCACATTTCATATATATTTTTTGCATTTTATTCACCACCATTATGTCTGGAATCACTTGTTCAGAGCTCACTCTGAGCATATATGTCCTTCCAACATCTTCACAGCAGTTCTGCTAGCTGGGTATCAGGGTCACCATTTTATACATAAGAAAACAGAGGTTCACAGAGGTTAATTAACTCTTCAAGAATCACACAACTACAAAGAAGAAGGATTTTTATTCCAAGGATTTTATTTTCATCTAGTCTTGAAAAAACATGCTAACCACTAGCTTGTGTATATGAAAATTTTAGAAATTAAACATTTTAACATCTGCAATACAGGCTGTTCCTCAGTTCAAAATAACTTTTCCTGAGCAAAAGAAGACTCACACATTTGGGTGTCTCCATCATCCATTTAGCCCTGTTTTCTTAATTGTACTTTTAGAAATAACAATATCAAATGATGCCAAACTGTTATCTTTTTCAATCTGTTTTTCAATCTGTTTTAACAGACAGTGTGGTTTTCTGGGTGCTAAACCAACTATCAAGACCCAGGTCAACTCCTTCACAATGATCCAAAATCAGACACCTGTAGATTCCAGCACATCGGCAATTGTGCCCTTGGACTTCATGGTCAACCCAACATAACAAGTTGATATGTTGCCTCTGAATCCCCAGGAGTGGCTGATTGCATTATATAAAGCAGTGGTCACTGATGACTGTGGTTAAACCTGGACTTTCTTGAATCCTGTGGACTCTCTTTTTCCCACAGAGAGAGGCTGCATAACGCAGCACAAGTTAGACATCCATGGCCTTTCTTCTGTGTTGGGCATGGTGGCTGCTACCTTTCTGAGAGATCTAAACACAGCACACACACACACACACACACACAAAATATATATGTGTGTGTGTGTGTGTGTATATATTCACAGATGTTGCTTTACTTTTGACCAAGGTCTAAAAACAGCCATACCATGATTCATAAATCTTTCCATGGTGAAACTCCTTTATGACATTTATGGTGAAAATACTGCCATATGAAATCCAGTTGAAGCTTGAGTCATTTGGCTTAAAGTAACCCAGATTGCTGTGTGACAGTTCTTTGGTTATACAACTACAAAGAGCCCAACAGATAGTTATGACCATATTTCAAATGCAGAATAAACTCAAGACACAGTAGCTTTAGAAATTAGGGAGTTAGCCTGAGTCCAAAAAAAAAAAAAAAAAGGGAAAGCTATTCACTGGCTTTCAAATATAATAACAACCTCCACCACCACCCAGCAAAATTTCTAGGTTCTTCCACGGCTTTCCTGGCCCTTCACCTGGATGCAGTGTAGTAAGAGATGACCTTAAAAGTAAAAGGTGAGGGACTACCTTGGTGGTCCAGTGGTTAAGACTATGCAAGGAACATGAGTTTGATCCCTGGTCAAGGAGCTAAGATCCTATATGCTGCACAGCATTGCCCAAAATTTTTTAAATAATAATAACATTTTTAAAAGAGATAATTAGCAAGATAATTTTTAAAAATTCTAGAAGTCAGAGGTGAAATATGTGTTATTTTACCTTATTCAGCAACTGTTAGTTGGATCCTTCAGAAAGCTAATGCCAAGATAGAATTTTAAGTGCAAAAGGTTTATTGGAATTAACACCTGTGAATGGTCAGGGAGGGAGGAGGAGAAGGGAGTGATGTCTTCAGATCATTCTGCAGCTCTCCTGTGATGGGAGGCATGGAAGGAAAGAGGACCAGATAGGAAGAGCTCAAGACTGCAGGTCAGTCCTGAGAAACAGAAAAGAAACTCGAGGGACTGGTAGAAAGAGTTAGACCCCAGGATGCTCCATCGCTGATCGAGGGCTGCCTGCTCCACTACAAATGCTTCAGAAGATTCCAGAGGTGCTGTCTCTCCTCCTCACGGCAGGTTGGCAAGTTCTTTCTTAGAGAAATATCCAAACATGGCATCTCCATGAATGCCAAAGTGGTTTCAATTAAATTACATGTAGGTGCTCAGTCACTCACCCATGTCCAACTCTTTGTGGCCCCATGGATTGTAGCTCACCAGGCTCCTCTGTCCATGGGATTGGACATGGCAAGAATACTGGAGTGGATTACCATTTCCTCCTCCAGGGAATCTTCCCAACCCAGGGATCAAACTCACATCTCCAGCATCTCTTATACTGCAGGAGGATTCTTTACCTCTGAGTTACCAGGAAGCCAAGTTAAAAAATATGTAAACCATTATAATTTGGTCCTACATTTTAATTCCACCTCTGGTTTTTCCAGTAGTCATGTATGGATGTGAGAGTTGGACCATAAACAAAGGTGAGTGACGAAGAACTGATGCTTTTGAACTGTGGTGTGGAGAAGACTCTTGAGAGTCCCTTGGACTGCAAAGAGATCAAACTAGTCAATTCTAAAGGAAATCAGTCCTGAATATTCATTGGAAGGACTGATGCTGAAGCTAAAGTTCCAATACTTTGGTCACCTGATGCAAAGAGCTGACTCATTGGAAAAGACCCTGATGCTGGGAAAGATTGAAAGCAGGAGGAGAAGGGGACAACATAGGATGAAATGGTTGGATGGCATCACCGACTCAATGGTCATGAGATTGAGCAAGTTCTGGGAGTTGGTGATGGACAGGGAAGCCTGGCATGCTGCAGTCCATAGGGTTGCAAAGAGTCAGACATGACTGAGTGACTGAACTGAACTGAATGGAACTGTAGGGTAAGGGAGTTAGAGAAGGCAAGGTTTGGAAAAAGAATGAGACCGGCACTTTACAGGAATAGATCACCTTTAATGAGGCGAGAAGGGGCAACAGTCAGATTAGTGAGCTGCTACAGTAACTCAAGAAAAGAATATAGGCATATATGTGAAAATCTACTGCCTTAAGGGAGCCTGTTTTTCTCCGAGGTTGTTCGGAGTAGTTATCTCTTAAACAGCTGGGGCAAGGAATTCTGGAGATCAAACAGAGGCTGGACTGGCTGGGCGCTGGACATAATCAACCTTAATGTCCATTTTTTTCTTTGGGTGAGAGAGTTCTTTATTTTGCATAGAATGGTGGGGAGGACCTGGAGGGGAGTTTTAACTCCAGCTATTTTGAGCCATGTAACTTTCCTTCAGGAACTACTTACAGAGTCCTAGAAAGTCAACTGAGTGAGTAAAACCATGATTATTATTAAGAAAGATGTGATGATGTGATGGCCTCAGTTGTCATGAATTTCATACTCACATCTCTGCTGATAGTGGCAAATAATCAGCTGGCATCCATGTGTTTCCATAGCACAATGGCAACTTACTAGTCTTTCAACTTTGCTTTTGTAAAGATTTTATTTTTTATGTGGACAGTTTTTAAAGTCTTTATTGAATTTGTTACAACACTGCTTCTATTTTATGTTTTGGTTTTTGGCCTTAAGGCATGTGGGATCTTAGCTCCCCATCCAGGGATGGAACCCACACCTCCAGCATTAGAGGGTGAAGTCTTAACCACTGGACCATCAAGGGAGTCTCAGTCTTTCAACTTCTTGTTGCTACTCAAAATAGAAGCTTGTTCCCATGAAGCAAACTGCACAGTCTCCAAATATGTACTTGATTCAAACCATTCTGTTTGGTCTCCTATAGTGATCATTTGATCTGGCCCCAAGGTATCTTAAAGTAGACATCAGGAGGAAACATACAGAGCATTTTGATCTCTTTACTCTCTTGGATGAGTCATTCAGTTATCTACACATCTCCAGCCTTGTCAGAAACCAGTTCCACATTGAGGGATCAATGTCTCTACAGCATGTTCCCACTTACAGCTCAGCCAAAGGGAAGGTCTTCATATCAGCCAAAGGGAAAGTCTTTGTATCATCTTCCAGGCAAGCATACTGGAGTGGGTTGACATTTCCTTCTCCAGGGGATCTTCCTGACCTAGGGATCGAACCCAGGTCTCCCACATTGCAGACAGATGGTTTACCATCTGAGCCACCAGGGAAGCCAACTTAGTATCATCAGGGCTCTCAAATGTCTTCAAGTTGAAAAGCACTCCCACTCCACCAAATGCGTAGTTTGCAGGATTCTACCCAACTGTTTTTTTTTTTCTAAAACATAAATTTTGATTCATGCAAAGTCATGAAAAAAGAATGTTTTCAAAGCAGGTTCCAAAATAGCAGAAGAGATGAAATCAAATTCATACACACCTCATTCCTTACCCTACATGATGATAGAATCCAGTTAAAAAAAAAAAAAAATCAGATGGATAGTGTTAGCCTGCCAGAGCTGCCATGACAACTACCACAGACTGAGTGGCTTGAACAAAAGTCTGTCTTTTCACAGTTCTGGAAGCTAGAAGTTCCAGATCATTTAACCTTTATTACTTCGGTAAAGGCTTTATCTCCAAATATAGTTTGGGGGCGGAGAGGGCTCCATTCAGCCCATAACAGAGCACAGTCCAATTAAGTACCGCATGGAACATGGAAAACCAAAATATCTGAAATCTATGGGTACTGTGACCAGTTACAGATGAATCACCAATAATGTCAGGAATTAAAACCAATAACACTTCCTCAGTTTTATGGTTGTGTATATCCTCAGTGGAGCCTTGAGAAGGGCATACATCAACATCAGCCCTTGGCTCAGTTACTAAGATAGCAAATACCTCTCCTTTGTCCTGCCCACTGCTGAGGACCACCTGGGCCTGGCTCTTGGTAGAAAGATGGAATCAGGTCTCCACCAGCCACTCAGCAAGTTTGTAGATTTCATGGTGCCAGGACCCCAGAAAGAAAAGATAGCTCTCACACGGCTTGTCTAGAGAAGAAGAGGATTAAACATCAGGAAAACATGAGGCTCAGGTTACTTCTGTAATTTTGATGTCCTTGACACATGGGGAGGCCAGAACAAGAGCACTTTGCTCTGCAGCAGCTAAGACTGTTTGAGCAACAGATCATTAACTCCACTACCCTGTTGGTTCAGTGATTAAGACTCAAAGCTTCCAATGCAGGGGGCACAGGTTCAATCCCTGGTCAGGGAACTAAGATAATTAACTTGAGCCATTTATTAGATGTTCTTCTCTGATGCTGCTGTGGCATCTAGTGAGCACAACAAGGCGACCTAAAGTTCCTGTCCCTTCTTATCACGAGCAAGAACCTGGATTTGCAGGCATGAGGACAGGGTTACAAATGCAAAGAGGAGTTGGGTCAGTTTCCCTTACCACTGTTCAACCATCCCTGCTGGTCATGACTGTCCATTTCTTGTTAAGTAAAGGGGCTGGCATGCTGAGTCAGGGATGGGAAGCAGGTGATGACAGAGAAAGATGGGATAATCTTTCCACATGGGATGCTCTTATGTCTCTGTTGTCCTTTGATGATAAGATCACACACATACCTTTAAGGATAAAAGGGCAGGGAACACAGGAGGAATCTAGGGATGCAAAAGGTATTCTAACTTATCAAGGTGCATTTCCTTTCATCCTTTTCTCCTGGTCGGGAAGCATGGGCAAAATAATTGTGAAGGATTGTCTGTGATGATAGGATAATAAAATGAACAGAGCCAGTGCCCAATTCACTGTGAATAAGGCACGCATCATACATGATGTAACCATTTGTGAATCTATTTTACCAGATATGTACATGTTTTTGCACACAGATTCTATGCTCTTGCCTGGCATCTCTCCAGAACAAGTAGCGCATGACTTATGACTCAGACAGTAAAGCGTCTGCCTATAATGCAGGAGACCCGGGTTCGATCACTGGGTTGGGAAGTTTCCCTGGAGAAGGAAATGGCAGCCCACTCCAGTATTCTTGCCTGGAAAATCCCATGGATGGAGGAGCCTGGTAGGCTACAGTCCATGGGGTCGCAAAGAGTCGGACATGACTGAGCAGCTTCACTTACTTACAAAGCAAAGGGATCTTGTTTGGGGTACAGCAGTCTGTTCCTATGGAATAAAAAGTTCACAGTAGATTCACAGGAAGATTCTGAGTGCGCCTCAGCCTCACACCAGTGTCCTCCAACCACCCTAAGCCAGCTCTGGGCATATGCGGCTCCTGTCAGGCAGATAAGATTGCTCTCATTCCTTCAAAGGAGAAACTTCCTACTGCCTCACACTTACACTCTGTTAGCAAACAGCGAAGGCTAAGAAATGACCCTTGTTCCCCCAAGCTGTGTCTCCGTCTGGCAGGCCTGCTCCAAGATGTGTTCTGCTCTGTTTCCCGGGACTGTCCCAGGTGTGCGCCCTACGGCCCAGAGTGGGATGCTCTGTCTGCTTTCTCCTCTTACCTGTCTCTCCTCCTGCCCCCTCATAGATTCCTGGGATTCAGTTCAGTTCAGTCTCTCAGTCATGTCCGATTCTTTGCAACCCCATGGACTGCAGTAAGCCAGGCTTCCCTGTCCATCATCAACTCCCAGAGCTTACTCAAACTCATGTCCATTGAGTCGGTGATGCCATCCAACCATCTCATCCTCTGTCATCCCCTTCTTCTCCTGCCTTCAATCTTTCCCAGCATCAGGGTCTTTTCAAATGAGTCAGCTCTTCGCATCAGGGGGCCAAAGTATTGGAGTTTCAGCGTCAGCATCAGTGAATATTCAGGGTTGATTTCCTTTAGGATTGACTAGTTTGATCTCCTTGCAGCACAAGGGACTCTCAAGAGTCTTCTCCAGCACCACAGTTCAAAAGTATCAATTCTTCAGCGCTCAGCTTTCCTTATAGTCCTACTCTCATCCACACGTGACTACTGGAAAAACCATAGCTTTAACTAGATGGAACTTTGTTGGCAAAGTAATGACTCTGTTTTTTAATATGCTGTCTAGGTTGAGCATATTCCTGGGATTACCTGCCAATAAACTACTTGTGCGCAAATCCTTGTCTCAGGGTTAGGTTTTGGAAGATTCCAACCTAATGCAGAATCAATTCATCTTTCTTCATATTCGTTCCTCTTTTCCAAACCATCAGAGATTTTCTCTCTTTTTCTGTTCAGTTCTGTTCAGTTCAGTCATTCAGTCATGTCTGACTCTTTGCGACTCCATGGCTTTTTCTGATTGGTCTTTATAAATTCAGATTCCATTCAACAAGATGGACATTCATAATTGCCTGGTTATGCAGGGGTGTCAGGATGTAGTTTCAAAGAAATCTACTGTCTACCACCAGGATGCCAGAAAAATTGAATGAGAAAGTTCATAATCTGCCCTCCAGCCCCGGCTCTGAGCCTGAGGCTATGGGTTGCAATTGAAGAAGATATGGTTTCATCCCATCACTGACTTTTCATCGGAATTATCTTTGATCAAATGTTTCGTGCTTTGATTTTTCGATTCATTGCCTCTAGATAACATTTTGAGTCAACCCTTTCTAGAAATATTATTTCTTTGAATTTGAAAAATCACAGGATAAATAATAATGCAATCTGATTTTTTTATTTCCCCCAGAGAGTTCCTATCTCCAAACATTTCTGGAATGACTTTCATATTTCTTCTCTTTATAGTTAACCGTGCCCAAAAGCATACTTATAACTCAATGTAAGACACCCTTTCCTTTATAAGCTTCAGTCATGCAACCCAATCATACAAATAAGCCCCAAGATTCATAATCATTTTAGCCTTTGTATCCCACTTCTGGCTTTGTTTACGCTAGCTTAGTCTCCATCAAAATAATGTCCAAGTTAATTCTGAAAAACAGGCATTTTCCCTAATCTACCAACAACTTCACTCCACTGTGGACATACAGCTAATGTATTTACCACACACATACACACACAAACATACACATAAACACACACACATGCTGTTGTGGGTTTATTGTTTTTCTGTAGAGAGTCTGTGCTTTATTTTACTCATAATGATTTTTGGAACTTCATTTTGAAAACCCCCTTGTTGATCATCTTCTAAAATTACACTCTAATGGAATACCACAATGGCTTTATAGCAATCTCTGGTCTGAAACTTTACCTTGAAAATAGGCTAGCTCTGACACTGATAGGAGAATCTGGAGGGAAGCAGTTGGAACCACACTATTAACTTGACCTTCTCTACGCCATCCCCTTATATTCTTGTGAGCTAGAAGTTCCTGCCCGAGTGAGTCTGCATCCCATGCCTCTCCAAGTTCCCTGCCCCCAAATAAGGAACAGAGCCTGTTAAAATGTGGAAAATTAAGAAAATGCAGAACACATCATTAACTCATATAGTCAGGAAGCTGTGGCAACCTTTCCCTCTCCTCACATAAGGCCCACTATAAATGAAATATATATTTTAATTATTTCCAGTTTAGATATTCCCAGTGTGCTATACACAACCTCAGCGGCTCGCTGTAGAAGAAAGGCAAGTTGGGCGGCGAGAAAGCAAGAAGAAAGTTGCACTTAATGCAGAACAGTTGCAAGGCATCGTCACATCGCCCTGAGCAAAACTCTTCCTTTTATTTTGTAGAAAAAGCAATTGATTTCCCCTACGAACTGCGTCTGTATTCAGATTCTGTTTACTCATGAGCTGTGACAGGTTTACCCAAAGCAGCTTTGCAAACCAGCTGCTCCCTCACAACCTCTGTGGTTATAATTCTTTTAAGTGGCAGGGATAACTTAAAATGTCCACGTTCCTCCGAGATGCAAGACAGGCAGCAGGAACTGTTGACATTTTTTTTTTTTTTTAACGTAGCATTTTCAATGCCAGAGAATGGCACAGCCATGAACCTTCATTCGGGGCTTCCCTCACTTGACAGTCATTGGAAAACACAAAGCATAAAAGTCCCTTCAACCCAGCCTCTCTCCAGAGAACTCTGCCAAGTGGCCAGGGATGACATTCCTGACTCCATGAAAACCAAGGTGGAGCCCTGAAAGCACAGAGTCTGTGCCTGTCCAGCGGAACCACGGGAGGGTCACCCCCAAGAGGGACTCAGTGCAAATCACCACGCAGATGTGACATCACTTTCAAACTCTTCAAACTACTCAGCCAGCTTCGGCCTGGCCTTAAAAAACAAGAGAAAACTGATTTCTTCAAAAGTTACTTGTTCTTGTTACTTGTTCTTATTTTTCAAGCTTACTAACTCTGTACTCTTAACTTTTATCACAACAATCGCTTATGTTAGATTCCCCACATCTGCTTTAGCAGTGGCGTGGTGGGGGTACATTTAACGTGCGTCTTGTGCAAGACAGATTTAGTACTTTGAAGACTCCGAGAAGGTTCGCCTGGTTTTATAAAGGTGTTTACAAGCCCTGCTTTGGCCTGCAGCCAACTTGTGATTATTAAATAAACTTCTACTGCTATTCTACCTAAATATGCCCTGAGGGGAATGTATCCTGGAAATTTAAACTGTCAGGGAGTAGAAATGAAATGGTCACAAAGCATCACAAAGTGGTTCGGGGTTGGGGGAAATGGTTTTTTAAGATTGATGGAGGCTTAGGACAGCCCCCTCCCGCTCAGGAGTGGCACTTTCTGACTGCAGAAATACCCACCAGGGTTCCCCAATTTTCATTTCCCTCCATTTGTCTGAGTCTTTGCACAGGCTGTTCCAGGAGCCCAGGGTGTTCACTGTCTTTTCCTACCCTGGGGAAAGCTCGTGAGCTCATCCCAGCTCATCCTCCAAGCCCTAGATCAGAAAGACCGCTGGCCAGCCTCACCCTGAGACAGTGCCCTGCACACCTGTGGTCCAGCTGAAGCATCCTAGGTCCTCATCCGTGACTTCCTGTGGCTCTGTTCCTGCATCCTTTGCCCCACCAGCCAAGCCCTCAGCAAATGTGCTTGTCTGCACCACACTCTCTTTAGTGTCACAAGCCCTCTGCCAGGTGCCAGGTGAAGAAAATGTGTTAAATAAAGATAGAGTAACAGTAGAAATACATACATGCCTATCTGTGTATATACTCATATCCCACTTTTAATACTTGGGGTGGGGAGGGAGATGGGAGTGGGGTTCAAGATGGAGGGACACATGTATATCTATGGCCAATTCATGTTGCTGTATGGCAAAAGTCATCACGATATTGTAATTATCCTCCAATTAAAATAAGTAAAAACTTTTTTAAAAACTAAAAAAAAAAATGATTTCAAATCAGCTTCAAGAAGAGACCCTTCCAGCCTATAGCTCTCAATTCACTATGAGAAGCAATCACATTTTTCATTTTTCTGGAAGAAGACCAACATTTTTCAGAAAAATATTTGCTTCAGAGATAAACATTATAGTGTCAAAGTTATTTCTAAAATATTCATTGAATTTTAGGCACCATTTGGTTGCTTGTGTATACCTTTTTTACTTGGTTTATAGACTCTTTATTGGAAAAAATGTCCATTTGGATGTGTGTGAGTGTGTGTGTGTGCTTGCACGTATGTGTGTGTGTGTGTGAAATCATCAGCACTTCTCGAATAACCTGGACAAAATGGGTTCGATTTCATAGAACAAATAAAACATAACATATGGAGGTTAATGCTCAAGTCTGTTATTAAAAAAGAAAAAGGAGGATAAGGGAGAAGAAGAAGGAAGGGGAAAAGGCAAGAGGAGAAGGGAGGAAGAAGGAAAGACTTAGAAATTTCCCCTGATCCCAGGTACAATTTTCACTAAAGCTAACATTTATTAAGCCCAGGCATTTTTTAAAGCACTTTTCACATACTGTCTTATGCAAGCCTCAACTACATTCCATGAGGCAGGTCCCATATTGTCCCATGTGTCAAAGGAGTCACCGAGGGTGATTCCCCCGAGGTCACCAGCTAATAAATGGTAGCGTCAAGATTTGAACTTGGGTTCCTGGCTCCCTTGGAAGAGTGCTCCAAATATTCCATTTCAATTTCCTCACCTTTCACTCACCGTTCACTAACTCCAGACTGGCCTCTGACCCCATTAAGCTAACAGAACAGCCCTGGGGGGTGGAGGTCAGTGGTAAGTTCCATGTCAAAGGGGATATTCCTCAGGCCTCATCAGACTTGACCTCTTGGACCAATTCAATCCTGCTGACCTCCACATTCTGTGTGCTTTTATTCCGGGGCACAGTGCTTCCCTGTTTTCCTTCTATATCTCTGCTGGCTCTTTCTCTGGATCCTATCCTGGTATCTTCTTTTTTAAAAATATTTATTTATGTATTTGGCTACATTGGGTTTTAGTTATGTCATGCAGATCTTTTGATGTGGCGCACTGACTCTTTAGTTGTGGTTCATGGGCTTACTTGCCCCTTGGTGTGTAGAATTTTAGTTCCCCCACTAGGGATTGAATCCACGTCCCCTGAACTGCAAGGCGGATCTTTAACCACTGGACCACCAGGGGAGTTCCTGGTATCTTCTTTTTAACACGTCCAGTTATCAGTTGATGTTCTTCAGGGATGGTCCCAGGGATTCCTTTATTTTTTTCCTCTTATGCAATGTCCTCACCCTAGAATCTAAGACTCAAGTTATTTCATCTAATTCCCAGCTTCCATTATCACCTACATGTAAACAATACATAAATGCAAAGTTGTAACCCATACCTCAGACCTACTTCCTGAGTTCCAGGCCATGTCAGTCCAGGTCCCTACCTAATTGGCTCCTCTTGGATGTAGAGAAGATACTTCCAACTTGCCCATCAAATTACACATCGTTGAGCCTAGCACAATGCCTGCCACGTAGCAGGCAATCCATTCATTCTCAGTGAAGGAGTTAAGAAATAAATGGATGAAAACTCAAATGTCCAAAAGCAAGCTTATAATCTATTCCCTCAAACCCATCCTCTTCCACTTTCCTTCTTTCCAAATGGCACCACCTTTGAAAACTCCATATTCCTCTGTCATCTCAGCACTGAATTTCTGTCAATTTCATTTACTAGTCATGTTTCATGTTAACCCACTTTGTCTACCTACACCGCCACCTGGGCTTCCCAGGTGATGCAGTAGTAAAGAATCCACCTGCCAATGCAGGAGATGCAAGAGATGCAGGTTCAATCTCTGGGTCAGGAAGATCCCCCAGAGTAGGAAATGGCAACCCAATCTCATGGACAGAAGAGCCTGGTGGGCTAGAGTGCAGGGGGCTGCAAAGAGTCAGACACAACTGAGTGACTAAACAAAAGCAACAAAAGTCACTTAAATGCCAAGAAAAGTGGGGGGAGGAAGGAAGGTGCAAGGGGAGAATGGAGGGAGGAAGGGAAGAATGAAGGAAAAAGAAGTAATACAAGAAAAGAAAGGAAAGGAAAAGTGAAGGAATTACTACTGATGACAAAGAAATATGAGAATCTGAAATTAGAAAAGCCATTTCCTCCCCTTTCCCTCATGCTATGAGACCCAGATACCTACTGAGCATCCTTTAGAACCCGGGAGCTTGCCCATGACCCTGCTCTCATGATGGACTCAGAGGCTGATATTGCTGCTCTGTCCTCTTTCTTCCTTCTCCCTTGAACAAGGACCCCCTGGCCACCTTGCCACCATGTTGGAAAGGCCAGAAGAAACCTAGAAAATTTAGTCCTGACAGACTTGACCTAAATACAGGGCACCAACAACCATCTACCTCCTGACTCCTTGTTTTGTGAGGGAAAAAAAAAAAGTATGGGTGGAGAGACTGAAAGCATTCTTCACTGGCAACAGTAAGTAATAAGGTGAGGACAGGGGTCATATCCATAGGATGGATCTAAATTAACACATAGATGCAGGTACAAATGGGAATTCATTTTATGATGAGGATGTATCAAGACAGTGATGGTGAATTAGGACAGCTTCACAGCCAGTTGGAGTAAAGAAAAGAATAAAGATGAAGCCTTTCCCAACTTCTTACAGCAAAATATAGTCTAAAGGATCAACCTGGAATTTTGCCAAGCAAAAGTGGATGGACACAGAGTCTGTCATACAGAGTGAAGTCAGAAAGAGGAAAACAAATATCATATATTAATGCATATATGTGGAATCTAGAAAAATGGCACTGATGAAATTATTTCCAGGGCAGGAATAGAGACACAGATGTAGTGAATGTACATGGGGACAGAGGAGAAGAGGAGGGGGTGAAGACTTGGGAGAGTAGCATTGACATCTATACACTATCATGTGTAAAGCAGATCACTGGCGGGAAACTTCTGTGAAATAGATGGCTAGAGGGAACTCAGCTCGGTGTTCTGTGATGACCTAAGGGATGGGATGGTGGGAGGGTAGGGAGGTCCAAAAGGAAGGGGTTATATGTATACATATGACTAATTCATGCTGTTGTACAGCAGAAACTAACACAACGTTGTAACGCAATTATACTCTAATAAAAAATAGCTACTCAGAAAAAATAAAAATATGAGTACATGTTATTCTGTCCTGAAGCACTCCTCCCAACATTTGGAAAGAAAGTGAATAACCATGTCAGTCATGTCCGACTCTTTGCCACCCCATGGACTATAGAGTCCATGGAATTCTCCAGGCCAGAATACTGGAGTGGGTAGCCTTTCCCTTCTCCAGGGGATCTTCCCAACCCAGGGACTGAACTCAGGTTTCCCACACTGCAGGCAGATTCTTTACCAGTTGAGCCACAAGGGAAGCACAAGAATACTGGAGTGAGTAGCCTATCCCTTCTCCAGTGGATCTTCCTGACCCAGGAATCGAACCGGCGTCTCCTGCATTGCAGGTGAATTCTTTACCAACTGAGCTACCAGGGAAGCCTGTTTGGAAAGAAATCCCTGCCTCAATGTCCATTTCTTAAACAGTTGTAACTGCAAGGTGAGCACAGAAGTCAAATGGAAGTATTACACTGGCTTATTGCACGTTTAGAATCAGAGCCCCTTTAAACTGTATTAACCACAAAGATGAATTTGTATTAACTGCAAAGATGACTCAGTGTTTCCCTGAAGTGAACCCAGCAAGGAAATAATTCTTTTCCTGCTGTATTTATGGTTCTGAAACACAAGCATGCATCTTTGTGTTTTTAGTTTTCTTAAGAGTATTCTTCAATCCTTAGAAAGCGACTCACGCTGTACAACTTTAAAAGATTTTTTTCCAAGAAACATAATGGAAGTTAAGACATAATGGAAAATACGTTTCTTGAATTTATGCTAATAGTTGCTAGAAAAACCCCCTGGGCCTGAGTCTTAGGGGATAAAATATCATGAACTCCCATTTCAATTTTTATCATTACATTTTTATGATTGTGAACCTTCTTGATAATCTTCCTCTAAGACCAATCTTGACAATAACAGTTTCCTAAAAAATCATCTTATTTCATGAGTTTTTAAAAAATTTATTGGTGTAAAGTTTTTCAGATTGACCCTGAAAATTTTTAAAACTACTTCTGCATAGTTTATGTTAACATTATCTATTCCTAGTATTATTTATATGCTTACTTTCCCTCTCTCTCTCTCTGTCTGTTTTATTGTTCTTTTAAAAATAGCATTTGACCTTACCAATTAGCTATCCTTTTCGTTTATTTGTTATTAAATTAATTTCTTATTTATCTCCTTTCTGCTACTTGATTTAGGTTTTCATGTTATTCCACTTCCCACCTTTAGTATTTGAAATATTATGCAGCTGTTTAGTCACTTAGTCATGTCCCACTCTTTTGCAACCCCATGAACTGTAGCCCACCAGGCTTCTCTGTCCATGGAATTTTCCAACCAAGTATACTGGAGTACGTTGCCATTTTCTTCTCCAGGGGATCTTCCCTACTCAGGGATCAAACCTGCGTTTTCTGCTTGGCAGGCAGAAGCTCTTGGATTTATTTATTATAAATTTGTCCTTGAAGTACAGCTTGGGATGCACACCACTGGTTTTTTCATATAAGGTGCTTTTGTTTGAAATATTTTGTACCATTTCCTTGGTTTTCTTCCTTAATGATTTTTAAGGGAGCTGCTAAGTAGCTTCAGTTGTGTCCAACTCTGTGCAACCCCATAGACGGCAGCCTACTAGGCTCCTCTGTCCCTGGGATTCTCCAGGCAAGAACGCTGGAGTCGGCTGCCATTTCCTTCTCCAATGCGTGAAAGTGAAGTCACTCAGTCGTGTCTGACTCTTCGAGACCCCACGGACTGCAGCCTAAGCTCCTCCGTCCATGAGAGTTTCCGGGCAAGAGTACTGGAGTGGGGTGCCATTTATTTATTATACATTTGTCCTTGAAGTACAGCTTGGGATGCACACCACTGGTTTTTTTATATAAGGTGCTTTTGTTTGAAATATTTTGTACCATTTCCTTGGTTTTCTTCCTTAATGATTTTTAAGGGAAATATATCTTATAATCCTTCAAGGGTGTTTTTGCTGTTATTTGTTGTATTTTGATTTTATGTATTTTGTGTTCCCTTCCTGGTGGCTTGGACAGTAAAGAATCTGCCTGCAGTGTGGGAGACCTGGGTTGGATCCCTTGGTCAAGAAGATCCCCTGGTGAAGGGAATGACTATCCACTCCAGTTTTCTTGCCAGGAGAATTCCATAGACAGAGGAGCCTGATGGGCTACAATACATGGAATCACAAAGAGTTGGACACCACTGAGCGACTAACACCACTCCCCAAAAACTTCAGTCTAACTGTGAGGAATGACTTCTTAGTCTAGTCAGGAGAAAACATGAAGCACACCCAAATGCAAGAGTATTGTACAAAATTCTGCCCTCAGAACTGTCAAGTCATCAAAAACAAGGGAGCTCTGAGAAAATATTCAGAGGAAACTAAGGACCCATGACAACCAGATCTGATGTGACGTCTTAGATGGAATCCTGGGATAGAAAAAAAAATATTAGGTGGGGAGTGGTGAACTTCCAAATAAATGTGGAGTTGAGTTAGGTGTAACGGAACCACACTGGCTCCATGTGTGACCAGCATACCATGGTGACATGAGGTGATGAGCAAGGGAAACTGGATGGATGTTGTATGGGGCTACCCACACCAGCTTTACAACACTTCTGCAAATATAAAACCATCCTAAAGTTTGAAAGTTTGTTTTCATTTCAAGTTGAACAAACCAAAACAAAAACCTCATGGCTTGCCCTTCACTGGCCTATCACAGGTTCACATCCTTTCCACGGCCTTGACAGCCCAGCATGGTCGGCCGCCCACCCCTAACTGTTGGACCTCCTGGCACTTGCCGCCTCACTTTGCTCCACCTGCTTGCCCAGCGTGAGGTCTGCTCTGTGTCCGAGTCCCACACAGCTCACTCCCTCACACACTGCATAGTTTACACCAGTGTAAATTCTTACACCAGTGCACACTTCTTCCACGAAGTGCTGTCTTTCTGACTACTTGATTTAAAAGTACAGCTTTCTCATGTTTCCACTTTATCCCCTTTTATTTTTTTCTCCATAACACTTAAATCAGCTCCATGTAAGACGCACACACACACACACAAAATTGTGTAGGCATACACAATTTTCTTTATGGTCTAGCTCCACTCCTTAGAATATAAGCTGTCTTTGTGTTTCATCCACAGAGGTATCCCTAATACCTATCAAACATCTGCCACATCATAAGAACTCAGTAAATATCGATCAAGGACAATTAATCAGATAGGATCCTTTAGCAGTAACTCCATGAGACATAGTGACATACTGGGCATGATACATGGCAGAAGAGATGGCCAGAAGGGTCAGCTTTGGGGCCACTTTGAGTACCTTGGGCTTCCCCAATAGCTCAGTTGGTAAAGAATCCACCTGTAATGCAGGTGACCCTGGTTCTATCCCTGGGTTGGGAAGATCCCCTGAAGAAGGGAAAGGCTACCCACTCCAGCATTCTGGCCTAGAGAATTCCGTGGGCTGTATAGCCCACGGGGTTGCAAAGAGTCCGACATGACTGAGCAACTTTCACTTTCACTGTCGCGCTTTGTGTACCTCGGGTTGAGCAAACACAATACAGATAGATTAGATGCAGGTTTTCCATGAATGACATGAGTGAAGGATGATCTGAGGCATGTTGAAGGTGGCACCATTTAATGAGATGGGAGAAACTTCAGAGGATGTTTGGGAGCACAGAGCTATGTTTGAAACATGGTGAATTTGACATGCATCTCAAACACTCAAATGGAGATGTTCCACAAGAGTTAAAGAGAAAACAAAGGATTCATTAAAGAAACCTTACCAAGTAAATGACAGAGACCAAATTATTAATTTAGTCAATAGGCCAAAATGGGTTAAATACCTCTATTAATACAAAAGTTTCTCAGTTCAGACTGAAAAACTGCTTTATTCAACTTGATGGTCTATAAAAGCAAGGCTATTGAAAACCAAATGATGAATAAAGGATAGTATAGAAATGTGAGCTAACAGAAAGATGGAATCTCAATAACGTCCTTTTAATAATTTTACCTCCTGGTTGGTGTTTGAGACAAAGGATAACCAAGTGGAAAATACTAGCTTTGTTGGGCTCCAAGCCTCAGGACAGCAGAATCAACACAGACTGGGGATGTAAGGCAGCGGGGATGAAGGTCATGGCTGCCTTTAGTTCTTGTCAGTGGCAGCTACCATCATACTTGATTTGAGATTCCAGAGAATCCTAAACGTGGACACCCCAAAACCCTAAACACAGGACACTTCCTTCTTTGGTTGTAGGTTCTGGGATTGTAAGATGTATATAGTGGGAAGTGGAGTAGAGATGTGTTTGGGAGATAAAATTTATAGGAAACATGGTATTTACAGGGTATCTATTTATAATCTTAAACTCAATGCAAGATTTTTTATTTTCAATGTCCATAGAACATTTATGAAAATATAAAATTATGAAATTTCCATGAAGAATCTTCACATTTTCCAAAAAGTAGAAATACTATAAGCACAGGTTTATAACTGCAACCAGCACTGACATTGTTACAAACATTAAACATACAAAGATGACAATAAAATCTAACCCCTTGGAGTTTGAAATAAAAAATATCGAAATTAATGAGAGGGACAAAAAAATAAACATTCAATTTAGTCTCCTCAGGAATAATAATGGTCAGAAAATAATAAATCCTAAGTCATGCCATGTGGCAAACACAGTATACAAAATAAAATTTATAGCCTTTTTATGAATAAAAATAAAGAACAAAGTCAAATGACATGAAATTGTAACCTGAGAAGCTAGAAGGGACAAATAGCCTAATAAAAGGAAAGGAAGGAATTAATAAAGATATATGCTGAATTTGGTGGATTGAAGACCAATAAAATTCATATATGAGTTCAGGTGGGGATTCTGTGAGAATATCAGGGAATTGGAGAAGAACCACTGGGATCAACCTAAAGGGTGCACAGAGGTGGGATGTGGCAAACACCATCCATAGAAACCACTATCCATGGCAACCACGACCCATGGCAACAACTGTGCAGTGAGCCAATGGGAACTAGGGTTCCCCACCAAGAGCCATTATGAGATAAGTTGTGTCCTTCCAAAGTCCCAGAGGAACCCCACATTCCTCCCTATCCCAGCCGGTCCCTGAGGCCATAATGGGTCTCAGTTCAGTGCAGTCGCTCAGTTGTGTCCAATTCTTTGCAACCCCATGAACCGCAGCACATCAGGCCTCACTGTCCATCACCAACTCCTGGAGTATACCCAAACTCATGTCCGTTGAGTTGGTGATGCCATCTAACCATCTCATCCTCTGTCATCCCCTTCTCGTCCTGCCTTCAATCTTTCCCAACATCAGGGTCTTTTCAAATGAGTCAGCTCTTTGCATCAGGTGGCCAAAGTGTTGGAGTTTCAGCTTCAACATCAGTCCTTCCAATGAACACCCAGGACTGATTTCCTTTAGGATGGACTGGTTGGATCTCCTTGCAGTCCAAGGGACTCTCAAGAGTCTTCTCCAACACCACAGTTCAAAACCATCAATTCTTCTGCACTCAGCTTTCTTTATAACCCAACTCTCACATCCATACATGACCACTGGAAAAACCATAGCCTTGACTATATGGACCTTTGTTGACAAAGTAGTGTCTCTGCTTTTTAATATGCTGTCTAGGTTGGTCATAATTTTCCTTTCAAGGAGTAAGCATCTTTTAATTTCATGGATGCAATCACCATCTGCAGTGATTTTGGAACCCGAAAACATAAAGTCAGCCATTGTTTCCACTGTTTCCCCGTCTATTTTCCATGAAGTGATGTGACCAGATGCCATGTTGTTAGTTTTCTGAATGTTGAGCTTTAAGCCAATTTTTTCACTCTCCTCTTTCACTTTCATCAAGAGGCTCTTTAGTTCTTCTTCAATTTCTGCCTTAAGAGTGGTGTCTTCTGTATATCCAGAGAAGGCAATGGCAACCCACTCCAGTACTCTTGCCTGGAAAAATCCCATGGACGGAGGAGCCGGTAGGCTGAGGTCCACGGGGTCGCTAAGAATCAGACACGACTAAGCGACTTCACTTTCACTTTTCACTTTTGTGCATTGGAGAAGGAAATGGCAACCCACTCCAGTGTTCTTGCCTGGAGAATCCCAGGGATGGGGGAGCCTGGTGGGCTGCCGTCTATGGGGTTGCACAGAGTCGGACACGACTGAATCGACTTAGCAGCAGCAGCAGCAGCAATATCTGCATATCTGAAGTTATTGATATTTCTCCCAGCAATCTTGATTCCAGCTTGTGTTTCTTCCAGTCCAGCGTTTCTCATGATGTACTCTGCATATAAGTTAAATAAACAGGGTGACAATATACAGCCTTGACGTACTCCTTTTCCTATTTGGAACCAGTCTGTTGTTGCATGTCCAGTTCTAACTGTTGCTTCCTGACCTGCATACAGGTTTCTCTAGAGGCAGGTCAGGCGGTCTGGTATTCCCATCTCTTTGAGAATTTTCCACAGTTTATTGTGATCCACACAGTCAAAGGCTTTGGCATAGTCAATAAAGCAGAAATAGATGTTTTTCTGGAACTCTCTTGCTTTTTCCATGATCCAGCAGATGTTGGCAATTTGATCTCTGGTTCCTCTGCCTTTTCTAAAACCAGCTTGAATATCTGGAAGTTCACAGTTCACATATTGCTGAAGTCTGACTTGGAGAATTTTGAGCATTAATTTGAGATGAGTGCAATTGTGTGGTAGTTTGAGCATTCTTTGGCATTGCCTTTCTTTGGGATTAGAATGAAAACTGCCCTTTTCCAGTCCTGTGGCCACTGCTGAGTTTTCCAAATTTGCTGACATATTGAGTGCAGCACTTTCACAGCATCATCTTTCAGGATTTGAAAGAGCTCAACTGGAATTCCATCACCTCTACTAGCTTTGTTTGTAGTAATACTTTCTGAGGCCCACTTGACCTCACATTCCAGTATGTCTGGCTCTAGGTGAGTGATGACACCATCATGATTATCTGGGTCGTGAAGATATTTTTTGTATAGTTCTGTGTATTCTTGCCACCTCTTCTTAATATCTTCTGCTTCTGTTAGGCCCATACCATTTCTGTCCATTCCATTTTTGACCTTCTGTCTGAGCCCATCTTTGCATGAAATGTCCCCTTGGTATCTCTAATTTTCTTTAGAGATCTCTAGTCTTTCCTAGTCTGTTGTTTTCCTCTATTTCTTTGTATTGATCACTGAGGAAGAAATAATGGGTCTAAGCTCCCAGAATCTTGGGTACCACTTCAGGAGGAAGAGGAGGGACTGAGCCTCTTGAACAAAATGAGAGAATCTTGAACAAAATGAACCAAGTTTACATTACTGAATTAGATAGAGAAATTATACTGATTTTGATATCTAAAAATGAATACATTGGGCTATAGGGACTAGAGAACTAAATAAAGTTCTAAATATACATATATTTAGAACTAAATAGAACTAAAGAACTAACTAGATAGATAGATACATAAATACATGTGTAGATAGATAGATGGGTTTCCCTAGTGACTCAGATGGTAAAGAATCTACCTTCAATATGGGAGACCAGGGTTTCATCCCTGGGTTGGGAAGATCCCCTGGAGAAGGGAATGGCAACCCACTCCAGTATTCTTGCCTTGAGAATTCCATAGACAGAGGAACCTGGTGGGCTATAGTTCATGGGGTCTCAGAGTCAGACATGATTGAACAGCTAATATATATATGTGTGTATGTGTGTAAATTGGTTTTCCTACCTATGTTAAGAGGTCCATAGGTTTCACACCCCCATAGATATGAGACTAAATGTTCAACTTCTATAATAATAAAGGAGGCACAATTTATAGTCTATGACAGTGACAGTTATTTAACCAAGATCTGTCTTCTCCACTTTCTCATGATTCACAGAGGCAGAGTCATATCTGTTTACACAACATTGTAGGTGAGGGATAGGGGATTCAGTAGTCTTCACTGAGCATGTGCTAAAACAATTTTCTTAAAAAGGAGAGAAAGAAGGAGGAGATGATGAGGGAAGGAGGCAGAGACAGGAAGAGGAAGACAAAAGGAAGGATGAGAGGGAGGAAAGGGGAAAGGAGAAAGGAAGGAGGGGAAAGGAGGGAGAAAGGGAAAGAAGGAGACAAAGGATGGTTCTGTGGAACGCCATTTGGAAAACATGGATTGTGTTTTCTGAGGTCCTTTGCCCTATATATATTTATGTTGGAACACTTGCATGTGTGTTACACCCAGGAGAAAGTGGGGTGGGGATTCTGGACTGTAGCGTGGAGCATTGGAATACTCGCTTAAGCATCTGGGGTGATGGAAGGAGCTTTAAGCCTTGACAACCACAGCTGATGGCTTGTATCCCAGTGACACAGTGGTGGGACCATCACCAGCCATATCTACTTCTCTGCCCTCCATATGCTTATCCCCTTTCACAAGTTCTCTGCTCTCCCTTTCAGCTTATCCATCTCTATTTCTGAAATAGAAGTTCTCTAAATCATAACCACATGTCATCACTTTATATGCTCTGCTCATTCCGTCTCTCCCTCCCCACCTCCTTTTCCCTCACCTTGTTCTGCCTTTGCCCCTTCTTTCCTTGAACAAATATTTACAGCAAGTCAACTCCATGGCCATTCCTGGTCTGTTTCCCCTCATCTGCACAGATTTTTTCATTGTGTCTCTGTCCTTCCTGAATCTGGAGAGCTCCCAATGAAGGTCCTCCTCCAGATGTGGTAAGCCAGCCTGTAGAGTGGGGCAGTCATGTTTCTGGGCCTGAATATTAGGTCTTCATTAATCCAGGTTAGAAGTGCATTTGTGTTGGGGCAGCCCATAACATTTTGGCTCAAGACGTGCTCATGGTCAACTGACCCCTCTTGGGTGCTTGTTGGGGGCCACATTGCTGGGTTCATAGGACCAATCGCTGTCATGACAATGCTTAGATGAGGTATTCATCCCTCTTACAGTTTTCTCTGTAGCTTTCAGTTTCTCTTTGAAATCAATGAAATCCTTTGCAATCTCATGGTTTATTTGCCTATCAACAGAATGATGTGAGAATTAAATTTCATAGCCTGATAAAAACAGGACTTAAAGCGTTGACATATTTTATCCACCTAATTCCTTTATGGATTCTATTAGTTTTCCAATGCATTTGTGGAAACTCCAGGCTTTGGAAGGTAAAACTGAGGCCACTTCCAAGCAGAAGAGACTGAAGATGGGTGTTTCCCTCATTTTGACAAGACCAGTCCTGATTTCATATTTTTCCTATTTCAATATTCTGCATGAGATATGGGGTAGAAAAAGACAAAGGACTGTATTATTTTTAAAACATTTGAAAACCAGTAAATTTTACAATCCACTCCCTCTTGTTTACTTTGAAATGTTAAGGTCATCTCACATGTTCTAGTCTCTCTCTTCATGTGGGCTCGAGGGTGAGTTTTTTCCTTCTCCTCTCCTGGGTGAATCTCCTACTGATTCTCCCAGCTCCTTACCTTCCAACCTCTGCTGCATCTGCAGTTTCTTCCTCTCAATTAGCAGCATCCTCCTCTCAGCCAGTGGACTGACACTCATTCTACCCTGGCCCCATGCCAGGCTGCCTCTGCTTCCCCACCCACTAGCTCCCTCTGGCCTTTGAGTTGTATCTGATATTTGTGTCTCTAGTCCCTCTTCACCCTAGGGCACCACATCTACTTCTCCAGGCTTATTTCCTTGATCCTTCTGCAGCATTTCTTAAAATCCAGCCATCAGCCCTGTTCTCCTGCTGCAAGAGTCTCCCAGGAAACCCCTCCTCTCCCACAACCAAACCCACATGCATTACCACTGTCATGGCCCAGGTTTCAATGTTGTCAACGTTACTTGAATGCTTTACAAATTTGGGATAGATCCACATAACCTAATCCAGTCAGACTTGTGGTTTTTGGCATCCATCTATAACATATTAGGTTGAATCCCATAAAATTGCCATTTTGCACATCAAAAATGTACTGTAGCTTTGCAAGATGTTACCATTGGGAGAAACTGGGTAAGGCATCCACAAGCTCTTTCTGTGCCATTTGTCACAACTTCACATGAATCTGTACTTTTTAAATAAAATTTTTAATTACAAAATGGTCAAATAATTTCATAAGATTCAACCTAATAGCAGCCAAAATAGTACAAAACAAATGAATTATTTATTTTCCCCTTTGGGATTTCCTCATGAGCTACAAAGTGCTAATTCAGAGAGCCACACTTTATGACTGTTAAATAATTTATGAAGTAGAGAATTTTTTTAGGAATAATTAAACTTGTTCATTCAGTAATTAAGTTTAAGCATTTAATAGAAATTCAGTCTTTACACAGTGCCAAATTCTTTTCACAAAGAGCTGACCTTAAAAGATTTTCACTTTGTTTATAAATACATTTTTTTCATGTGTTACATAATTTTTAGAACAAATGAATCTAATGTCAATTGCATGACCTTGGACTTGTGTTTGGATGAAAAAATCAAAACAATTTATTTTTATTCATTTATTTGTTCAGAATTTAAAGATTTAAAAGTTGACCATGGATTAGGGGTCAAGCCATAGATTAAATGCTAAAGGGTCTTTAAATTACAGATCTCAGCGTAAAAGGGGTACTAAGGTCACATGACCTGGTTGCACATATCTTTTCTGCAGCTCTACCCCTTAAAGCATCCCAATCATCCTTGGACATACCCAGCTGCTAGAAATGTGTTTTATTTTTCATAATAAGGTAGCACTTACACCTCTGAAACATCATCTTCACTACTGTTAGTTCTATGCCTGAGTCAAAGAGACTTGAGTTCAGACTCTCTGTGTCAGACTTGAAAATAGTTGTGCACGGCCATCTTGCCCCCTTTAGTGAAAGTTGCTCAGTCGTGTCCGATTCTTTGCGACCCCATGAAATTCTCCAGGCCAGAATACTGGAGTGGGTAGCCTTACCCTTTTCCAGGGGATCTTCTCCACCCAGAGATTGAACCCAGGTCTCCTTTATCTTGACTCTTTTCCAAGCCCAGTGCTTCCTGGACTCCCAATCCTTCCTCCTGGGCATGAGGTTATCTCTGCTGTGTTGGGTTCCTGTGTGTATTTGTTCACAGTAAACGCAGTGCCTGGAATCCCAGCTGCAGTCTAAGCATTCATCTGACCCCTCCATCCATCTAGACAGTAGATATAATTAATGAAGATCTAGATGATTGTCACCCTGACCAGCTTCCCTGTTGGCTCACAGCTTTTCGGGTGGCTCAGTGGGTAAAGAATCCTCCTGCAATGCAAGAGACATCAGAGACACAGGTTCAATCCTTGGGTTGGGAAGATCCCCTGGAGAAGGAAATGGCAACCAACTCCAGTATCCTTGCCCGGGAAATCCCAGGGACAGAGGAGCCTGGTGGGTTACGTCCACGGGGTTGCAGAGAGTTGGACACGCCTGAGCACAGTCTCCACGTGATCATCTCAGATATTCTCAGTTTGGGCATCCAAATTCACTGTTAACTCTTCCAACTCTTAACTCCAGAACCAAAATCCCCTTCTCCTCTTTCCCTTCTCCCCTCCACTTCCAGACCAAGTTTGAGCTCTGATAAGTGAAGAATGGCCAACAACAAGAGAAAAATAACTCAGTTCAAACACGAATGTCATCAGTTGCTCTCATGTCCTCCAACACTTGAAGGAATACTGCAGAAACAGGTGGTGAAACAGAAAGCCCAATGGACCTGCACCGTCCCCTTGATCTGGTATGATTTTTCAGGTTCAGACTTCTGATTAGCAGAGAGAAGATCAAAAATCTCTTTGAAGGAAATAGCTAGTCTTCCAGCTCGATTGGAAGATGACAGGGATCATTCCAGAGTGTTTTCCATGGTGGGAGGGGAATGCCAGGCTTTCTCTCAAATTATAGAGCGAAGCAAACAGTTCTTATTATTTCCAGACAAGCAATGAGGCAAATGCTGGACCAAGTTAAAGTTTACAAGGAACTATGTCATAAGGAAGAGAGGAGAGTAAGTGGTGAGAGTCAGTGTTGGGTGGCTGTAGCAGGACCAGTGAGGGCCGGGTACCCTCCCCCACCTGCCCAGGGTATTCTCAGATGTTACCTGGTGGGGAGCAGGGGACCGCAGGCCTGGAGCCTTCCATGATTCGGAGGGTGTGTGGGGCTCTGAGGAACTGAGCTCCTGTGACTGAGAAACTGAACTCTCGTTGCAGTGGTTCGAGGGAGGGGGAGGTTTACTCTTTAGCTGTGGTCCACGGGCTTCTCATTGTGCTTGCTTCTCTTCTTGTGGAGCACAGGCTCGAGGGCCCTCAGCCTTCAGCAATTGTGGCGCACGGTGCTGCTTGGCATGTGGGATCTTCCCGGACCAGGGATCGAATCTGTGTCCCCTGAACTGACAGAAGGATTCTTGACCACTGCCCCACCAGGGAAGCCTTAGAAAAGTTTTATTTGAGCCAAACCGAGGACTAGCCCACGAGCCCACTTCCCAGATGACTCTGAGGCACTGCTCTGGAGAAGCACAGTTTCCAGCATGGCTTTATATCTTGGCAGAACCAAAAAGCATCAGACAAGTCAGGGATCTATTTCGAGGAAAAAGATACACCTGCACAGCAAGTCAGCATGATCTTTCACTTGGGAAGGGAGTCTTATCCTCAAAGGTGGAGCAGCATGGGAGTCCCAGGAAGGCAGGCGTTTCATCTTTATTTTTGGATGCTCTTTACTTTTGGCCAATGCGTGCTTTTCTCTACTAATTTAAGCAAATGTGCAATGTATGTTTTTGACAGACCAAAAACAGGCTATTGTAGTTGCATACAATTCAAGTTAACTCCTGTATAAGACAGAATGACTTCCCTAGATCCCAACACATGAAAGTTCCTGTTATTATCAGCTTCCACTCAGTGTTTCCCTACAATTTCCCTCAATGCTTCAGCCCAAGCTCCACTATATAACTATATCTCTGAAAAGGTTAGATTTAATCTTAAGCAGCATTTGGAAGAGGCTTTCCTTGGGGCTCAGTGGTAAAGAATCTGCCTGCCAAGGCAGGAAACACAGGTTCAATCCCTGGGGTGGGAAGATTCCCAGGAGAAGGAAATCGCAACCCACTCCAGTATTCTCGCCTGGGCAATCCCATGGACAGAGGAGCCTGGGGGGCGCCTACAGTCCATGGGGTCATAAAAGAGTAGGACACAACTGAGCGACTAAAGAACCACCACCACCACAACAAACGTTTGGAAGGCATCAAAATATAAGCCGTTATCTAGGGACTTGAATTCTAACAAATGCTTCCTTTCTATCAGCAGGTGGCGCTGTTGCATGAGGCTGCGTTTCTTCTGCTGAAGTTCATCAGAAGGACCAGGTCTGAACCAGTGTATTTAATTCATGGATCCTATTTACAAAAATAGTAACCACCTTAACAGAGTGATGAAATGATCGCCCCTAACATGGAATACACCAACTCTGCATCTCTCCTGGTCGGATGCACCGTTACCTTAGCGGGTATTTTTGCCTAAAGTGCATAACCTGAATTTAACTCTTGAAGCTGAGAGACAGTCACTCAATATCCAGCCAGGACCCTTCAAAAATATCACAGTCGGGAAGCCAGAAAATGGTGAGGAATTGTTCCTGATTAAATGAAATTCAAGAGACATAACTAAATAAATGTCCTGTGTGGCCTCTGGACCAAGAGACTGAAACTGCTATGCCAGACATTAGCAGTTAGTCATCCAAAGCTGAGTTATAAACCAAACAATAGTGTCATATCAACGCTGAATCTCCCAATTCTGGTCATGGTACTTTGGTTATGTAAGGGGATACATGCGCCTGGTTCTTAGGAACGGTCTCCTGAAGTACCTGGAGGAAAAGGACATCATGAAGTCATCTTTAACTTATTCTCAAATGTTCAGTTGAAAAAATATGGCTTGGATACTTTACATATGTCAAAATTATATCAAAATTAAAATTATGCAAGAAGTTATGTTTTCTCATTTCCTGGACCAGCTTCTCCTCCCAGCTGCTAAAACCATATACTCAAAGTCGATCCTGCAGAAAGCAGCCCTGTCCTCTGTTTCAGCCAGTGATCAGGTGTTTTAAGTTACTCACCATTGCCCTTCTGGCTCCCAGCTTGTCAGTGTCTTCATGGAAGACCCGAGGGGAGGTGTTACCTAATGATGTCATTCCTCTGAGATCTCATATTCTTCAATACACTTGTAGGTTCCCTTCCAATAATCAGTTGATGAGGACATGTTTAGGAAGTCTGATCAGAATGTGGAAAATCAATCTTGCTGTAAGCAGCACAGAAGCTTTAGAAGTCATCATTCAAACACTGTACCCGCCTCCCCACCCTCTACCCATCTTCAGAAGATGAAGAAAAGGAAAACAATAGGGCTTTGATGACTGTGTCAAGTTTACAGAGCCACTTAGTTGCAGAACCAGGTAAAATTGCCCAATTCCTGCCTTTGGTCAGGGACATCATTCCCTCCTTTTCTCCTCATGTTGGAGACACTGAAGGTGCAAGGTCAGGTGCCAAGGACATGAAAATGCAAAACAACCCAGTGCACTCCTGTCTTATAGCAAGAAATTCAGAATACTGTATTACGCTAACATAAACATATGTAAAATCTACCTCAATTTTCAAAATTTGAAAGACAGCAATTCCAATCTTGGCTAGGTATCTGGAAAAAAAAAACAAACACTAATTCAAAAAGATATATACACCCCAGTGTTCACAGCAGCATTATTTATAATTGTTAGAGTATGGAAGCAACCTAGGGCTTCCCTGGCTGCTCAGCCTGTAAAGAATCTACCTGCAATGCAGGAGATCCAGCTTCAATTCCTGGGTGGGAAAGAGCCCCTGGAGCAGGAAATGGTCACCCACTCCAGTATTCTTGCCTGGAGAATCCTGATGGACAGAGGACCATGGCGGGCTAGAGTTCAAGGGATTGCAAAGAATCAGGCACAACTGAGCAACTAACATAACACACGGAAGCAACCTAAGTGTCCATCAACAGATGAACAGATAAAGAAACTGCGGTACATATGTATGCAGCGGAATACTACCTAGCCATAAATTGGATGAAATATTGCCATTTGAAGCAGCATGGGTGAACTTATGCTAAGTGAAATAAGCCAGAGAAAGACAAATACTGTATGATATCGCTTATCTGTGGAATCTAAAAAATACAACAAACTGGTGAATAAAACAAAAAAGAAGCAGACTCAGGATCTGGAGAACAAACTAGTGGTTACTAATGGGGACAGGGAAGGAGGGCAGGGCAATATAGGAGTAGGGGATGAAAAAAAAGTTTATTATAGGATTATATGAAATCACGTGTGTGAGATTTTGACAATTGTAAAGTACTATGGGATTTAATATTTCATTCCAAAAAGTTTTTAGAATTAAAAAATAATAACAAAGTAATACAGAAGAAAGGAAGCAGGCTTGAAAGACACTTTGCACTTGTCAGGACTTTTGGGAACTGTCTCCTGGGGGCTCCCCAGAAGCAGAAAATCTCTGTTTTTCCACAGTTAGACACCGAGAGTCCCCAGAAACAATAGAGCTGACCAATGACTCAGTCAGCAGAGCAGCCTCTGGGATCATCTCATCAAGGCCCTGCCCAGTTTCCATGGCAGCAGCAAGAGTCTGTTCCGCTGCTAACAAAGCAGAATCCTCAGTGATCAGAGGCCTCGCCTGCATAGAACCTCCAGGTGCTGGTGTGGCCAGGGACACACACATACATGGGCATGGCCTGTGGTTCCCCTGTCTGGCCCGAGGTGTTTAAAGCCTGGAGCTTGTCAGGCCCCGCACTTTGGAAATCCAGAGGGGCTCCCCTGTTAATCTTTGGGCAAATATTTTCTCTGCTCTGCTGGCTTCGTGGTGAGTTACCGGCCTATGCCTCTGTGGCAAATTAAAGGAGCCCAGTTGTCCGCTTGGTGGCAAGGGGACCGAGACTTTCCACCAGCAGGCAGCTTCTGCTCACAGGGGCGGGGTCTGTCCTGGTACCAACCTCCCAGACGGGAAACGTGAATATGGTCCTGCTGCCTCTAAGGGGAGCCAGCCCAGGACCCAAGGGACAGGGCTGCCGTGGAGGACGAGGGTCCCCGTTTCTGAATGGGAGACCATGGAGCTGGCCCTGGCCCCTGCCTGGCCTTGCGTTTGCAGCACAGGAAGCTGCTTTTGCAGTCCCTACTGGAGACTCACTCAGTCTGAGAGGCTGACCACACGGGCTTCTGAACTGGCACACCTCACTCTGAGCTTATTGTGTGTTTTGACTTCACTCTGGGTCTGAAATGTCCTCTTATTTTCCACTGCGGGAAACCCTACACACACACACAAACACACACACACACCTGTCCTCCCTGCCCCACACCTGGATGTTGACTGGCTCAAATTCTCACTCCCTCACCCACCACCACACCCCTCCACAGCAGGAACAGGTCTTAAAAATCCATGCAAACTGTCCTCCCTCCAGGGGTTCTGCTGAGCAGGTGTGCTGCCATCAGAGGCAGCGTTGCCCTGAAACAGAGTTTAATCTGCATCCGCGACACCTGTTTCTACCATATGCTTCCCATGCCCACAAACTCCAGTACATTTGATACAGGAAAACGGGGAGGATGGCACGGCCATGTGTGTCTGCAAGACCCCAGAGTAGGAAATGCTGTGTCTTAGGTTGAATGAAAAGTGACCCTGTAGCAAGGACTTGGACACAAGAAGTTGCTTAGAGGCATGATCCCAGGACTCTGGAGAGAGTGACCTGGGGAGCCAGACAAGGAAGGAGAAAAAAGTGCCAAGAAAGAGTCTGTTGACCTGCCAGGGGTGCTGGGCCTCAATCCCATGGATCCAAACACAGCTCAGAGCACACACACACTCCACACTATTGTCCCCGATGCTCTCAGTCAAAGATGCTCAACCTTACCCAGGCCACTGTTCCATACCCAAACCTCAAGGCTGGTCTCACTTGTGCCCTCCTGGGAGATACACTTCAGAACAGGTTGTTACCCTCCAGACTTACTGAGAACCCTCTTTTTTGATGCTTCTCTGGGTCCTCGGCATCCCTTTAAAGAATCCTCATGACTCTACATTACCATGTGGCCTTGTCGGGCACACAGGCCATGTGTTTTCATTTTGATAGTCCCAGCCTAGAGCTAAGCACTTGGCTTCGGGAGTAGCCCCCAAGTGTCCGATGAATACATGGAAAAATGAATGAACAAGGCCTGATCATACTAGGCCATGTGCACGTACAGTGTGACAATGGGCAACAGTCACGTGCTCTCCCCTTTTCTCTTCCCTGAGCATCTCCTAGAACTGGCACGGAGCCGCCAGCCCCCGGCCACCCCAGGTCCTCCCAGCATCCCCAAAGCCAGATCTGAGAGGAAGAACAGAGGGGAATTCTGACTGTGCCTTGACCGGCAAAGACTTTACAAGTTCGACAAAATTGATTTTTCCAGGCCTGCATGGCTTGGCATAACAGCCAGACAGATTTTTATTGAATCTGGCCCTAGGTGGTTAGATTTTTGACCTTAACAATGTGGCCAATAGATTCAACCATGAATACTTTTTGTTTTCTCATTTTCACCACATAGGCTCACTTCCCCATACGGGCCAGTAGGTTCAGACACCCTGGTCCCTTCCCTGGGATCTGTGGTCGTCAGTAAGTGGTGGGCGCTTTTCTGAACAGCAGCGTGATGACTGGAATGGCAGGAAGTGCGGACCCGCTGGTGCTTAGTGGCCGTTTGTGTTTCTCAGTGGCCCCTGTAATTGGAAAGCTGTCTTGCCTTCCAGTTATGTGAAGGGTAATAAAAAAAAAAATTAGGGAAAGCGTATGAGTATAACAGCAGATCTAGACCACTAATATTTTGTAATTTTGCACAAATACAATACAGATTTCCCTCCCTCCAAATCCACTCAACTGTAGTGAATACTGAACAGAGAGAACTCAGAAAGCTCCACTTGAAAATCCAAGTACAAATGAGTATCTAATCTTGCTGTCCTTGAACATGATCCAGTCCACCATGAGCACCAATTCAATTAAGGCAGGAATCCAAGGTTGTTGTTTCTTCTGATGAAAAGCATTCATCAGGAGGATGAAAACAGCGTGCCACAAGGAAAACGGGTCCCTTTTATAATCTGAGGATCCTACCACGCCGTCATGAGATTGTCTGCAGTGACCTCACCCACTCATTCACACGCTACTCTACCTATCTTAAAAAAAAATTCAAAAGGAAAGGAAAGAAATATTCTCCTGAGAAGAAGAAGAATGCAAAGTTACATTTTCTGGAAAGGAGAACACAATCTGAACATCCCCCTTGTTTCCAAAGGAAAACAAAAAATTAAAGCTTCTAGCCACAGCCTACTTCCTGTAGATTCAACAAAATGACATTATTATTAAAGGGATTATTTCTTGAGAATGAAATCAATCTATATAAATAACCTAGTAAGTCATCTTTTATTTTTTATCTAGTTTTGGCTGTGCTGGGTTTTCACTGCTGCCTGTAGGCTTTCTCTACTTGTGGCGAGTGGGGGCTGCTCTCTAGTTGCCGTGCATGGGCTTCTCTTGCTGCAGAGACAGACTGTCGGGTGCAAGAGCTTCAGTAGCTGTGACACATGGGCTTGGTTGCTCCACAACATGTGGAATCTTCCCAGATCAGGGATAGAACCCATGCTTTCTGCACTGGCAGGCAGATTCTTAACCACTGGACCACCAGGGAAGTCCCACTTAGTATGTCTTAATGTAAGCAAATGGTGAGGAGGTTTTTGTTGTTGTTTTTTGTTGTTTTTTTGTTTGTTTGTTTGTTTTATTTCACTTTGGACTCCTTTGTATTATGAAAAGTGAAAGTGTTAGTCACTCAGTTGTGTCCAATTCTTTGCAACCCCATGGACGGTAGCCCACCAGGCTCCTCTGTCCATGGAATTCTCCAGGCAAGAATATTGGAGAGGGTTGCCATTCCTTTCTCCAGTGATCTTCCCAACTGAGGGATCAAACTCGGGTCGACTGCACTGCAGGCAGATTCATTACCATCTGAGCCACCAGGCCTTTGCATTAAACTTTCTCTAAAACACTCTTGAAGGGAACAGGTTACCTAGACCCATCCTCACAGTTCAGACTCTTGCTTGGGAGACAGCGTCTCACAGCCTGCTTACAATCACATACTTTTCCAATGTACCTCCAGCTTGTTTCAGTATTTTTTTTTCTTGCTACACAACTGTATGGCACGCAATGCAGTTACATAACTAAGCACAAAAACAGCCTGTATATATATGGTGCTTTGTCAATGATACTGGCCAGGGTATTAACATGTAATTTATTTACAACGTTGATGGAGCAAGAAATAGCCTCTGCTATTACTTATGCATTTGTTGATATTTGAGATCTTTATTTTTCTTAAAGTAGCAAACTTCTTTGCACTGATTTATTGCTTCCTTGGCTTTTTGTCTTCCAGGGCGGCACGTGGAACCTGGAAGGGTGGCTGTCTCTGGACAGCGGGCTGCTTCCTCCAGGTGTAAGTCTCTCCCTTCTGGAGGAGGCACTCTGGACCTCTTTGATTTCCACTCATATCTTTTCCAGAATGTTCCTTGTGTGAACAGAAGGAGGAGAAAGGGCCAGACTCCCAGGGCCCAAGTTTAGCTCTCGATCTTTACAAGCAAGTTTGTTCCTGCTCTCAGAACCAGCTGGAAACGGCCAAGATGAAGTATGACCCTAACATTTTTCTGGCAGTCTACAAGGTTTCTGAGCTTCTTTACTTAACGCACTTAGCATCTGGACCAGCTTAACTTTCCCGCGGCGATGTTTTGGATACTTTAATGGATAGGAAGTGCCTTCTCATTTTCTCTCCTTTGGGGGAACCAAGACTCCTGCACAGATTTTCCTCTCAGGTTTGAGTGAGAGGTCTCAAGTCAAAGCCAGAATTTTTTCCTCCTCTGCACATGCCGTGTGCCCAAGCCCCGGGAATGTCCTTCTGGGGGCAACGGAGGGCACCCTCAGAGGCCCTGTGCAGGTGGCAGGCGGAGACAAGGGCAGAAGATTAGACTTCCTGCTTCGTTATAATTATTTTAAAATTTATGATTCTTGTCCCTTTCAGTCTTGAAGGGGCATTCTTAAAAGTATTTTTCTTGGCTACCAGCTAAGGTTTGTTGAAAACTAAAGCCAGAGTTAGGGGAAAATTTAGAGGACAGGGAAGCGGATGGCCCCCCGGGAACAGTAAGCCTCATTTCCCGGCCTTGTACAGACACTGAAGGCCGAGGACCTCGCAGGGCTTGGAGTCCTCAGCCAGCAAAGCAATGGCCGGTGTTGACAGATGGACCACCAGAGCTCATGGTGAAGCCAACTGCAGTCAGATGCAGAGAGTTGTGTACGTGTGTAGGTGTGTGCATGTGCATGTGTGTGTGTGTGTTTGTGTGTTAGTCACTCAGTCATGTCCAACACTTTGCGACTCCATGGACTGTAGCTCACCAGACTCCTCTGTCCATGGGATTCTTCGGGCAAGGATACCGGAGTAGGTTGCCATTCCCCTCTCCAAGAGATCTTCCTGGACCAGGGATCGAACCCACGTCTCTCACACTGCAGACAGATTCTTTACCATCTGAGCCATGAGGGAAGCCCCAGATGCAGAGGAGACTCTCCCCTATTTTACACGAAGACAGCTCCAAGATGAGGAGTAAAGGCAACTCAAAAAGTAACATGAAATCTAGTTTCTCCAAGAAAAATAAAAGCCTTAACAAACCACAAAGTCCCAAAACCAGGGGCCGGTATCCTATGTGGAGAGCTGTCCCATAGCGAAGACCCTTCCCCAAGGATGGCTCAGCCCCTGGAGCTTCTGACAGCTCTTTGAAAAATTCCCTGCATGTGAGATAAATCTCATCAACCCAAAAGCAGACTCTGAGGGAAAGATTCAAGTTCTGTCCTTAATTTCTCTGTCTTCAGTGTCAGGAGCAGAGCCATACAGCCCAGGGTTTATAGTTACCAGTGGAGCCCTCTGTCCAGCACAACCTGCTGTACCAGCTGGAAGGTCAAAGGACAAAGGGTAGCCCCGTTTCGGAGACTGCTCAAAAACTCTAAAATACTCAGGGGTGAACTGGATGGAAAGGAAAAGGAAAAAACTCTGTGTAGAGTGGAGTGGTGGGAAATTCATTTCCATAGGAAGTAGAATTGAATGACAGGACTTTCAAAAAAGAATGAAGCCTGCCTACTACCCTAGAACAAACTAATCTGCCAGAAACTCATGTGGCTTGCGTGTCAGAACGCTTTTGATTAGAGTCTCATTGTAATAATTATAAACTTAGTTGGACAACTCACATCAATTCCTGCTTCTGTTATTTTAAAGATACAGTCTCTGTCACACCCTCTTAATTTTCAGAACAACATTCTCCTTGGCAAAATCAATGCGTTGAGTTTCATAGTTGTATTTTTGGATAAATTGTGGGGCAACAAATTTCCATATTGTGAGAAACTTCTCAATTCATGTTTATATTTTATATTTATTTTTATAGTGATGTTTTCTACTTTTTTTTTTAATTACAAAATGAGATTGGGCACATGAGAACTACTAGCATCTGGCTGAATGTGGTATAGGCTTGAAATCACTCCCTAAGCTACACACAGATCTACCAGCAAAGGACAAAGAACTTACAATCTGGCCAGTCACTGGCTGAACATTAAGTTATGCTGAGCCATCGGTGACTTCTTGGAATCCAGGATTAAAAATAAAAACAAGGCAATGGGGGCAGGGGCAGCTGAGCAGTGACCTCCAGGCAACACACTTTGGAGAAAGTAGATTTTGTAGAATTAGTTCAGACAAACCATTAAACACATAAACTAACAAAACCAGCAATAGCAACAAGCCCCCAAAGAGGAGAAGGGCTCACTACTGAAAATCCAGAGTTGTCACAATTTAAGATTTTTTTCCTTTTTTATTATTGGAGGCTTATTACTTTACAGCATTGTGTTGGCCTCTCCATACATCAGCATGAATCAGTCACAGGTATGCTTACGTCCTCTCCCTCCTGAAACCCCCTTTCATCTCCCACTCCATCCCACCCTTTTAGGTTGTCACAGGGCACTGAGTTGAGCTCCCTGTGTCACACAGCAAATGAGGTAGATGAACCCAGAGTCTATTGTACAGAGTGAAATAAGTCAGAAAGAGACAAATACAGTACATGATTTTAAATGCCCAGCTTTCATTGGGAGAGAGAGACATTGAGGGAGAGCTGCTGCTGCTGCTGTTGCTGCTAAGTCGCTTCAGTCGTGTCCGACTCTGTGCGACCCCAGAGACGGCAGCCCACCAGGCTCCCCCATCCCTGGGATTCTCCAGGCAAGAACACTGGAGTGGGTTGCCATTTCCTTCTCCAATGCATGGAAGTGAAAAGTGAAAGGGAAGTCGCTCAGTTCTGTCTGACTCTTCACGACCCCATGAACTGCAGCCTACCAGGCTCCTCCGTCCATGGGATTTTCCAGGCAAGAGGACTGGAGTGGGGTGCCATTGCCTTCTCCGATTGAGGGAGAGAGAGAGATGCAAATAAATAAGACAATGTGACCTTTACCCATTTCCTTTTCTCTTGTTTTTCCACCAGGAAAATGGTGGAAAATAGCAACTGCCTTTGATGAGGGCCAGAGGTCTACGGAAGCAGATAAAATTTTCAAAACAAGTCTTTCAACTAAGAATCTCACAGCCAGCAAACTATCTTTCAAAAATGAAGGCCAGGAATACTTGACTGATAGAGAGTTGGGCGTTTGACCCAATTTAGGCCAGTCTTTCCTTAGAATTTTTTAAATTAGAAATAAGAAATGGAGTCAAGAAGTTTCCAGTAAAGGAAACTCAGACAGCCAAGATTTTTTTCTTCTCTGTCTCTTCTCTGACAGAGAAGCAGATTTTTTTTAATGCCTCAGTAATGTCATCTGTAAAATGGGGGATAATTATATAGCTACATCCTATGGTTAAGTGAAAGTCGCTCAGTTGTGTCCTACTTTTTGCAACCCTATGAACTGGGGTCGTGGAATTCTCAAGGCCAGAACACTGGAGTGGGTAGACTTTCTCTTCTCCAGGGTATCTTCCCAACCGAGGGATTGAATCCAGGTCTCCCGCATGGCAGGCAGGTTCTTTAGCAGCTGAGCCACAAGGGAAGCCCAAGAATACTGAAGTGGGTAGCCTATCCCTTCTCTAGATGATCTTCCCAACCCAGGAAACGAACCGGGGTCTCCTGTATTGCAGACGGATTCTTTACCAATTGAGCTATGAGGGAAGCTCTCCTATGGTTATGCAGAGGCTATATATAAGTCAATATATAAAAAGTGCTTAAGAGAGTGCTTTGGACATAATAAATGCTACATACTTATGTAGCATTATATTATGCTTATATTTATAAGCTACTTATTATTATTCGGTGAAATTCTAGTTTTAAGCAGGAATAAGTGAGAGAATCTTGGTAGCACTGAAGTCGCTATTTCTAATTATTTCTGAGACTGTGTATCTCGGGAAAGTGGCATTTCAAGAAATTCTTTTTTTTTTTTTAACTTTCTTCAATATACCCTCATATTTCTAAATTAATAAAGTGCCCAAAAATGGGGGAAAAAAGTGAAGGCCAAGGGAAATCAACTCCTCTCATGAGAATATAAGGAGCTCTGATGACCTGCTTTCAAGGAAACTGATGAGAATTATCTTTTAAAAAACCAGTTAAACTTCTGGATGTGGTCTTAAGGGCAAATAGCAAATGAAGAGACATCTACTGAAGAAAATCCATGAAACTCCAGTAAGAAAGCGTATGGTAAATGAACCATGACCCTTCTCTCTTCCCCTGTCCCAGTTCAGCAAGGTTCAGACTCCACTCCAGAAAGCTGCCACAAAAAACACAGGTTCCCTCCTCCTACCCCCCACCCCCCCACCAGCTCCCAGGCAGAGGGCTTTCTTCCCAGAAGGACCAAGACACCATTTCTCATCCTGCCTCAGCTTAAGAATTTGAATTCATACACACACACACAAAAATAAAAAAGCACCAGTAAGGGGAATTTTGTCATTATATTAAACAGTATAAATGCATGCCTTTCTCATTTATTATTTTTAAAGCAATTGTATAAAATACTATGAATATAATGTAGTATCTGGCTTAGCAGATATAGAAATATAATATACATGTAATACACTGGCCAATAATAACACAAAAGGGGTGGAGAATATAAAGCCATTTCCTGAACTTAAAGAAGAGACTACAGATGATAAAGTCATAATTATAACTATGAATTCTTGAATTTGTAACATTAATAAATGTAATAGATATAACAGCATCATGAAAAAGGAAGGAAAAGATCTATGTAGGAGTAACGTTTCTATGAGTGTGTGCTAAGTTGCTTCAGTCATGTCCGACTCTTTGGGACCCGGTGGACTGTAGCCCACCAGGGTCCTCTGTCCATGAGATTCTCCAAGCAAGAATACTGGAGTGGGTTTCCATGCCTTCCTCCAGAGGATCTTCCCAAATCAGGGATGGAACCCATGCCTCTTACATCTCTTGCATTGCCAAGCGAGTTCCTTACGCTAGTGCTGCCAGGGAAACCCTTATATAATTGTAATTGTGCAAGGGTAAATCTGAAGCTGATTCTGATATGTTAAGATGTAAATAACAAACCCTAGAGTGGTGGTTTAAAAAATCAAAAAATATCATTTAGAGAAACTAACATGCTACATCAGAAAATACTCAACAAAATAGAGCAGTGAAGACAGAATAGAGAAACAAAAGGATATGAGACAAAAAAACAATAATGAGACATTTAAATCAAAAGCTAAAATGGTAGATGCAAGTCCAACTATATCGATAATACAATTAAGGTTGAATGGATTAAATAGTCCAATCAAAAGTTAGACTGAATTTTAAAAAAACATGACCCAACAATATGCTGTCTACAAAAGGTGCACTTTACACTCAAAGATAAAAATAGATTTTTATCTGGATTTCCCTGGCTGTCCAGTGGTTAAGACTCCACATGCTGACTCCAGGGTTGCAGGTCCATAGTCCGTGAGGTGCAGCCAAAAAAAAAAAATTTTTTTAATAGTTTTTTTTTTAAAAGGAGAAAGAAATAAAAACATGTAAAAAACATTGTCATTGTGTGGGTAAAGGGATTAAATGTTATATGTGAACAGTACCAATTTTTCACTTGAGCAAGAGAGATGAGAAGAAGTCCCCAGTATTACACACAAACCAGCATTACCAAGCATCGGCTGCTTCCGTCCCAGCATGACCCATCCATCTCGAGGGTAACACAGCTCGGGCCCCAGGCAAGTGTTTCTCTGAATTTCATGCATTATAGCCTCAAAGCAGAGGGTGACAGCAAAGGAAGCCTTGCGGCCTGTGCCTCTGCCAACCTCAGAGACAGACGGCTTCAGAGAACATGGAGGTTTTAATCTGTGGAAGCACTGAGGCAAAAAAGTAAGTGAATAAAGACAAATGAATTTTCCCTCAGAAGGCATGAAGACAAATTCTCAAATAACAAAGCACTGTTTCCCAGCGGGGCCAGCCATCCATTTTCTTCCTTCTCTCTGTGTTCCGATTTGTGTTTCCAGAAGCATTCTTGAATTTTCATGGTATTTTCAACATTTCCATTTTTTCTCAGGGAACATTTACAATATTAAATGATTCATAGAACCTTTCATTACATATGTATAAAATGTATGTGCATAAAATGTATTTTTATTAAATCTATGTAAAATGTATGTAAAGTAAGTACCTACATTTTATACGTAGATATGTATGCACGTATATACATACATATATGTATGTGTATATATATATATATGTATGTACATATGTATGTATCAGTATGGACCTAACATATGATTCCTTACATTTAGGAACTAGATGGACATTGAATGTATCTATTATCAGAATTGAAAATAACACAATCAGGTTGGACAAAGGATGCATATGTGACCTACATTTTTGCTTAAATATGGTAGTATGAACATTGTCTTTTACAACCGAATTTCTAACTAATCCCCCATTTCTGGACATCTATGTTGTTCCCAGTTTTTGCTTTTAAAACCAGGGTTGAGATAAATAACATTACCATCAAAGCTTTGCAAACAGTCATGGGATAATCCTCTGGAAATTACTTGCTGAGACATTTCCCTGGCAGTCTAGTGGTTGGGACTCCAAGTTTCCAATGCAAGGGGCACAATTTTGATCCCTGGTTGGGGAGCTAAGATCCCATATGCCACGTGATGCAACCAAAAAAAGTTTTTTAAGAAATTACTTGCTGATTTCAAGGTAATTAAAAATGTTTAGCATAAACTATGTTATTTTGCAATGACTAGTAATTATGTTAGTTTAATAAGTTAAAGTATTAGTGTCTTAATTATAAAAATTCTGTGTATAATAGTTGTCTTTTTCAGTTTTTTCACATACATAAGAAAATTTAATTAATCACAGGTAAAGTCATGAATAGCAGGCAATCAAATTATATCTCAGAAAATTCCGCTGCTTTAGCTATTCTAAAAGTGGGTAATCTTAGTAAAAATGGAATTTTTTAAGAGACATCTTACTCCCTCCGGGAGTGAGAATAAGTAAGCAGGTACCACATGTGCATGTATTTGTCTGTGACATTTTATTTATTTATATATTTATGACTAATATAATGTAATAAATAATATAATGTAATAAACAACACATATGTTTTACAATGACATTTGAGTGAGCAACCACACCACAGAAATATGCTGTGACTTGGAACCTTTCTTCCATCTGTAGTTCAGATGAAACTTTGGGCAAATACTTATTCACAAAAGAAAACTAACAGGAACAAACTTTCTTTCCATTTTTTTAAAAGTCAAGTGAATAATATTTGTCAATAAAGAGCCGAGCCAAAGTTACCGAATAAAACCTACTTAAAACCAGATAACAAAACAGTCAAAGGAAAGCTCATCTTAAAGTATTTATAGCTAACCATCTTCCCTGGTATGAAGGCTTGTGTGTGCTATTTCCTTCTCTGGGTTATTCCTACCAACACATTAATCCTTCTGTGCTGTTTTGAAGGAAACTATTCAACCAAAGAACTATATTCTCATCTGTTAAGCTTTACAGTTCACTGACACAAAATATATTTGCCAAATCGTCCAAAATCTGATCGATAGTCATATTTTGCTACTATTTTTTTGAAAAAAAATATTAATACAAATCTTCCTTGACATATAATGGGGATATGTACGTACTCAGTTGTGTCTGACTTTTTGCAACCCTATGGACTGTAGCCCACCAGGCTCTTCTGCCCATGGAATTTTCCAGGCAAGAATACAGGAATGGGTTGCCATTTTCTACTCCAAGAGATCTTCCCATCCCAGAATCAAACCCAAGTCTCCTGTGTCTCCTGCATTGGCAGGTGGGTCTTTACCACTGAGCCACCTGGAAAGCCCCACAATGGGGATACATCCCCATAAATCTATCTTAAGTTGAAAACAGCATCAGTTGAAGATGGATTTAATACACCTAATATAACAAAAATCACAGCTTAGTCCATCCCACCTTAAACATGCTCAGAATGCTCAGATTAGCCTATAGTTGGGGGAAACCATCTAACACATTTTATAATAAAGCATGGAATACTTAGTGTAATTTATTGAATACAATACTGGACATGAAAAGCAGAGCGAGTGTTTAGGCACAGACAGTTTTAAGTATTGGGTTGTTTCCTTCGTGATGGTGATGATGGGGCTGACTGGGAGCTGTGGCTGCTGCCACTGCCAAGCATCACAAGAGGACTAGACCCCATGTCTCTAGCTGGGAAAAAGATCCAAAGCCAAAGTACAGTCTTGACTGAATGCCTATCACTTTTGCTCCCTGGTAAAGTCAAAAAGTTGTAAGTTCAACCATCATTAAGTTGGGGGCCCATCTATATACTTATCTTCATGTGTGTACTTGCTCAGTTGCTCAGTCATGTCTGACTCTTTTGTGGCCCTTTGGACTGTAGCCCTCCAGTCTCCTCTGCCCATGGATTTTTTTCAGGCAAGAAGACTACAGCAGGTTATCTTCATATGAAAGTGAAAGTCGCTCAGTCATGTCCAACTCTTTTCGACCCCGTGGACTATCAGAATACTGGAGTGGGTAGCCTTTCCCTTCTCCAGGGGAATCTTCCCAACCCAGGGATCGAACACAGATCTCCTGCATTGCAGACAGATTCTTTACTAGCTGAGCCACAATGGAAGCCCAAGAATACTGGAGTGCACTGGGTAGCCTATCCCTTCTCCAGGGGATCTTCCAGACCTAGGAATCGAACTGGAGTCTCCTGCATTGCAGGCGGATTCTTTACCAACTTAGCTTGTTACAGCATACTAAATAAAATTAATGAACACTCACTAGGAGTTTCAAACAGAAGTATACATTAGACTGAATAGCACTAAGTTGAATTCTTATGAAAGTGTGCTGATTCACAGCTCAGGTAGTTTAAATCAGTTCAGTTCAGTCGCTCAGTCATGTCCAACTCTTTGCAACCCCATGAATCGCAGCATGCCAGGCCTCCCTGTCCATCATCAATTCCCGGAGTCCACCCAAACCATTGTCCATCGAGTCGGTGATGCCATCCAACCATTTCATCCTCTGTCGTCCCCTTCTCCTCCTGCCCTAAATCTTTCCCAGCATCTTTTCAAATGAGTCAGATCTTCGCATCAGGTGGCCAAAGTATTGGAGTTTCAGCTTCAACATCAGTCCTTCCAATGAATACCCAGGACTGATCTCCTTTAGGATGGACTGGTTAGATCTCCTTGCAGTCCAAGGGACTCTCAAGTCTTCTCCAATACCACAGTTCAAAAGCATCAATTCTTCCGCACTCAGCTTTCTTTATAGTCCAACTCTCACATCCGTACCTGACCACTGGAAAAACCATAGCCTTGACTAGATGGACCTTTGTTGGCAACTTAATGTCTCTGCCTTTCAATATGCTATCTAAGTTGGTCATAACTTTCCTTCCAAGGAGTAAGCATCTTTTAATTTCATGTCTGCAGTCACCATCTGCAGTGATTTTGGGACCCGAAAAAATAAAATCTGACATTGTTTCCACTGTTTCCCCATCTATTTGCCATGAAGTGATGGGACTAGAAGCCATGATCTTTGTTTTCTGAATGTTGAGCTTTAAGCCAACTTTTTCACTCTCTTTTTTCACTTTCATCAAGAGGCTCTTTAATTTTTCTTCACTTTCTGCCATAAGGCTGGTGTCATCTGCATATCTGAGGTTATTGATATTTCTCCCGGAAATCTTGATTCCAGCTTATATTTCATCCAGCCCACGTTTCTCATGATGTACTCTGCATAGAAGTTAAATAAGCAGGGTGACAAATATACAGCCTTGACGTACTCCTTTTCCTATTTGGAACCAGTCTGTTGTTCCATGTCCAGTTCTAACTTGCTTCCTGAGCTGCATACAGGTTTCTCAAGAGGCAGGTCAGGTGGTCTGGTATTCCCGTCTCTTCCAGAATTTTCCACAGTTTATTGTGATCCACACAGTCAAAGGCTTTGGCATAGTCAATAAAGCAGAAATAGATGTTTTTCTGGAACTCTCTTGCTTTTTTCATGATCCAGCAGATGTTGGCAATTTGATTTCTGGTTCCTATTCCTTTTCTAAAACCAGCTTGAACATCTGGAAGTTCACAGTTCACGTTTTGCTGAAGCCTGGCTTGGAGAATTTTGAGCATTACTTTACTAGCATGTGAGATGAATGCAATTGTGTGATAGTTTGAGCATTCTTTGGCATTGCCTTTCTTTGGGATTGGAATGAAAACTGACCTTTTCCAGTCCTGTGGCCACTGCTGAGTGTTCCAAATTTGCTGGCATATTGAGTGCAGCACTTTCACAGCATCATCTTTCAGAATTTGATACTAAATAGCTCAACTGGAATTCCATCACCTCCACTAGCTTTGTTAGTAGTGATGCTTCCTAAGGCCCACTTGACTTCACTTCCAGGATGTCTGGCTCTAGGTGAGTGATCACACCATGGTGATTATCTGGGTCGTGACAATCTTTTTGTACAGTTCTTTTGTGTATTCTTGCCACCTCTTCTTAATATCTTCTGCTTCTGTTAGGTCCATACCATTTCTGTCCTTTATCGAGCCTATCTTTGCATGAAATATCCCCTTGGTATCTCTAATTTTCTTGAAGAGATCTCTAGTCTTTCCCATTCTATTGTTTTCCTCTATTTCTTTGCATTCATCACTGAGGAAGGTTTTCTTATCTCTCCTTACTATTCTTTGGAACTCTGCATTCAAATGGGTATATCTTTCCTTTTCTCCTTTGCTTTTTGCTTCTCTTCTTTTCACAGCTATTTGTAAGGCCTCCCCAGACAGCCATTTTGCTTTTTTGCATTTCTTTTTCTTGGGGATGGTCTTGATCCCTGTCTCCTGTACAAAGTCACGAACCTCCGTCCATAGTTCATCAGGCACTCTGTCTATCAGATCTAGTCCCTTAAATCTATTTCTCACTTCCACTGTATAATCACAAGGGATTTGATTTAAGTCATACCTGAATGGTCTAGTGGTTTTCCCCACTTTCTTCAATTTAGGTCTGAATTTGGCAATAACAAGTTCATGATCTGAGCCACAGTCAGCTCCTGGTCTTGTTTTTGCTAACTGTATAGAGCTTCTCCATCTTTGGCTGCAAAGAATATAATCAATCTGATTTTGGTGTTGACCATCTGGTGATGTCCATGTGTAGAGTCTTCTCTTGTGTTGTTGGAAGAGGGTGTTTGCTATGACCAGTGCATTCTCTTGGCAGAACTTAAATATTTACGTGTTAATCTGATATTCATTACTCTGACCTGAGCACCATAAATATGCAGAAACCATGCACATTAGACAACATGAAGACATCATTTTCTCCCACGGGCACCTCTTCTATATCTTCTCTTCCAAAATCTCTTTGTCTGCTATGATCCAAATGCTTGTGTCTCCCCAAAATTCATATGTTGAAACCCTTACACCCAATGTGATGGTAATAGGAAGAGGAGTCTTTGGAAGCTGATGAAGCCATGAGGGTAGGGCCTCCAGGAATGGAATCAGTGCCTTTATCAAAGAGAACACCCCTCTCTATCATCTAAGGACACAGTGAGAAGGTACCTGGTATGAACCAGTAAGAGGCTCCTCACCAGAACCTGACCATGCTGGTGCCATGACTTTGGACTTCCAGCCTCCAGAATTGTCAGAAATAAATCTCTGTTGCGTATAAGCCACCCAACGTGTGGTATTTTCTTTATGATAGAAGCTCAAACAGACTAAGACCCTGACTGTGTGACTCACTGAGAAATCCTGTGGTTGAATGAAGCTCTGGTGGGTCCTTAGGAGAGGACTGCCAGGTGACAGGCTATAGTGTGACTATTAGCCTCTTCTCAGACTATTTGCAAAAAAAAAAAAAAAAAAAAGTGCTGCTGATGAATGTCTCAGGTCTTGCCTGAGGCCATGAATTGAGGAGTCATGCATCAGTAGAATCCCCACGAGTTATGACTTCAGTCAGGGAACCCACAACTGTAACCCGAGAAGTGAGCTTAGGCAGGCCCATGGAGAGTCAGTACTGGAGTGAGAAGGAGCCTCTGAGGGCGGGACCAGGCTCTCTGCGAATATTCAGTTCTCAGGTGACTCAGGATTTCCTCTGAATCCTAAGACACTTCTCTGCAAAAGAACCATGGTTTCTCAAAAAAACTCAAGAAGACATACAGCGGCCCCCAACAGCTGTCCTGAAAACTAGGATCTTTTCTACCCTGGCTCCTCTGAGGCCAGAGTTGCTTACCTCGTCCTTGGTCTTCAATTTATTTTCTTCTAGATTAACTTCCGGCTACAGTAAAATCTGAAAAGCACTCTGACTCCACCCCCCTTATTGGAAGCTGGACAGAAATGTCATCCCCTTAAAAGAATGGCTCTGCCGGAGCTTTTAGCAAGGTTCCATATATTGTTTTCATTAGGCAGGGCTGTATAAAAATTCTTTTTTCTGAAGGCAAGACACTAATAGAAAAGGTGATTTGTCAGGAAGCATAATTATTTTTTGATTAACTACATATTGTTGCATCTGCAGGAAAGTGGTGCAATAATTACATCTCTAGACATTTCCAATCTATATTTTCATAAAGCACATGGAGTTTTATGCAATTGTGTGGCAAAGAAGGCAAACCAAAAAAAGAAAAAAGAAACCCACAAGATGGACATGTTCATTTTTAACTTGTAACAGTCTGAAAGCATTGGAAGCTGCATAAATGTGACTACGAGAAAGCAGAGGTTTTTCAGGCTTCCCTCGGGGCTCAAATGGCAAAGAATCTGCCCGCAATGCAGGAGACCTGGGTTCAAGCCCTGGGTCAGGCACATCCCATGGAGGAGGGCATAGCAACTCACTTCAGTATTCTTGCCTGGAGGATCCCACAGACAGAGGAGCCTGGCAGGCTACAGTCCGCGGGATCGCAAGGAATCTAACACACACACAGCATGTTTTGTTTGTCCTTAATTGTGTGCCTCTCGTAATAAAGAGAAGAGAGCAGGTTGAGAAGTTAAGCTGCTGTTTACTCACTGTGATTCATCTGTGCTGCCCAGTCCCTCAGCAGGGAGATGATGGTGTAGAAGTTGCAAACCTGACTTGGTCTCATTGTCAATTTGACCTGGTGAGTATGCCTGGCATGGACTCTGCAACTTGGAAGCCACCATACTGGTCATTGTGAGAGCATTGGAAGATGGTGCTCTCTCACTGGAGATAAGGAGACAGAGACGTGATAAGAGCCCAGATTTGTCTGTCCTTTCTTCCCTGTGACTGTTGAAGGCTGGGCCATATCACAGGGAAGGGGCAGAAAAGAATGTATATACAACAGAACCTTGGGCTTCCCTGGCGGCTGAGAAGGTGAAAAAAATCTGCCTGCAATGCAGGAGACACGGGTTCAATCCCTGGGTCAGAAAGATCCCCAGGAGAAGAGAATGGCAACCCACTCCAGGGTTGCCTGGAGAATCCCATGGACAGAGGAGCCTGGAGAATCCCATGGACAGAGGAGCCTGGCAGACTACAATCCATGGGTCACAAAGAGTTGTACATAACCAAGCAACTGTCAATTTCACTTTTAATCAGAACCTTAACAAATGGACAAATACACACACACACACACTAGTTAACCACAAATAGAAAAGAGCAAAATATTTTACTAGTCAATTAATCTGAAAAAAAAAATAGTAGCATCAATGGATAATAGGAATCCAATTCTAGGTGTAGGAGTGTAGTAGCATGCAAAATTGTTGAATGCTTTTGAGGGCCTGTAACATGAATTATAATTTGTCACTCAGCTTGGAAGTCACCAATTCCTAGAAGGCTTTTAATCTAAAGTGACATAAAAATGGAAGTACATAGTTGTTGCTCTTGTTCAGTCGATAAGTCATGTCTGACTCTTTATGACCCCACGAACTGTAGCATAGCAGGCTGCTCTGTACTCCACAATTTCCCGGAGTTTGCTCAAACTCATGTCCATTGAGTCAGTGATGCTAGCTAATCATCACATCCTCTGTCTTCCCCTTCTCCTCCTGCCTTCAATCTTGCCCAGCAATAGGGTCTTTTCCAATGAATTGGCTCTTCACATCAGGTAGCCAAAGTTTTGGAGCTTCAGCTTCAGCATTAGTTCTTCTAATAAATATTCAGGGTTGATTTCCTTTAGGATTAACTGGTTTGATCTCCTTGCAGCCCAAGGACTCTCAAGAATCTTCTCCAGCACCACAGTTCGAAAGCATCAGTTCTTCAGTGCTCAGCCTTCTTTATGGTCTCACATCCGTACATCTGACTATCATATCCGACTACTGAAAAAAATCACAGTTTCAACTATATGGACCTTTGTCGGCAAAGTGATGTCTCTGCTTTTTAATATGCTGTCCAGATTTGTCATAACTTTTCTTCCAAGGAGCAAGCATCTTTTAATTTCATGGCTGCAGTCACCATCCACAGTGATTTTGGAGCCCAAGAAAATAAAGTCTGTCAGTGTTTCCATTGTTCCCCTACCTATTTGCCATGAAGGAATGGGACTGGATGCCATGATCTTAGTTTTTTGAATGTTGAGTTTTAAGCCAACTTTCTCACTCTCCTCTTTCACCTTCATCAAGAGGCTCTTTAGTTCCTCTTGCTTTCTGCCACAAGTGTGGTGTCATTTTCATATCTGAGGTTGTTGATATTTCTCCCAGCAATATGTGTATATATATATACATATTTATATGTTTCAGGCAATATTTATAGATGTAAAATATATGTAATACATATTATATATATGAATATATATCAGGCATATATAATATATACACAGACATTCCTCCAAAGTATATATACAAATGAACAATAAGTACATAAAAAATAGTCAATATTCTTAGTCATTCAGTTCAGTTCAGTTCAGTTGAGTCGTGTCTGACTCTTTGCGACCCCATGAATCGCAGCACGCCAGGCCTCCCTGTCCATCACCAACTCCTGGAATTCACTGAGACTCACGTCCATTGAGTCAGTGATGCCATCCAGCCATCTCATCCTCTGTCGTCCCCTTCTCCTGCCCCAAACCCCTCCAGCATCAGAGTCTTTTCCAATAAGTCAACTCTTAGCATGAGGTGGCCAAAGTACTGGAGTTTCAGCTTTTGCATCAGTCCTTCCAAAGAACACCTAGGACTGATCTCCTTTAGAATGGACTGGTTGGATCCCCTTGCAGTCCAAGGGACTCTCAAGAGTCTTCTCCAACCCCACAGTTCAAAAGCGTCAATTCTTCAGTGCTCAGCCTTCTTCACAGTGCAACTCTCACATCCATACATGACCACAGCAAAAACCATAGCCTTGACTATATGGACCTTTGTTGGCAAAGTGATGTCTCTGCTTTTCAATATGCTATCTAGGTTGGTCATAACCTTCCTTCCAAGGAGTAAGCATCTTTTAATTTCAGGGCTGCAATCACCATCTGCAGTGATTTTGGAGCCCAAAAAAATAAAGTCTGACACTGTTTCCACTGTTTCCCCATCTATTTCCCATGAAATGATGGGACCAGATGCCATGATCTTCATTTTCTGAATGTTGAGGTTTAAGCCAACTTTTTCACTCTCTTCTTTCACTTTCATCAAGAGGCTCTTCAGTTTCTGCCATAAGAGTGGTGTCATCTGCATATCTGAGGTTATTGATATTTCTCCCGGCAATCTTGATTCCAGCTTGTGTTTCTTCCAGCCCAGCGTTTCTCATGATGTACTCTGCATAGAAGTTAAATAAGCAGGGTGACAATATACAGCCTTGACGTACTCCTTTTCCTATTTGGAACCAGTCTGTTGTTCCATGTCCAGTTCTTACTGTTGCTTCCTGACCTGCACACAGGTTTCTCAAGAGGCAGGTCAGGTGGTCTGGTATTCCCATCTCTTCGAGAATTTTCCACAGTTTATTGTGATCCACACAGTCAAAGGCTTTGGCATATTCAGTAAAGCAGAAATAGATGTTTTTTGGAACTCTCTTGCTTTTTTGATGATCCAGCAGATGTTGGCAATTTGATCTCTGGTTCCTCTGCCTTTTCTAAAACGGAAATGCAAATCAAAACCACAATGAAGTACTACTTCCCACCCACTAAAATGGCATCATAAAAACAATCAGAAAATAAATTATCACAAGAATCTGAAGAAAATGAAACTCTCATACAGTGCTGGTGGGACCATAAAATATTTCAGCCACTGAAATATTGGAAGAAATATTGGAAGACAGTTTGGCAATTCCTCAAAAAGTCAAATGCAGAATTTCCTTATTACTCATCAATTCCACTCACAGATATAACACATAATAACAGTCAAACAAATACATGGACACACATGTTTACAGAAGCAGTATTCATAATAGCTAAATATCTCTCCATGGATGAATGGATAAATACATTGTGATATATACCCACAATGAAACATTATTCAGTTATAAAAATGAAGCACTGAAACATGCTACAACATGAATGAAACCTGAAAACATTATGCTAAGCAAAAAAAGGACAGATACAAAACGGTACATATTGTATGATTCCATTTATGTAAAATATCCAGAATAACTAAATCAGTAGACATTGATTGCAGATTGGTGGAGTTGAGTATTGGAAAATGGGGAACAACTGCTTAATGGGTGTGGAATTTTCTTTTGGAGTGTGGAAACTGTTTCAGAGCTAGAAAGAAGTGATTGTACAACACTGTGAAAGTGCAAAATGCCATCAGATTGTTCACTTTAAAATGGAAAGTGTTACTTTTATATTGTGTCAATTTTACCTCTATTTTAAAAAAGAATATCTAATGGAAAAACTAGTGTGGGAATCTCCCAGATAGCTAAAATAAATCAGGGTATCAGAATTTGGGACTAATCTTTGTTCTGTGCTTCCTGGTAACAAAAGTAAATTGTCTCAGTCTGTTGATTGTTTGTGTACACGTTTTCATGTCCCCTTCTGTCATGAAATGATAATTGAACGGATGAGTCACTTACTCTTTGTAAAAGCACCATTATCTTCACTGCTTAAGGCATCAAAATGCAGTGAAAATGCATCAAAGCAGCTCTTTGGTAGAAATTGAAAATTGATTCCAAAATTCTTTTGGAAATTCAAAGGACCTAGAATAGCAAAATAACTTTGAAAAGGAAGAAAATAGTTGGAGGACTAAAACATGCTGATTTCACAACTTGTTATAAAGCTATAATAATCAAGACTATGAGTGAGTGAGTGAAGTCACTCAGTCATGTCTGACTCTTTGTGACCCCATGGACTGCAGCCCACCAGGCTCTTCCATCCATGGGATTTTCTAGGCAAGAGTACTGGAGTGGGGTGCCATTGCCTTCTCCAATGAAACCATACATCCATACAAAGACTTATATATGAATATTCATCCATACTTTATTTGTAATAGCCTAAAACTGGGCTATTACCAAATATCCATCCACAGGTAAGTACATAGACAAAAATTAGGTATGTCCATTCAACAAAATATCACTCAGTAATAAAAAGGAATGGGGCTTCCCTAGTGGTTCATTTGGTAAGGAATCTGCCTGCAGCACAGGAGACCAGGGTTCAATCCCTGAGTCGGGAAGATCTCCTGGGGCAAGAAATGGCAACCCACTCCAGTATTCTTGCCTGGGAAATCCCATGGACAGAGGAGCCTTGTGGGCTATAGTCCACGGGATCTCAAAGATTTGGACACAACTTAGTGACTAAACCATAATAAATAGGAATAACGTCATGGTACATGCAACAGCACGGATGCAGATTTGGACACAACTTAGTGACTAAACCATAATAAATAGGAATAACGTCATGGTACATGCAACAGCATGGATGCAGCTCAGAAAAATTATAGTGAGTGAAAGAAGCCCAACTAAGAAAGCCCCAAATCCATAGGATTCTTATTTATATAAAATTCTAGAAAATGCAAGCTCATCTGTAGATCCATAGTGCCAGAAAGCAGATAGATAGGTGGTTGCTTTTTATGGAGTGGAAAATCCCATGGACAGAGGAGCCTGGTAGGCTGCGGTCCATGGGGTCGCTAAGAGTCGGGCACGACTGAGCGACTTCCCTTTCATTTTTCACTTTCATGCATTGGAGAAGGAAATGGCAACCCACTCCAGTGTTCTTGCCTGGAGAATCCCAGGGACAGAGGAGCCTAGTGGGCTGCTGTCTATGGGGTCGCACAGAGTCGGACATGACTGAAGCGACTTAACAGCAGCAGCAGCAGGAGGTATTTGCAAGAAGGGGCAAGGGAGGTGTTTATCAATTTGCACAAGGAAACTGTGTATTATCTTGATTGTGATGCTGACTTCATACAACAGAGCATATCCCATTTTACACTTTACATAAGTATGGTTTGTTACATACCTACTACATCTCAATGAAATTCCTGAAAGCATTTATTACTCATCAGACATTCACTAAATTTCTGTTCATCTGTTTCTTGCCCAATTCTTCTCTCTGTTTTCTATTCAAACTGTGAATAAACAGGGTGAACCCTCTTACTTTTAATCCCTTGTTTTGATAATTAGTGATATTTAGTTTTATTTCATATATTTTGGTCCAAATATGATATGCAGAAGTTAGACATACCTAAGCCTCTAAAGATGGTTAGGGATCCAGGTGAAGTTGCTGTCAGCATCAATATTCTTATTGTGTAGGACTGTGTGCTCAAAGCATTGCTAAAAATGGGTATTTATGGACCTGCTACCTCAGAATCTCCAGGGGTGGGCTTCAGGCTGAGGGGTTTTAGATAAGCATCTCAGGGGATTCTTGGGTGCTCTGAAACTTGAGAGCAGAGGGACTCCCTTTACCTTTTACTGTGATTAATTATTAATTCAGATACCTTTCCATCTTCCACATCATAACTCAGCAAAACTTTTTTCCATAAAGGACTAGATAATTATTTTAGGTTTTGTGGGCCTATGGTCTCTGTCACAAATTATCCAACTATGCCATAGGAGCAAGAAAGCAACCAGAGCCAACACATCAACAAATACTGTGGCTGGGTCCAATAAAACTTTATTTACAAAATAGGTGGGGTTATGAGCCATTGGGCCACAGGTATCATTTTGTGGGCTCCTAGTCTAGACAGTAAATTACTCAACAGGCAAGAGTGTTGAGTGGGGTTTGTGCTCCGTTCAGGTAAGAATAAGAGTGGACCTTCTGAGGCTCAGATTTGGAAGTGGTTTTTGGCTGAATCACTAACACAAAATTCTGAATACAGATTTCTGGACCCTCTTCTCATCTTCTGACCCAAGAGCTCAGGGACCAGGGCTCTGGACCTTCTTAGGCCCCTGATGGTACAAATATACAGCCAGGAGTGGAGATCCTGAAAAAGGATGCTGAGTGTGGTCAATGGGGTCACCTGAAGTCCCCCACACTTCCTTCCAGGAGACTGTCCATGTTGCTGTCACTGCCAGCACCTGCTCCTCCATCCTGAGCTGTCACTGGAGGGGAGCTTCCTTTTTGATCTTTGTGGGATGAAATCTAGAGCTGACCTGGACCCAAGCCCTTGGGGAAAGCAGAGGCTGAAGGAGCCTCCCCAGGAAACTCCGATGGCTCCAGATGCCAGACACAGAGCGGCAGGGTCCACACAGCCTGTTCCCACCAGTCCCTCTCATTTTTCCCAACCTCTGCTCCATCCCTAAGGCCAGGATTCTGGGGAACAAGTGGGGAACTGAAATAAACACGTGCTTTAGAGTCAGACAAACAAGATTCCGATCACAGCTCTGCCATGTTTGACCTGGGGATTTTAATCAACAAATAGGAGATTGTTCTCTCTGGACTTCAGATTCATGCAAACTGGATTCATGAATGACATTTGTGCACATAGTTTTCTCATTCAAAGCTGTGAAGTGGGGAGAATAATAAAGGTCTCATAAAGTTGCTCTAAGGATTTGAGGAGATGATGGAGGTGAAAACCTGACATAACCTAAACACTCACCTGTTACCAGCGTTTCTAGTGAGGTTTCCATTGTGGCTGAATGGACATGACCTCAAAGGATTATTTTTAAGACACTTTCAATTTCAGAATAGTTTCAGATTCATAGAAATGTAGTGAAGATATTGTGTCTTCCCTGGTGGCTCAGTGGTAAAGAATCCATCTGCAACGCAGGAGCTGCGGGAGACACGGGTTCGATTCCTAGGTTGGGAAGATCCCCTGGAGGAAGGCACGGCAACCCACGCCAGTATTTTGTCTGGAGAATCCCAAGGACAAGAGGAACCTGGCAGGCTACAGTTCACGGAGTCGCAAAGAGTTGGACACAATTGAAGTGACTTGGCATGCACACAGTGAAGGTATTAATAGTAAAGAAAGTCCACAAACACCCAAAACTCAGTTTCCCTGCTGTCAACATTTTAAAACATTTTCCCTGCTGTAAACAGGGGAAACCCCATTTCCCTGCTGTTTACATTTTACATTTATCACAGCTCATGGATCAGCACTGATCCATCATTAGGAACTCAGTTCCACACATTATCTAGGCTTCCTTGGTTTTCCTCTCCTGTCCTTCTCCGTCGGGACTCCATCCAGGGCCCACGTGGCATCCGTTGTCATGTCTGCTTTGCCTCCTCTAGACTGTGACCATTTCTCAGATTCTCCTTGTTTTCCATGACCTGGCAGCCTTGAGGAGTGCTGGCCAGGAATTTTGCAGGCATGTCCTCCTGTTTGGGTTTGCAGGATGTTTTTCTCGTGGTCAGAGGGCCTATGGGTGGTGTTCGTATTTGCCTTCTCTCTGTAGTTTCTACCCCAGTCAATCAAGTCTTTGGGCATGGGCCACACCGATGGGTGTGGCTGTCTTAGGTCACCCAGAAAAACAGGGCTGGCGGGGGAAGATGCCATTATTCCCAGAACTAAAGCAGCAACAGAAAGGCATAGAAGAACAGTGTAATATCTCTATACAGAGCTCGGGTTAGCACACATAATATGGTTCTCACTCGTTCCACATGTGCTTGTAGTAAAGTTCATTTGGGATTTTCGTCTCAGGAATGGGTCCAGTGTAACAATCCTTATTAATCCCTTAACTCCAGGCAATCAATATTAAGGAAAAGTCCTCACTCATTGTTCATCACCATTGTGGTGCATAATTTGCAGGCAGTTTACATCTCTGTGTCATAAAATTTAAACAACAAGCTACTCTTTCAAGGTCAATGAGCACAAACTTGAAAGATCTGAGTCAGGCCATCAATAAAATGTGGCAAAATGAAATCCAGGTGGACAATCTGTCGGGTTCAAAAGTCTGAAATGAAATATGATCACCAAATGATACAGAAAATTTCAGCAGCTAAAATCCAGCTACATGACTTAGAAAAAGTTGCCTGCACCGAAATAGCATCTGTTATAAATGCCAGAGATGCAGTCACTATTAAGCTGTATAAAGTGTCCCTCAAGCAAAAGCATTACACATCTTCCCCAACGATCGCCAGGAGCCAAGGTATTTGCATACGATTGCAAAGTGAGTGCAGTCCAGAGGGTGGCTCTAACAGGTTTTGAGGAAGTGAAAGCCAAGCTCAAGCATAACTAAATAGGAGGGACCTGTTTGGGGCTTCTTTTACCCCCACACAGAACTCCCAGCAAAGGCAGGGTGCACGTGCCTATCAAAAGCTGGGTATTTGCTCAAGTTGTTAAGAGTGAAAATACAGTTTCCTCATTTGTAAAGTGAGCAGGCAGCACTAAATCATCTCCAGGGACCCTTCCAGATTGGACATCCTAACGTCCTGTAATTCTATTATCCCAGCCTTTGATATAGAACCCTCAGCGAGAAGTCACTCATTGAGCTGACTCAAATCAGGCCTGACAGCCAGGATATCATGCAAGCATCAGCCTTCCTACTTCCAATGCACTAACCGAGTTAACTGTGTAGGAGGAACACACGACTCACCCTGACAAATTCCATGCTGAATCTGGTATCAATACCGGGCTGAGGGTGGGGTGAGGGGGAGGAGAGTTCGCTGGGAAACAGAGCCACCCGCGTCCACAGCCATAATGCCTGGTGAGCACAGTTTAGAGAGTGCTAAGTTTAAAATCGGCCTGGAGTTTTAAAGAAAAATACACATCAGGAGGTTTTTTTTCCAGGAGATTAGTTGGCTTTTTCTACACTTGCACTTTGGGAATTTGGAAATCAGCCAAGAGCTCAGAAAGTGCCAGCAAGAGGCAGGAGAGAGCTAAAGGTTGAGGAGTCAGACACTTTCCCAACGTCCAACACAAACCAATGACACCATAGTCAACACAGTCTGGTCTGTAACCCGCACTACCAGCTGCAGTTACTAGTAATACAATGGAAGATGCAGTTATCCAGGCCCTGCCCCACCACGCCGGACACTGAGATTCACATCTTACACAGCTGCCAGCTCCCTGAGGCCAGCAGCCCTGGTCCTGACAGATCCCTCATCCTTGATTCAGGAGATGCCCGAGGATGGTCATTGAGCTTCCTTGTCCCCTCACTCCTAGAGATGGAGCATCAGGATTACCCAGGGGCATGTTGAAAATGCAGACTCCTGGGCTCCCCCCAGACCCACCCATGGGAGCTGATATTAACATTTCCCCAGGTGATTCTGTGCACATCAGAGTCTGAGAAGCGCAGGCCCAGGGCTCCCTTCTCCTACTTGGGAGAGAAAGCACTGAGCCAACTTTAGGGAGTCAAGGGGCTTTCTGGAAGTAGGCAGGGTCCTCAGGCTCCTGAGAAGTGGCCCACCAAAGCAGAGTGGAAACTGGGTCTGGATTCCTCTCCATGTAGGCGGGTTAACTTGAGATGGCCCTTTCTTGTTTATGTACCCGCCGCTCCCAAGCAGATGGAGGGTCATCGTTTGGGGGTAAAGGGACAGGGACTCCCTTCCCCCCAGGACAGCTGGGCTTCCTGCCTGTGTCCTGGGCACCCTGTGTTATGGGAAGATCAGGCTCATCCACCAGGTTGGGGTGGGGGGGCAGAGTGTCACCCTCTCCCCGCTGTAGCATCCATCCTCCCGGAGTCCTGACCCTGCACAGTGGGAGAGCCCAGCAGGTCATGAGGGCCTGAAGCAGAGCCAGGTTCAGTGCCAGAGGCAGCCCCCGGGAATGGACCTGGTCTGCTTGGTCATGGGGAGTTGGTTCCAACCCTGGCCACCTTATCCAGGAGCCTCGGCATCTGATCACCAACTTTCAGTTTTTTGAACAGATGGGCCCTTGCCTTCACCCTGCCCATTCTAACATGGTTTCCATCTTGTTCTAAACGTATTTACTCAGAGACGGTCCAAGGACAGAGGCACCGATATGGCTAGGGTCTTGGCCATCAGGAGCTCAGGTCCACCTGGACCTACTGGATCTGAGCATGAATCTCACGTGACTCCAACAATTCACAGGCACAATACAGTGTGAGAAGCATGGGTGTAAACAACAGCCATTCATCTCGGAAAGTCTGCTGGAGATACACCATCCTCCCCGCAGCTTCCACAGCTCAGAGCTGCTCACAGGATGACAGCCAACGGGCATCTGAGCTGTCCAAACATATGATTCCTGGTCTCTTGAATTTCCATCCCTCTGAAATTTTGTGGAGGAGTAGTTTTTATTTTGGCAGGGCACAGGTTACCTTGATGTTTGTACTGTAGGCTATACTTGGCTTCATTCCAGAACACTTTTTACAAAATATCAGCCTAAAAAACATATGGAACATTGCACATAACTTGATAGTCTCTAGTAATATAACAAATTTGGTCCAAATCAGGTGGTCCCTTTGAAAGTTCTCGAGCTGAAAGCAAAATGCTAAAGAGAATTAAAACAGAAACTTCACATCTCTGGCTAGTCACACTTATACAGGGACACATTCAATGCCTTCTGGATTCTGAAATCTGAAAACGTGCAGAATAGTATGCCGGAGTCTTGTAAGCCATTCACAAGGCCATGATGACTTCTCAAGAGCCACTGTTTATTATCATAAATCTTTGCATGTGGATGTCAGCTCTCCAATATGACCTCTCTCTTGAGAGTGGAACTCGTGACTTGAAGTTATTTGCCTTTCCAGTGCCACGTGGTACCCAATACTCAGCAGAATGAGGCTTACGTTGGAAATGATGGCAGCCGTGATCACCAGGATGGTTTTGTTGTTTCCAAGACTGGTTAAACTCTTCAAGGATATAGATTTGTCTTTGCTGCTATTCTGTTTTCCAGAAAGAATTCAGTTTATTGACAACTAGGAAGATGGAGAATGTACCAGGAAGGCTTTAGGTCCTTCAAAAATGTTCTTCTAACATAAAAAGTTTCTTCCCTTTAGGGAGGAGAGAGTCCAGGAACCTAAAACTTATTTGGCCTAATATGATTTCATCAACCATCATTTGAGAATAAGATCCAGGTCCGCCAAGATAGAAAAATCATTCTCCAACTTGTAGCAAACTTCTGAGTCTCCCTTCTGCTCCTTTAGATATCTCGTTTCTCTACAGACATTAGTCATGCTTATTTTATCTATTTAATAAATGAACTTATACCTAGACGAAGGAGGTCACCCAGCATGAAGCTTCAAAGTAAAACCAGAAGAGAGGGAGTCAGGGATGGAGGTGATGGAGCAGCCCTGCCTGAGAAATGAGGCAAAGCATTCTAAAAGAACATGAACAAGGAAGAGGAGAGGAAAAAGTCAACAGGGAGAGAAAGACTCTGAGCCCACTCAGTTTCTTTGATGCCAATGGAAGTTAATTCCATGATCCTGCATCACATCTCACCAATAAATATCCAAGCCTTGAGAACAGGAAGCAGTTCTGGACCATAGTGTCAAAAAGCACTCGGCAGGTGCCTGTGGATTCCCTTCCAGCCTCAGTCCAAACCAGCGGTCCTGCCAAGCCACTGAAGTTTCATGGACTCACTTCTTAGAGCCTGTGCTGAAAAGAATACCTTTTGGCTGTCTGACCCAACCTCTTGAGCCCATCACTCTCAACAAGGAACCTTTGCTGACACCCACCTCCCTGCAGACTGTGCCCCTTCCCTGGTTTCTGGGGTTCATTCCTTTTTGAACTCTTGAAATTGCCTGCTTACTTGGCATCTTTCCATTGAGACTGAAAGCCCCTCAAATGTGGACACGATCTTGTTACAGCCTGACTTCCTGCTGCCTCCCACACTGCTAGGGGGTGTTGAGCACTTGATGTATGTACATTGAATGAATTAACAAATGCTCTACAACACTCACTGCTTAGCATCCTTAAGTAGGCTGTCATAAATGGACACTTATGTGAAAAGAATTATTTCCTAAATTATTTTTCTCTTTTTCTTTACATTTATCACTTACTCTTCTTAAGAAGTAAAGGAAGGGGAAATGAAACCTTGTTACAGCCACAGCTTCCTGTTCACACTCATAAAGCAGCCATTTGGGGTTGCTAGTGGGATGAAGTTTTGTGCAGGCGCTTGGAATCACAGAGTAAATCCTGGTGGATTCCATGATTTTTCTCTTTTTCACTCTAGAAGATCCCTCTAGATATGTCCTTTTCTCTCTTTCCAAATTTAAGTGGGATCTCCTAGAAACTACCACAACCATCTATTTTCTAACAACTCACGTGGGCTCTGGACACTATCTCTCAGATCTTCTCCTGGCTGCACACTCAGATGTGCTGCTAGGAAGAAGAAAAACATGATGGGAAGAGAGGTTGGGAGGCCCTCTTTGTGCTGAGGGATTGTCTTTTCCTGCCCTTAATCTCTTACCATCCCTGTGTTTCCCCAGTCCTGATTACTCTTCCCTGGAGTTAAGAAAGTATCGAGCTGGTACTGCCTCAATTCTAGAATGAGTGCCTGATTGACGAGCAAGCTATTATAAGACCGTACATCCTTCAAGTGAAAAATATTGCTTGACTGCAGAGTGATTTGTCAGGGCCTTGGAATAAAAACATCTAATAGTTACCCCATTCTGTGGCTGTTCTCTGACCATCTCCACTGTTTTTGCAGAAGTTAGATGTTGTCTTTTTAAGTTATAGCTGTCTTAAAAGGAAAGAAAAGAAGCCTCACAATGACCATAATGATGGTAGCCTTCCCCAGTAGAAACTGATGACCTGTTTTATGAACTACTGTTAGAGCAAGTTAAAGGAAAGTTAAAGATCACCTGGATCAAATCTTCCATCTTCAGTTCAGTTCAGTTCAGTCACTCAGTCGTGTCCGACTCTTTGCGACTCCATGAATTGCAGCACGCCAGGACTCCCTGTCCATCACCAACTCCCAGAGTTCACTCAAACTCATGTCCATCAAGTCGGTGATGCCATCCAGCCATCTCATCCTCTGTCGTCCCCTTCTCCTCCTGCCTCCAATCCCTCCAAGGATCAGAGTCTTTTCCAATGAGTCAACTCTTCACATCAGGTGGTCAAAGTATTGGAGTTTCAGCTTCAGTATCAGTCCTTCCAAAGAACACCCAGGACTGATCTCCTTTAGAATGGATTGGTTGGATCTCCTTGCAGTCCAAGGGACTCTCAAGAGTCTTCTCCAACACCACAGTTCAAAAGCATCAATTCTTCGGTGCTCAGCTTTCTTCACAGTCCAACTTTGACATCCATACATGACCACAGGAAAAACCATAGCCTTAACTAGATGAACCTTTGTTGGCAAACTAACGTCTCTGCTTTTCAATATGCTATCTAGATTGTCATAACTTTCCTTCCAAGGAGTAAGCGTCTTTTAATTTCATGGCCGCAATCAGCATCTGCAGTGATTTTGGAGCCCAAAAATAAAGTGTGACACTGTTTCCACTGTTTCCCCATCTATTTCCCATGAAGTGATGGGACCAGATGCCATGATCTTAAGTTTTCTGAATGTTGAGCTTTAAGCCAACTTTTTCACTCTCCTCTTTGACTTTCATCAAGAGGCTTTTTTGTTCCTCTTCACTTTCTGCCATAAGGGTGGTGTCATCTGCATATCTGAGGTTATTGATATTTCTCCCGCAAATCTTGATTCCAGCCTGTGCTTCTTCCAGCCCAGCGTTTCTCATGATGTACTCTGCATAGAAGTTGAATAATCAGGGTGACAATATACAGCCTTGACGTACTCCTTTTCCTATTTGGAACCAGTCTGTTGTTCCATGTCCAGTTCTAACTGTTGCTTCCTGACCTGCATACACATTTCTCAAGAGGCAGATCAGGTGGTCTGGTATTCCCGTCTCTTCCAGAATTTTCCACAGTTTATTGTGATCCACACAGTCAAAGGCTTTGGCATAGTCAATAAAGCAGAAATAGATGTTTTTCTGGAACTCTCTTGCTTTTTTCATGATCCAGCGGATGTTGGCAATTTGATCTCTGGTTCCTCTGCCTTTTCTAAAACCAGCTTGAACATCTGGAAGTTCACAGTTCACGTTTTGCTGAAGCCTGGCTTGGAGAATTTTGAGCATTATTTTACTAGGGTGTGAAATGAGCGCAATTGTGTGGTAGTTTGAGCATTCTTTGGCATTGCCTTTCTTTGGGATTGGAATTAAAACTGACCTTTTCCAGTCCTGTGGCCACTGCTGAGTGTTCCAAATTTGCTGGCATATTGAGTGCAGCACTTTCACAGCATCATCTTTCAGGATTTGGAATAGCTCAACTGGAATTCCATCACCTCCACTAGCTTTGTTCATAGTGATGCTTTCTAAGGCCCACTTGACTTCACTTCCAGGATGTCTGGCTCTAGGTAAGTGATCACACCATCGTGATTATCTTGGTCGTGAAGCTCTTTTTTGTACAGTTCTTCTGTGTAGTCTTGCCACCTCTTCTTAATGATCTTCTGCTTCTGTTAGGTCCATACCATTTCTGTCCTTTATTCAGCCCATCTTTGCATGAAATGTTCCCTTGGTATCTCTAATTTTCTTGAAGAGATCTCTAGTTTTCCCATTCTGTTGTTTTCCTCTATTTCTTTGCATTCATCACTGAAGAAGGCTTTCTTATCTCTCCTTGCTATTCTTTGGAACTCTGCATTCAGATGCTTATATCTTTCCTTTTCTCCCTTGCTTTTCACTTCTCTTCTTTTTCACAGCTATTTGTAAGGCCTCCCCAGACAGCCATTTTGCTTTTTTGCATTTCTTTTCCATGGAGATCCCTGTCTCCTGTACAATGTCACAAACCTCCATCCATAGTTCATCAGGCACTCTATCTATCAGATCTAGGCCCTTAAATCTATTTCTCACTTCCACTGTATAATCATAAGGGATTAGATTTAGGTCATACCTGAATGGTCTAGTGGTTTTCCCCACTTTCTTCAATTAAGTCTGAATTTGGCAATAAGGAGTTCATGATCTGAGCCACAGTCAGCTCCCGGTCTTGTTTTTGCTGACTGTATAGAGCTTCTCCATCTTTGGCTGCAAAGAATATAATCAATCTGATTTTGGCGTTGACCATCTGGTGATGTCCACGTGTAGAGTTTTCTCTTATGTTGTTGGAAGAGGGTGTTTGCTATGACCAGTGCGTTCTCTTTGCAAAACTCTATTAGCCTTTGCCCTGCTCCATTCCGTATTCCAAGGCCAAATTTGCCTGTTACCCCAGGTGTTTCTTGACTTCCTACTTTTGCATTCCAGTCCCCTGTAATGAAAAGGACATCTTTTTTGGGTGTTACTTCTAAAAGGTCTTGTAGGTCTTCAAAGAACCGCTCAACTTCAGCTTTTCAGCGTTACTGATTGGGGCATAGACTTGAATTACTGTGATATTGAATGGTTTGCCTTGGAAACAAACAGAGATCATTCTGTCTTTTTTGACATTGCATCCAAGTACTGCATTTCGAACTCTTTTATTGACCATGATGGCTACTCCGTTTCTTCTGAGGGATTCCTGCCCACAGTAGTAGATATAATGGTCATCTGAGTTAAATTCACCCATTCCAGTCCATTTTAGTTCGCTGATTCCTAGAATGTCAATGTTCACTCTTGCCATCTCCTGTTTGACCACTTCCAATTTACCTTGATTCATGGACCTGACATTCCAGGTTCCTATGCAATATTGCTCTTTACAGCTTTGGGCCTTGCTTCTATCACCAGTCACATCCACAGCTGGGTATTGTTTTTGTTCTGGCTCCATCCCTTCATTCCTTCTGGAGTTATTTCTCCACTGATCTCCAGTAGCATATTGGGCACCTACCGAGCTGGGGAGTTCCTCTTTCAGTATCCTATCATTTTGCTTTTTCATAGTGTTCAAAGGGTTCTCAAGGCAAGAATACTGAAGTGGTTTGCCATTCCCTTCTCCAGTGGACCACATTCTGTCAGACCTCTCCACCATGACCCACCCGTCTTGGGTTGCCCCACGGGCATGGCTTAGTTTCATTGAGTTATACAAGGCTGTGGTCCTAGTGTGATTAGATTGACTAGTTTTCTGTGATTACGGTTTGTGTGTCTGCCCTCTGATGCCTCTCGAAACACCTACCATCTTACTTGGGTTTCTCTTACCTTGGACGTGGGGTATCTCTTCATAGCTGTTCCAGCAAAGTGCAGCCGCTGCTCCTTACCTTGGATGAGGGGTATCTCCTCACCACTGCCCCTCCTGACCTTGAACATGGAGTAGCTCCTCTCTGCCCTCCTGCGCTCACGCAGCCACCGCTCCTTGGATGTGGGGTTGCTCCTCCCAGCTGCCACCCCTGACCTCGGGCGTGGGGTAGGTCCTCTCTGCCACGTTTCTGTGCAGTTGGTTGCAGCCGGCATGCTTCTGCCCATCCTGAAGTGAAGTCGCTCAGTTGTGTCCGACTCTTTGCAACCCCGTGAACTGTAGCCCACCAGGCTCCTCTGTCCATGGGATTCTCCAGGCAAGAATACTGGAGTGGGTTGCCATTTCCTTCTCCAGGGGATCTTCCCAATCCAGGGATCAAACCCAGGTCTCCTGCATTACAGGCAGATGCTTTAACCTCTGAGCCACCAGGGAAGCACTTCTTAGAGACGGTTAATGTGAGACAGCCCCCTACCCAGCCTTGATAAATTGCCTAAGGGGACAAGACCTGGGTCTTCCATCTGACATTCCTCCCAGAAGTGATTCTCAGAGTATAGTCCACTGACCAGCAGTCTCACTGTATCATAGGGACTTAGGATAGCAAACTTTCCACCCAATTAGATCCACTGGATCAGAATTTTGGGGATCAGGCCCAGCAATCTGTTCTCACAAGCTTTCTGGGAGGTTAGATGCACCCCAATCTTGAGAAGCACTGCTGGTGTACCACACACCATCCTATGGTCGCTCAAACTCTGGGGCAAGTCTCATCAATCCAAGATTATGTTGACCAGGGAGTGGAGTAGAAAGGAATGTTCTGGAAGCCAAAGGGATCCTTGTCAGGACATCTAGGAAGGAGCTGTCAGTCTCCTACCCAGAACTTGGACATAAACAGAGATTCCTCCTCTTAAGAAAGTAAAGCTTGAGAAGACAGAGGGAGATAAAGGAACCCTTCAATCCAGTTCTTCTTTAATCCTTAGTTGTTCAACTTTTATAAGATTTTACCAAAAAATTAGACAATGGGAAATGGAATAGATTCTACTCTCTTAGAACTCATCTGACAGACTCACCTGACAGTTTCCAAAGCCATTCATTAGCAGTTCCCATCAACTCTGTCCTCCCTGTGTGTGGACCTCAATCTCACCTTCCTTCATCAGTGGACAGCATGGCATCCTTCTTGTGATGGAGAATCACCAGACTTCTATCCTAATTGCTCATTTCCTAGGAGGAGAAAAGCTAATCTCATGATTTTTGGCTATCAAAACTGATGGAAGACTTTTTATTGATCCAGCTTGGTCAGGGGTCCTTGGCTTGAATACGAAGAATAATAATTTCTTCTATGATAATCATAAGAAGAAGAATTTCTTCTCTTAATGTCTATGTGATTGTTGATACATTTGTCCTCCCTGGAAATTTATTAGCTCTACCAGGGGAGGATGGTATCCATAGCATGGACTATGATTTGCTGACAGACAAAAGAGACACCACAATTGGCCAGCCTTAATTTCCCATAAGCAAATAAGGGAGCCCCACCTGGGTCATGTGACTGAAATCAGTGGGAGGATGTTGCCCTCTAAAGGAAGTGATAGGGAAATGGCTTCTCTTCTCGTCCTTGCAGAAATGGCACTATGGAGAGTCACAGTCAATGCCACTCTCATTAATTATGGATGGATGTGAACTAACTTTTGTTATTAAATATCTTGCCATCATAAGAACCATCCATGTGATTAACAGATTAGAGAAGATGTGACACTGGGGCTAGGGGTAAGAGCAGGGAAAGGATGAAGTCCTTCATTAAATCAAAACAGTAAATTTTGGTAACACAAAGCCCAAGGACAGACATGGTTCATGCGGTTTCAGGATCAAGATTGCAGAAACTGAAGGGCCCTGAATCTGTTCATCTCTGTAGACCATCATTTATTGTTCTAAACCTGTTAGAGTATTGTCATTCCCATTTTTCTAGGAAGAAGGCTTACACTCAGAGGGCTCTGTCCACTCTGTTAGTGGTCACGGAGTAGAACTAGACATCAGGGCACCCAGACCCTAGTTCAATCCCCTTTCAATTATTGTCAAGTTGCTTTTAAAAAAGAAAGATGATCAGGCTACTGAGGTAAGACCATTAGCATTCTGATGATCATAGGAGTGAGAAAGGAAGATCGTCACAAGTAGGAACATTTTCCTTTATATGATGCAGAACAGGAGGTGGACACATGTGACCCACTACACTTTCTTTCTCTGAGTGAATTGCCTAGTAAGAGTTCAAACATGGTTCAGTTGGGGGTGGACACAGTAAAATACGCAATGTTTATGGATCTGTTGCTGTGTCTTATTTTATACCATGTTTTTGACTTTTCTCACGATTTTCGATCTGATTTACGACAACTTGGGAAATTGCAGATGGATCTATCACTGCCGAAATATGTGACCATGTGAACATGGATGTGGGGAAAGAGCCTGAATTCACTCAAGGAGGTCACTGAAAATTTGAGGAGGCAAAACAGAGAAAACATGGAGGAGGCCAGCAGCCAAATGAAACCCAGCAATGTGGGTCCTGAGTGGGAAACCGGGAGGTCAGAGAAGCAGCAGCTGCATGCAGTCAGAAAATTCAGTGAGTGCTCATTTCAGTGGCCAGTTTTTGAACATGTCAGTTTAATTATGATGCATCACAGTTGACAGCAATGCATCTGGAGCCAATTACAGCACATGTTAAAATCAATTATTGCATATTTCAGCGATCCTAAACACTGTAGTGAGCGAGCTGGGCATGGCTGCAGATTTCAACTCCACTAATCATTTTTACTATCATGGTTCAACAAGAAAAGAAGTACATATAGATAGTTACTGTGATATATATACATCTATATGTGCATATACATAAGCACTTAGAAAAGTATATTTTATAACCAACATCTAATGTAAAGCCCAGATACAGTAGCAACAGACAGCGTAACCTCAAACGTGTGCTCAGACAAAAGTATAACCTTACACCATACTCTTTTTGAAGAGTCATGACAAGAAAATGAAATGCTTTGCTATCTCCAAACCCTCTCGTGGTCAGTTCCATCCACTTTCCCCACCTTACTAGCAGTGCCGTCCATCTCCCAGGTGACTGGCTATTTCAGTCTAAAATATTTGCCTTAACTGTTGGCCCTGTTTTTGTGGCCTTTCTCCTCCCTCAGATTTCTAGCTTAAACCATTCTCCTTCAAATTCTAAAGGTTTTTCATTTTGTATTTACTTTATTATGCACCAGGAAAGAAGTGGTTTATTGAAGAAGAGAAGGAGGAGGGGTAGGCAAGGACGAATTAAAGGAGGAGAAGGCCAAAAAGTGAGTGTGTTAGTTTCTACTGTACATCAAAATGAAGCAGCCATACGTACACATATATCCCTCCCTTTTGGACTTCCTTCCCATTCAGGTCACTACAGTGCATTAAGTAGAGTAAAGCAACTATACTCCAATAAAAATCAATTTTTTGAAAAATAATAGTAAAAATTAAAATATCCTACCAAAAAATGTGAGTGTAGGCCACACTGTCTGTCCTAGCACATCCGCGCATTTTCTGGTGGCCTGTAGGTCTTCAGTTCAGTTCAGTAGCTCAGTCATGTCCAACTCTTTGCCACCCCATAGACTGCAGCACCCTGTTCATCACCAACTCCTGGAGCTTTCTCAAACTCAGGTCCATCGAGTCAGTGATGTCATCCAACCATCTCATCCTCTGTCGTCCCTTTCTCCTCCCACCTTCAATCTTTCCCAGCATCAGGGTCTTTTGCAATGAGTCAGTTCTTCATGTCACTGTATGCCTTGGTTAGTTCTAAAACGGGTTTACTATGAAGAAGAGTTAAACCCTACGAGCCTGGATTTCTCCTTCTTGTTGACTGTGCACAACATAAGGCAGTTAAAGAAAACCCACAGTCTCTGGCTGGCTCAAGGCCTTAGAGACTCACAGGGGTCCATGCTGTGGGACTCGGTCGACACAAATGCCCCCAGACCTAGGGGCCAGGGCTGCGAGGTGACTGAGCATTCCAAGGAAAGCCACAGGCCCGACACAGCTTGGCTCCAGCAGCAGGTGGGTGTGTATCCTGGGAAAGGCGTGAGTGATGTCTGAGTCAGGATGAGCTGAGTGGTCCAAGGAGGCAGAGGAAAACAGCCTGTGTAGTTTTGTTAAGAGAGGGCCAGGCTAGGTGTCAGGAACTGGTCTTCTCTGTTCAGCTGCGAGCCCAGCTGGGGCGAGGTGCTCGATGCCCCACTGTCCTCCTGATGGCCCAGAGGGAAGCGGGCCAAAGACAGGAGGGGCCTCTGGACAGGCCGCGACATGCGAGGGGCACCATGGAAAGGAGGGCTGATCACTTCTACGGTTTTGAGGATCAGGGTGGCGGCCCTTACCTTTGTTGGTTTGTGACTACGGGATGAACTCCAAGTCATGTTAGAGGCTTTTCAAGGCATGAGTTTGCATTTTTTTTTTAATTTTATTGATGTATAGTTGGTTTACAAAGTTGTGTTAGTTTCTATGGTACACCAAAGTGAATCAGCTATACCTGTACATATATTCTCTCTTTTTTTGATTTCCTTCCCATTCAGAGCACTGAGTACAGTTCCCTGTGTTACACAGTAGATTCTCATTAGTTATCTATTTTACATATAGTGTATACAACAGTGCATCCCACCCCACCCCTCTCTTGGTATCCAAACATTTGTTCTCTATGTCCATGTCTCTATTTCTGCTTTGTAAATAAGACCATCATTACCAGTTCCTCACCTCCAATACTTTGGCCACCTGATACGAAGAGCTGACTCATTAGAAAAGACCCTGATGCTGGGAAAGACTGAAGGCAGGAGGAGAAGGGGAGACAGAGGATGAGATGGTTGGATGGCATCACCAACTTGATGGACATGAGTTTGAGCAAGCTCCAGGAGATGGTAAAGGATAGGGAAGCCTGGCATGCTGCAGTCCACGGGGTCACAAAAAGTCGGACATGACTGAACGACTGAACAATAACAATCCAGAGACTCACTGATTCAAGAAGCATTAATTTTGAATTAGCCTTCAAGATACCCACCCTCCCCCTGGTAGAGGGTTGTAGAGCTAATAAATTTCCAGGGAAGACAAATGTTTCAACAATCATGTGGATATTAAGGGAAGAAGAATAAGCCAAGGACCCTTGGCTTGTATTCTGGCTAAAGGGAGGATGTCTGTTTTATGGTCACATGTCCCTGTCACCCACCATTCAGAGGGTATGGTCGGGAAGGGGAGTAGAAGGAATCCAGCACCACACCTTCCCAAGAATCTGATGCTGATACCTCATTGTAGTTTTGATCTGCATTTCTTAATAATGAGTGATGTTGAACATCTTTCAAGTATTTATTGGTCGATGAATCTATTTACAGAGAAAGAATGGAGACACAGATATAGAGAACAGACTTGTAGACACATCAGAGGAAGGAGAGGCTAGGAGAAAAGTGAGAAAGTATTATAGCCATGATATATATACAATATCATATGTAAAATAGATAACTAGTGAGAAGCTGCTGTATAACACAGGGAGCCCAGCCTGGTGCTCTGTGATGACCTGGAGGGCTGGAATAAGTGCAGGGGAGGGAAGTTCAAGGGGGAGGGGATATATATTTAATTATGATTGATTTGCATTGATGTACAACATTATAAAGCAATTGTCTGTGTGTTAGCCTCTAAGTTATGTCCAACTCTATGCAACCCCATTGACTGTAGCCCGCCAGGTTCCTCTGTCCATAGGATTCTCCAGGCCAGAATACTGGAGTGGATTGCCATTTCATTCTCCAGGGGATCTTCCTGACCCTAGGATCAAACCCGGGTCTCCTGCATTGCAAACAGATGCTTTACCATCTGAACTAACAGAGACCACCACAACATTATAAAGCAATTATCCTCCAAAAAATAAAAAAAATTTTTAACTATATATTAAAAAAAATAAAAGAATCTGATGGGCCCTTGAGCTGACACTGGAATTCCAATGTGTTCAAAGTTGTCTCGTGTTCCTGTAAGTTGGGATGCAGGTTCTGTGTGTGTAGTGACCATTGGCGAGCTAGAAGACCATGCCCAGACATGGTGGGGGAGAAAGAGGCTGCAGGGCTTAGGGTCCCCACTGGAGAGAGAATTCACACTATAGTTTAAACATGGAGATTTTGATGAAGGAGCTACAGACAGCCCTATAGGCAGAGAGACCCAACGAGGGTGAGGGCTAGGGAGAGTCCAGGGTCTGAAATTCCTAGCTTCCAGTTCCAACTACACCACTTACCAGCTGCAGGACCCTGGGCAGGTTACAGATGATGCCTCAGTTTCCTCTTCTGTAAAGAGGGCATAGAAATGGCATTGACTTCAATAGATTGGTCTGAGAAGTGAATGAGTTAATCTTTGGAAAGTTCTTAGAATAATTATTACTATTCATCTTCACAGTAGCCACATGTAGTGAATAATAGCTACACATTCAAAGGGGATGTTATTGTAACACTTACCAACCTCCTTTAAAGTGAAACAGAGCAGCACTCTATGGTCCTTGTCCCCCATGCCCTCAGAGCATCTTTTGTCTGTGGAAAAACTTTAGCCAAAGAATAGGTTTCATCAGAGCAGGGAGAGTATGCAGAAACAAAGTGAAACAGCCACAGGAAATCAAACAATTATAGTTTAGTCATTAGGCGAAGTCAAGGGCCTTTAGTCCTTCTCAAGAGCTACAGATAATATTCTGAGCCATATCCTGTGAGCTGTCTTGTAGATACTGAAATCCCTACCAGGTGGAGAAGTTAACTACATGTTGACCAGACTGTACCCATGGACATAAGCTGCCACAATTCTGAGAATTGGCCTAAAGAAATGGCAACAAATTGACGCTGGAAGAAGATTAACTGTACTTAAAACAATCAAGATGACGTTGGTGAGATCACCAAGGACCGATTTCAAGATGACCATCAGAGATGGCGATGCTGTTTCTGCATGTAGCCCCCTTCCTCTGCCTATAAAAGCTCTTGCCCACTGATTGTCAGTCAGGACTGGGGGGATGTCAGCCTTTGGAAAGGCATCCACTCCCCCACCCCCACTCCCTTTCCCAACCTGGCTTCTTTATTGGCTTTTGAGTGGCAAGCAGCCGGGACCCACTTTTGATTACAAAAGGACATTGAAAATATACCCTAGAAAGCACCTTAAAAGAACTCTGAGGTACAACAAGTCATGACGGGTAAATATACCTTTCAAAGTCTTGAAGAAAACATGAGGCGCCATTGCCGAGCGCGGGGAAGTAGATTTATCAACACCATCCAGGGCTGACATCAGAGCCGAATAAAACCAGGTGCCCATTATGAGCAAGGTCATGGCCACCTGTCCTCTGGTGGTGACCAAAACACACTGGGGCTATTTCCAGACCTACAGGGCCTCCTGTGGTGTGTCCAAAGCATTCTAGAGTTCAGCTCTCAATGTCCTGATACTGACCCAGGAGGGGTGAGCAGTGGACGCCAGCCCCCAGGCTGCCCATAACCCCCGCTGCCCTGAGTCACTAACAGCTGCTTTCAGAACCACTGACCCTTCCGTTCCAACAGATTATCCTTTCCATCCACTCTGACTCACTTGACAGAAAGATGGAGTTTAAATACCGTGTGGTCTGATCCCTTGAATAAAATGCATAAAGCATGTCGTTGTGTGTCCATGATGCTCAGCCAACAGTGTAAACTCCTTTCCCTTCCCTGTTTCCTGGTGACTCCCACAGCCCTACAGTTGACATTTGGCCATTGAAAGCATCTTCCGTAAAGAGATTTGTGGAGGCATCGCAGAAAGTGGAGGCGTGCAAGAGAGGCTTCATGGACTGTGAGCTCTGGTGCCTCATGAACTTTGAATACCTTTTCCATTCAAAGGGAAGCAGCATGTTTCTCCGGTCATTTTAGTGATGCAAGCCCTGCCACTCACCACAGGTGTTAATGGCAGAGTAATTTTGAGGTTTCTGGATGGAGCGAGCATTCCAAGTTTGTAGAACAAACATTGAGTGGGGATCCAATGTCAATGTTTCCTAACGATTTTTACCTAATGGCTCTGCTGCCCGAGCTCCCTGGGAGGCTCTGAGGAGAGGGGTATTGCAGTCTTGTCAACCTTGCTGAGCCCCCCATGCTAACTACATCCCTGACAACTCCTATAACTGTCCTGTCTCCTCTCCACACCCCAGCGACAGCATCTTCCCTCCACATGCCATCCAAATGTAACTGAAACAGAAGATGAGCCCCAAGACAGTAGGACACATCAAAGAAATTACCACATCACAACAAAGGATGAAGGTGTTCTCAGAACAGGAGTGTTCTAGCCCAGTTGTTCTCACCACGTGATCCTGCAGTCCACCAGGAATCTGTTAAAAATGTGCCTTCTGGGGTTCCATCCAAGACCTGCAGAAACCATGGGATAGGGGTCCAGCCATCTGTGCAATAACAAGCCCACCCATTCAAACCACCAGAGTCAACACATGAAAAATTACACACATCAAATTGTGGTTTTGAGTGAGCAAAGGCCATAAATTTTCCACACTGCAGAACTCTACAGAATGTAAGTCACATAGGTTGCTCAAGTGAGGAGAGAAAGGGACTGAGAGTCAAATGGCAGTAGAAACTTCAAAGCAGGATGGTAAGGAACCACCCCCGTGTCCCTGCCCATCACAGGGGGCGGGGGAAAGAAAACTAATTTTGCTCCCTTGTCTCGTGGCCCAAAGGGTGTAACCTGGCCTGTGATCTAAACAGAGAAATTTAATGATCAGAAAGAGGAGTCCTTTGTGGGTAAGAAGGAAGGAGGGAGGAGGAAGGGGCAAGGCTGTTTTGGAGGAGAGAAGACAGGCACTCAAGTGAGTCAATCTGAGCCCAGAGAGAGCATGTTTGTGTGGAAATCTTCACAACAGCTCTGGGACCCCTGTCTCTGGGATGGTGGGCACCCCCTCACACCCTGGCAGATCCCCAAGACACAGAGGACAGAGATCGATGACACCTAGACTCCATCACTGAGGGTTTAGATAAGTGCTAGAAACTCCAGCTGCATCTTGTGCAGGAAAAAACAGGGAAATCCAGTTCATTAAGATGTTCACTTCCAGGTTGGGGAGGCGTCTGACCTGCCTGTTTTGAGCCCATGTGAACAAAGCTTAGCTGAAGTCAACTTGGGAATTTTAGACATGCCTGAAATTCTATAGTCTAATATTCTATCGTGATTCCAAAAAAGGGGGTCTGATTAGAGCAAAAGGTTTGGAATCCATTTAACAGAGTGGCATCGTGCTTGGTAGCAATAGCATCTTCTGTCTAAGGTAGTCCAGCACCTGCCCTGAGCCCTCAACACCTGCTCTTAACCCCCAGCACCTGCCCTGAGCCTTCACAAAATGGATATGACTTTGTAACCTAGCCTTCTGGCATCACCACTTAACATTACGGTGCAGATTCAGTTCGTTTGAGCACAACAATGATTCTGCAGGAACATAGCTACTATCTATCATAATAGACCATCATAAGGATGTTTACTTTTAAAAAAAGCCTATCCTATTAATGGAACATGGAAAATTAACCATTGAGAACAAGCTTTATTTATATCCATGACTGTTTCTCAAGGAAATAGTGTTGGAGGTGGGGTGGAGACCCAGCACTAAGCAAGTGGGAAAACGATACCATCCACATTTACGATCCAACTGACACTTTCACGTCTCAGCTTCTTTCTGCACTCAGTGAGGGAAAATGGGGTGAGAGAACTGGAATAAATCTTCCATCCACATGATCGTGTTCACAAAATTGTTTTTGTGGCAACCAGAAAATAGCCATGAGGTTCATTCCATTCAAGAGAAAGAATTCTAGAATCCGTTCCACTGCCCTCCGTGATGATTAAAAATATTCGGATTTAAAAAGAGAGAGAGAGAGAAAGGAAGAAGTTGGCACTATTGTCCCAAGCAGGGCAGACTACTCTGTTGTAAGTGATGTTTCCCTTTCTCCTATAATCAAGCTTCAAAGGCCCTAACAGACAATGGCTAAGTTGTCCCAGATGGTAGTAGTAGATGCATGGGGAAGGGAGAGTCAGCCTGAGAGTGCACTGACGTTAATGGGGAGGCTTCCTGGATGTCCAGGCAGTAGGTGGAGTGGGCCTGGCCAGGCTGGGGCTGCAGACGTGAGGAAGGTCCTGGGAACCTGACAGTGAACCGGTTGAACGAGGCTGCCCGAGGCAGCCCTGCCACCGGCCTATGCAGGTTGCCCAATTCTCTCTGCAGCTGGATCTCATGTTCACCAACTCTCTGGAGCCTGGTGCTGCTGGGACACAATATGAAATCACAAACCCCCGGGACTCTGCCGTTCAAGAATCTGTCGTTCTTTGCCTTCTTGTTCATGTCGGGCTGCATCGTAGCCAGGTAAACTCCCTTGTATGAAATGCCCCACTCACTCCCGGGGTCTGGCTGCAGAGACACGTCATTGAGAGCACTGGCAATACATTTTTCTTAAAAGTAAAGGCTAGTATGTAAGATACAAGCCCTGAGTGACTGTTCTACAAAGAATTCCGAAACTTCCAGGAGAATTTCTCAAAGAATGTTGTTTAACAGGCAGCTTTCTGAGCAAGAGGCAGTTAACATACTGATTTATCTTCAGTTTTGATGTCTATTTTCTCCTTCATCATTTTCAGTCAGTTCAGTTCAGTCGCTCAGTCGTGTCCGACTCTTTGCGACCCCATGAATCGCAGCATGCCAGGCCTCCCTGTCCATCACCAACTTCGGGAGTTCACTCAGACTCACGTCCATCAAGTCAGTGATGCCATCCAGCCATCTCATCCTCTGTCGTCCCCTTCTCCTCCTGCCCCCAATCCCTCCCAGCATCAGAGTCTTTTCCAATGAGTCAACTCTTTGCATGAGGTGGCCAAAGTACTGGAGTTTCAGCTTTAGCATCATTCCTTCCAAAGAAATCCCAGGGCTGATCTCCTTCAGAATGGACTGGTTGGACCTCCTTGCAGTCCAAGGGACTCTCAAGAATCTTCTCCAACACCACAGTTCAAAATCAGCAATTCTTCGGCGCTCAGCCTTCTTCACAGTGCAACTCTCACATCCATACATGACCACAGCAAAAACCATAGCCTTGACTAGACGGACCTTTTTTGGCAAAGTGATGTCTCTGCTTTTGAATATGCTATCTAGGTTGGACATAACTTTCCTTCCAAGGAGTAAACGTCTTTTAATTTCATGGCTGCAATCACCATCTGCAGTGATTTTGGAGCCCAGAAAAATAAAGTCTGACACTGTTTCCACTGTTTCCCCATCTATTTCCCATGAAGTGATGGGACTGGATGCCATGATCTTCATTTTCTGAATGTTGAGCTTTAAGCCAACTTTTTCACTCTCCACTTTCACTTTCAAGAGGCTTTTGAGTTCCTCTTCACTTTCTGCCATAAGGGTGGTGTCATCTGCATATCTGAGGTTATTGATATTTCTCCCGGCAATCTTGATTCCAGCTTGTGCTTCTTCCAGCCCAGCGTTTCTCACGATGTACTCTGCATAGAAGTTAAATCAGCAGGGTGACAATATACAGCCTTGACGTACTCCTTTTCCTATTTGGAACCAGTTTGTTGTTCCATGTCCAGTTCTAACTGTTGCTTCCTGACCTGCATACAGATTTCTCAAGAGGCAGGTCAGGTGGTCTGGTATTCCCATCTCTTCCAGAATTTTCCACAGTTTATTGTGATCCACACAGTCAAAGGCTTTGGCATAGTCAATAAAGCAGAGATAGATGTTTTTCTGGAACTCTCTTGCTTTTTCCATGATCCAGCGGATGTTGGCAATTTGATCTCTCGTTCCTCTGCCTTTTCTAAAACCAGCTTGAACATCTGGAAGTTCACGGTTCACATATTGCTGAAACCTGGCTTGGAGAATTTTGAGCATTACTCTACTAGCATGTGAGATGAGTGCAATTGTGCAGTAGTTTGAGCATTCTTTGGCATTGCCTTTCATCGTTTTACTGTTATTAAATACATCTACTGAGTTCAAGAGTCCCTTGGACTGCAAGGAGATCCAACCAGTCCATCCTAAAGGAGATCAGTCCTGGGTGTTCATTGGAAGAACTGATGTTGAGGCTGAAACTCCAATACTTTGGCCACCTGATGCGAAGAGTTGACTCATTTGAAAAGACCCTGATGCTGAAAGATTGAGGGCAGGAGGAGAAGGGGACGACAGAGGATGAGATGGTTGGATGGCACCACCAACTCGATGGACATGGGTTTGGGTGGACCCTGGGAGTTGGTGATGGACAGGGAGGCCTGGTGTGCCACGGTTCATGGGGTCACAAAGAGTCAGACATGACTGAGCGACTGAACTGAACTGAACTGAGTTTATATCTTCTTTTTAAAGATTTTTTTTTATGTGAACCACTTAAGTCTTTTTACTGAATTTGTTACAATATTGCTTCTGTTTTATGTTTCAGTTTTTTTGGCCATGAGGCAGGTGGAAATTTTTAGCTCTCTGATCAAGGATCGAATTCACACCCACTGTATTGGAAGGCAAAGTCTTAACCACTGGACCACCAGGGAAGTCCCCATGTCTTCTTTGTAACTACTGTTTGCTGGGACATTTCCTTTTTCCATTCATTTGAAGAGCATTCACAGTTGCTTTGGGGCAACAATTCTACATAGCTACTTTAAAATCTTTGTGGGACAAGTCCAGCATCTCTGTATGTTGTCATCTATTGATTGTCCTTGCTCATACAGCAGAGGTTTTCCCAGCTCTTTATGTACTGAGTAATTTTGAGGTATATTTTAAACATCATATCCATTTTGTTGCAAAACTTTGGATCTTGCTTTCATCCCATAGAGAATGTCAATGTTTTTATTTTAGTAGCATTTAACCTGGTTAGATTCCAATTCGTCTTTTGTGGGCTTGTGGTTTCAATGTCAGTTCAGTTTTCAAAGTTTTGTAGGGCAATTGCATGGAGAAAGGATAGTTTTTCAACAAACGGTGCAGGCACAGTTGGACATCACATGCGAAAAAAAAGAATCTAGACACAGAGTTTTCACAAAATGTTCATAGACCTAAAGGCAAAATGCAAAACTATAACATTTCTAGAAGATAACATAGATAAATCTAGGTGATCTTGACTTTGGCAATGAATTTTTAGGAACAATACCAAAAGTACAATGCCAGAAAGAAACTGACAAATTGGACTTTATTAAAATGAAAAACTTCTGCCAAAGAACAGAAAATAAGAGAAAACTGAAAATAAGAAAAAAAATTAGAGAAAAACTGAAGACTGGGGGAAATTATTTGCAAAACACATTCTGATAAAAGGGTTCAACATCATACATATGTCATTAAGGAATTGCACATTAAAACAGTGAAGAAGTACCATTCATTACACACTTATCAGAATGACTAAAAACTTTTTTAAAACCAACAATACAAAATGGTGGCCAGGATGTGGAGTAACAAGAACTCTCGTTTATTGCCAATGAGAATGCAAAATGGTACAGACACTTTGGAAGACAGTTTGACAGTTTCTTACAAAACTAAACTTTGCCTTTTCATATCATTCTGCAGTCACAGTCCTTGGTATGTACCCGAATAAGCTTGACATGTAAATACATACAAACACCTGCCATGAACGTTGATAGCAGCTTTATTCATTATTGTCAAAGTCTTGAAGCAGCCAAGATGTCCTTCAAAAGATGAATGGACAAACAGTAAATGCTATCACCAAATAGCATATCTACACAATGGAATGCTATTTGGTGATGAAATGAATCATAAAGTCGAGAAAAGACTGGAAGAACTTTAAATGAACATTGCTAAGTGGAAGAAGCCAATCTGAAAAGGCTACACTCTGTAGGATTCCAACTGCATGACATTCTGGAAAAGATAAAACTATGGAGACAGTAAAAAGATGGAGTCGTCATAGATTAAAGGGGATGGGGAGGGATGACTCAGTGGAGTTCAGGGGATTGTCAGGGCAGAGGGACTCTTCTGTGTGATGCTTTCATGATGTATATGTGTCATGATACTTCTGTCCAAACCCACAGAATGCTCAGCCCCAAGAGTGAACCCTAATGTGAACTATGGACTTGAGTTAATAATAATGAGTTAGTGTTGGTTCCTCATCTGTAACCAATGTAGGATGCTAATAACAGGGGAAATTTGGGGGTGTGGAGGGGGGGATATGGGCACTCTCTGTACCATCTGTTCAAATTTCTGTAAGCCTAGAAGTGCTCTAAAAATAAAGTCTGTTAATTAGAAAAATAAACTCAGAAGGCAACAAAAGGCCTTGGCAGTGCCGTTTCACTCCCTCCTCCCCAAGGCTAGTCCAGGACTGGGCCAAAATCCATCTCCCATCAGCTCTCAGCATATTCCTGCACTTATTACACAAGACCCTTGTAACTCTATGGGTCACTGTCCTCAGCCCCTCCCCCCATGTCACCAGCATTTTTCAGCTCCTGGTTACTCTGCTCTGATGTACTCTTTTGCACTTGCGCCTGAGTCAGGGCCATGAGAAAAGGGCAGAGATGAAGAGTGACAGTCACTTCCTCACAGTCCAAGGTACCTCACATCCTGAGCAGCTTCCACAATTTGCTTCTCAGGATCCCTGGTGAGCTGCCGTGGACACTTGTCCAGGTTTCGGAGGGAGAAATGGAGGAGAATGAACTTCCTCCACCTTCCCTGGGACCTGACTCTCTCGCTCTTTATTTAGATGCTCAAAGGATCAAAACCCATTGGATAAATATTCTATAAAATAAACTGGCCTGTACTCCTCAGCTATGCCAATGTCACATCATGCAAAAAGACTGAAGAGCTGTCCAAAATTAAAGAAAACCAAAAAGACAATTTCTCTAAAGACATTGCTTCATGGGAGAACTGACAGAATTTAAAAGTGGTCTATGGATTGAACAGGGCTTTCCAGGTGGCACTGGGTAAAGAATCCACCTGCCAATGCAGGAGATGCAGGAAACACAGGTTCCATCCCTGGGTCGGGAAGATCCCCTGGAGGAGGAAATGGCAGCTCACCCAGTATTCTTGCCTGGAAAATTCCATGGTCAACGGAGACTGGCAGGTGGGCTACAATCCATGGGGTCACAAAGAGTCAAACACAACTGAACGACTGAGCACACAGTATGGATTGAACCACAGTACTGTATTAGGGCTAAATGTGCTGATTGTGATAACTAGATTATGGTTACATAAAAGAATATCTTTTATCTTAGGAAATATAGACTGAAGGGCAAGCTACCCCCACCTTAATTTCAAATGGCTCAAAACTCACATAAACAAGGACTTATCTGGTGGTCCAGTGGTTAAGAATCTGCCTTGCAATGCAGGGGATGGGGGTTTGATCCCTGCTCGAAGAACTAAGATCCCACATACCAAGGGGCAACTACTGCACCCTCACACTGCAATCAAAAATCTCACATACTAAGACCAGACACAGCCAAATAAATGAATGTTTTTTAAAAATCACATTAACACGCATTCATATTTACACACACACACACACACACACACACACTCCTTGTCTGTCTTAGTCAGCTTGGGTAAAGCAGAATATTGGGTCAGGAAGATCCCCTGGAGGAGGGCATGGCAACCCACTCCAGTATTCTTGCCTGGAAAATCCCACGGACAGAGGAATCTGGCGGGCTACAGTCCATAGGGTCACAAAGAGTTGGACAGGACTGAAGCAACTTAGGACATAGCACATGAAAGAGGAAGGATTTGGACTAACAAACTTACATTCAAATTATGGCTTTGAGCCATTTAACTACTCTGAGTCTCTATTTCCCTCTCTGTAAAATGAGATAATAACAGAAGCTACCTTGTCGTCTTATTGCTGACAGGATGCGATGGTATACTGAACCTATAACCCCTGGCAAAATGCCTGGGTGCATTAGACATGGTTGTCTGGAAAAGCAGAGCAATTGGGACATATAGAAATATTCATACAAGTACTTACGAGATTTTATTACAGGAATTGGCTCACATGGTGATAGAGGACGAGAAGTCCCCCAGTCTTCCATCAGCAAGCTGGAGACCCAGGAGAGTCAGAGCTGTAATTCACTCCAAGTCCAAGGTCCAAGTACCAGGAGCTCCGATGTCCAAGAGAAGGAGGAGATGGACATCCTAGCTCAGGAAGAGAGAATTGGTTCTTTTGTAGCCTTTTGGTTCTATTCAGGGCCCCAAAGAGTTAGATAACGCCTCCAACAGTGATGAGGGCAATCTTGACTCCATCTGCTGCATGAATACATGCTCAGTTGCTTCAGTCATGTCTGACTCTTTGTGACCCCATGGACTGAAGCCTGCCAGGCTCCTCTGTCCATAGAATTCTCCAGGCAAGAATACTGGAGTAGGTTGCTATGCCCTCCTCCAGGGGATCTTCCTGACCCAGGGATCTAACTCATGTCTGCTTCGTCTCCAGCACTGCAGGCAGATTCTTTACCCACTGAGCCACCTGGGACTGAGTTAATGCTAATCTTTCAATTAGCCCTCCCCGCCAGATACAGCCAGAAATAATATTGTACCAGTCTCTCTCTCTGGCATCCCTCAGGCCAGTCAAATCAACACATAAATTAGCCACCACATCAGCCATTTTTTAAAAATTTTATTTTATTTTTAAACTTTACAATATTGTATTAGTTTTGCCAAATATCTAAATGAATCCACCACAGGTATACATGTGTTCCCCATCCTGAACCCTCCTCCCTCCTCCTTCCCCATACCATCCCACATCAGCCATTTTTAACGCTTAATCTCCACTCATGACCTTGAACATATGAGTGTCACACTTCACACAGCTCAAGGTTAACACCATCTTAGTTGCCACTGAATACACAAGCAATAAGCAAACACTCAGAGCCCACCCGGGACACTTCCTGCTTCTTTCAGAGCAAAGTTTCCACTACAGATGCTCTGGGGTAGAGACAAAGTTACCCCTTAAATCTACTGGGGGTGCTCAGAACAAGGTTGACTCCTGCAAGTCCTATGCCAGCCTGTCTCATAGACACACAGTGTGAGCCACAAAGGCAACAGCAACTTTTCCAGCAGCCACATTACTAAAAGTGAAAGGAAACAGGTATAATGAATTTATAATTTGTTATATGGAACTCAGTATATCTGAGATATTACCACTTCGACATGTAAGCAACACCCCCTCCCGCTCCATTAGTTGTATTCTGCATTCTCACCTTCTTGTTCTCCTACTGAGTCTTGGAAATCCAGTAAGTCCTTGACCTTTACTGCTCATCTCAATGAGGACGATAAAGTTTCACCAGAAATGTTTGGACTGTACTGAGAGTTCATAAAATTGACAGTTGTAGAGGTAGACTTCACTTTCACTTCTCACTTTCATGCATTGGAGAAGGAAATGGCAACCCACTCCAGTGTTCTTGCCTGGAGAATCCCAGGGACAGGGGAGCCTAGTGGGCTGCCGTCTATGGGGTCCCACAGAGTTGGACACGACTGAAGCAACTTAGCAGCAGCAGCAGCAGCAGAGGTAGATTTGCCCACCTAAGTTGTTCTTCAGTCTTCCAAGAACTGAGCTCAATATCCATGCTTAAACCTAAATTTGAAAATAAATAATTAAAATGAAACAAAATTGCAAACTTAGTTGCTCAATCACACTAACCACATTTCAACTGCTCACAGTCCCACGAAGCTAGCAGCTGGTGCCTTGAGCAGATCGGGCGTTGACAAGAGACTTCCGGGCCTTCAGAACTTTCTACATGGATTCCAGCGACCTTCCTCTGAAGCGGTGTTCATGCAGGGACCACGCATGACAAACAGAAGATCAACTGTCTCTGGTTTGTGAATGATGGACAGCGATCCCTATCAGAAAAGCAGCTCTCCTGGGGCAAAATCACCAAATGTTCACTATCACACTATCACACAGATTTTCAATCTGAAAATCAATCAAATAGTCACTAATTTATTATAGATTAATATGACATTTGTGGCTCAGCTGGTAAAGAATCCTCCTGCAAAGCGGGAAACCTGGGTTCAATCCCTGGGTTGGGAAGATCCCCTGGAGAAGGGAAAGGCTACCCACTCCAGTATTCTGGCCTGGACAATTTCATGGACTTTATAGTCCATGGGGTCATAAAGAGTTGGACATGACTGAGCGATTTTCACTTTTCAATGTGATGTTTATTAAGAGCCATCCCATGCCCAGCATTGCACTTCAGGAGGACACCTGAAGTCTGTCTTTCAAAAATGAGAATGAGATGCCAACTCAGCAAGGGCATGAGCAGTGCCCCCTTCAGGTGTCTGTGGGGAGTGTTCAGTCCCCAGACTGGAATTTCATCTTTTCAGAAGGCAGCCCCCACCAGGAACATCCAGAAGGAAACTCCTCCTGAAGGTCCTGCCAGTTCTCAGCCTGACCCCATCTGAGGCTACAGGCAAGCAGCACCAGCCAGCATTCCACCTCCAGGCAGAGCTCGGACACCCCAGCCACTCAGTGTGTGCAGAGGACTAGCCGGCTCACCTGAATGGAAGTCATCTGTGGGGTGGACATCCTCAGGAACGAGGAGGGAAGGTTCACAAGCTTGGTCCAGGCACTGCCCCCAACACACATGCACTCACAAATATACACACCTACACATGCACAGACACACCAAACATACACACACACTCCGCTCTATGAGTCATCATGAGGGAGCAGTCTGAAATCTGTACAACAAGGAGGAGAACAATAGCAAATCTCAGTGGTGGACTTGGCAGCATGAAATTGTGGCTGTGTGATGTTTGTTCATAAATTCATTCATTCACTCACTCATTATTTCATTCATGCACTCATTCACTCACTCATAATTTATTCACTTATTCAACACATATTCAGAGTCAGGAATTGCAAGGAAGTACCAACAATCTTCCTCTGAAAAAGACGTAGCCTCTTCCCTCTAGAAAACCACCATCTACCAGGGGAGGATAATTAGAAGAACATATTAGCCACCACCTGGGGAACTCAGGTAGAAATTAGAAGAAACTTTGCAGAGGGCTGGAAATTTTTCAGTGTCACAGGAAGGAGAGAGCCAGAGAGAATCTGCTGAGCACTGTCAGATTGAGTGGGCTTGTTCCCAGGATGGAGGAGTTTGGAGAAACCAGTAGGAGGTAGGAGTTTGGCTGGAGTTCAGCACAGCAGAAAGTCTGGGAGCCTGGAAATGGCAGAGAGAGAATCAGGTCTGAAGGACCCTGTCCAACAGCTAAAGAGTTTGGGTTTTTTATTAGAAGCGATGTATTTCAGATATTAAGACAATGAGGGCAGTGATTCTCAACTCTGACTGTACAACAGAATCATCTGGGAAGCCATGAAAGCTCCCCAGCCTGAGTTTCATTCTCAGATTCATAGATGAACATCCCCGAAAGCAAGACCAGGCATCAGTCCTTTTTAAAGACGTGATAGCCTTCACTGCAGAGATTGTGGGCCACTCACTCATCTGCGTGCCAGTAAGGAGCTGTGATCTTAAGTGGCACCAGTCTCATACTCATACAAGTCAACACACAGTGAGGAATCTCTGTGAGGAGACAGGAACTGGAAGTGTGAGCATGGAGCCTCTCTCCAGAGGCTGCCATTGGAAGTTTCAGCTAATCACCAGCGGTAGGCAGGTTTGTGTGCCCAGCACAAAACCTCAAAGAGATCAGAGCCTACAGACGAGCTAGTCTCCTTAAGAAGGAAAAGGTCAATGGCCAAGGAAAGAGAACACAAAGGAAGTAGGGGGAATTGGGTTGCTAGCCCAGAGACACCTCCTGAGAGCAGAGCCAAGGCTCCCAGCAAGGCTTAGCTCCCTTCCTTCCCGTCAAGGACGCTTCCTCGGTGACTTTAAGGCACTCCGTAATGTCACATTCATTCAGCTGCAGATTTCCAGCCTGGGCGCCATGACAAAATGGCATCACTGCTCCTGCATTAAGCAGACTCCCTCCCCTTTCCCCCTGCTCCCAACCCCACCCCTGGAGTACTCATGAATTTTCACAGGAACCTTGCATTTGGGGAAGCCACATGAGCAGCAGGACCTGACTTAGCATCAAATCTGCATTTTATTTCTTTTATAACCGTCCATGCTGCACAGTTGTGGAGCTTTATGAAGAGAATAAAAATCACATTCTCAATTTTAATAAGGTAATCAAATCTAAATAAAACAAAGATCGACAAGGGCATTTCATTACTTCCAATCAATTCTTCAGAAGCAGATGTGCAAAAAAAAAAGATTCAGAAATTATTCTGATTGTAATGGCCACCAGAGCATGTTCCAAAAATATAAACCTATGATCATATACTCATTTCTTTATAATGTTAAATAAGAAGCAGGCCATATGTTTATGATTAAATTTGAATTTGGAAGAAGGTATTTTTGAGACTGAATTGAGCACCAAGTCATTAACACAGAATTACCTTTCAAAACCAGGACATAATAAGATGAAATATAATACTAGCTGTCCCGGCAAGCTCAAAAATCTGTGTATCCACGTAGGTGAGATGCAGCTAACATTTCCTAAGTGTCTTCTGGGCTCTGTGCTGCTCTTTATAGAACCTACCATGGATAAAGTTCACATTTCATCATATCTGAAGAAATACATTGGCATCACCATTTAAAATTATAATTATTATCTGTATAAGAAAACGGGGACTTCCCTGGTGGTCCAGTGGTTAAAAATGTGCCTGCCAACCAGGGGATACAGGTTCCATCCCTGGTCCAGGAAGATTCTGCACACCACAGGGCAACTAAGTCTGTGCACCACATTTTCTGAAGCCCAAGCACCACAGAGCCTGTGCTCTGTAACAAGAGAGCCCACCGCAATGAGAAGCCCAAGCATTGCAGCCAGAGAGTAGCCCCTACTCGCCCCAGCTAGAGAAAGCCTGCACTCAGCAACAAAGACCCAGCATACATAGATAAATAAACAGATAATTTTTTAAAAAGAAAGAAAACTGGATTATGTATGAAGAGGGGCCATTGCAATTAAAATTTTCATTATCAGGGCTTCCCTGGTGATCCAGTGGCTAAGACTTCAAACTCCCAATGCAGGGGGCCTGGGTTCGATCCCTGGCTGGGAAACTAGATTCCGCACATGGCAACTAAGAGCTCGCATGCCCCAACTAAGATCCAGTGCACCCAAACTAAATAAATAAATAAATATAAAAATACTATCTAAAAAAATAAAAAAAACCTTCATCATCATGACACTTCTGCACTTTAGAAAAAAAATGGACAAAGTAAAGATGTTTCTGTGGGTAAATGAACTTTAGGATTTTAAGGGCAGTTTTTCTTCATATTTATTTCCACTGAAATTGCCAGAGACACTCACTGAATGACTGAAATTCATAAACTGTCCTGGTATACCAATTCGTGGCTTCCTTTGTGGCTCAGCTGGTAAAGAATCTGCCTGCAATGAGGGGGAGCTGGGTTCGATCCCTGGGTTGTGAAGATCCCCTGAAGAAGGGAAAGGCTACCCACTCCAGTATTCTGGCCTGGAGAATTCCATGGACTGTACAGTCCACGGGGTCTCAAAGAGTCAGACACGACTGAGCAACTTTCACTTTCATACCAGTTTGAGTTATCAGCTCCAAGAAGGAACCAGGGATCATTAAATCTTCCTGGCATGTGGTATCTGGGGACTTTCCCACCATTCTACCCAGAAAAGCAGTAGCGGTGAACAGAGAAGCATTAACGCTCTTCTTCAGGTTTTCAGAAGGTTTCCTGAGTTGGGTGACATTTCCTCAACTTAAGGCAAAGGAACACATGGGTATGGCTACTTGAGGTCGTGCTTCCCTCCACCCAGATTGGTACCAGATCTTTAGAATCAATGTATCCTTCCACGTGGACTTGGTGAGCTTCTCTGGTACCACAGGGAGCTCGCAAACCAAAACAATGCTTTGTATTAACCTCTTCAAGAAGAACTGGTCTTCAGAACCTCTACCAACCCCAGGGTGGCAGGGAGAAATTAAATGAGCATTTACTATGAGGACTGAGAAAGAGGCAACAGACCGCCGCTTTAGGGACCTTCACTGTCACCTTGGGGCCTATAACAGGAAGCTGGCTGCCACCAACTGCTACTCACCTGCTGTGGTTTCTTGTTACAGAGCTCACAAGACCCAGGGACTTCTGTCCTGTCGCAAATTAAATGCGAAGAAAGCCTGCCTGCTAATTCACTCCTGAGCCTCTCAAAAGAGCTCCTGCCACCTGAGGGCTTTCCAAGCACTACTGAAAATGTGCTGGTGGTAAATGGTGGCTGGCAGAGCCGGGGTTCTCAGTAGGTCATCACTCAAGATTCTTAGCTTGGCCACCACTCCTCGGCAACCCCAAACAGACAATTCTGTTTCCCCAACTGGTTATAAACCAAACCCTCAAGAACAGCACAGCTTTCTTTCTTTGCTCTCAGCAGCTGAGGGGAATTCTCTCACCACACACTGACTTCATCAGGAGTTGCAAACACATTTTGACTTGGAGCCTTCTACTAATTGTCATATTTTAGAAACAGAAACAAGGAAAATTAATTCCCTTTCTTCCATGTTTCAGACTAACGTTTTATCTGCTGCTTTTCCAGGCTTTGATCTCATAAAAATGTTTTTGTTTCTCGTCCCAGAAATTGTGTGTAAAATTATAACTAATCCCATCCACTAGATTTCTTGACAAATTAAATTAATTATGCAAAATTACTCACTTCCTTTGTCCCCTTTTTCCCAGGGTTTCTCTTGCTTAGCAAGATTCAGCATCTCTGGGCTCTTCTTAATACAACAAGGAAAATCATAGTCTCTGCCATATCCAACCCATATCAGTATCTTTATTTAGACCCTTGGAGTCTATCAACATATACATCCATCCCCTAAGGAAAGCCAAAGCTGAGGGTCAACTTACTCTATGTCAACTATAACAGGCCCCTGAGGAACTCCTTGTTAAAATGGTGGAAAAGGAGGTGAAATCAAAAATTACATGGCACTCTTAACCAACAGCATCTAATATGTCAAGACATACAGTGGCTGGAACATGGGGGTGGGTTCCTAGCTTTAGAAAGACACAGCTTTCCCCTACCTCTGTTTATAAGTCCTGCTTAGGGCAGACCAAACACAACTACTTAACTGAAAGACACTTCTTTCAAGCCTTCAAGAATCTTATTAAAGAGATTCATAGTATTTCCTGGATACGAAAATGAAATAATTCTTTCAAAATAGCATTTTGATGAGTTGAGTGTAAATGAATTAGAAACACACGGATTAAATTTCCCTTGAAATACACATGGGCTTCAAAATTAAGGGAAATTAACTTCTCTGAATGTGTTTTCAATTTTGCCTGACCTCAGAAGTTTGATGCATGGTTTGATACGGTTGGCCTGATGCCAGCTTTGCCTATCCTTACCATGGATTTTGCCTGAGAAAATGTTCTATTTCCAGCTCCCTAGGGCCTTCTGAGGGTCTTCCCTAGTGGCTCAGATGGTAAAGAATTTGCCGGCAGTGCTGGCAACCCAGGTTTGGTCCCTGGGTTAGGAAGACCCCTGGAGAAAGGAAGGGCCTTCTGATGGTTTAGAGTATTACTAATCTTATCTGTAGGATCTAGCCCATTTTAATAAATATTATCCTAGTGAAAAACTGCAGTTTTAGAATGGTGACCAAGCTTAGCCAATCACCCTCTGATTTAATCCAGCTTTGGTTGGTAAAGAATCCCAAGGCAATCGATCAGTGATTTTATGAAATCTCTGAAAATGTTTTGAGATATTTGATCTTTGAGAACAAGTGATTCTCACTCTCTCTCTCTTTTTAAAAAAATAGATAAGAGGAATTCTTTTTTTAAAAAATGTATTTGTTTTTGGTTGCTTCGTTGCTGTGCGTGGCTTTCTCTAGGTACAGAGAACCGGGGATACTCTCTAATGGTGCACAGGCTGCTTCTCATTGCAGTGGCTTTTCTTGTTGTGGTACACAGGTTCATTGCCCGCAGCATGTGGAATCTTTCTAGATCTGTGATCGAACCAGTGTCCCCTGCACTGGCAGGCGGATTCTTAACCACTGGACTACCAGGGAAGCCCTCACATTCTCTTGAGGGAGAGAGAATGCTAAAAATGTAACAAGTTCTTTATTGACAAAGCAATTGGAAATTTTGAAAATTTCTAATTGGTTTTCTCCCAATAGCTTTAATATTCTTTTATCATGTTTGTTAGACAGACATGAACTGATTTTTTTAACCTAACAAGAAATTAAAAGTATAGATAATATACCCTGGTCCTTGGCATGGAATGTTTGAATAATCACTTTCCTTTGTCTTTATAAATAGGTTTTCTTCTCACACAGTGATAAGAGCATCAAAGCAAGTAATCTAGGGTCCAGTGCATTCTTTAAGCACTGGCTTCATTGAAGAGCTTGCTGTTGGAACCACACTGAGCTCCAGAAGAGTAATCTGGTCTTGAGTTCATAGCCTTTCCTATCTTGTTGACTCTGCTTTCAAGACAGAAGATGATAGAAATCATGTAGCCAGCAACAACAACAGAAAAAAAAAAAGAGTTGCCTGAGGTCTCTCTTTTTTGATCCAAGTTCAGCCTGGCTGGGAAATGAGAACAGGAGGTCACAGTAAGGGACCCTGGTGAGAATGTGGGGCAGCCAAGTGGGAAGTAGAACAGCCAGGGGCAGCTAGAACGCAACTACCTGGGGATAGCATTTCCACTTATTCTCTCCCCAAGAGGAGGGAGCTGAGGTACATACACCCCAGCTTCTGTCCATCACTGGAGTACAGGGAGCAGCTGATATTCCCCAGCTCTCCCCGCTCCCAACACCCAGCTCTGGCCATGAGAGAAAGTGCTCAGGCCAAGACAAGCGGGGTGATTGAAATGGTCGCCGATGATGTAATAATTTTCTAGGCCCAAGAAGGAGCCATTCCTGCCCAGGGTGCTACTCAGCACCCCAAAACATGCAAGTTTTAAGTGTCCTTGAGCAACTGAACTGAATGGATAAGTGTTTGGCTTGACCAGTCAGCCAATCCCCAGATGCCAAGCCAGGTCTTGGCTCCTTAATTACTTCTTGCTCCACTTTCATAGCCTATTTTTCTCTTCTTGTCACTTATTCTCCATCTTATAAAAGCGTCAGGTCTTCTATCCCTTTCTGTGGTTCTCTGAATCCTTGCAAATGAGAGTGCCTGCTTCTTGAGTATTAGAGTCTGTACCACCTAAATTGTCCTCTTTAATCATTTTGACACTGCTGATGGGTCATCAGTAGGACCTGACATTTTTGTTACAGAAGGTTGGGAATGGAAAATGTCACCCACCATATCAGTAAACGATGGATGTTGTAGCCATCAAGACCTCAGCCTCTGCAGCTGAACTGTGCACCCCAAGGGGATTCAGGATGGAGAAAAGCAGGATACTGGCTCCAGATAGTTAAGGTGCATATCAAAGGAATGGTTTTAATGAGCCTAGAGTCTTGCATCTCCCCGTGTGTAGAAAAGTTATTGTTCAGTCAATAAGTTGTGTCTCACTCTTTGTGACCCCATGAACTGCAGCACACCAGGCTTCCCTGTCCTTCACCATCTCCTGAAGTTTGCTCAAACTCGTGTCCATTGAGTCTGTAATGCCATCCAACCATCTCATCTTCTATTGCTCCCTTCTCCTCCTGCCCTCAATCTTTCCCAGCATCAGGGTCTTTTCCAATGAGTTGGCCCTTTGCATCAAGTGGCCAAAGTACTGAAGCTTCAGCTTTAGCACCAGTCCTTACAGTGCATATTCAGGGTTGGTTTCCTTTAGGATGGATTGGTTTGACTTCTATGCTGTCCAAGATATTCTCAAGAGTCTTCTCCAGCACCACAATTCAAAAGCATCAATTCTTTGGTGCTCAGCCTTCTTTATGGTCCAATTCTCACATCTGTACATGACCACTGGGAAAGCCATAGCTTTGACTATATGGATCTTTATTGGCAATGTGATGTCTCCACTTTTTAATACGCTATCGAGATTTGTCATAGCTTTTCTTCCAAACAAGAACAAGGGTCTTTCAATTTTGTGGCTGCAGTCACCATCCACAGTGATTTTGAAGCCCAAGAAAATAAAATCTGTCATAGAAAAGTACTAAATTCTTTAACTTGAGATGTTTGGCTGTCTTTAGTTAACAGTAATCTTTGATGCTCCAACTACCTGGCTTTTGTTGCAAAAACTCTTTTGTATCCTGGCTCCTCCCTTACCTCTTTGGAGCAGTCTTTCAGAGCTATCTGAAAGATTGTTTTCCAGGCTTAAGTCCTCAGTTTTGTCCCCAAGTAAAACATAATTCTCAACCTTTATATTTTGCTTTTTTTTTTTCAGTTGCTTTTAGTTTTTTCAGTTGACAAGGCTTTTAGTCAACAAAGCTCTAACTGAACCCGGGAAATGCAGTCAGAAGGTGAGTCTTCCATTCCAACAAATCTTGTATTATTGAAGAGACATCTCTCTGGTCCTTTCAAAATATTCTGAATTAATAGGCATTTTTATTTTTCTGGATCCATTTGGAATCAGTCATTCAAAAGATAGTGGCTTTGACTATGCCAGCAATTTGAAGCCCTCATGCCTAAACTAGTTCCTAAATCATCTGGTAAGTCATGTCATCCCCACCTCTCACCCCAATTTGAATTAGTATAGATGTTCCGGAAGTGACAGAGTTACAGTGCTGTCATGGTTAAGGGACTGACCTTTGATGAACGTAACCATTCTTCCCCACTGTGTCATGGTTTAGCTTAGAGTCCTAACCTGAGTACCAGATACACTGGAAAACTTCAGCTGTTTCAGGGGTAGAAACCCCATCTGTTTCCCCCACTCAACTGTCCTGGAAGGTACCAGGAAAACTGTAGTCCATATGCATGGGATGACATTCCAGAGCAGAAGTATTTTATTTGGAGCAGGGCAAGAAAGACCCAGGGCCTCTTCACCTTCTCTCATCTCAGAGTCTAAGTCATGTGCAAGTCTGTGTGTCCCCTACAATGGATGGATGTGGCATGTGGCTGAGGCAGGTCCACAGCCTTGCCTGGACCACACCACAGTTTGACTATGCAGGGTCACATGTGGCAAGAAAGCCTTGTAAATTAGAAACAGAAGCTAAATAACTGCAGAAGAGCCCACGCGTCTGCCCCTCACTATCAGCGGAAGACTCTCAGCAAGTCAGGTACAGACAAACTTAGAGAAAAATCGGTGGCACTTTTCTAAAAAGAGAAAGACGAATAGAATTTGACTGCTACCACCACTGACTTTGCATCTGCTAATTCTTTAGGGCAGTGGCCTCAGAGGGTGGTCCAGAATCTGCTCCAGCTGGGAGTTTGTGCAAAATGCACACTTTGCTCCCCACCTCTCCCCCAGCCCTGGACCCGCAGATCAAAAACTCTGGGGACAGAGGCTAGGGAGCTGGGTGTTAACAAACACCACCCCCCACCCAACCCAGGGGATTCTGATGCTTGCTCAGGCTTGAAACACAATGCTCAAAGCAGAAAAGACAAGTACCAAAGTAAAATGAAAGCTCTCTCTGTTGGATTTAATGATATAAGTAGTTAAATTAACATGTACGTAAAGTTCACCTATAGGTATCACAGTGTTTCTTCAAGATTAATTCCTTTGTTTCCAAAGATCTGAGTTAGACTCAGATTATCCAAACCACATGTGGCTCAACCCAGACGGACCCCATCAGTCACTCAGAAGTGTCGTGTTCCTTCTCAGTCGCTCAGTTGTGTCCGACTCTTTGTGATCCCGTGGACTGTAGCCCACCAGGCTCCTTTGTCCATGGGGATTTCCCAGGCAACAATACTGGAGTGGGTTGCCATTTCCTTCTCTTGGGGATCTTTCCAACCCAGAGATCAAACTCATATCTCCTGCATTGGCAGGCAAATTCTTTACTATTTACCCACCAGGAAAGCCTTTTCTGAATGTTCCATAGCATCGTATTGAGAGACCAGAGAACAGCCTGATCTTAGCTGAGTCAACTAGATCTGCCTCCGGCATCTGCCATGAGTTATGGTCTTTCTCTTTTCCTTTCTCCTTGTCATGTGCTTTTACCCCTTAGTGTCATAAGCGTCACTTACTGCTCTTCATCGTTGCCCCCACATCCATGGACATAGTCGGATGTGACAAGTAAAAGAAGAACACTAGGAGAATTTCAATCTGAATCCAGGTATGTTCACATGATATTCAACAGCCACTGAGCAGAGTACGTTATTTAGAATCCACTGGAAGACTCTGATTTTGGCCTACAGGTCCACAACTTATCTGAATAGATTATCACTCTGTAAATGAAACGTTTGTCTTCCATTGTTTTCTACACTCTAGTTGCTGAATACATTCTCATGTTAGCTGCAGAATCTTCCTACAATCTCTGGCGTAAAAAATTGCCTGCAATTCGGGATACCTGCGTTCAATCCCTGGATTTGGAAGACCCCCTGGAGAAGCAAACAGCTACCCACATCAGTATTCTGGCCTGGAGAATTCCATGGACTGTACAGTCCACGGAGTTGCAAAGAGTTGGACATGATTGAGTGAATTTCACTTTCAGATGTGGAATTATAATTATTATCATTGTCATCATTTTATATTCAACAAGTATTTGCTAAGTTCTAAGTATGTATTGCACTCATCTCACACGCTAGTAAAGTAATGCTCAAAATTCTCCAAGCCAGGCTTCAGCAATACGTGAACCGTGAACTTCCAGATGTTCAAGCTGGTTTTAGAAAAGGCAGAGGAACCAGAGACCAAATTGCCAAATCCGCTGGATCATTGAAAAAGCAAGAGAGTTCCAGAAAACCATCTATTTCTGCTTTATTGACTATGCCAAGCCTTTGACTGTGTGGATCACAATAAACTGTGGAAAATTCTGAAAGAGATGGGAATACCAGACCACCTGACCTGCCTCTTAAGAAATCTGTATGCAGGTCAGGAAGCAACAGTTAGAACTGGACATGCAACAACAGACTGGTTCCAAATAGGAAAAAGAGTACATCAAGGCTGTATATTGTCACCCTGCTTATTTAACTTATATGCAGAGTACATCATGAGAAACGCTGGGCTGGAAGAAGCACAGGCTGGAATCAAGATTGCCGGGAGAAATATCAATAACCTCAGATATGCAGATGACACCACCTTTATGGCAGAAAGTGAAGAGGAACTCAAAAGCCTCTCGATGAAGGTGAAAGAGGAGAGTGAAAAAGTTGGCTTAAAAGTCAACATTCAGAAAATGAAGATCATGGCATCCGGTCCCATCACTTCATGGGAAATAGATGGGGAAACAGTGGAAACAGTGTCAGATTTTATTTTGGGGGGGCTCCAAAATCACTGCAGATGGTGATCACAGCCATGAAATTAAAAGACGCTTACTCCTTGAAAGAAAAGTTATGACTAACCTAGATAGCATATTGAAAAGCAGAGACATTACTTTGCCAACAAAGGTCCGTCCAGTCAAGGCTATGGTTTTTCCAGTGGTCATGTATGGATGTGAGAGTTGGACTGTGAAGAAAGCTGAGCGCCGAAGAATTGATGCTTTTGAACTGTGGTGTTGGAGAAGACTCTTGAGAGTCCCTTGGACTGCAAGGAGATCCAACCAGTCCATTCTGAAGGAGATCAGCCCTGGGATTTCTTTGGAAGGAATGATGCAAAAGCTGAAACTCCAGGACTTTGGCCACCTCATGTGAAGAGTTGACTCATTGGAAAAGACTCTGATGCTGGGAGGGATTGGGGGCAAGAAGAGAAGGGGACAACAGAGGATGACATGGCTGGATGGCATCACCGACTCAATGGATGTGAGTCTGAGTTAACTCCCGAAGTTGGTGATGGACAGGGAGGCCTGGCGTGCTGCGATTCATGGGGTCACAAAGAGTTGCACACGACTGAGCAACTGAACTGAACTGAACTGAAGTATGTATGAGCCACTGTTCCCTATAAATGCAACAAAAAAAGGAAAAAAGAAAAATTTTTATCATATGATTCAAAACCTGGCCCATGAGAGCACAAGGACGTCTCTCAGCATCCCACCTTGGACTCAATATCAGGGACATACCCAGGTCTTCTACCTGGTCAGCTGGCCCGGGTAAAATGACTCTGATGATCAGACTGTAGCCAGAGAGTTTGATCAGATGACCTCACATCTTTGGCCCTAAGTATTTAAAACGAAAAGCAGCTATGCCCAAAAGTCATTGAGGTGTTGGATCTTGCGGTTGTCAAAGTCAGAAATATACACTGCCCAGGAGCAGAAAGAAATTGAGTAGCGGAAGCACTTGGCGGGAGACAAAAAAAAAAAATCAATCAGTTAATCTGCAGAATTCTTCCTCAGACAGAATGAACCCGACAGTGGGAGCATCTGTTTCCTTGCTCGTCTCTGCATTCCAACCTCTGGATCCAGAGGTGCATGTGCATTCAGCCGTCTTCACAACCATTGCAAGAAGCAGCTGAAGAATTTTACAGGGTTTAAAAACATCACATGAAACTTAAAGTTGTACATACAAAAGTGCTGGTAGGTGAGCATCAAGTTAGATGCTAAAATCGTGACTGGTTATATTTTATGAAAATATTTTTGAAACATATGGCTAAATTTTTACAAAATTCAATATTAAATGTCAGCTTTATTCAAGCCATTTAAAAGATTGTACAGGGCAAATCTATGATAATGGTGCTGACATGGTTGGTAAAGAAAAAGATGTAGGGCCATAAATTTGGCTGAAAACCAGCAGCGTTCCTCGTGCCATGCGTGGCACATGGTTTGAATTTGTTACTGTGAGACGTGGTCTCAGCTGGGCCAATAGCAATGACATACTTTGGAGCAATTCAAAATTGTATGTGACATTTTCTGGACTTGCCCCAAAATAGAACATCTTGATGAAACACTATCAATTCTAACTTTACGACTTCCTTTGGTCACACAAACAGTATGCTGACTGAATGCTGATAAAGAAATCAGACTTAATTTAGATGAAAGGCAAAAGGTATCAGAAAAGTTCAGTGAAAAGTAGGAGATGCCCAAAGAGAGAATCATGGCTTTTGAAAGAAAATGGACTTAATTTTGAATTTGCACTATCTAAAGCTATTTGGTATGAACTGTGGTTACTATTAATGTTAATAATAATAGAAACAAATCTCATTGGCTATTTTATTTGAAGAAGGTTCATTTTTTTAACTTTAGATAAAATAAAAGTATATGTGAACTATGTAGCAAAGTAATTCCCAAGGAAAATAAAAGGGAGAGAAATTGGAATGAACAAAGAAACGCATTTACAATTATGAAAGGGAAGCTACAGGTACAAATCATGCCCAAAAATTTCTACCAACAATATTTTATAGATGGGCTTCCCTGGTGGTTCAGATGGTAAAGAATCTGCTGCAATGAGGGAGACCAGGGTTCGATTCCTGGGTCAGGAAGTTCCCCTGGAGAAGGGATAGGCTACCCACCCCAGGATTCATGGCCTTCCCTTGTGGTTCAGATGGTAAAGAATCTGCCTGCAACGAGGGAGTAAGTGAAGTCACTCAGTCGTGTCCGACTCTGGGACCCCATGGACTGTAGCCTACCAGGATCCTCTGTCCATGGGATTTTCCAGGCAATAGTACTGGAGTGGATTGCCATTTCCTTCTTCCCGACCCAAGATCTTCCCAACCCAGGGATCGAACCCGGGTCTCCCGCACTGTAGATGCTTTACCATCTGAGCCACGAGGGAAGTCTGGTAGCAATGAGGGAGACCCAGGTTCAATCCCTGGATTGGGAAGATCCAGGAGAAGGAATTGGCTACACACTCCAGTTTCCTTACCTGGAGAATTTCATGAACAGAGGAGCCTGGTGGGCTACAGTCTATGGGACTGCAAAGAATTAGACACAACTCAGCAATTACTACTTTCACTTCACTTTCATAGCTTCTTGAAGAAAGATTTCAATAAATTGAATAATAGATAGCTTTGGGGTTTGCTTTATAATATCCCAGCACTGAAAAATTTGCAAGTAGAACCAGAGATGAATCTAGATATCACTTAAAAAGTGAAAATTTCTATAAAAGTGATAGCAATCTACATGATAACATTAAATATATTTTAGTAATTATATTAAATAAATAATATGCTATTATCATTAGCATATCACCTGTGACAGCATGACAATATTTGAATTTGACATGCCATGTAACTATCCCTTGAAGAATTGTATTTATGAAAATATAAAGAGAATTGTGTTGAAAATTCATTTGCTTGGCCCCAGCAGAAGAAAGTCTCTCAAAATTGAAATTGTTTTTAGGAACCACTGAAGAACCATGATGACTGGAAAAAGTTTGCCAACTTAGCATTAATTTCTATAAATGCAAATAAAAATCTTGACTTTAAAAAACAGGATTTGTGACTTAGCTGAAATGACAGAAAGAAAATTTTAAGAATGGATAACTTATTTATGAATCATGCATGTCTTTGTTTTATTACACATCTAAATAGCTGGCATGGCCTTCCCTGGTAGCTCAACGGTAAAGAACCCACCTGTCAATGCAGGAGACACAGGTTTGATCCCTGGGTAAGGAAGATCCCGTGGAGAAGGAAATGGCAACCCACTCCAGTATTCTTGCCTGGGAAATCCCACAAACAGAAGGAGCATGGCAGGCTGCAGTCCATGAGGTCCCAAAAGAGTCAGACACAACTTAGAAACTAAGCAACAACAAAATATTTGGCATATCCACAATTATAATGAAATTTAATCATCTTTGGTAGTTTACTGACTTTCTGTCACATAAAAACCATAGTTGACACATAGAAACTGTTTTACTGAACAGCTTGCCAGTTTGATTTATAACTTTTGAATATTGCTCTCACAGCGGGTGTGCCTCCGTGTATACCTCCACCCCACACGTTAGGGGCGGGGCTGGTGACCATCCAAGTAAATGAGATGCAATTCCTGTATTCACCCAATTTCCATTCTTCACGTTAGAAATCTAACAAACAGCAAAGCCAATCTCTAGAGGGGTGCACGGACACATGGGCAGCTAGATGAAAGAGCAGCCAGTAAGCCCACTTAAAGGTGTAACTAGAGATGGTGTAGAAAGATAACTGAGTTAAAGAACATGAGTTTTAGACAGAGCATCCTACTGTCTGGCTCCTATACAGTCTCCGATTCTAAGATTTCGCTTCCATTCTACAGCCCCTAGCTCCTCCTGGAGGCGTCTCTCTCATCCACCGTAGCCCTTCCAACTCCCCTTGTTCCCCCAGGCTCCAGAATTGTCCCTCCTACCTCTGAAGCCAGAACAAGCTCATCTTCATCCAATTTCCCCAGAACATCAGAATCTCAGACTCTCAGAACCCCAGAATCTCAGGCCTCACGAACCCCAGAACCTTAGATTCCCTGAACCCCACAGCCTCAGTTTCCAGATGTAGGGTTGGCCACTCAGCAGTAAGACAGGTAACCCTCCCCTCCATGTGTACTTATTATTTTTTCTTAGTTGCTTGGTCATGTCTGACTTTTTGCAACCTCATGAACTGTGGCCTGCCAGGCTCTTCTGTCTATGGAATTCTCCAGGCAAGAATACTGCAGTGGGTTGCCATTTCCTCTTCCAGGGGATCTTCCCAACCCAGGGATCAAACCGGGGTCTTCTGCATTGCAGGCAGATTCTTTACCATCTGAGCCATCAGGGAAGTTCCCACATTCACTTGAGATGTCTCTATTCTTTCAGAGTCTTTACCACAGAGGAGTTACCAGTGATGAGAATTTCAAGAGTTCTGAGGAGTGACTTTTCAGAGCTTCTAAATCTCACATCAGCAGCTCTCAAAGACAAAACCAGTTAACCCAACCTTCCCCCACTCCCCTATGACTCTGGGTACCTCGCAATCAGAAAGTAGATGCAAGATGAACAGAAACCTCAAATCAGAACCGACCTCGCACGCTGCTTTTGCACATCTGGAGCACATTTGGGGCGCGGAGAGAAAGTAGAGAAGGTGGCTGAGAGGGACGGGCCCTGCAGAAGTCGGACATCCCGGTGGTCCAGGGCCCCTTATCTGATCTTCCGCTGCTCCTTTTCCCAGAAACCCACCATCCTTTCATCAAGAATTTTTGAAACACACGGATCCAAAACTGGCAACGTGCAAGGTTTCAAGTTGTTTCAAAACTTCAAAACCCGAAAGTTGGACTGAGTTCTGAGCCCCACAAAACTCACATTCCCTCAGAAAGGTCATTTGACTGAATCGCCAAATACTCTGGGCTGGACCGGAGTTCCTGGTAATTGTTTTACATCAAAGACCATGTAACTCTTGTTTTCTGTGATTACACAGTCCCAGTTCATTCCACGCCGTCATACTGTATTCCTTATTCACTCCATTCTATAGATGAGAAGATTCCTTTTTTTCCTTCATGATTCCATCCGGGTTTTTGGCACACTCTTGTTTTCAGAGGTCATTCCAAACATGAAGGGATGCAGTTATGCAATCCTTACAAATATTGGCCGTGCACTTCCAACCCACGGACATGGTTCTTATTATCAACTCAAAATCATTGGCAAGCACCGGTGTCACTGGAATAAAAATAACTTGGACGACAAATGATGATTAAGGAAAGCAAAAATCTTTTTTAGTCAGGCTATAGCCAGCAAGATCATCGTTTCCCTTTGTTTCCGAATCAAACAGTCCGGATATCACATCGGAACATTTTTCTGAAATGCTTTGCAGTTGTATAATTTCCTGCAGCTGCCTTGCATGTTAATGATAATGAATTTAGAACAAATTGCTCTGATGTGCCCTCTCTGTAGTGCTGACTTGAGATGGTGAATTAACTGAGCCTGAAAATGAAGCAGCATCTTGTGAGCATCCAGACAGATGACGCAGGTGGACCCCAGGGGTGGCAGACGCATCAGGGGAGTTTAAAGGCTCTTGACCATGATGGCAGGCGCTATTTCTTTTTATTCAGGATTTGACTCAGTCCATGCAAACTGCAATTCTTAGGTCACACTATGCTGTTCAACCAAAAAGAAATGCACCAGCATCCTACACACTCAGGGTGGATTGTGAACCTTAGTGATCCAGTGTCCAGAAGGCAGTGTCCTTCTCTGGATCACTAATTGTGAGGCTGGGGTTAGCTTTGAAATGACTGCCAGCCCACATAGCAGTTCTTTCCACATATAAAAACAGAGAAGCTCGCTTTGCGGGAATTTTAAATCCACTCTATCAATATCGTGTGTCCCAGAACAAGCATTGTGCCTGAGGTCAGTCAAAAGGGAAGAAATGAAAAGGGCCCTCCAAGTTCACCGGCCAGAACATCACTTCGCAATGAATTGGAGATGAAAAACAACCAGTGGGGAAAGAAAAAGAAACAAGATTCAGAAGTCCAAAGTTTAGGAGCCGAAGTCTAGGGAGATTTGGGTAGGGCACACTCCACGAGTGGGAAGATATTCTCTGGAAGTCGCTGCCTGGGAGGGAGAGCTGTCACCTCCTGTGCAAACTTTAGAGCAAACGAACCATATCAACAGTGTTTCCTTCTCCTAAAATTCATCCTTAGAATTTTGATGGCGAAGATGTGCACAGCATCTTCACTGTAAAATACAGACGGGAAGGAGGCTGCTCCATGGATCCAGGTTCAGAATCCCTTCCCATCTGGGTTCGTGCAACCCTTTCACTTAAATGCTGCCCAAGGTTCTCCAAATCTATGATCCACCCAGACTCTTACAGCTGAGCCGTCACGAGGAGAGAAGAATCAAGGTCAAGGTTCTCCCTGCCCTCCCAGCTAACTGTCCCTGGATGCCAGGTCAATGAACGCGGCGTGTTAGGAGGCGTTCTGCTGCACCCAGCCCTGGACTGATTCCCTAAGCCACTCACCTTCGAAACGTCAGGGGCTGTTTCCCCTCTCTGCTCCAGATCCAGGACTCTGTTCCCAGTTTTCTGGGCAGATTGCCTACTGAGAATGTGTCTGCAAATGCCCATGTTCCTTCTGATATCCAATGAGGAGACAGCAGTGACATCTCTGCTGGAGGAGACCTTTGCAGCTTGTTGCCGGCAAAACCACGTTTCTTTTTTCTCCCCTCACAGGTAAGTGATTTACTGGGGCTGCCAGCAGCTGGTAGCTTCAGGGCAGCCTCAGTAGACAGAAGGTGTGAGTTCAGATTGACTGGTGTTGGCTGTGTGTAATACGGGCAAGTCACCTAGCTTCTGCTGCCCAAGTTTCCTCATCTGCAAAATAAAGGGAATAAGAGGCTGGAGCTCAGAAAGCTGTGTGTGGATGAAAATGAGCTAGCTGCATGTAAAACGCTCAGAGTGGTGCTGGGTACCCTTCAGATCTCAAAAAATGCTATCATCTGCCTTTGCTCCAAGCCGGAGTGGTGGGGGAGAAAGGGTGGCTCTCCAGGAGAAAAAAAAGATGGTTACTATGACACAGTTAAAGGAGAAGGCAGACTGAGCTCCTACTGGGGTGACTCTGGTCATTAGCATAGCCCTGCCCTCATCACGCCAGTGCTCACTGACTTTTACTTTCAAAGTCAGTGGACAGCTCGGTATCATTTTTTTTTTTTTTTTTTTTTTGACATGGACCGTTTTTAAAGCCTTTATCGAATTTATTATACTTTTGCTTCCATATGATATTTTGGCTTTTTGGCCACAAGGCATGTGGGATCTTAGCTCCCCACTCAGGGATCAAACCCTCACCCCCTCCATTGGAAGACGAAGTCTTAACCACAGGACGGCCAGGGAAGTCCCCACCTCAGTGTCACTTTATGCTACGTCTCCTATGTTCTTTAAACAGTCATCAACTACATGAAGCAGATGAACAATGGACCCAGGGCACCTGATGGTTTTTAAAAGCAAAGGAAGAGGAGATGGTGGTAGAAGAAAGTTTCATTTCAATGGACGTATCCAGAAATCTGCAACTAGAAGACGTCAGAGCTGTGAATGCCTGACCGGGCATAGTGAGTGCTGCCCTTTGCAGTTGGTTCCTTGTACCTCAGAGGCACTGGTGGCTTTGGGGACTCTGAAAGTTCCACAGCTGATACTGGGGGGGTGTCCTGGTCCCCTTTGCCCTTACCCTCCAAAGCACCCCCCAGACATCCGCCCTTCTGCCAGGATCTGCTTTCCTTTGTTAAGGCTTTCCAGCCCTTGGGTGGAGAGACACCTCCACTCTTTCCCAGCAGGTGGGCTAACCCTGAGGCTCAGAGCTTCCCGCAGGGCCTGAGCTTCAGCTGCTCAATCTGCTGGCTTCGTGATGCACCTCTAAGGGGGTTTCCTTTTCTTTCCTGCTCTTATTTCATTCATAGCCCAGATAAACAGCTCACACTCAAATTCTTGTCTCAGGTTTGCCTTCTGGGATATCCCAAACTTTGGAATCTCTGATCCCAAAGGTCAGAGCCCAGCCTGATCTTTTCAGACTTCCTTTGCGCTTCTGCAGCCTTTGGAATTTAGTGTGCAGCAAAGGTTCCACTGGCCTGGGAGCCAGTCTCCACTCAGACAGTTCTTCCTGGCTGACATTACTCACCAGCTGCTACCACTCAGAACCTTAGCTCACACCCCTCACCACCCCTGGCACCTCCCACATATACTTTCATTTCTGATTCAGAAGCAACAAAACTGTCTCTTGCATGCAGGAGTTCAGGATGGGCTGGTGGGCTGCCTACGAAGAATGGGTTAGAAAGGATATAAAAGTGACAATGTCCACGCACTCACCTGTCACAGGTATGTAACCTCTCAGCCAGTCAGCTGGCAGCCACAGAGGCCATGCCAGCCCCTAGTTAAGGTCCTAGAGAGAAATGTAAGCCCATCTGGCAAGAGTTTCTTTACCAATTTTCAGTGTAAAGTTTCCCCAGAAACTTTACAGGTCTCTCGGAAGGATAAACCACTTGGGAATGGATATTCTGGACAGACTTATATCGAGATGTCTGTGAAATAACAGAATTATATAGCTATTTATTTCTATGGGGAGGCTCCTTAAAATTGTCTACTCTCACTTTGATTCTAATGTGAAATATTTTAGATAATATATTTAAAGCCCTGTAGGTGTTTCAACTAAAAAAAAAAAAAAAACTGCTTTCACTAGATGACTCAGTACTTTGAGGATGTTCTCCCAAAACTACCAACATAACATTTTGTTTCTCAGAATATTCCTCCAAGGAACAGGGAATGGAAAATAAATTTCTCAAGTTTTGGGTAGCTGAAGCTATACTATAACTTTGACACTTATTTGAAGTCTAATGCATCTTAAGACTATCTGGAAATTCCACTACCCATATCATTATATATTTCCCTGTTCCTGTTAATATAAAATTATGTTCTAAATTATCTCAAGATAACTTTGTATTCCAAAATTCCATGGAACTTGCTAGAATATGTTTCCTTAGTAGAAATCTCTAGAGTTTTCAAGGGTCACATACTAGCTGTCTAGGCATATGTTTTGGTGGTGGTGGTGGTTGTTTGGTTGGTTGGTTGGTTAGGTTTTATTTGTTTTTTGCAACACAGGATTTTTAAATGATTTAAATTTTCTGATAGCTAGTAATAGTTGAGGGCTTCCATAGTGGCTCGGAGAAGGCAATGGCACCCCACTCCAGTACTCTTGCCTGGAAAATCCCATGGACAGAGGAGCCTGGTAGGCTGCAGTCCATGGGGTTGCTACAAGTTGGACACAACTGAGCGACTTCACTTTCACTTTTTAGTTTCACGCATTGGAGGAGGAAATGGCAACCCACTCCAGTATTCTTCCCTGGAGAATCCCAGGGACAGGGGAGCCTGGTGGGCTGCTGTCTATGGGGTCGCACAGAGTCGGACACGACTGAAGCGACTTAGCAGCAGCAGTAGCAGCAGTAATAGCTGAGGGCTTCCATGGTGGCTCGGAGAAGGCAATGGCACCCCACTCCAGTATTCTTGCCTGGAAAATCCCATGGACAGAGGAGCCTGGTAGGCTGCAGTCCATGGGGTCGCTACAAGTCGGACACAACTGAGCGACTTCACTTTCACTTTTCACTTTCATGTATTGGAGAAGGAAATGTCAACCTACTCCAGTGTTCTTGCCTGGAGAATCCTGGGGATGGGGTAGCCTGGTGGGCTGCCGTCTTTGGGGTCGCACAGAGTCGGGCATGACTGAAGCAACTTAGCAGCAGCAGCAGCAGCAGCATGGTGGCTCAGTGGTAAAGAAACTGCCTATTAATGCAGGAGATACAGATTCGATCTCTGGGTTGGGAAGATCCCCTGGAGAAGGAGATAGCAACCCACTCTAGTATTTTTGCCTAGGAAATCCCGAGGACAGAAAGAGCCTGGCAGGCTATAGTCCATGGGGTGGCAAAGAGTCAGATATGACTTAGCAACTAAACAACAGAAATAGTTGAGCAGTTAGGCACTTCCATATAAAGAGTTAGAATTTCTCTTTTTTTTTTTGAAAAGCAGATTTATCTAGAATTGAGTGTTATCTCCTATAAATGGGCATTGTTCTCCTATCTGTGATTCCTGAGAAACCTCCAGAAGCCATCGGGTCTCTAACCCCTCAACAGTCCCATGCTATCCTGTCTGCATACAAAACTGGCGCACTGAAGATCATAGACCCCTGTGCACCTCCTTTCACTCTGCTCTTTAGCCCTTCATAAACTCTCACCTGGTTTACCTCAGGTTGGAGAACTCCCCGCTTCCCTCAAACTTACTCTCGGCTCCATGTCAACCTCCAGATGAATAATCTTTAGAAAGTACCACTCTGAATACAGCAGCTCTGCCCCGCTGCAGTTCACAATTTCCCCAGGACTTTGCCCCAGCGCTTGCAGGACACCAAGCAGGTGGGAAGTTGAAGAGCACCAGGCAAAGTACAGGCTTCAACCATTGCCAGGTTGTTACCTGGTCTGCAGCAAAGTAAGAAATCACAAGCCAGGTGCACTTAGGAACTTCTATTGCACTTTAACATTATTACAACATCCAAGTGCGTTTTCTGTGATTGTGGTTTTCATTTTGTCTGCCCTCTGATGGATAAGAATAAGAGGCTTATGGAAGCTTCCTGATGGGAGAACTGAAGGGAAAACTGGGTCTTGTTCTGATGGGCAGGACTGTGTTCGCTCCCTGTTGTTTGACCTGAGACCAAACTATGGGGAAGGCAATGAAGAGAATGGCGGCCTCCTTCAAAAGGTGCCGTGCACGCACTGCCACACTCAGTGCCCCTGACCCTACAGCAGGTCACCGCCAACCCACGCCTCTGCCGGAGACTCCTGGACACTCACGGGCAAGTCTGGGTTGGTCTCTTGTGGAGTCACTGCTCCTTTCTCCTGGGTCCTGGTGTGCACAAGGTTTTGTTCGTGCCCTCCAAGAGTCCGTTTCCCCAGTCTTAAGTTCTGGGGGCTCTATGGTGGGGTTAATGGCTACCTCCTCGAAGAGGGCTTATGCCATACCCAGGTCTGCTGCTCCCAGAGCCCCTGCCCTTGGGGCAGTCCACTGCTGACCCATAACTCCACAGGAGACACCCAAACACTCAAAGTCAGGTCTGGCTTAGTCTCTGTGGGGTCTCCTGGTGCACACAAGGTTTTGTTTGAGTTGGCTTAAAACTCAACACTCAGAAAACTAAGATCATGGCATCCGGTCCCATCACTTCATGGCAAATAGATGGGGAAACAGGGGGAACAGTGAGAGAACTTATTTTGGGGGGCTCCAGAATCTCTGCAGATGGTCACTGCAGCCATGAAATTAAGACTCTTGCTTCTTGGAAGAAAAGCTATGACCAACCTAGACAGCATATGAAAAAGCAGACATTACTTTGCCAACACAGGTATGTCTAGTCAAAGCTATGGTTTTTCCAGTAGTCATGTATGGATGTGAGAGTTGGACTATAAAGAAAGCTGAACGCCAAAGAATTGATGCTTTTGAACTGTGGTGTTGGAGAGTCTTGAATGTCCCTTGAACTGCAAGGAGATCAAACCAATCCATCCTAAAGGAAATCAGTCCCAAATATTCATTGGAAGGACCGATGCTGAAGCTGAAATTCCAATAATTTGGCCACCTGATGAGAAGAACTGACTCACTGACAAAGACCCTGATGCTGGGAAAGATTGAAGGCAAGAGAAGGGGATGACAGAGAATGAGATGGTTGGATGGCATCACTGACTCAATGGGCATGAGTTTGAACAAGCTCCAGGAGTTGGTAATGGACAGGGAAGCCTGGCGTGCTGCAGTCCATGGGGTCATAAAGAGTCAGACACAAGTTAGCGACTGAACTGAACTGAAGTACGTTGTCAGTAGATTCATCATTGAAGTGACTACAGATAAGTTTGCTGATTTCCAAGGATGTGGTGTCACATGGACAAGGGTCGTGTATAGTAGAGCCACACATGGATCCATGATAGATTAGATATTCTCAAAAACTGGTCCCTCACCACTTGGAGAAGCATGGAATTAGTAGAGTCTCAATCATCGGTGATGGCTGATTTAACACTAAATCAAAACCTAGGTACCTAATGGCATAAATACAGTCAACAGAGCATTAAATATAGTTTGATATAATTGTGACAGAAGTTTGACAAAGATGGCCCTCGAAAACAACTTCATTCCACTTTTTAAGCCACTAGAATCCCAAACAACCTTTCAGGTAGAGTCTTCACAGGGACACATTTCTTCTGCACATTTACTGTGCCCCTAAAACTCGCAGCCCCATTTGCCAAGGGGCAGGAAGAACACTTGGTTGGAAAATTATGAAGTTCTTCTTGCCTTTAAGTTAAGGAATGAATTTCTTTAGTGCTTTCTAACCAGGATTAAAGCAATTAGTGTGGTTTCACATGGCCCCTGCTTAGCCAGAAAACAACTGAATAATTTTTTTTCATTTCCATTATGAATGGTTTACCCGTTGTGACCCCTACTTCTCACTCTCTGTTCCTGTGGAGAGCAAGACCTTCTGGGAAACATGATTGAAGTCTGAGTTACAGGATGGACGGGGAGGCACGCCCTTCATTGTTCCCATGTGGAGAAATCCCAGATGGTGGCCACAGCAAGGGATGACTGAAGTCCTCAGAGAGACAGAGCTGCCCCTGGGCTTCCAGCGTTCTTTCTATTCACTCGAGTAAAGAAGCGAATGCCCTTGACAATCCATGCAGGGAACTAATGCATTCTGAATGTGCCCTAGTTTGCTACTGCTAAGTCGCTTCCGTCGTCTCCGACTCTGTGCCTGAGTGGGCGGGTCATTATAAACCCAACAGGGCTCCTGGAGGACCAACGTAATTGGCTGTTTTTGTTGCGGAGTGCCCTTCTTTAGACCTCCGCAACAGAAACAGCCAATTACGTTGGTCCTCCAGGAGCCGTGTTGGGTTTATAATGATCCGCCCACTCAGGCGCCCCCATCTCTGTGGACAAAGACACATTTTCCCAGACAGGGCGGGGATGTCGATATCGTGACAAGGACTTGTACTCTGTACAGCACCGAGTCCATGAGAGAGGGAGCCTGGGACCTTCCTCTCATTAGCAGAATGGGCAGTCCACCAAGCCTGAGAATGCAGGTATGATAACACATGCTGGGGTTTAAAAGCAGCGACCTCTACATGGGGGCTTACCTGGTGGCTCAGTGGTAAGGAATCCACCTGGCAATGCAGGAGACTTGGGTTGATCCCTGGGTTGGGAAGATGCCTTGGAGGAGGAAATGGCAATGCACTCTCATAATTCTTACCTGGGAAATCCCATGGACAGAAGAGCCTGGTGGACTACAGTCCGTGGGGTCGCAGTTGGACATGACTTAGCAACTAAACAACAACTATCTCTGCAGAGAGAGGAGAGAGATATTCGCAGAGTCCCTTTCATGGGCAGACTGGAGGCCAGAGCTCTGGTACTTTAGAAGCATCACTCACATATTTGAATTCACCATAAATGCAACAGCATTAGTGCCCTGTCAACGTCTTGACCGAAGAGAAATATGTAGATTAATTATAAATGTTACATGTTTTGGAAATTGTGCACACTAATTTTTCATTCAAGAAACCGCTTACCCTTGTAGTTATGCTGACACACACACTCAAAAATGTGGCAGCAACCACAGCTCGGGGCAATTACATTTGATGGCTATAATTGCTGGTTACAAAGAGGTGCACTTGTTTTTATCCCTTGCGTGTTGATACCCTGACACATTTGGAAAGATTGTATGAGTAAGTTACTTTCATTTCCAAGAAATAATCCTCTCCAAATGTATATATTACAGGAAAAGCATTAAGAGAGCTTGATGATTTACACCAGCAAGAACAAAAGAGAGGATTTTTGTACTCACGTGATATACGTATAAACTGTTTATTTTGAAGCCATTGCAAGATGCCCCATCAAGTGGCATTCACTTGATCATTTTTATCACATGTCTATATCTTCTGTATCTGCTTCCATAGTGGTGAGTATGACACACTTGTAAATACCAGAAAAGCATGATGACCGATTTCATTGCATTGGTTCAATGGTAGACAATATGTCACTTCATCCTGGGGAAAAGGACACGTAAATACCAATGCCATATTAATCCCCTGTAAACCCAAAAGGCTCAGCTGCTTTAGGTTAGCTTTAATCTGATTTGTCTTATTTATGTCAGTGTGTGGTATTAGAAGTCCTTTCTCTTTGTCTTGCAACACAGAAGCTAACAAGGAAGATCTAGGAGGTTGACTTGTCATTTTTTTATTATTATTATTAATTCCTCTTCTTGGGTCTCCCTCACAAAGAGCTTGGGAAAGCTAGGAACACGGTCTGTGAATTCTGATCTTCAACTACCACTCTGATGTTTCTAGCTTCCTCTCTCAGGCTCTTCAACTGCCAGGGTGCTGGTGATGCTGTTGGTTGGACTATGCACCTGGCTTTCGCCTCATGGTGGTCACCCATAGTGCCATCCTCTGGAACAGAAATATTTCCTCTTGGCTCTCTGCCATCCCCAAGATGAAGCAATGCCATTACCCGTTGTGACCCCTACTTCTCACTCCTCGTGCCTGTGGAGAGCAAGGCCTTCTAGGAAACATGATTGAAGTCTGAGTTACAAGATGGATGGGGAGGCACCCCCTGCATTGTTCCCACGTGGAGAAAGACTGAGGCCCAATCTTGTCCGGGCTTACATTCCTACATACCCTCACTGCTGCAGCTACAACTTCGGAAGGAAAACCAGCTGTGACATCCGACAAGGCTGCAAAGTCTCTGGTGCATGTGGGCAGCTCACAGATGCACCAACCTAGGGAGAGGGTTACTGGGGAAACTTCCCAAGAGGGACTTGCTGCCTTCAAAGAGGGCACGGCAATGCACGACTGAGGGTTGCTGCTGCAGTGAGCTTGGTGCTCTGGTGCCCAAGGACAGCATGGAAGAGATGAAGGCACATCCATTTCAACATGCAAAACACTCCAAATGAGACAAAGAAGCATCACTGTGTCTGAATGCAAATGTCCACTGCATTGAGACGTACAGAATCTTTAGGTGCTATTTCTGTTCTGAGCCCATGGCCCAGGGTGGACGTGGTTTCTAGCCATCCATCCATTTTTCCACCTACTCCAATTTGTTTGGAACAGTTGAAGCTTCATAAAACCCCTACCACGTGCCAGATAATGCCAAGGTTTCATTCACTGAGTGTGTCCCGTGCACTTACTATGTGCCAGCGTTCTTACAAGCTCTGGAATATAAAGAGAAAAAACATGGTGCTGTCACCCTCCAGAGGCAGGGAAAGAGCAGCAGCACATCTAATAAAATGGACAGAAAGCTTTGTTGAAATGAGACAGTATGTGTAAAGTGCCCAGCAAATAATGGGTATCCAATATAGACATTCTCAGGTATTTACTAGGGAGAGATTTATAAAGTAATTGCTGTGTGTCTTTGCTCATGTTGTTTTTTTTCTTAAATAATATTTCTAAAAACTGAACAACAAATAAGAAGATTCAGTGTTTTATGGTCTCTTCATTAACAAATTATTCTCAATATACTATCTCACTTCATTTTTATTGCTGCTGCTGCTAAGTCGCTTCAGTCGTGTCCGACTCTGTGCAACCCCAGAGACGGCAGCCCACCAGGCTCCCCCGTCCCTGGGATTCTCCAGGCAAGAACACTGGAGTGGGTTGCCATTTCCTTCTCCAATGCATGAAAGTGAAAAGTGAAAGTGAAGTCGCTCAGTCATGTCCGACTCCTAGCGACCTCATGGACTGCAGTCTACCAGGCTCCTCCGTCCATGGGATTTGCCAGGCAAGAATACTGGAGTAACGCCATGATTCAGTTTTCCACTTTTCAACTGGGAAAGTTAAAGCACAAATAAATTGAATGATTTGGCAAAAGATTCTCAGGAATTGTAAGAACTATAAATAAGCCTAGATTTTTTAAAAATTTATGTTTTCACTCCTGGTCCAATGTTTTTCTTATTTTACCAACACTGCCTGGTCTTTGTTTTTCAAAGTTCCACTTGTTGCATTGTTTAAAACCCTGAGCAAATCTCACCTCCTCCAGGTAGGCTCCCCAGATTGCTACAGGAAATTCCAATCATGTTCTTTTCTACTCCATTTGCACTTTACTTAGACCTCAGTGATCACTTGAGTCAACTTCTCTCTCTCCCTGCAAGAGTCTAAGTGTCTGAAGGACAGAGATTGTCCTTATTCTTTTTGTGATCTCCTACAGTTCCTAGCACAATGCCTGATTCTTCAAAGGCACTCAATAAATATTATGAGAATTTCTGTAAACCACAGAAGAATTTCCAGTATGGGAAAGCAGCTGTAACTGTGAATCCCAGGGACTCTCTTGAGGAAATGCCATTGCAGTTTCAATTATCATTCAACAAACTGTAGTTAAGACAGCAGTGGTCACAGTGGAGGTGGAGAAGTTGATGACAAAGAGAAGTTCTCTTTGCCCCAATGTCATCTGCGGTTCGCTGATAGTTGCCTTATAACCAGTCATTCAGTACAAGTGAATATTTACAATATTTGGATGTTAATCTGTGCAGAGTTTCATAGCTCCTGCTGACTAGATGGGTAAGAAGGTGGGCTCTGGAATCGGGCTTCCTGGATGGAAATCCCATTGCTGTTACAGTCTCTGTTATCTTGGACTGTTCCTTGATCACCCCATGCCTCATTTTAAAACAGGGATAATGTTACTGTCTCCATGATAAGGATGTAGGGATTAAATTGGATAGTTCTTGCCCAGTACCTAGTTTATCTGCCAACAGTCATGTTACTTTATTAAGGCTTAGAAATATTTACATGGCAGAGTCTGAAGCAGCTTAATTCACCTTAACAGGCAATGCTATTGGAAGTTTGGGGAAACCTCTGGAATTTATTTTTAAAAAAGGAAAACTACAGTTGCTCACATACCGGTTAACACCAACCAGACAGCACATCTGCTTTTGTCTTAGAGAAGCACCATGGAACTCCTTCGAATCTCTAGTCTGAACACCATATGGCAGCAACACGGATACCTTGTGTTTCCCAGAGAGACTTGCCTTTTCCTTGTGTTGTAGGCACTGGATTCCTTCCGGTGAGCCCATCTGCAGCCTGTCCACACGTGGCAGGGTGGGGAGTTCAAGGCTATTGCAGAACAAAGTTTGTAAGCAAAGCCTTGCCAAGAGGTATTTCCTCCAGGTGTCTATTTCAGCTTTGTCTGAAGCTCAGACTCCCCGCTACCAAAGGGGTGAATTATAAATGAAAAGGCAAACCAGCTCCAATGCCAGTCACTCTCTAAAGTCCTTGTACTGAATATTCACTCTTGAATTCTATCCTCAATTAACTAAATTAATTTCCTCCGTTGTCTATGGTATCACACAGAGTCAGACACAACTGAAGCGACTTAGCAGCAGCATCAGCAGCAGTCCTGTGCAATGTTTCCTAAGAAACAGAATGGAAAATTATACAATGTAACCTCATGCTTTGGGAAATGACATCATTTCTGATGAGACAGGAAGCTTGACATTTTATGTATAAAACGTGATTTTGTGGATAAACTAGTTTAGAATTCATTCTGAGGGACATTGAATAAGCCCTAGCTGGGCAGTAAGGCCTGAGTTGTGTAGCTTGTGATGTTGTGGGGCTGAAGCCCACAAGGGCCAGCGGTCTTCCCAGGGACCCTTCAGAAGGACCTAAAAGTGCTTCCTTGTAAGCTGCCCATGGATACCTTGTGGTTCAGGATATGAATCCTGACAGCTGGCTGACTTGAAAACAGTCATCAGATATTTCACTGTACAGCTTTTATTAAAAATCCATTTTGTAGGAAGGAGAAATTGAATCCTGAACTTTAGGAGCAAAAGGGCAATGTGACCAAGGAGACATTCCCATCAGAGTTGACACTTGAGCATCACCTGATCTGAGCAGAGAAACTACTTTTTAAATATCCATGACTCCCTTTCACAGCTCTTGTCAGTAGGAGAAACCTCAAAATAGTTTACAAGTTTCTGTTACATAACAGTCTTCTACAACATGTTCTAACGACTTTGGAGAGTCTAGTAAGAAAGCTATCAAATAGGAATCTAAGGTTATTTCACTTACTTTTGGGTGCATGAGATATTTAAAATACTTTAAAAATAAAAACTAGTATTATAAACAGCACTTGCCCTACCATATCCTTGCAAAAAGAGAAAGGAAGAACCTCTTTTAAAAGAACGCATCTTTTTAAAAGTATTGCATGGCTTTAGGTGATAACGAATAACTAAGGAATGTTTGAAAAATAAGAAAAAGCCTTCAAGAAAGTCTGTACTTTATTATTCCGTTCTCCCAGGAGTGCCACAACTTTTTATGGGTCATCTGGGGCCTGAACCCAAAACAAACATGAAGACGGTAAATTACCCCGGCAGGTACTCGATGTCTTTATCAGATTTGCCAAGGGTCAGGGAGGGAAAAACAAAGTTTCCTGGGCATCAAGAGATCAGTTCTACCAATGTGTCAATTTTCTATTAAAACATTTTGTAATTACTGTAGAGCACAGAGAACTATATTCAGTAACCTATGATAAACCATAACAAAAAGAATATAAAAAAGAATATATATATATGTATAACTGAATGACTTTGCTGTACACAGAAATTAACACAACATTGTAAATCAACTACATTTCAATTTTTAAAAATGTATCTTAAAAAACTATTTTGTATTCATAACTAAAGAGGCCCCTTTTTTTATGGCTAATTATCTTGGGAGCAGGGAGCACGCACAGGTGGTTCAAGAAAAAACTGGATTCCACTTAAGATGAGGGACCACTGATCAACATGTGACTGGTGGTTAAGCACAATGGATTTAAGGTCCTGAAATATCAGGACTGCATTTTTACTGTGTGTATTTGCTGTACAGCTGTGCCTCTTGGCATTATTGTTCAGTGATTGTGCTAGAGATGAAACTATCCTCAATATCTATCCATCAGCATTAACACTGTCCCTCTTCTTTGATGGTAAGAGCCTTGCGACCATGCAGTGCGGGTGGCCCCCTGGGAGACTCTGGGCTCAGGTCCTATCAGTATTCTTTTGGGTTCACAAGTGAAGTGAAGTGAAGTCGCTCAGTCGTGTCCGACTCTTTGCGACCCCATTGACTGTAGCCTACAAGGCTCCTCCGTCCATGGGATTTTCCAGGCAAGAGTACTGGAGTGGGTTGCCATTTCCTTCTCCAGGGGATCTTCCCAACCCAGGGATTAAACCCAGGTCTCCCGCATTGTGGGCAGACGCTTAATCATCTGAGCCACCAGCAAAGTTTCCATACAAACAAGTTTCACTAGGAATAAAAAAGAATTGATGATCTCATGGGAGGACCTAAAAAGTCCCAAGGTGAAGCCTCCATCAGACATGGCAGAACCCAATCTCTTGGCTTTCCCTGGCATGGGTCTGTCTCTCATTTCCACCTTGGGTGCCCTCAGAAAGCTTTGTATTGGCCTTCCTTCCAGCCTCCAACTCAGCCTTTGCTGCCTGGACTCCTAGGTCTTCTCTCAAATCACTTTGAATTCTTGTCACACAGGCATACTCTGACTAGACTGCACACCTGTTGGCTCCTTTCCATGGTGGCAGGAAACCCCTGCAAGACATGGCAGTCTAAGACCCAGTCTTCAGGTCACCCCAAGGTCCCTAGTGTGGTGGCACCCATCCCTGGGCCTCTGGGCATCCATACATACTAACATGCTGATAAGAAAGGCAAGCTTAGACTAAGATGACACTATTCGCTCAGTCAAGAGAGGAGTTTAACTCTTCAGACGCTTTTTGACCACTTGCAACCTAAATCCTAATGCAATTCAAATATGTGTAAGCCTCACCAGCCTCCCGGGTACCCCTGAGGTCACTTCGACAACGATAATTAATTTTTGTGAGTATTCAGCCTCCACGAGCTTGCTAGCACGGATGCTCTCTGTACTTCCAACATATTCACATATCCAGGCTTATGGTCTCTAAAATACTCCCTTTCCCAGTGTAGACACCTGAAGGTGGGCATGGCCACCAGCCACTCAGGATTCCTGGCATCTTGCCAGTTCAGTAACAAAAAAGTGGATTATTATACTCTTGGGGCTTCATGGCTGGATCACTTGGGCTCCAGAGTTTTGTAGAGTTGAGTGAACTGACTTTTTCAGTTCACATGTACAGGCCCCTTTATCCGAATAACCCACTTATGCCTCCTGAGTCACTGGTTTGGGTCAGATGATGACATTCTTGGAATAGATAAACAGTTTTAACACCATATCCTATAGTTCAGTGTGACTGAACTTGCCAGGGTCCTTTCTATTGCTAGTTTTGCATTCAGAGACCTTGTCATCTCTTTCATAAGAGCTGGTTCATTTGGGGCCTCCCACCCATGAAACCAACTCCAAATGGAGACATGGGTAATTCTCTCTTTTCCCAGGAACTCCACATTCTGTATCACATAGAGAAAAAAGAAACTTTTCTAATAGAAAACAGCACAGAAAACATAGAGCTAAAAGATGGACACATTCAATCAGAAGCATCATTGATTCCAAGCTGCAGAAAACACATCTCAAATACCGTAAAGTACGAATGACCTCCAATTGGCTGTTCAATATCTTACCATCATACTGACTAGTTTTTCCTGTGGATTCTAACTTATTCACAAGTATAAAATTTTAAGAGAAAATAAGAACATATCTGGGGCTTCTTTGGTGGCTCAGTGGTAAAGAATCCACCTGCCAATGTAGGAGACCCAGGTTTGATCCCTGAGTTAGGAAGGGAACGGCAACCCACTCTAGTATTCTTGCTTGGAGAATCCCATGGACAGAGCAGCCTGGTGAGCTACAATCCATGGCGTTACAAAGATTTAGAGCCAGATATCCTGGAATGTGTAGTCAAGTGGGCCTTAGAAAGCATCACTACGAACAAAGCTAGTGGAGGTGATGGAATTCCAGTTGAGCTATTTCAAATCCTGAAAGATGATGCTGTGAAAGTGCTGTACTCAATATGCCAGCAAATTTGGAAAACTCAGCAGTGGCCACAGGACTGGAAAAAGTCTGTTTTCATTCCAATCCCAAAGAAAGGCAGTGCCAAAGAATGCTCAAACTACCACACAATTGCACTCATCTCACATGCTAGTAAAGTAATGCTCAAAATTGTCCAAGCCAGGCTTCAGCAATACGTGAACTGTGAACTTCCAGATGTTCAAGCTGGTTTTAGAAAAGTCAGAGGAACCAGAGATCAAATTGCCAACATCCACTGAATCATTGAAAAAGCAAGAGAGTTCCAGAAAAACATATCTTTCTGCTTTATTGACTATGCCAAAGCCTTTGACTGTGTGGATCACAATAAACTGTGGAAAATTCTGGAAGAGATGGGAATACCAGACCACCTGACCTGCCTCTTGAGAAACCTATATGCAGGCCAGGAAGCAACAGTTAGAACTGGACATGGAACAACAGACTGGTTCCAAATAGAAAAAGGAGTATGTCAAGGCTGTATATTGTCACCCTGCTTATTTAACTTCTACACAGAGTACATCATGAGAAACGCTGGGCTGGAAGAAGCACAAGCTGGAATCAAGATTGCCGGGAGAAATATCAATAACCTCAGATATGCAGATAACACCACCCTTATGGCAGAAAGTGAAGAGGAACTCAAAAGCCTCTTGATGAAAGTGAAAGAAGAGAGTGAAAAAGTTGGCTTAAAGCTCAACATTCAGAAAATGAAGATCGTGGTATCTGGTCCCATCACTTCGTGGGAAATAGAAGGGGAAACAGTGGAAACAGTGTCAGACTTTATTTTGGGGGGCTCCAAAATCACTTCAGATGGTGACTGCAGCCATGAAATTAAAAGATGCTTACTCCTTGGAAGGAAAGTTATGACCAACCTAGATAGCATATTGAAAAGCAGAGACATTACTTTGCCAACAAAGGTCCATCTAGTCAAGGCTATGGTTTTTCCAGTGGTCATGTATGGATGTGAGAGTTGGACTATAAAGAAAGCTGAGCACTGAAGAATTGATGCTTTTGAACTGTGGTGTTGGAGAAGACTCTTGAGAGTCCCTTGGACTGCAAGGAGATCCAACCAGTCCATTCTGAAGGAGATCAGCCCTGGGATTTCTTTGGAAGGAATGATGCTGAAGCTGAAACTCCAGCACTTTGGCCACCTCATGTGAAGAGTTGACTCATTGGAAAAGACTCTGATGCTGGGAGGGATTGGGGGCAGGAGGAGAAGGGGACGACAGAGGATGAGATGGCTGGATGACATCACTGACTCGATGGACGTGAGTGAGTGAACTCCGGGAGTTGGTGATGGACAGGGAGGCCTGGCGTGCTGCGATTCATGGGGTTGCAGAGAGTCGGACACAACTGAACGACTGAACTGAACTGAGCTGAACTAGCAATGAAACAATGACAACAACAATGACATATCTATCTCATGATAAGCTCTTTCCAGAAGAGTAAGATATGATTCCTGTTGGCTTGTGAATAAAAACAGGATGGTTAACAGAGGTACATCCTCATTTGCAAGAAAATAGCATGTGTATTGCACCTTAGGGTTTACCAAATGTTTGTATCCACTGTGTATTCATTCATTTAATCTACTTGATGTTATTTGTTCTCTTTTACCAATGTGGAAATAGGCTCTGAGAATATACTGGGCTGGCCTGGATGACAGCATTGGTAACTGGAATGCCAACACCTGAATGCCTGACTTTGGAAGTAAAATCCTATTGTATTTCCATTATGCGTTTCCATGAGAACCTGGAAATACTTTTTCCTAAACTAATGATATGCAGGTGGCCCTCAGTTGGTACCTGGACAGACAGTGATTCCTGGTCTGCACTTATTTCAGGTCAGCTTTGAATACAGACTTTTTCACTCAGTTGGCTTATGCACATTAGTGGCTTGAGGACAAAATAAGGAAAACATGGGAAAAAAAAACAGTTTCTGGAAAATGACTTTAATAGAAAAGAAATGGACCTCATCTCTTTTTACAGTTATAAAATGAATGCTCTCTAGCACATCCTGAGATCCTGACCTCTACCAGATATGGTCCTTGATCTGAGGTGGACTCCCCCCGCCTACACCTCCCAGAGAAACATCCTACAGATCCACATGCAATTGGCCACAGCAAGTCATCTGGTCAAGACCAGAGCTGACTGCTCAGCCCACAAGGAGTTCATTGCAGGCACATGGACAGCAGGAAGAATGAAGAAATTGGACCAGCAAAGTGGTCTGCCATGGCCAGGAGCAGTGAGGAAAGAAAACTACAGGGGAAGTTCCAGTGAGAAGACAGTTAGTCCAAGGCACAGAAAGTCACTTAGAAAAGCGGGGGCACAGAGGGTAGAAGAGGGCAGTGCTGAACGAGGCCAGAGGTGAGGCCAAGGACTGGATGACCCAGGCCCTTGTGAGCCATTGGCCAGGAGCTTAGGTCTCAACCCAGAGTCAGTAGGAGCCAATGATGGGCTCCAGCAAGAGGGAAAGTTTTGCATATTCTGATCTCAGGAGGATGCTTCTGGTTACAGGAAAAGAGTAGATTGGAGCAGGAAGGCTAAGAGGTGGGGAGGTGAGTAGGAGGCTCAGTGCTGAGATGCTGGAACAAGAGAAGCAGATGAACCATGATCCATCACCTGCCAACCAAGCTCCAAGAGCAGGTGGACACGTGCTCACTCTTAATCCTAAAGAAAGAAAAAGAAAGTTGTTAACGCAAGTCACCAAATGTTCAACCGATGAATTGTTAACGTGTGTTCCTGATGACAAAAAGAAAATAGGCACAAATGGGGACTCTTGGCACATAGCAAAGTGTGCACACCAAAACTCAAGTGTACAGAACTCACACTCTTAAAATTTCCCGTGACACTTTTGTTTTCTTATCCTCAGTGGAAAGTATTATCAGTGGTCTTCCTAGCCCCGGAAAAGTTGTTACACTGAGTCAGTCCCCACAGAACCCTGAGTCACCGATTCCAGATGGCCCCACCCAACAGTGGAGAGCTACACGGGTAGAGAGGGTCTACACCTGCCCAGCACCGTCCAGAGCCAGAGTCAACAGCACGCTCGCCCAGCAACCAGAAGTCAACGTCCCTCGTCTTCCTTATCTTAGCGGTTAGAGCAACATTTTATTAGAAATCATCACCCACACAGCTCACATAAGGAGAAAACGCACTTAGGAGGAAGTGTTTGTTTTTTGGCGCGTGTGTCCTTTGGTATCAAGGAAATAAAACTGAGTGCTTTAACATGAGAATTCATACCTGACTGCAGATGTGCCTGGGGCTGTGACCATGTTCTAGGGCAAGTTGTTCTTATCCTAGCCATGCTATAGGGTGGGCTGGAGTCTGAAAGGGAAGCTGGGGAGTCAGGCTTGGCCCTGGATTTGCTGTGTGACTTTGGAAGAGTCGTTGAGTTTATCTGGGCTCCAATCTTTCCTCAGGATGATTGCATGCAGTGGTTCCCAGCCTTTTTTTTTTTATTCCCCAGCACACGTTTTAGAGAAATAACTCATCCCATAAGGAATTGTGTCATTTTAGCAGTAATTCTCAACCAAGTGAGTGGAGAGGGGTGGATAAGTGAGAACTGGGGGGAAATCATGATTTAGGAAAAGTCTACATGAGGGTCTGATCTCTTCACCAACCCCCACCTTTCCCAACATGCACACGCACACACACATCATACATATGCACATATACACCATGCACACGGGCTTCCCAGTTGGCACTAGTGGTAAAGAACCCATCTGCCGATGCAGGAGATGTAAGAGACATGGGTCAATCCCTGAGTCAGAAAGACCCCTGCAAGAGGGCATGGCAACCCACTCCAGTGTTCTTGCCTGGAGAATCCCATAGACAGAGGAGCCTGGTGGACTACAGTCTGTAGGATCACAAAAAGTTGGACACAACTGAAGCATCTTAGCATACATGCACCCATAGACACACATGTACACACATTCATGCAGGTGCACACAGAGACACACATAACACACATGCACACACTTACATGCACACAGAGACACATATACATACATATATACATGCAGGCATGCACATCACACACAGAGACACACACAGATACATACATGTACATAAACACATATACATATACAAGGCATACACACATACATACACATCACACATACATTTAAGCATATACATATAACACATATACACACACACTTAGACACATGCTTACACAGATACACATACAATAGGAAATGTGTGCAGTCTGTTAAAACAATCTGTAACATAATTTTGTTTTTGACATTCTTTCATTTTAGCACTCACCCTTTCAAACCCAGGGCTTTATTTCAAGCTAGTTTAGGCCTTATTCGAATTCAGAGCTCTTCAAACTGTGCCATTCCAAAATTTTGAAACTGGACTAATTAAATCAACCTGTTAAATGCACAGGGCTTTCCAGGTGGCACCAGTGGTAAAGAACCCACCTACTGATGCAAGAGACATAGAGATAATGGGTTCAATCCCTGGGTCGGGAAGATCCCCTGGAGGAGGAAATGGCAACCCACTTCAGTATCCTCACCTGGAGAAACCCATGGACGGAGAAGCCTGGTGGGCTACAGTCCATGGGGTCACAAAAAGAGACAACTGAAGCGACTTAGCATGCATGCTTAAACGCTCTCTCATAAGCTGACTATAGAAACACACCATGGCCCAGCAGAGACCGATCTCCAATAGACCTGCTCTGATGGACATCCTCCAGGGGTTCCTCTTTAGAAAGGGAAAGGGCCTAGTAAAGGTGCAGGGAGGATACACAAAGGGTTTACAAAGGAGGCTCCGTGAGGGCCTTCCCTTCTTCTCTGGAGTCCGATCAAAAGGGAACAGGCCTGAGAACACGTGGCATCTTCGGAGACAGGTTTGCCTGGTTTCAGGTTACTTTCTCGTTTACTTCCTTCCTGTCCTGCCTTGAGTGGAATGAGCCCACTCCAGCACATCAACTAGACTCAGCATGGCTGCAGAGCGTTAAATGGGAAAAGAGATCACTATTGATCCTTTTTAAAATGACCCTGAGGAATGGGATGGGGAGAGGGGGTTCAGGATGGGGGACACATGTACACCCATGGCTGATTCATGTCAATGTATGGCAAAAACTACTACAATATTGTAAAGTAATTAGCTTCCAATTAAAATAAATAAATTATTTTTTTAAGGGGGAAATCGTTTCCTTTCCTTTTATAAAGGAAACACAAGATAGTGGAGACTGCTGATGTCAGCAACCTTCGTCCATAAGGATATTCATTCAAACTTGGAAAGCGAGACAGACATCTCCCACTGATATGCCATATTCCCACCAACAGTGTAAGACAGTTTCCTTTTCTCCACATCTTCTCCAACATTTACTTGTAGACTTTTTAATGATGGCCATTAAGACTGGTGACGGGTGGTAGCTTATCACAGTTTTGATTTGCATTTCTCTGATAATCAGCAGTGGTGAGCATATTTTCATGTGCTTTTCGGCCATCTGTATGTCTTCTTTGGAGAAAAGTCTATTTATGTCTTCTTCCCATTTTTTGATTGAGTTTATATACATAATTATATATATATATATATATATATATATATATATTAAGCTGTATGAGCTCTTTGTATATTTGGGAGACTAAAATCTTGTAGGCTGTCCATCTCTCAATATATTGGCCTGTCAGGCAGCAAGCAGTACAAACTTGGGCTCAATAACACTATCAGCCCTGGGAAAGCCACTTTAGGATACATCACCAAACCCCCCAAGAAGTAGCTTCCCAGGTTCTCTCCCATTGCAAGAAAAAGGGGAATCTTTTTTGACATTTCTTTCTCAACCTCCTTTAGAGCATTATCATCCTGCTGCTATTCAATCTCTTACTCAGAGATTGAAGGGGCTCTGTTCCAAAGAAACTGAAAAAAAAAATCCTTGTCCAAGCCTTCACTTTCTCCAGTTTGCTCCAAGTTAGCAGCCAATGGAGCAATAGCAAACAGAGAAAAACCATGGAGCCTAGACTTGGTGGAAGACCTAAGGGGAATTAATTTTGTTTTCCTTTTAAGACACCCAGTGAGTTTTCGCCCTAGAAGGTGAGCTAAAGTTGCAAAACGGAGTTTGCAGGTGATGGCTACATGGACAGCAGAAACAATGGAGGACTTTGAAGGCAACTGAGCCTCCTTATAATTTCTGCCTGAAGAGCACTGCTAGCATAGAGCCATCCCCCTGAAAAATTTCCTCTCTCTGATGAATGTTCCCTGGCTTTCAAGTTGAGACATTTACATACTAACCCCTCATCATGGACTGAACAAGGCTAGGGTGGATGGGTAAATTTGACATTTACACTCAGGGAACATAACATACAAAATATAAAGGAAACTCAACCTTGAGAAATGGATTGGAAAGAGGATGTGCAGGTCACATTCTGCAGTGAAGCCTTACAACAGAAGCTCCCCTGTAACATCTTTTCAAGTGTCCTCCTGGGATCCATCTGTGCAGACTGCTAAAACTGTTAACATAGCCAATTAGGTTTTAATTTATCTCGGTTTCCTCAGTCCTGCCATTAAAAGTCACACCACAGAGCCATCAGACAGAGCATTACCAGCCTCACGGTTTTGTCAGGTGCTGCCCAATGAGTCGAACTCGACACCAGCTGCAGAAACTGGACCTCAGTTCCAGCTAAGAAATGTTGAAATGGGTCAGAAGCATTTACCCTGGACATCTGTGTGCCGCATAACCTAAGGATTTGTCTTAACAAAACAAATAAAGGCTTTCACATTCCCAAGGACAGAAACCATTTAATCTACTTACACGGCTCTTTTAAGAACGTAATACTTTGGCAAGACATATATGTCAAGAAAGCAACAACTGAAGATTTATAGAGGCTAATTTATGTTTGAGTTTGTTAAGATGGATTCCGAGCAGTCCTGCTTACTCTGGGCAGAATTTCATGCCCCTCCCTTGCCCCCTGGCCAGCCTGCCGCTCCATCTCGTTTTGTTCCTGTTTATTGCAGCAGTGAGCCTCGTGAGATCACTGATTGCTTAGCACCAGCTGACGGCCGATCCATTTATTACGGAGGGAATCAACACCTCCAGTGAGGTCAGCAAGCTCCCTTTGGTGCTCATACTGTAGGTGATGAAATCATGTATTTCTCTACAACGTATTAGATTCACTGGATTGACTAGGGATCAATTTTTGTTTAACCAACTGTGCAGGTTACTGAGTAGGAAGTTTCTTGGTGCACCACTGTGGTATTTCAAAACAGCAGTGAAAATAATTATCTTAATATGGGGCCACTGGGTCTTTCTTGAACACATGTTGGAGGAGCGCTGAAGACAGTGCTTAGAACTAAAAATACCAAACACATGGAAAAGTCGTTGGGCTCCCCCAGCACTGTGGGTTCTTTATGAATTAGGAATGGGACAGTAAACGTGTGGGATCGTTCAGGCCACCAGTGGGTCCTTCCTGCCATCAGTGAACTTGCGACCTTATTTCCTTGGAGGGCTGTTAAAGTGAAGTCAGAGGGCAGAAAAGTTATTTGCAAGTACCCTTTTCACTTGTGTGGTCCGAAGAACTAACAGATTTATCCAAAAGATGGACAGTGTGAGCCGGGTGGAAGAAGCAGCTGGTTAATTCAACATTCGGCTCAAAACACAAAAGCCAGACAAGGACCAGAGCTGCCATTTGGCTTTGGTGGACAAGTCCTGTTCTGAAAAGCAAGCTTGCACTGCTATGTAGACTGACAACACAAGGAAACCCTAGACATCCTTACCAGGCAAGGTGCCACTGCCACAAAGGATGGGGCCCTTCTCTCCCAGGCTCGGGGTCCACAGGAGCCATGCATTTGCTCCTGAGAGGAAGGAAAGGACAGAGCAGGCAGGAGGAGGGGAAGTCAGTCTGTGTAGTAAACTCTGGCCATCTGGAGGAGTCCAGCACTGATCGATTTGAAAGATTTGTCCAGATTTCTATACCTAACAGAAAAGAGGGCCAGTTTCAGGCAGAGGCCTGGAGATACAGAAGGAGATGCCAAGGAGTTGAACGGAAAGAGACTGCTATAAGTAGAGCATCCGTCTGTCTCCCAGGTTCAGAGCACCTCTCACACAGCCCCATTGGAATTCTTCATAACTTTCACCCCAGATAAGCTGATGTGGACTTTATATGCATTGTAATCTAGGAGATCATTACTCTCATGATGGAGAAATCGGTACAGGCTTATTGGCCCTTTTACCAGTGAAGAGGTGAATCTCAGGAGATGAAATTCCAAAGTGGAAGGCAAAGCCCAAAAAGCTTTATATAATCATCTCCGAGTTCAGAGTGCTCATTGTTTCTGATTTCTGAGTTTGATTTAATCTCTAAGAGCTGAAAACGGCCAAAATTTCCAGTCTTTTTCAATTGGCAAGTTGCAAACTATTATAAGTTGTGGGATCAACTTACGGATCCCAACAGACAAATTTTAAATAAGACAGAATGAAAAACAAAGTAGAACATCTCAGAGAACTTTGCCCATAGGAAAAAGTAAATACCGCCTTGACACTTTCATTTCAGTTATGCATCTGTATATTAGGTCTCAAAGTAAAATGCATTTCTTACTCTGGGTCTTAAGAAAAAAAATCTGAAAACCACTATTTTAGCCCAAAGTTTTCCAAACCCTATAGGAGGGTGTTGGAGGTATGCAGAGTCTAGAAGATATGCATAAAATACATATTCCCCAGACCTGACTCAAGCTTAATTCATTAGACTGTCTGCGGTGGAGCCCTGAAACTTCCCAGGCAATTCTGATGTAACCAGTTCATAAACCAGGAGATGGGGCAGATGGAGTCCGGCCAATGAAGGCTCCTGAATTCCAGAAGGGCTGAGTGAGGTCCCCAAGACTTCATGGCAGGTCAGCAGGACAGCCCTGCCAGGCTGGTTGTCACCCACCGGGACCCATCAGGTAGGGAGTGGACTTCAGTAGTTACACACCCAATGGGATCTTCAGAACCGCCTTGTGAAATATTTTTAATGTTCAGGAGAGCAGCCCTTTGTATTGCATGTGTTAGAACATAGAACCAACATCTTTATGGCTAGCCAACTGTTTTCTTTCTCTGGTGAGTTACTATGACATAGCATGGCAGCCCCTGCCTCTCACTCATAGGAACACACAGACCCTCAGTAAATAGATGCTGAATTAACAAGTGAAAAATGCATTCAGAGATCCTGAATTCATCTAAAGCAGGTTAAAAAAAAAAAAAAAGAAACACTTCACCTCCTAAGAGTCTTAGTGCTAAAGAAACCTGTAATACCTATCCTTCAGCAGACTCCGAGTTTTCTGGGACAACACCATTTACTTTCTGTTTTCTCTTGAGTAGTTTCATTAAAGTTTGTACTTGTTCACTGAAACATTTTAATTTTCCTACTCAAGAAATACAAATTACCAACTGATGTCAACTCCACCCATCTTTCGTCAAACTTGAGATTCTAGGGCATCACTGTCCATTAGAAATATAATGTGAGCTACACATGTAATTCAAAAATTTTAAATTCACATTCAGAAAGGCTTAAAAAACATTTTATCAGGTGGCTCAGTGGTAAAGAATCCCCCTGCCACTTCAGGAGATGCAAGGTCAATCTCTGGGTTGGAAAGATCCCCAGGAGGAGGAAATGGCAATCTACTCCAGTATTCTTGCCTGGAGAATCCCATGGACAGAAGAGCATGGTGGGCTATAGTCCATGGGGTCGCAAAGAGTCGTACATGACTGAGCACAAGCACCAAGCAAGCACATCTGAAATATCATCATTTAAACACACGGTATGAAAAATGTTAGTGAAATATATTGTTTCTTGTTGTCTTTGAGATCCTAGGTGTATTTGACAGTTACAGCACAACTCAACTCAGATGAGCCTCATTTCAAGTGCTCAGTAGTAACATGTAGGTGCTAGCTGCCGTATTGGTCAGTGCGGTTCGGAGATTTATGGCTTGTTCCAGATATAAGACAATGGCTCTAAAACCATCTGTAGGGCAAATAGTGGAGCAAAAATAATGCCAGTCCACTTTACAGAGAAAACTCTGGGATCATGTGTGAACTCTGGGATCATGTGTGAGAAAACTAGATCTAATGTTCCTGAGACCCCATCATCACCTCGAACACTCGTCTGCTTGGGTCCGCTCGTCAGTCCGCTCCCTTTGAGAGGCAGCTGCTGTCAGTGGCCAGAATGTGGACACTGCCATGAAGCCTCCTGAGCTGAAAGCCTGACAATTGTTTGTGTATCTTTAGCAAATTTATCTCCTCTGCCTGTCTCATTTCCTCATCTATAAAACTAGCATAATAGTACCAACCTCATACCATGGTTTGGAGGGTTTCCTGAAGTGAGACAATAATGCAATTAGAATAGTGATTGTAAGCACTTTGAAAGAAAGAGCTATACTATTTCTCAGAATTAAAATAAAAGCTGTCCAAGCCAGTCATTAGAGCCATTTACCAAATGTTTCCATCGCCTTCCAAGTGCAGGGCATGTTTCTTTGCCCTGATAAAGTTATATGTGGCCACTGACTTATTTTGGCCAATGGAATGTGAGTGGACGTCATAATGTGTCATTCCCAGGTGGAAATTTTAAGAGCAAGTACTTGACTCTCAAAGAGCCCAATCACAGCCACCAGCCCTGCTCCAGATGGTGCCACTCCATCAGTCTGAGGACCCAGAAAAGCCCCCAGCAAGTCCATTTCTCACATAACATGAGAAAAATCTAAAACTTTTTCTTGCAAACCGTGAAGAATGTTTGCAGTTTTTCAAATATTGGGAAGTGTTTTTTACTGAAAACTTACCTAGCCCATCATATGTAATGCATCTTAACTGCTACTTGCTTGAGGGTTTCACTAACAACTAATTCTTTCTATTTTCTCTAAACATACTAACTGATGTCCACACAGAACCCTCAAATCTATCCAGGTCCTCTTCAATCCTTGGGACCTATGTACCCACCAATAGGCTTGCATACTTTATAATTATCAGTTGTGTTTAACTTGTGTACAAATTGTAGTCATTATTAAATTTAAGTATTACACACTGATAACCAGTCAATCCTAAAGGAAATCAGTCCTGAATATTCATTGGAAGGACTGATGCCGAACTGAAACTCCAACACTTTGGCCACTTGATGTGAAGAAGTGACATTTGAAAAGACCCTGATGCTGGGAAAGATTGAAGGCAGGAGGAGAAGGGGACACCAGAGGATGAGATGATTGGATGGCATCACTGACTCAAAGGACATGAGTTTGAGCAAGCTCTGGGAGTTGGTGAAGGACAGGGAAGCCTGGTGTGCTGCAGTCCATGGGGTCACAAAGAGTTGGACACGACGGAGTGACTGAACTGAACTAAACTGATTACACACTGATGAAATTTGAGTGAATTAAGAAAGAGAGCATTGTATCTATAAGCACTCAACTGAATGCTTTGAATAGACTGAATTAAAACAAGTTATTAAAATGCCTTCAATTTAGTTGTGCCTGAAATAATTAATGCTGAGGTGGAGTATGCATCACACAAAATATAAAATGATCCTGCACCCATATCTCTTTCAGTTCTTGCTCTGCTTTAGAGAAATCCAAACCAGAAATTGGAAAATATATATTTTGGGGTATGGTCTTTGCAAGAAAGGCAAAATGGAATTCCAAGCAACTACCACACCCACAAAGCAAAGGCTTGATCCTATATCAAAAGACAGATAAATGGGTATGTGGTCTGATGCTTTAAGTTAAATGAAAATATTAGAGGTATGTATGTATCATTTTTATGTCCACCACCCAAAATCAAATACCTGAATTAACTAACTACTACTCTTAACTCTATGAAATAAGGTGTTTTTCTCCTGTAGAAAGATAACTGGATCTTTATGAAATTCAGCAACTCTGATCACTCCCCTAGACACAGTACATTACTTCTTTTTTGTTTGAGGTTATCATTGGCATATTGTAGGGGCTTGCCTGATGGCTCAGACAGTAGAGAATCTTCCTGCAATACAGGAGACTGGGTTCAATCCCTGGTTCAGAAAGATCCCCTGGAGAAGGGAATGGCAAACCACTCTAGAATTCTTGTCTGGAAAATCCCATGAACAGAGGATCCTGGTAGACTACAGTCCATGGAGTTGCAAAGAGTAAGACACAATTGAGCAACTAACACTTTCACACTTTGGCATATTATACTTTTGGGAAAACACAATCTGAAAAAAAAATCTTGCAGATGGGTTATGTTCTAGGTTATAAAGGTTCTCCAGGGAAACAGAGGATATAGGATGGTCCTACAAAAGTTGCATCTTTCCATCCACTCCAACCCTTACATTTGGAGAATATACTTACCTGGAGTTTAACCACTGCAGCTATGAAACGATGCTCAAAAGTAAAAGGAAGTGCAGGCCTTTCTCCTCACAGTCCCATGAGCCCAGAAACACATGGTCCTATTCTGGCCATACTTCTAACACCTAAGATGAAGCACATGAAGCACCACCAACTACTTTCAGCTGTTCCCCAGTGATGAAAAGTTTCAGACATATGGTCCCAGAGATTAATATCTGTGCAGCCCAGAAGTCACTGGGAACATGTGGCCTGAGACAAACGTAAATTCTGAGCCTGGTGTTTTCCTCTGTGGACCTCTCCCTCCACACCTGGACTCTTGGAATGAGTCACCGGTAGTCTCTGAGAGTGAGGACCAAGAAGCAGGGATTAGCACGTGTTGAAATTCTGAGCCACCAGTCATAGACTCCTGGAGGGGCTGTTCATCTTGGTGAACCCCAAATAAAGTAGGCTTCAGGGGAGGGCTGTTCTTTCGAGGGATCTTCCCAAAGCAAAGAGTCTCCCTGGGCAGTTTGGGGGCCTGTGTTCTAGGGATAGTCTCATGAAATAGGTGATAAAAAAACTTTTTTTCTAGATTCTTCCACTCTCAGGAGAGGATACATTATGGGCTGCAATCCTGCATCTCCTCCAGCTATTTCACTATCTCTCAAACAACATTGTCCCAGCTTTCTGTGACATTAGCCTAAAGATGTTCCTTGAGAAAAAGAGGGGAAAAGCTAGTACATAGCGTGCCGAGAATTTTCATGGCTGCCTCTACCAAGAGTTTTGAAAAGATTCACAGACCCACGGCTCCAAAAACACTATTCTTAAATGGTTTCAGTTATGGTTAAGAAAACTGCTTTGTATTTTTTAGAAGCACAAGCCAGAAATGATAAGTCAAAGGTGGCATTTCCAGGTTAGGCTTGAAAGTTGGATATTTATTACCTTGAGTGGAAAATTTTTTCTACCTGGAGAAAGGACATATGGCCTTCAGGCAGCTCATGAAGACAGAGAGAGAGACACACACACACTAGAAAATTGGTTTAAATCAAGGGTAAAATTATCTTATAACAAAAGATTCATATTTGTGCTGGTTTAAAAAATACTTTAAACAACTTCAGGTAAGTTTTTGCAAGACTGCTAAGCTGCTAAGTCACTTTAGTCGTGTCCGACTCTGCGCGACCCCATAGACGGCAGCCCACCAGGCTCCCCTGTCCCTGGGATTCTCCAGGCAAGAACACTGGAGTGGGTTGCCATTTCCTTCTCTAATGCATGAAAGTGAAAAGTGAAAGTGAAGTCGCTCAGTCGTGTCAGACTCCTAGCTCCCAGTCTTCCTTAAAAGGAACAAAGTGCAAGCGAAGAAGTTTTTTCTTTTTCGCTGACATTTTCTTCCAACAAATGATGGGTTGCTCAGAACACACTTTGCTACCCACCTTGCAATGACACAAGAACTGGGAGGCCATCAGAGCCCCAACCAGTAAATGTTAGATAAAGTTCTTCCGTTTCCTTAGAAAAGAATTGTTACATAAGCTACTCCAAACTCTAAAAGATCCACCAATATTAATAAACTCAGGCCAATGGTCTATCTCATCATTCACCAAATTCCTATGTCCAGGGTACGAAAAATCTTGCCCTGTTCTCAGACAAAGACAACTAACCTGAACTTTGTGCTCAGTAAATCGGCTTTTAGGTAACACATTTGAATAAATCATCTGGGTCTCCGTCATCTTGTTTTAAGAAAAATATTGAATTATTGGCAAATCCTTAAGAAGCAACTCTTGGCTAGAACCCAGGAACTGACACAAGTCTACAGAGAGCAGTAAGTGACAAGGTGCCTAACTGAGACGGTGAGGAAGATTTCTTATTTAAGTCTTTCTGTTTTTTCATTCAAAACAGAGAACACCCAGAAGGACAAGAAAGATTTACGGTTTGAAGCAGTGTCGGTCAAAACCCTTTGAAAAGAACTTATTCATAAATGTTTTTTCAACAAGCTTAACCAAGTTTATTGCCCTGTGATTTTTATCTACCCTTTATAAACACATCAGTATTACTGTTTTAATTTAGTAAAGAGAAAAGATGTGTTTTTTAAAGAGTTGATCTTTACTCAGAAATTCATCTATATTTCATTAGAAAAATAATACACTTAACTGAGAAACAAATCAGTAACTATAACAATTAGATTTATCTATTGCATTTATTAGCCGAAATTTCACAACCCAAATTCAAGCCCAGAGAACTTGGAATCTCTGAATGAAAAAATAAAATATCCTTACTGTTCTCAAAAAAAGCACCATTCCTTGCTCATCTTGCAAAAGTACATGCTTACTCTAGCAATTTGAAAAAAAAAAAGACATATCATAAAGGATAACTAGCATCACTCAAATTGCCATTAAATATAGCTACTGTTATTTCAATATAAATCTTTCCAAAATACAATATAAACATAAAATTCAACCAAAATATAAAATTTAACCAAAATGGGCTCAAACCTTTTTGTAACCTGTACTACATTTTCCTTCATATTTCATAAACATTTTATGTTCCTTGGTAGCATGAGTTTATTGGCTTCACAGTATTCTACTACATTGTCGTAATTCCCTACTATTCAAGATATCATTGTTTGAGATTTTTTTCCTTGCTATAAACAGAACTACGATAAAACATAGCTACATATTCCTTTAGATTACTACCATAGACTAAATTTGTTCTAAAAGAGAATGTTCGCACCTGGCACTTTTTCTAAGATTCTGATATCCATTACCAAATTGCTCTCCAGAAAGGTATGTGAGTTGACATCTCACAGCAAAGTATGAGAGAGTCCTTTTCCTTGGACTTCAATGACCCTGGGTGTTACACACATATTCCAATCTATACCAAACCAGTGGGCAGAAAGATACTTTATTGCTGTTTTACTTTGTCATTTCTATTTTTTTCTTAATTGCTCCATCATGTTTCCTACATCTTCTCTGTGGTTGATATTCACAAAATATCAACCATGGTGGTTTTGAGTACCACCATGTAAAAAAGTGTTGCAAAGATACACCAGCGTCACAGAGTTCATTCGCTAGACCAACTACATAAATTCAGGGTATTTAATTTAATTGCCGTCTTAAATATGGAAAGAGAGTATGATAAGAACAGAAACCTATGGTGTGGTATCAGGGCTTACGGCCACACCTACAGCGAAGGAGATTGGAGGCACATTCATACAATGGATACTTTCAAGCTTTTGTTAATGATCCTTCCTCACCCATCAATGCTTCCAAGCTGAACAACCCAAACTGTGTGTTCTCTGGAACTCAGTGAATTAAGAGGCTATGAGGCAACAACAGCAAAAAAAATATTCACAGTTAAACCCCAGCACACTGTGCTTTTAAGTCCGTTACTCCAGAAACACCTGGATATACATCTTGGAATCAGGGGGAGAAAGTGACTTCCACAGTCTGAGTCAGTACTGGGGCTGCTGTAACTCTGATGGAACAACCACATTTTAAAATGCAAATACCGCAACAGCATCCATTCTTCTGAAATTTATGTCCTGAGAGGCACAAAGAGACATTGAATCTATTTAAAAATTAAGAAAACAATGCAAAGTACCTTAATTTCTTAAAATCAATAAGAAAAGACTACTTCAGCATCATTAGACCCATAAAATTGATAACATAATCTCTACACACAAGAGATTATTCTTTATTGCAATGCATGAACGTTATCTGAATTTTAAAAGTCATTTTTATTCAGGTGATTGAACACACTAGAGACAACTAGCTATGTGTACAGTAAAACAACAAATGCTAACTATATGTCTGCTTTGTTGTTCAGTCACTAAGTCGTGTCTGACTCTTTGTGACCTCATGGATTGCAGCATGCCAGGCTCCTCTGTCCTCTACTATCTCCCAGAGTTTGCTCAAATTCATGTCCATTGAGTCAGTGGTGCTATATGTCTGCTACTTTACATCATTACAGGAAAATCCTTGCAATAACCCTAAGGGAAAAGTACTCTTCTGATTATTATTCCCATTTACAGGTTTAAAAACAAGCAAACAAAACTGAGGGTTGGAAAGGGAAATTAAGAAGTAATCCAGAACCTGAAAATACCTTCCGCTGCTCCCTTAGTCCTCAGTTATCGGGGCAGTGGTATCAACAGAGAAAAAACACAGTGTCCAGTGCCCTGATATCTTTACAGATCGTGAAAAACAGGGAAGCTGCAAAGAGCTTGCTATCTGAAAAATAAAGCCATTTGCAAATAATGGAATATGGATACCAACCTAAGGACCATACTTCCTCTTCATCTCTTGAGTTTGACTCTAAAATATCACCAAAGAGATGTACAAATTCTGCAGACTCCGTACCCCTAAATCTCTGAAGTCAGCAAGACAGGAAAAAGGTTGAGGTGACCGGGATTATCCATCTCGCTTCCTCCCTGCTAAATCAGTCATTGAGCTGTTACAAATGGATGGAAAAAACCTTGTAATCCTCAGGTGTGCCATTTAACTTGTAAATTATAAGATTTCTAGGACATTTTATATTACAGTTGACACTGCTCCATGGTATGTTCGAGGATATTTTCCAAGAGAAGCCACTCTATGAAAACATTAAAATGGCCTTTTCACACTCTTCATACTACAGAAAAAGAAACAGATCCAGTTACTTAGTTATGCAGCTAATTCCTACCCAAGTTTCAGTCAATTAAGAATCCTCTACAGCCTTCCACAAAACCACCATCATTTCCGTATGGACCCAGAGTCCAGTAACTGCTAGTGGTCAGTTATTTCCATTTGGGCTGTCCGACCCACATACCTTATCGGCCTCTCAGACTGGTGTTCGATTGTATGAAGCTGAACAGAAAAAGGAAAGAGAAAGTATGGTTTGAGTTTTTTAAGTTTATTTATTAACTGACCTAGAAATGATGGTTTTTCTTTTAATGGAACAAAAACATTTGGAAAAAAATTTTTTAATGAAGTAGGACTTTCGAGTCCTACTACACAATGCCCAAAGATGATCCTTTAACATATTGTGAGGATAAAATGTAGGCTCTCATATTTCAGGGTACAGTCAAAATCCTCTGAATTATTAGGCTGTCAGTTGTCTCTTCTGGAAATTCTCATGGAATATTTAGGTAATAACATACCAGCAGCTCCTGTTTAATTGCTGCTAGAGATTGTTTTGTAAATAAGAGAGAAGGTCTCTTTCCAACTAAATTACTTGTCCTCCTAAAATTAAGGATTATATTGCCTCACACAGTTTACAGTAGCCAGGGCATGGAAGCTACCTATATGCTCATGGACAGAGAAATGGATAAAGAAGATATGGTACATATATGCAATGGAATATTGCTCAGCCATGAAAAAAGAATGGAATCGAGTCATTTGTAGTGATGTGGATGGACTTAGAGTCTGCCATACTTAGTAAAGTAAGTCACAAAGAGAAAAATGTGTGTGCTCAGTTGCTTCAGTCATGTCCGACCCTTTGCAACCCCATGGACTGTAGCCCGCCAGGCTCCTCTGTCCATGGGATTCTCCAGGCAAGAATACTGGAGTGGGTTGCCATGCCCTCCCCCAGGGGATGTTCCTGACCCAGAGATCAAACCTGAGTCTCCAGCATCTCACACAGATACTTTACCACTGAACCACCAGGGAAACCCAAAGAGAAAAATAAATATTGTGTATTAATGCATATATGTGGAATCTAGAAAAATGGTATAGATGAGTCTATTAGCAGGGCAGGAATAGAGACACAGACATAGAGAATGGACATATGGACATGGGGAGGGAAGGATGAATTGGAGAGTAGCACTGATATGCTTCAGGTTCAGAAATGGCTGATAAAGGGAGCAAGCAGAGAACAATGCTGGGGAAGTGGCAGTGGGAACACAGCAGAAGCAGCCATGTAAGGGGCTCTCCTTCTCCCGCTTCCCCATCAGGCACAGCAGACACAAGGGTGTCAACTCAGGAATGAGAGTGAGCACGGACACTGGACCACAGAGGCAGGGTTGAAAACTGTCCAAACACAGAAGACCAGGGGATAACCAACATATGAAAACCAAGCAATATAATATACCTCATTAATATAATGGAAAAAGTATATAGATCAGATCAGTCACTCAGTCAAGTCCAACTCTTTGCCACCCCATGAACCGCAGCACACCAGGCCTCCCTGTCCATCACCAACTCCCGGAGTTCATTCAGACTCACGTCCATCGAGTCAGTGATGCCATCCAGCCATCTCATCCTCTGTCGTCCCCTTCTCCTCTTGCCCCCAGTCCCTCCCAGCATCAGAGTCTTTTCCAATGAGTCAACTCTTCGAATGAGGTGGCCAAAGTGCTGGAGTTTCAGCTTTAGCATCATTCCTCCCAAAGAGATCCCAGGGCTGATCTCCTTCAGAATGGACTGGTTGGATCTCCTTGCAGTCCAAGGGACTCTCAAGAGTCTTCTCCAACACCACAGTTCAAAAGCATCAATTCTTTGGCACTCAGCCTTCTTCACAGTCCAACTCTCACATCCATACATGACCACAGGAAAAACCATAGCCTTGACTAGACGAACCTTTGTTGGCAAAGTAATGTCTCTGCTTTTAAATATGCTATCTAGGTTGGTGATAACTTTCCTTCCAAGGAGTAAGCGTCTTTTAATTTCATGGCTGCAGTCACCATCTGTAGTGATTTTGGAGCCCAGAAAAATAAAATCTGACACTGTTTCCACTGTTTCCCCATCTATTTCTCATGAAGTGATGGGACCGGATGCCATGATCTTCGTTTTCTGAATGTTGAGCTTTAAGCCAACTTTTTCACTCTCCACTTTCACTTTCATCAAGAGGCTTTTGAGTTCCTCTTCACTTTCTGCCATAAGGGTGGTGTCATCTGCATATCTGAGGTTATTGATATTTCTCCCAGCAATCTTGATTCCAGCTTGTGTTTCTTCCAGTCAGTCCAGCGTTTCTCATGATGTACTCTGCATAGAAGTTAAATCAGCAGGGTGACAATATACAGCCTTGACGAACTCCTTTTCCTATTTAGAACCAGTCTGTTGTTCCATGTCCAGTTCTAACTGTTGCTTCCTGACCTGCATACAAATTTTTCAAGAGGCAGATCAGGTGGTCTGGTATTCCCAACTCTTTCAGAATTTTCCACAGTTTATTGTGATCCACACAGTCAAAGGCTTTGGCATAGTCAGTAAAGCAGAAATAGATATTTTTCTGGAACTCTCTTGCTTTTTCCATGATCCAGCGGATGTTGGCAATTTGATCTCTGGTAAGCATGATACTAATGCAGAAAAAGCTTTTAACAAAATTCAAGATGCTTTTGTGATAAAAAGAATCAATAAACTATAAACAGAAGGAAACTCCTTCAACATGATAAAAGCTGTATATGAAAAGCCCACAGGTAACACTATATATGTGTTAGCCACTCAGTCATGTCTGATTCTTGGTGACCCCATGGACTGTAGCCCACCAGGCTCCTCTGTCCATGGAATTCTCCAGGCAAGAATACTGGAATGGGTAGCCTTTCCCTTCTCCAAGGGATTTTCCCAACCCAGGGATCAAACCCAAGTCTCCTGCATTGGAGGCAGATTGTTTACCATCTGAGCCACCAGGGAAGCCCTGGTAACGCTAAACTCAATGCTAAAAGACCAAAAGCATTTCCCACTAAATCAGAAATAATACAAGACACCTACTTTCACCACTTTTACTCAAATAGTATTCAAAGTTCTAGCCAGAAAAATAGATAAGAAGAAGAAATTAACAGAATTCAGATTAGAAAAGAAGTAACATTATTTCTGCTTGCAGATGTCATGATACTATATGTAGAAAATTCTAAAGATAAGACACACAAGCACGACTGTTATAAGAAATAAATGAATTCAACAGAGCAGCAGTATACAAAGTCAACATGGAAATTCAGCTATATTTCCAGCAATGAACCATCCTAAAATGAAGTAGAAAAAATTTCTATTTACAGGTCAATTATTTCACATGGTGCATATTCCTTCTTCGATACTACACAGTGACTGTTGACTTTGTTGTTGTCTGTCTGTCTTGGTTAGGCTTTCCTTGAAAGCAAACCTCAGACAAACAGGTACAGGCCAGTTACCTAGGAAGTGATTCCAGGAATCAGGAATGAGGAAGGAAGGAGAGTGAAGGCAAGAAGGAAAGAAGAAGGCAAGAAGGAAATACCGGCTGATGAGCACCATCAAGGTTGCTGCGCGGATGCCAGTTTGATGAAGACGAGATTCCTAAGGTCGAGCACAGAGTGACCTTGCAAGTGTGCCTTGCAAGAAGATAGGTGGTGGGCTTCCTCTCCAGCTTGCATCCCCCACTGGGTCAGGCCACCGGAGCCAGCAACACCTTTCTCTTTTGACCAATTCCCCTCGGAGAAGGGTAGGGAAAAGTCTGCACTCCTTACAGGGGGACTTCCTGAGGCAAGACTATCTACCGAGAGATGGCTTGCCATCAAGGGGAGTAATGGGTAGGGCGGGGCATTTACTAAACTGCTCAGGATCTCAAGTCCTACATTTGAAGGTAACATTTGTCTTCTCTTTCTTGGGATGGAGCCCAAATGCCTAGAACCATATCCAGCACATTGCAACCACTTCATAAATATTTGTGAATGCCTAACGGATTCCAGGCGGAGAAGGCAATGGCACCCCACTCCGGTACTCTTGCCTGGAAAATCCCACGGACGCAGGAGCCTGGTAGGCTGCAGTCCATGGGGTCGCTAAGAGTAGGACATGACTGAACGACTTCACTTTCACTCTTCACTTTCATGCATTGGAGAAGGAAATGGCAACCCACTCCAGTGTTCTTGCCTTGAGAACCCCAGGGACAGGGGAGCCTGGTGGGCTGCCGTCTATGGGGTCGCACAGAGTCGGACACGACTGAAGCGACTTAGCAGCAGTAGCAGCAGCAATGGGCTCCAGGACTGTTGTAACTCACGTGATTAGAAAACCAACATTAGTATCAAAATATTGAAGGTCAGCCAAGATACCAGGTCACCAGAGCCAGGTGCCTTAGAGTAGCGTGAAGTGTTAGTCACTTCAGTCATGTCCAACTCTTTGAGACCCCATGAACTGTAGCCCCCCCTGGGTCCTCTGTCCATGGATTCTCCAGGCAAGAATACTGGAGTGGGTTGCCATTCCCTTCTCCAGGGGATTTTCCCAACCCAGGGATTGAACCTAGGTCTCCAGCATTGCAGGCAGATTCTTTACCATCTGAGCCACCAGGGAAGAGTAGCATAAAGCAAGAACCTAAAAAGGACCAATTACCAGGGGGCCGATGGCTTGGAGATTGAAAACCTGTGGAGCTGAACTTATTCTGACTCCTGCTTTCATCCAAGCTGTGGGACTGCCTAGATGCCATCCTTGTCAGGGACAGCAAGAAGGAGGATCTGTCAGCTACAGACTGGAAGAAAAAATAAAGAACATCCTGTTGGTAGCTGTTAGTTCATCTATGGATCAATTACCTTTTCAACTATTCTGACTGAAGCCTTTAGCTAACAATTTTTTAAAACTGCCTTTGAACCTTTCTTTTTTTCCAGACAATGCGGCTTCCATAAAGACACAATTGGTTGCAAGAAATAAATGTCACACATTGAAGCAGCCTTGTCTTTGATCATTGCTATTTTAATCTTCAACTCAATGGTATTAACATATGCGTTTATTATTGTGCTATTTCGATTATCTCCCTGTACCACTTTAAATTTTATTTTCGCTCAAACGCAAGAATATTCTTTCCATTGTTTCCAATGTTAGGAAAGAAAGAAACCCCTTAAGCTTACTTATAGCCAATACATTAAAAGGGGACCTGATTCGTTTTCGAAGGAGAGGTTTTTGTAGTAGGGAAATGTGACCATCTCTGTTGGCAAATGTTTTCACTGAATTATAGACATCTTCAAAGAAAGAGAAATTCCCCCAAACTATTTAAAATCGTCATAACGGACCTCCCACAAATGATAACTTCTTTAAAGTAGAAATTCCCTTAAAGATGTACAAATCTTCAAAAAAGAATACCCCTCAAATGATTAGAACCTTACCAAACTCCATCTGGATTTGAGTTGCAATAATAGGGGTCAGAACCTTGTCCATACCTAGTAAAAAAAAATACTGTAAGAAAGCACATTTTTTAGTATTTCCAGATGTAGACGGAACATTTTTCGTTTTGAAATACAATGAGAAAACTTTTTCATGCTATTTTGGAAACGATATATAGGCCGAAGCAGGCAGAGAAAGTTATTTGAAATTGGTCAGGCCAAAGACACTTTAAAGCAGGTTGAGTCTGAATTCAGAGCTAGAAACCAGTGGTCTGTCCTCCACTCTTGGTCCCCATCATTTTTCAGGCCACTGTCATTGGTCAGAATAGTGATATTAGATGAACGTTGTTTTTGAAGTTGGGTTCAACTCTAACATGAAGAGTAAAAAGTAACTGAGAGACAATGAAATAGAAAAGCGACAGTTGACTATAAACGAAAGCAGAAAAAGTATTAAAAAGCCATTGTCTGCACCTAGACAGACATGCAGACCCACAAGTACACCCGCACATACCTCTGTTCTCGTTTGGCAAATTGGTCATCTGTGTTTGTTCAGCGATGCATCATTTACAAAAATATTAACGGAAAACAGCCGCTCCATCTTGCTGCCTGTTGGCACATAGGATTCTGTGTCTCCAGTGAACTCTGTTGATCATCTGTCAGAAAGTATATGGAGGTCTCACCCTGCCCCCAACCCCAGTGAACACCCACCCACTCCTGGCAGACGCTGCCCCACGAGCCTCAAAGACTCGTCCTACAGAGCTGTTTTACCTAGTACTTTTTCTCTCCAAAACACCCCTCAGACAAAGTCCGTTGGAAACCAGCAAGAGAAAAATGTGCTTGCATACAAATATTTGCATGTCTACACAAATAATAGTTTTTGAATTTTTATCTTATATCATGCTTTTGTGTGGTGTTAGTGGGTTTTGTTATAGGAATTGGGGGTTGTCAGGTTTTGATTTTGTTTTCCTATTGCTATCAGTGTGGTTTGGTTTTTGTTAGCCAACATTCCTACATCTGCTTTCCTCAAGATTGTCCTTTTCTGGGCCTCTGTCAAGGCATTGCCTTGCTAAGAACTTGCTTGCAAAATCAGTGGCCAGCCACAACCTGCCAGAGCTTAAAACACCGCTCAACCCATGCCCAGAATCTGGAACACACTCTGAAATGTCCCAAGGCAGGACCCTTACAGATGCAAATGAACAAAACAGGAGCTGAGTTCCTCAGCCTTTCTCCCTGGAGCAAAGTTGAAGAACTAGAGACCAACTCTCATAGGGGCAATTTCTCTGGACCTTGCTTTTTTTTTTCTCTTTTTCTTTTATTTTTCTCTTTTTAAAGTAATATTTAAGCACCCTCTCCCTCTCCCACAGAGTCCAAAAGACTGTTCTATATACATCAGTGTCTCTTTTGCTGTCTCGTATACAGGGTTATTGTTACCATCTTTCTAAATTCCATATATATGCGTTAGTATACTGTATTGGTGTTTTTCTTTCTGGCTTACTTCACTCTGTATAATAGGCTCCAGTTTCATCCACCTCATTAGAACTGATTCAAATGTATTCTTTTTAGTGGCTGAGTAATACTCCATTGTGTATATGTACCACAGCTTTCTTATCCATTCATCTGCTGATGGACATCTAGGTTGCTTCCATGTCCTGGCTATTATAAACAGTGCTGTGATGAACATTGGGGTACACGTGTCTCTTTCCCTTCTGGTTTCCTCAGTGTGTATGCCCAGCAGTGGGATTGCTGGATCATAAGGCAGTTCTATTTCCAGTTTTTTAAGGAATCTCCACACTGTTCTCCATAGTGGCTGTACTAATTTGCATTCCCACCAACAGTGTAAGAGGGTTCCCTTTTCTCCACACCCTCTCCAGCATTTATTGCTTGTAGACTTTTGGATTGCAGCCATTCTGACTGGCGTGAAATGGTACCTCATAGTGGTTTTGATTTGCGTTTCTCTGATAATGATTGATGTTGAGCATCTTTTCATGTGTTTGTTAGCCATCTGTATGTCTTCTTTGGAGAATTGTCTATTTAGTTCTTTGGCCCATTTTTTGATTGGGTCATTTATTTTTCTGGAGTTGAGCTGTAGGAGTTGCTTGTGTATTTTTGAGATTAGTTGTTTGTCAGTTGCTTCATTTGCTATTATTTTCTCCCATTCTGAAGGCTGTCTTTTCACCTTGCTTATAGTTTCTTTTGTTGTGCAGAAGGGACCTTGCTTTTTTTAAAAAAAAAAAAAATTTTTTCTCTGGCTCTTGCCTTTTTAAAAAAATTTTTTGACTACACCCCATAGCACATGGAAACTTACTACCCTGATGAGGGATTGAACCTGCTTCCTCTGCATTGGAAGGTGGAGTCTTAACCACTGGACTACTAGGGAAATCCCTGGCACTTATCTTTTTCCTTCATGAGCCCTGTCTACTTAAGGGCTATTTGTTGGGTACACACATCAGCCTAAGGCAGGCAGCAGGCACTTCCAGGGGGGTGGGAACAGCTGGGTTCTGAAGCCTGAGTGGGCCAGGTCCAGCCCAGAGGAGGGGCTGCACCATGGAGGTGGAGCACCTTGAAGGCATCCCAAATGATTCCCCATCCCAGAGCAGAAATCCTCTACTCCTAAAAGGAGGATAACAATACTGACAAGTCAATGGTTGTTTGGGGGTCAAATAAATCAATGAAGGGGCTAAGTTTAGGAATGTGCAGGACCTGTAGGAAATGATCAGCATGACTGTTCCTTTGACCCCAGCTCTCGGCCTTCAAGTTCTCCCCTGGAGATCTTGTCCCTTCTGTTCAACTCTAATTTCTATGCTTCACAGACTTTTCCCATCACTCCCAAGAAGGGGCACGGTTTTCTCTTTTCCATGGCATGGAGAAGTGAGTTTGAATTTCATTTTTTGGTGTTCCGTTCATCTTAGACCTGGCATCCTTCTCATTGCAGAATTCTTGGTGCAGTGCTTTGAGCAAAGCTAAGTCCACAGGCTTGGGGACTAAGCCGGTGGTGGTGGCTCCTGTGAGCTCAAGAGGGCCAATTGCTAGCAGTCAGGATTTTTGCGGGCTGGCACTAAACCACTGGTAGCGTGAAATGGGCCATGTGCTGCGAGAGGAGTACTTATACCATGGAAATTGCAAATGCTGCAAATCAGGACATTTTGCTGCGGTGTTATGTTGTTGTTGGGGGATTTCTGAGAGACAGTCTACCTGCACTGCACCCTGCACCTCCTCTGCCTCATTTTTCATCTGGCAACATTCTCCTTTAGCCAGCTCTCAGCCTTGCCACCACCCAGCTCCTAAGTTTTGGAAGGTATCCTGACATTGAGTTTCCAGATCCAGCTGTGTTGCCTGGGAAATCTGAGCTGGGGCATTTTCAAGCATATGGTAGATACCACCGTCCTCCTCGAGCGGAGACTGACCCCTGCAAGCAGAACCAGGAAGGCTGAGGGAGGAAACGAAGGTTGGGAAAAGAGGGACGAGAAGGAGTGTGTGCTTCACAGTGGAAGGAAGAGAGGTCAGGAGAGGACCTTGGCAGGAGGTGTTCAAAAGAAACCTCCAAGTGGTCCTGGGAACAGAGCCCATGTCCAGACCTGCACCCAGGGCTTGAGGCAAGAAGATTCACAAGGCTCCAAGAATGGAACTGTTTTCTTTCTTATGTTTTTCTTTTTCTTTTTGGCCGTGCTGTGCAGCGTGTGGAATCTTGGTTCTCCTATCTAGGATGGAACCCATGCCCCATGCATTAAGACTGGAGAGTCTTAGCCACTAGACCAGGGAAGTCCTGGGAGCTGTTTTCTTTGTCAGACCTTTCCCCCATGGTGTGCCCTGTTTCCTGGGTTTCCTTCTTTGAACAGCCCCTGTTGTCAAGGAACCCATCAAGGAAACTGGAAGAGAGCTGAGAGGTACAAAGGAACACACCTATGCTGCTCTCTCCTTTCAGTGAATCTTTGGACAAATGACTCAGACCCACCCCTCCTCAACAACCCAGAGCCCGGAGATGCCATTACTTCTGGCCACCTCTTTCCCTCTTTCTTACAAGAAACTCCAAGGTGTTGATCAAGATGACTAACCATGTGGTGCTGTGATGGTTTAGGCTCTTCAAGCATCAACTCAAAGTCTTATTAACTCAATTTCATTGTCTACAATGAAAACTTGTCTACCATCCACTGCACTGTTTTTCTCCAGTTTTGATCAGTTATTTGCACAGTTCAAAAATGTAAATTTTCCCCCCTCTTCAAAATAGCTGCTGAAGAGAACTTTTAAATCCCTGTTTTGAACAGGAAGACAGCCAACTCATCAATAAAAAATGGTCCCCAGTTTTCATGTGGGAGATAATGATAAAAATGGGTTCTTAAAAGGGAATCAGCAAGTGTTCAAGTTCACTGTGGTTGTTTCATTTTTATCCAGATATTTTCATTCTTTAACTGAATTAGCAGGCCATCAAGTTCAGCTTCTCTTTCTTTCTCCAACTCACCTATGAATGATAAGCTTCATCAAAGAAGGGCAGAGATTTTCCCAATGTACTTGTGGCAGGTGATGAAACACGTTCATCGTTTGTTTCAGCATAAGATCACCTGTTCATTGCCACCTGCCAACTGCCACCCAGCAACCCCCAGATGGACCAACCCAATCCCATCTCCCCCAAGACACTGTCGTGTTTTTCCTGACAGAGCCTCCATCTGCAGCAGCCCTGGCTCTTGTTCAGATGTGCAATTTTCAGAAACCATATATATAAGCAGGTATCTCTTTGGCAGTGGAGGTCTATGCAGCTTTGTAGTTTCCTCAGTATATTTTTGTACCCTCTGTCATGAGGACCAGAGGAGAAACAGCATCTCTGCCCTAATCAGTCTCACAAAAATACTTGGCACACTTTTGCTGGCTGTGTAGACTTGACCCACCAAGGGCTGTCATTTAGAAAGAAACGACTGACTTCTTGGTGGGTTTCTTCAGACTGTTTGTTGTGTGAGAGGTCCAGATTTCTCCTCTCCATTCACAGACTCTCCCATGAGTCCAAGAGTCCCTCCAGCTGTCCTTCTCCTGGGAGGGTGGCTCTAATCCTGTCTGGACTCCTTTGGTTTAAATGTGCCATTGGATTTAAGCATGTCTCTCCCCTTTTCTCACATCCACCCAAATAAACAAGGAATGATCAGATGTTTCCTTGGTTCTAGACCTGTGCTCCAAAAGGCAGGAGACCAAAAAGTTCTTCTCACATTTGACTTTTACAACATGAGTGGTTTTCTCCAAAGCAATCTGGTTCTCAAACATAGTGGAGAATCTTCCAAGGAATTCAGACAAAATTAGCCTTCAGTTTGCTTACCCTCTGCTACAAAATATTCCACTGTGTGGAACTCCTTTTGAAGGGAAAAACTCAAACCTTGACTAATTTTGAGATACACATTACTTAGCAAATCAGTGATAGGGGAAAGTGTATATTGGGGATCTTTGGTTGCAAATAACAAAGGCAATCATGTCTAAGTCTAAGCAGAGAGCAGGAATTTTGGGGAGAGAGACCATATATCTTGCAGCCTGGATGGAAGACTGGAGAACTAAATGGAAATAATACAAAACCCAGGATAAGCTATAGGAAACCTTAGGCACTGAGACATCAGGAATTAATTGATTCCTTCATCCAAATGACTTTGAAATGAGTAAATTCCATCATTTTTTCCCCCTGGGTGCATCTGTGTTAGAGTCAATGTGACTTAAGTAAGAGTCTGGCTCAAGTCAGGTTCTTGGGTGGCTTGGCAATTTGTTCTAAGGTGGTGAGATGGAAGAGCTAGAGGAAGGGACTTTGGGGGCCCCACCTGCTTCCCTGATAGAGAAGGAGGTGGCCTGTATTTTCCCTCATTCCAAAATGACATACCATGGAGGAAGGGTAACTCCCCAAAAGGAATAAACTTGGGGCGTTGTTTGGAAGGGTAAATATGGTGGACAGTCAAAACCAACAATGACATACGTCCTCCAAAACCGGACACTAGGCCTCCCAGATGCCCCAGCACATAGGCTACATCCAGGGTTAGCCCTACTTTCTGAAGCATTAGCCCCCAATTTTTGGAGTCTTAGGAGATAAGAGGTCCTGCTCTCCCTGACTCACACTGTCTATAGAAGCTTCCTTTGTAGCCACAAGATCACAAGCACTGTGTCAACTACAAATCAGCACTTGCCACGGGCACTCACCATCTACCTCTACAAGGATTAAATCATGTGCTGCTGTAGCTGTTGACTGTCAACACCCCTGAAGGGAGTTCAGGGTGGAGAGCAGCAATGAGGCCCTCTGTGCTCTGGAAAAACTGGCAGGATAGATCTTCAGATAGCTAGGTATTTTCAGGAGCCAGTTTTACGAGCCCAATTCTTACATCTCCTCATATCTAGAAAACCCTAAATTTCTTCGCGGTGACGTCTGCTCCTTGTGACTAGCAGAAACCTTCTGCTAAAATATGTGCTTGATTGCATGTATTCCCCCTTCACCAAAATCACACATATACTGAAGCATATCCCACCCCACCCCGACCTCTTTGGAGCAGTTTCTCAGAGCTATCTGAAATGCTGTCTCCTGGGCTAGAGTCTTCATTTTGCCCCAAATAAAATGTAACTCACAATTCTCATGTCGTGCATTTTTAAGTGACAACTGCACCAGCCCCTTGAATGGCATATTGGTAGGTAAGACCTGGGATTACACTTATGCATTGAATAAAAGAGGGAAGTAAACAAAATAAACAGGGAAAGCGAATCACGGTACATTAAGAGGGAAGGTAGGGGCCAGGACTAGACTGCCCTGGAAGGGAATGAGGGGAAATCTAAGGGAACTTCTTGGAGGATTCAGAATTAGTCCTCCAATTTTTAGGCAAGAAAAAGACTCAAGTTCATGGCTGTCCACAATGAAGGGAGGGTGGACCATGGTTTGGGGCCAATCAAAGGTATGACACTAGGGGTGTGTTGAGGCTACAAGAAGAGTGGTTTGAAAGAAAGATAGGACTTGGGTTGACCCAATACTGTGTTGTCAACAGGCTTAATAGGAAAACCAACCGTGGGGCAAGGAGTTACCAGAAATTCAAGCCCATTGAATCAGACAGGAGGCTCAAGGTCACTGCGTCTCATCAACTCAGACAAATTAGTGGAGCCCTTTTGCTTTACGAATTTATAAGATTCTCAGCCAGAGGAATCTAACACCCTTTTGTTGCCCCAAAACTGGCCAGCTGCAATAAAATCACAGTGTTCCTCATCCTCCAAACTTCCCAACCTCTGCCAAAAAAATAATAATAATGATTGCTGATATTGCTATTTTGTGCACTGGATGAGCGTTTCCAAAAACAATAACAATTAATTTTCTCTGGTGGTGTTAGCCAAAAAAGCAGTGAGGTGCCAGGTTTCCATGATCTTCTTAGATCATCTGGCGCCTGTGAACAATGGCTGCGAGGAACCAGCCCTCAGAGGCTAGTAAAGCTGTGTTATAACCCCAACGTTTGGGGTTTCACATCTTGGCCATCCCACATCACAGCAGGTAGAAAGCCCAGGATGGAAAATGTCAGCCTGGATACAAGTTTCCTCCACAGAAATATTGCCTCCACATAGCAGAAATCCTTAGAGATCTTCTCTGTATAAAGCTTCAAAAACACACCAACCTTGGCTTCAGATGCTTTTTTGACGCTGCTCCAGACATATTTAAGAAATGGGTCTAATTTTGAAGGATATATTTGGGCAGCCAACCAAGGCCTAAAAGGAATCAGCTATCCTGATTTTATGTAAAAAGAATTTTTTTAAATAAAGGCAGCCAAAACTCTGAAATTTCTGAAGGCATTTATACCCATCTGTCAGTTCTTTTTTAAAAAATATATGTATTTATTTGTTTTTGGCTGGGCTGGGTTTGCACTGCTGTGTGAGCTACTCTCTAGCTGAGGTGAGCAGGCTTCTCATTGCTGTGGCTTCTCTTGTTGTGGAGCACAGGATGTAGGCACATGGGTTTCAGTAGTTGTGGAACACAGGCTTAGTTGCCTGCAGCATGTGGGATCTTCCTGGATCAGGGATCGAACCTGTGTCCCCTGCATTGGCAGGCCAATTCGTAACCATTGGACTACCAGGGAAGTCCCTATCTGTCCATTTTTAAATTGGGTTTTCAAGGCACCGTGAGAGCAGTGAGCATGCTACATGGCTCGAGGCAAGGACTTCCCTCTCAGTAATTTCTAAACCATCGCTCTAAAGAGGATCCTACATGTGAGGGGCACAACTTATATCTACTTTCAAGCTTTTTTAAACCCTAGGAAAACCCTTTAAAAAGTAACATTAACAGTAAAATTTGCCAGCAAACAATAAGAGCCTTGTCCTACTTCCCGAAATGAGAACTGAACATCACATTTTTTTCTAAACTTATTTTCTACAGTTATCTTTTCTAAACAAAGGACGGTCAAGATAAAGTATCTAACTTGTTGGATGATAGTCAAGTGCTAAAAGTGGGAAAATGTTTGAATAAAGTTGACTTTTAAAATACCTAAACCAAAAGAAAGAAGAGAAGTCGTTAAGTCACTCCTCTGAGCACCGACTGTGGAAAGGGAATTGAAAAGAATTTTTAAAACAAGTACTTTGGCCACCTGATGTGACAAGCCAACTCATTGGAAAAGACCCTGATGCTGGGAAAGATTGAAGACAAAAGGAGAAGAGGGAATCAGAGGAATGAGATGATTGGATAATACCACCGACTCAGTGGACATGAATATGAGTAAACTCCAGAAGACAGTGAAGGACAGGGGAGCCTGGCATGCTGCAGTCCATGGAGTTGCAAAGAGTTGGACATGACTTAGCAACTGAACAACAACAAGAAACTTGAAAGCAGCTTAAATACAGATTGTAAACAAGGTGTGCATGTACGTGTATATGTACAAACATGATTGGCAAGTACCAAATGCAAGGTCATGACTGCCACCAGTTAGTTATTGAGTGTGTCCCAAGGGGCAGGCTCCACATTACATGTGTTAGCTGTTTGTAGCATTGGCTGGCTGTCCATGCTCCAGCCAGGCTTCCATGGCACTGGCTTCCTGTGGCACTGGGTTCCCATGAGTGCCAACCTGCCCTACTCATAGCACTGGCATTCTGCACTGAGGGCTTCCACTTCCTGCAGAAACACAGCCCCTTACTGGGCAGTTTGTACAGGCAGGGAGTTACCCCTGGAAGCAACCTCAACCAGCAATGAGCAAGCTTTGGTGGATAAAAATTTAAAGTACAGAAAACTCAGTCTTTTCTTTCTGTCTTGGAAAGAAAATTTGCTTCATAATAGAGTGATCCAAATAGTGAAACCTATCAAAGTAGATCCCTCCTGGTTACCTTCTACAGGATCCTTTTCTTCCAAGTCCTTATCCAATGTAATTAGACAGTATTTAGTTATCTATTATCCACTTCTCCCACTAGGCCAGAAAGTCCACAAGAGCAGGGACTTTTTCTGTACTCTACACTGTCTGGTAAATAGTAGCTCAATAAATATTTGCTCAATGAATAAATGAGTGAATAAATTTCACCCCAAAATAGAGTTAGATATTTTCTCATACATGAAGTTCTTGATAATATAAGGCAAATAAAAAATACCAGATATAGATGTTCTTTATCATCTTTCAGATTTAGCTCAACAAAAGACTGAGCCACCAGCTTCTCTGGCAAGAATTTCAAAGATGAAGCATCAGATTCAGGCTTACTTTAATGCAGGTGAGTAAAAGCCCAAGTCTGAGATGCAGTTACATACGGGCACACATAGGGCACATCGCTTGTGGGCACTCGGTAAAATTCCTGGGAGAACTTTTGGACCTTGCAATCAAATGCTTCAATGGACAGGATCAAGATCAGAGGAGAATCTAGCATAGAATAATGGCCACTCTGGCTCCACATGTGTGTGTGGTAGGCTGTGAATCAAAACGACTAGTGGAAGGAAAAATTTAAAATCGTGAGGCCAAAGTGTCAGGTCTTGGTGCCCTCTTATAAGACCTGTCAAAGTGGACAGAGCTGTTCTTCTGCACCTGGCAAGCAAGGACTTTGATGTGGTAACCCAGTGTGGTATGGCCCATCACCCCTTCTCCAGGCCCACATCCATCCCCCAGCTCCCAGGAATCGGGACTGGATGACAGCTCACAGTGACTTTAAGTCCCTGGTCTGCTCAAAGCTGTGCCCCTCCCTGGGGCTGGCCCAGGACAATGAGCAGTCAATGTGGAGATTTAAAGCCCAGCCCTGCCTCTGAAGGGCCATCTGAGCCCCAGAGTTCCCCAGGGCAGGACCAACATCTTGAGCAGTGGGCCCAAGCTCAGAAGGATCCCACACTTGCTTTAATGCTCCATGGTCACCATCCTGAAATTCTTAATCATCTTATTTTTGAGTTTGTGTTTCCTAATTGAAGTTCATGGGGACCACAGAGTATGCACTTGAGCAGAGGAGACAGGTAAACTATGGTTGGTCTCCTTTAATGCAAATTGTCACCTGTCAACTACAAATTGGCACATGCCATTGGGAATTGCCATGTACGTCTACAGGATTAGATCATGGGCTGCTAATCTCCAACACTCCCTGAAAGGAGTCCAGGGTAGAGAGTAGAAATGAGGCCCAGGAAACTGGCAGAACAGGTTTCTAGATAGTTAGATATTTTCAGGAGCCGATTTTATGAGACCAATTCTTGCATTGCCTCATATCTAGAAAAGCACTAAAATCCTTCATGGTGACAACTGCTCCTGGTGACCAACAGAAACCTTCTGCAAAAAAATTTGTGCCTGATTGCATGTACACCCCACCCACCAAAATCACACACATACTGATCTTCCCCCTTACCTCTTTGGAGAAGTTTCTCGGAGCTATCCGAGAAACGCTGCCTCCCAGCCTCTAGTCCTCAATTTGCCCCCAAAAAACGTAACTCACATTGTGCGTTTTTTTTTTTTTTTAAGTCAGCACACCCAATTTACCTGTAGGGTTCTCAACTCCCAGCAGCACCCAGGTGTTTTGGGGGACCAGGATGCACAGGTGGCCAGCAAGACTGGGTGCAAATTAAAGTTCAACACATCACATTCACAGCTAAGGAAGCGAGTGTGCTGACAACCTCCAGAGGCTGCCTGTTCCCTTCAAACCAGAATTTGCTTCAAACACAGAAAGAAGGAAGGGCTTTCTAAGAAACATACATCCCACCATATCCTTTATTATACTGGCTAGTACGCAGTATTAGACACTTGTTTCTCCTTTCAGAGTATTAGCAGAAAATGCATAAGTCAATCGTGAAAGAAAATCCACCAAGTCAGTTTTGTGCGGCATTTCCGCTACTCTGATAAGAAGGAAATAAATACATAAGCTTGCTTGAGCTACGAATACAAAATGTGTGTTTTGGTGATTCTCCATCCAAGTTAAATGCTCTCATGCTTGCGTTTAAAACTGGCAGTGCATAATATGGGAAAATTCATGCTGATGGTTAAACATTTCATTTTTTTTTCCTTCGCTTAAAACAGAAAATAAAAATCACCATGACAATTTGAGAGATGATCGAAGAAAGGAAAAAATGTGTATTTTAGTGTCTGCTCTTGGAACCAGGGGCCTGCACTTTCCTTGTGCTCTGGATCCATACGTCACAGGGCCAGCTCTGCTCCCAGGGACCTGCTCCCAGGACGGGTGGAGGCCTCGGTCACACCTTCTGCCCAGCCTCACCTCCCATATTTCCAGAGGCTGCATCTCCCCCCAGACCCTTCCACAAACTCTTCTCTGTCTTCCATAATATTTGTGGATGGTGTTTTGCAAAATGTTTCCAAATAGCTATGGGGTAAGGAGATGAACACACACTTCCACAAAATTCTCATTCAGTCTCCGTCTTTTAGTAGGAGAAAAATATAACAATTTTCTGTCTAACATTTGCTAATAGTTTTTTCTTCACTATTGCCTCCCTTAGTGGTCAGGAGTCCTTTGAATTTTTCTTCCTTTTCCTAGCAATCATTCTTTATTTTGTGCTGTGACTTACATGGATTATAGCTCCTGGTTTCCTAGACAACTCTGTGAGGCTCTGCCAGGCTGAGGTGGGGAGTAATGGCCCCCACCAACCACCTCCATCCCCTTCACCAGGCTCCATTCTGCTGGGATCACCCCAGGGGTCACTGGGGGTGAAGTTTGGAAGAAACCACAGCCCTGAGGGCAGCAGTGGTGTTGACAGAATCCTAGAGGGACAGCCTTGCAGCCTATGCTATTTGAAAAAACAATACCTCAATTTAAGAAACAAAACAGGGGCCATTTTTAGCTTTTTTGAATGATCACAATGTTTTACAACAGTTCTAGGGGTTTACAAACTGCTTTAAAAACAATCCTAAGGGTTCCCAAGTCCAAGGGAGTCTTAAAGAAAGACACAGCCCTCAAGGCTGGGCCTCAGACTCTAGCTCTTCTTTGTCTGGGAACTGCTCACTGAGTCTCACTCGCTGGTTTTCCTGAGGACAGGAACCTTGTGGCTGAGCCAGGATCGGGTATCTTAGCTGGGTTCCTGGGGAGTAGAACCTGAGACCTTGACCAAGGTCATCAAGAGATGCTTTACCGGCTCATTCTCAGTGCTCCAACTGCTAGGTGAGCCACTGTGAAATGCCTGCTGTATATCAGGTCTGTGCTGAGGAGGCCCTGGGGATACAGTGGTGAACAAAACAAGAACAGTCCCTGATGTTTTGTTTTGGTTTTTGTTTTAAGAAAAAATTAAAATAGGGAGAGTAAGTCCACTTCTTGTGGTGGTGGTTGGTTTTGATGTTTTTAATAAAGCATATAAGCTACAATAGGGAAACAACCTTAGGGAAGAGAAGCTTAATCACAAGGCAATTGTAGGAGAAAAAACAGAAACACTCCCTGATTCAGGACTGATGTAACTCAAAACTGTTTGTGTGACGCCTTGAAGTGTTCTGAGTCTAGAGGATATATTTTAATTACAGTTTTACATATTTTTATAAAGAATCCAAAGTTCATCTTCCTTATGAAGGAACTGAGTTGTGATTTTTGCACCCCTAAAACCCACACTTCGTGCACTTTTTAATTGATAATAAGGCAACCAAGTCCCAGGATGGTAGCATTATCTGTCATCTTCTTCAGTCTAGGATAGATAGGTAGAGATCTCTGCATTCATAATTCTTAAAAGTCAGTGCATAAAGTACATCAGGTGTATGGAAAATTGTAAAGATAAACTTTGATAGAAGACCAGTTCTCTCTCATGGTGAGTGCCCGAGTGATTTAATTTTCTTCCTCACTCTTATATACATTCTTTAGTTTTTCTTCAATGAGCACAATTGCTTTACTGTTCAGAGAAAAAAGCAAGTGAAGAAATAACAAAGACAGTGTGTGCAGATACCCTACAATCATAGCCATGTAAAAATGTGTGCGCTCATGAGAAACGGCATCCACTGGGGTGAGGGGAGGGGACAAGAGGACTATGAATACGTCTCTTTCTCTTATGGTTTTCCTTTTTCAAAATTCTTACTTCAGGTAGGAATGTCTTAAACTTCAAGTGAGAGAAAACTAGAAGATCAGCAGAGTCTTCAGCTGCAGATGACGCCATGAGGGTCCAGACTCTGTCCTCCCTCTGATCCCCTCCCCGGGTCAGCACTTGTCCTGCCTGCCATGTGCACCGCATCCTCACTGCAAGTAGGAAGCAAAGACAGAGAAATAAAGGGCATCCTTTCCCCACACGTCTGTGTCTTCAAGGAAACCAGTACTTCTCAGAGTCTTCCAGAAGATTGTCTTTTACATGACCTTGGACAGAATTAGATGTCCTACCATCATCCCAGAATAAATTCTATAGACAAGGTCAAGTAAGGCACCAAGATGGGTTCATACCAGCCTTGTGCAGTGGAACTTTTTCTGATGATGAGATCTACTCCACGTCATCTGCTGCATGGTGGCCACTAACCATGCATGTCAATTAAGCTCTTGAAAGGTGATCGATGTGATGAAAACCTGAATTTTTTATTTTGTTTACTTTTCATGAATGTAAATGACTTCAGGCAGCAACTTAGTGGACGGTGTATGTGTGCATGCTCAGTTATTTCCAACTCTTTGGGGGTCCCATGGACTGTAGCCTGCCAGGCTCCTCTGTCCATGGAATTTTCCAGGCAAGAATAAAGGAGTGGGCTGCCACTTCCTCCTCCAGGGAAACTTCCCTACCCAGAGATCGAACCTGAGTCTGCTGTGTCTCCTGAATTGGCAGGCAGATTCTTTACCACTGAGCCACCTGGGAAGCCCAGTTGGACTGTCGTCAGTTTAGACAAATCACAATTTATCCCATCTCCTACTGGAATCGAATTCGAAAAAAAAGCAGGAGAAGAAGCCGTGGTTGTTGGATAGAACCCACCAACACCATGTTAAATCAAACTTAGTAATTTTACTGGGTTTTTTTCTTACTTTTTTTTATATCTTGGGTCAATTTATTGATTGATTTCTTACTTTTTGGATGAGAGGCACGTGGGACCGTAGTTGCCGACCAGGGATTGAACTTGTTTCCCTGCAATGGAAGCTCAGAGTCTTAACACCTGGACCACCAGGGAAGTCCCTGAACTTTTATTTTCAACAAAAACAAAAAATAAGGCAGGGCTTCAAGTACCCTGAGTTTGAGAATTCTGCACACTTCTCCATTTCCAGAAACAAAACTGAAGTAGACATAACACGTGCTAGAAAAAAAGGACTGGCTTTTCCAGTCCAACTGTAGCTGAGTATTGGGCTTCCTGTTGTGTTATTGATAGGTGAGAATCAACTTAGTCTCCACATAAGATGTGGGTACTATGGGATGCTGGCGGGCTAAAGGTAACTGGATTAGCGCATCCAAACTGCATTAAACTGTCAGTTTTAGCCATGCCCGTACCTGTGTGAGGCTCTGACCCTATAGTGGGTGTTGGTCTCATCTTCCTCTCTTGCATCCCACGACAGCTTACCCCTTCTGAGGAGCACATGCGAGCTATGGGGACAAACACTTCCATCTGGAAACCCATAAGTCTAACAACTGGTTTTCATCACCACCACCTGAACCTGAAGCCCACCGTGGGGAACCAAGTTTCAGTGAGACTGTTGCTGGCCAAAATCTTGGCTTTCTCTGCCCACCAAAGCCAAATAAGAAATACAGAGGCAGCACCTGGAGGAAATAGAAAGGTAGCTTTAATTCTCAGCTGGCGGATAGGGGAACACAGTAGATTCATGCCTCAAAAACTGTGCCCCCCTTCTCCATGAGAAGTCTAGGGGCTTATATAAGATGAGGGCTCACAGTCAGGAGCCAGTGATGAGGAACAAAAGTGTTTAGGACCTTGATTTCTTCCTCTTGCATTTTTTCAAAAACAGTCATAAGCTGGTGTCTGTAATCCAATAATTGAGTCTGGCAGTTCGGTGGCTCTGTGGCCTTCTTTCTGATGTGTAAAAAGAAGAATTATAAGGGGAAGAGTTTTGTATGGATAAACACCAGATGCGGGATGTATTTAGCATAAAGTCCAAGGAAAATAGGTGCAAAGTGTAGTTTTTGCAGAGTTAGGTCCAGAAAAGCAAACTTAGTTACAGACATGCAGAGTTAGGAGCAGTTAAAGTAAAAACAACTAGCCATGTTCAAGCCTACTCACTGTTCTCTTTTATCCTCCTTGTTCTCAGGAAAGGAAAAAAAAAAAAAAAAAAAAACCCATTCCTCTTTTTCCCTTTTCACTACAACAAGACTTGGACTTCCTCCTCTCTCCAGAAGCTTAGGTTTCTGAAAGTAATTATGAAGACAGAGCTTTGTATGTAAAAGCTTATTAAGGACCAAAACCTATGAAATGTAAGGGGAGAACATGGGAGGTGGCAGAGGAGAAAGTCTAGTTGAAGTTTAGTCGTGGTAAAGCTTGAGCATCACAATGGGGACCTCCAGTCACCACACATCAGACAGAAGCTGCCAGACTTGTAGTCTCTTTTTCGTAGACAGTCACAAGGTGCAGACTAGCCTGGGGAGACTGCGTGCTCAGGCAAGACTGCTCTCTGGGGCTGAGGAAGACCCTGCAGGAGTCCTCATCTGGAGACCCCCCTCTGCTCACATCTCCACAGCTGGAGGCACATCCTGCCTTGAAAAGGAGTCTGAGCAGTGCATCTCTGTGCCTGCAACACATGGCCAGGATAACTTCCTTTGGGCATCTTTATGGAGCGGAAGCACAAAATAGCCCTTTTCTGAAGAGTTAATGAAGCCATCTTTGTGGCTGCAGTTCAATATGTTTGACCAAACTGCCCGCTCTTCTAAGTAGGTCTGGAGTCCACTGCATGCTCGCACCCTAGAGGGCAGTCAAGCCTTAGGCTGGATTTTTTTTTTTTTTCTTTAATTTCTGATGTGGTTTTTTTGGTTGCATCATGTTCCAAGTTGTAAATCTGCACATTGAATGGTCAAAATGATCTATTGAATTAACTGCTTTTCTCCATTCTACTTCCAGGAGCCCTTTCAAGAAATGTTACCCAACTGTTGAAGGTCTTTTTTAAAAAAATGTCTATTGTTCTTTTCCCTTGGCTGTTTTTATATGCACACACCACATACGTTCAGCTGAGTGCAACCATCTACTTTGGGAGACACATCAATTTTAATAAGCGTGTGATGATTTGCCAAATAGGCAGTAAAATAGCTTTCTAAAATTTTTTATTGTGAGAGAAACCTCATCAGTATCTATTTGAATATGCATTCAATCAGTAAGAATACTTAATGAATGCTTATTAGGAAGATGCTTTCAAACTATGCTTTTAAACTGTGGTGCTGAAGAAGACTCTTGAGAGTCCCTTGGAGTGCAAGGAGATCCAACCAATCAATCCTAAAGGAAATCAGTCCTGAATATTCACTGGAAGGACTGATGCTGAAACTGAAGCTCTAATACTTGGGCCACCTGATGGGAAGAGCTAACTCATTGGAAAAGACCCTGATGCTGGGAAAGATTGAAGGCAAGAGGAGAAGGGGGAAAAAGAGAATGAGATTGTTGGATGGTATCACCAACTTGATGGACATGAGTTTGAGTAAGCTCTGGGAGATGATGATGGACAGGGAAGCCTGGTGCACTGCAGTCCATGAGATTGCAAAGAGTCGGGCACGAATGAGAGACTGAATAACAACGTTACGAAGAAGAAATGTCTCCCTCATGCTTCACACTGACCTGCTGTGCAAAGCCCTTTTGCATTTTATTGCCTTTTACTCCTGCCACAGCTGAGGAGGTGAGAATAATAGGAAAGAACATCCTCATCCCACAGACCAGATGCTTCCCTCAGAGCAGCTGAGTGACTGAAGGAAGACACCAACCCCCAGATTACAAAGCAGCCTCTCATTCCCAGTTTTCCCAACAAACCCAAGTGTGCAGAGGTGCATTGTAGGACATATGTATTCTTATTGCATTCTGTGCCTGCTCACCCTTGCCAGCGGATTTGGGTGCCGAGAGCTACTGTCATAAAGAAAGAAGAAAAGAGATGGAGAACCAGGAAAACGAGCGAAGGGTGGGTTATCGATCTCTGTGTACAGAACATGATGGGGGATTTCCTTGTGGTCCAGCAGTTAAGAATCCACCTTAGAGAAAAAGCTACAGTCCATGGGGTCACAGAAGAGTCAGATACAACTTAGCGACTAAACAACAACAACAATATATATATATATATATACACGACTGAATTGGGCTTCCCTGGTAGCTCAGCTGGTAAATAATCCTCCTGCAATGCACAATACCCCAGTTTGATTGCTGGATCAGAAAGATCCCCTGGAGAAGGAAAACGCTACCCACTCCAGTATTCTTGGGCTTGCCTGGTGGCTTAGATGGTAAAGAATCTGCCTGCAATGTAGGAAACCCAGGTTCAATCTCTGGGTTAGGAAGATCCCCTGGAGAAGGGAATGGATATGAGTTACATTACTGAATAAACTTTTCATAGCCTACACTCTGTCAGTTGTTCAGAGAATCTGATTCCCATCACCTTGGAAATAAAACATCAAGGTTTTTTTTTGTGTTATAAACATTTATATCTAGATAAGGGCTTAACTATTTCATTAATGGTAAAATTTAAGGAAATAAAGTTATAGCTTCCTTGTTGCAAAGAAGCTCTGTGGTAAAATCTCAATAATTTTGAATATTCTGATGTCTGTTTGATCTTACTCACCCCTCCCCATTATAACATCTACAGTCTGTTGAGAAACTCTAAATCAGATGACCCCTCGGTATGGTGACCACAAATCTCAGAATTTCTGGAGCAGGATCAATTCCCAATATTCTGTCTTTTTCTAGGCAGATATAGTCATAAATCATAACAAAACATTCTTTGGCAGATTGGTTCCCAATTTTTTTGATTCAGAAAATATGGTCACCAGATTCTCAAAACTTCTGGAAGCTTTTCTTAGGAATTGTTCAGGGGAGCTCTGGGTGCTCCCAGAACAGTTTGCCTGAAAATAAATCTAAGTATCCCAGGACCTATTTCCATGTGCCCACAGCCTGTTCCCCTAAGTCTCAGAAGGTCTCTGTGCCTCCTGGCTGGCCCTTCCCATCTCCCACCTAGTCCCCATCCTGACCTGCCCAGCCCGCATGCTCAGCCTCATTCTGAGGAGGTGGTCCTTCCTACCTTCTGCTCTGCAGCACCACTAACAATCAGTGCTGTGTGACTTCACACAGTTTGCAATCCTTTCACAGAACTTGTGGCAAAAATGTTTACACTAAGGCTATCTTAGGTGACATGCCCCAAGAAGCATCCCTTGAGATAAGAGGCTTTTGGGGGAGGTGATCCTAAGCAAGACTGGATGGGATGTGGGGGTCTGGGAAGCTGATACAGGAAAGAGATGGAAAGTGATGAAAGAGGTTTGGAAGGGAGCACAGGGAAGGCAGCTGGGGCTCAGCTCCAGGAGACGGTCTAGAAACTGTATGTCTCACCAAGGGGCGAGGGAACCAGGGCTCTGATCCACCAATTCCCATCTGAGGTCAGTTTAGAGTCACTCCTGGGGGCTCTCACCAACCCCACAAAGAGCCTGCACTACACAAGTCTCCAGAAAGCCCTTAATGAGGCACAACAGTGTTTTCCATAAGAAGCCCAGGAGTGTGTGAACCAAGAGGCCAGTAGTCTCTGCCACGAAAACCAGAGATGTCTGCTGGGCGTGATGAACCTACACTGGGACCAAGTCGCAACCTGGAGAGTTACAAGCTCTAAGTTCATCCATTTCCCCTGACTTAGCCCTCTTGTTATGATAACTGTAACATGTGCTGGACGGACGCGAAGTGAGGCCAAACAAACTGAAATGTTGGAGTTTGGAGCAGAGAAAGGTTTACTGCAAGGCCATGCAAGGGGATGAGGTGGCTCGTGCCCTAAAAAGCCCTGAGTTCCCTGAAGGTTTCTGCAAAGCATTTTTAAAGGGCAGGTATATTGTCACCCTGCTTATTTAACTTATATACAGAGTACATCATGAGAAACGCTGGGCTGGAAGAAACAGAAGCTGGAATCAAGATTGCCAGGAGAAATATCAATAACCTCAGATATGCAGATGACACCACCCTTATGGCAGAAAGTGAAGAGGAACTCAAAAGCCTCTTGATGAAAGTGAAAGTGGAGAGTGAAAAAGTTGGCTTAAAGGTCAACATTCAGAAAACGAAGATCATGGCATCCGGTCCCATCACTTCATGGGAAATAGATGGGGAAACAGTGGAAACAGTGTCAGACTTTATTTTTCGGGGCTCCAAAATCACTGCAGATGGTGACTGCAGCCATGAAATTAAAAGACACTTATTCCTTGAAAGGGAAGTTATGACCAACCTAGATAGCATATTCAAAAGCATTTGCCAACAAAGGTCCCCTCCAGTCAAGGCTATGGATGGATGTGAGAGTTGGACTGTGAAGAAAGCTGAGTGCTGAAGAATTGATGCTTTTGAACTGTGGTGTTGGAGAAGACTCTTGAGAGTCCCTTGGACTGCAAGGAGATTCAACCAGTCCATTCTGAAGGAGATCAGCCCTGGGATTTCTTTGGAAGGAATGATGCTAAAGCTGAAACTCCAGTACTTTGGCCACCTCATGTGAAGAGTTGACTCATTGGAAAAGACTCTGATGCTGGGAGGGATTGGGGGCAGGAGGAGAAGGGGACGACGGAGGATGAGATGGCTGGATGGCATCACTGACCCGATGGACTTGAGTCTCAGTGAACTCCAGGAGTTGGTGATGGACAGGGAGGCCTGACGCACTGCAATTCATGGGGTCGCAAAGAGTCAGACACAACTGAGCAACTGAACTGAACTGAAGGGGCAGGGGTCACGGGGTCTGTGATCAACTTGTGCACAGTTGTCTGATTGGCTGATAGTGGCCAGGACGATGATATCACAGGGGTTCACAGTATCAGTCTTTAGGTTCCAGGAGTCCTGGAGCTATGTGCTCAAGGTCTTCAGTAGTTCTTCCACTTGGTGTGTGTGGAGAGGAGGGGCGAGGGGTCACATCTGCAAAGCAACTCAGGAAATTTGCATCAGATACTATTATCTGGGTACTTCAGAGAGGAGGTACAAGCAGAGGACAGAGGAAGGCCTGGCCCAGGAAGGTCCCACACATTCCGGTTTGGTTACCCTCTGGCCCGATTACCTACTCCCCACAGGATCCTCTCTCCACTGGAGAAAGGTACTCCCCATCCTGAACCTTAGGCAGAGCCTTAAGCTAATAAATAAGTGCTCAGGACCCAGAGTCCATGAGCCATGGATTTCCACTGTGCCTGGACCACATTTTGCTTCCATGGTACAGCAGCCCCGATGTCCCCACAACTGCACATCACATGCTGGACAATCGCTTTGTAATGTTGATTGGATGTGACGCAGCGCTAGGTGTGGTCCTAGCCTGGGGGCTCCGACTCTGAATAAACCTCTAAGCATCTTTGAAGTTTGGTATTTTCTTTCCCTTTCATTCAGGGCTTCTTCTAGGCAGGTGTTGACATGTTTATTATTCACACAGAGGTCTCCAGGATACCATCTCACCAAACACTTCAAATTTATGCAGGAACTTCCTTCCAAGGAGGCCACAGCTCTTCTAAATAAACCACCACTGTTATCACACAGTTTGAAATGCGAGGAAATCGCCATGTGAAAGAAAAGGGGAAGACAGATTTTCCTTTGTGGTTCAGCTAGTAAAGAATCCGCCTACAGTGCGGGAGACCTGGGATTGATCCCTGGTCTCCCTGGGAAGAGAGGGAGATCCCCTGGAGAAGGGAAAGGCTACCCACTCCAGTATTCTGGCCTGGAGAATTCCACCAACTGTATAGTCCATGGGGTTGCAAAGAGTTGAACACGACTGAGCGAATTTCACTTTCACATCTAGAAAAACCGAGGCAGGCCGAGGAGAGCAGTTTTCATAAAGGCTCAAGGCCTTTCATCAAGGGAGCAGGAGGACGGAGGAGTCTGCACCTACAAAGGAGGCAAAATAACAATGAGACCACCCACATGGAGGTCTGTGCGGGAAGTGAGGTGCCTGCCCATAGGCCTGATATGGAACCAGGACACAGTAACTTCAGGCCATCATCATAAGCTGTTAGGAAGCCAGAGTCTTAATGTGCAGCTTCTCCATCACACGAGTCACCTGAGCATCTGAGTAAAACAGGACAGACTTGAATGCATGGACCAGCCACAGCGTCCTCCATTTGGGAACCACAGACCTTCCATGAGCCTTGCATTTCTTCTCAGGGAAGTTATCTCACCAGCATCACCTTCCACAGGGCACGGCTGTGAAGCTTGGAAAAGATGCACATTTTGTGTAGGTGGGGTTCCAGTTTTCAGTCCTTCACTCCCTGCCTCTGCCATGGGACTTGGTGGCCAGAGTGTGTTCCTGGCCCCGTCAGGAGTGGAGTCAGCCACATTATCAGATTTGACCACGGGGATTCTGGAAGATTCTGGTGGAAGTGATGCATGCCAAGGCCATAGGTGCTAGGTGGCCTCCTTTTTTTTTTAAGATAATTTTAGGGGACTTCCCTAGTGGCTCTGTGGTAAGGAATCCACCTGCCAATGCAGAAGACATGGGTTCGATCCCTGGTCCAGAAGACTCCCACATGCCTCAGAGCAACTAGACCTGTGGGCCATGACTGCTGAGCCTGTGCTCTGGAGTCAGTGAGCTGCAACTACTGAGCCCATGAGCGACAGCTGCTGAAACCCACACACCCTAGAGCCTGTGCTCTGAAACAGGCAAAGCTGCCTCAGTGAGAAGCCCCTGCACGCCAGCTGGAGAGCAGTCCCAGCTCACCGGAACTAGAGAAAAGCTCTCACAGCAAGGAAGACTGAGCACAGCCATAAATAAAAAATAAATAAATAAAATTATTTTTTAAAAGAATCTCTTCTTAATGTGGACCATTTTTTTAAGTCTTTATTGAATTTGTTACAGTATTGCTTCTGTTTTATCTTTTGTGGGGTTTTTTTTTTTGGCCACAAAGCATGTGGGATCTTCCATCCCAAGCAGGGGTGGAACCTACACCTCCTGCTTTGGAAGGCAAAGTCTTAACCACTGGATGGCCAGGGAAGTCCCTGCTTTGGCCTCTTGTTGGATTTCCTTAAGTAGGGAAAGATTCCAGCTGTTACCACCATCCAGTCCCATCTAGAACATGTTTTAGGGTTAACAGAAGGGTTATAAAAGCAGTAATAGTTCACGTATATTAAGCTCTTACTGTGAGTCCGGGCCCTGCTCGAAGCCCTTTACATCATTTACGTCACATAATTAACTCCTGACAAGTCCATGAGCCAGAGCTATTGTTATCCCCTTTTTCTACACAGCAACAAAAGCCCATGGAGGACAGGCCACTTGCCTAAGGTCTTCCAAAGGCCATGGGCTCGCAGTTTAAAATTATGTGATCTGACTCCAGGACCAACCCGTTCACCACTGCAAATTACACAGTACCAAGAAATTGAGCGCAAGAAGCACAGAGACGTCTCGGGAGCACAGACCTGTCTAGAAGCCAGGTGCATCATGACAGAGAGCTCCAGGTACCGAGTGAAACCAGCTCTGAACCCAAACCCTGACTGTGTGGTCCTAGGCAGACGATCCGCTAAATGTTTCAAGACCTTAGTTTCCTCACCTGTGCAGCGAGATAACATCAGTCATTCACCACTAGAACGTTTATGAAGATGAAAGACTGACGCCGAGTGATGTTAGTTACTGTCTCCAGGCAGCCAGGCTGGAAGCAGCCCCCAGCAGGGAATCACTGCAGAACCCTGAGCATCTCTTTTGAAGAGTGGAGGGGGGAGGACAAGCGGCAAAAGCCCTGATGACAAACTTTTCCCACCGCTATGCTCAGTCCTAGAGCAGCTCTGATGAGGACAGAACAGCCCTTTGTCCTCTTACTGTAAAAGCCAATTCTGTTGAATTTGGGTTTTCGCTTTTAGATCAGCATCCAAAGGACTGGACCCTGACGTCACTCCTCTCTGCTAACCCACGTTTAGAGGCGCTGAGGATGCCAGGCAGAGGCACAAGGCCAGGGACACGTCAGCGCGGCTGCCAGCGACAGAATGGGTGGCCTCAGCTCCAAGACCAGCCACTGCCTGACGACATCGGGGCCTGTTTGGTTTTCCAAAGAATAAAAATATCATTTATTTTAACACCAACTTCCAAACTGGCAGAGCCACCCTCTCTCCATCTTCCAAGCCATCACCTTATCTTTGCTGGAAAGAAAACATCTGCATCCATCCATTTCACAGACTGCTTATTGGGCTTCCCCGGTGGCTCAGCTGATAAAGAATCTGCCTGCAACGCAGGAGACCCGGGTTCAACCCCTGGGTCGGGAAGATCCTCTGGAGAAGGGAATGGCTACCTACTCCAGTATTCTTGCCTGGAGAATTCCATGGACAGAGAAGCCTGGTGAGCTACAGTCCATGGGGTCACAAAGAGTCGGACATGACTGAGCGACTCACACTTTCACTTTCACTTAGAGGGATGAATCTGTTCTAGAACTCAGGGCTTAGCAGCTTTAAACCCTGACTTGGTGGAAGTCTCTGCTCTGAAGCTTGTATAACTGAAAGTCTCCAGGATGACTGAGAGGCCTGAAGAGTCTCTAATGCACGAAAGGAACACACAATCCTGTGTTCAGATCTGAAGGGGTTGTTAAATTAGACCATCACTACAGGGCCAACCTTGAAATATTGTCCCTCACCCCAGTGCCCTTCCTGAGGTCACCAGCCCAGGGTGACATAGGGAAGTAGGACAGAGTCTATAAATTATGATAACTCTTTGATTTTACTATGAGTTTCTAAGACAACAAAGTAGAAGCTCAACATCCAGAAAGAGGGCCTTGGCTTGCTGGCCTGTAGGCTAACCCTTCAGCCCCAGTTCATCAAGAAGCCTATAAAAAACCTCCACGAACACGCTTCAAGCGCTGCCTGACTCCCCTAATGAATGCAGAAACGTCTGCAGTGAAGGGTGATTTATGGGCGAGGGAATGCCAGGACCCGTCATTTCATCGTTTCTGTAATAAGACCTCAGGGCTGACAACTTTATGAAGCACAGTTGGGGCACCAGTAAGACAGACCACTTCTGAGGGAGTTGCCTCTAGGTTGTTCTGTGCATCTACCCAGATTTCATTTGCAAAAAACACCCCGTCCAAGGTCAGGGATGTATATAAAATCCTACAGTTCCTGCATCTTCATATGCCATTTTTTAGAATCAGTGAAGCAAATTTTATTGAGTGGGGTCTGATGACCCACACGTTTTTTAAATGAGGAAATCTTTCTGTTTAAAAAAAAAAAAAATGAAAAAGAAAGGGAAAAACACACAAACTAACTTCAGATGGTGAGTTTGACCTCTCCTGGTCTGAGACTGGGGAGAAAAAAAAAGAACTTAATTTTTTTTCATCTAAAAGTTTAATAAAAATCATGTTTCCATTATTTCTGTGACTGTGTAAAGTCTCAATGCTCATTTCTCAATTTTGGAAAGAAATCAGCCCCAAGGCTATAAACTAACAGTTATCATCACTATAAATAAAATATTAAACAGTCTGCACTTTCTTTGTATTATGATGAAAATTGCAGCATGCTTTGAAATTACAGGGTGAAATCATTCTTGCAGCAAATGAATCCACACCTCAGGACCCACGAATCTCTAGTTCTCGAGTCTGAAATTCTCCACACTCTGCCTTTGGATCTCATTTTTAGCACTAAAAGGAAAAAAGTTGAGGGGGAAACTCTTTTCCTCTGACAGCTATGGTAAAGGAAAATGATATATAATTGGCACAGATGTGTCCAAAAAGGTGGTTTGCCTGATTGGCTAACAATGAGAAATCTGACTTTGGTCACTGAGAAAACCTCAGTGTTCCTTGGGTTAAGGAGCTTAGAAAGCTTTCCTTTCTCCCTAGTGATCCTTGCCTTGCCCATCCTGGCTCCCCCAGAGAGCTTTGGCTTCCTGTCTCCATCCAGTCTCTCTGCCCATCCACACCTCACCATCAATCCCCACCATCTTCAGAATGGAAAGTTCTACCCATGTCACAAAGCAGATAATCAATCATGGGACAGGCAGAAAAGACAAGAACTTCTTTTTATATTTTTGTTTCCTCTACCTGAATAAGAAACCAAACTTTGGTCCTATTTGTGATGCAAATAAGGGCTGTGGCCTTAGTGGTCGGCATGGCTGGTGGTCACGTGTCACCTCTGTTTCTTGAAGGATCCAGAGGGCAGAGGCGGAAGGTGGTGTCCTTACTCATGGGCTGGTTTTCTGGGTCTTGTGACATTGAAGTTCACATGTGCCCAATTTAGTGGATTTATGGATTATATTATCTGGTTTTAACTATGCTAACCCTTGAAAAATGGCTAGATGGCTTAAAAAAAAAATTCCTGAAAAGTACTGTGGGATCAAAGTTAATACTACTAATGAAGGCACAGCCAAGAGCCAGATGAAGCCGGGCTTGCATGCTCCTTTTTGTTCCCACATGCCTCCTCTGGGCAAATACAAGCTAAAACCGACAGCCCAGGGCAAACCATGGGCCAGCTGTTTAATTACAGAGAGATCTTCTTCCACCCGGCAGAGGGTGTCCCCCTGAATCACATGTGGATGCTGGGCCATTGAGATTTGCAAGACTTTGAAATTTTTTTACCCTCTTTCCTCATCCTTTTTTAATTCCCATTTTTTCTGTGCATTTACTGTCCATAGAGTCTTAAAGCAGCAGCAGAACTTAAGTCATTGACAAATAAGACAAGCTGGAGAGCCTGCTTCAAATTGGTTTACAGATAGGGGTATATATTTTTTAAAATAAATAAAATGAGGGACTTTCCTGGTGCTCCAGTGGTTAAGAATCCACCTTGCATTGCAGGGGAGATAGGTTTGATCCCTGGTCATGGAACTAAGATTTCACATCCCACAGAGCAACTGAGCCCACCTGTCACAACTAGAGAAGCTGTGGGCCTCAAGGAAAGATCCCGTATGATGTAACTAAGATCTCTATGCCACAACTAAGACCCAACACTACCAAATAAGTAACTATTTTGTTGAATAATAACAAAATAAAATGAGAATGAAACCAGATATGCACTTCTCACATGTCTCTTTTGGGATTTCCCCAGAAATTAGAGATGAGGATTCATAAGTAATCATTTACTTGCAAGTCCCATGATATACGGGCATCAAGGGACACAGAGAGATAAGGAAGAAGGTGGTCACAGCCTGGTCCATCATCAGACATGTTATCCTGAGGGCAACAGGAGCTTGACCTCACTGGGGAATTTCTAGAATCACTGTAGATGTGACTGTAGCTCAGCGTCATCCCATTCAAGATGATAGAGAAGGGAGCTAGGGTATTTATACTGGTATGAATATATATCATATATCATATATATATACACACACACACATATATATATATATGGGGTATTTACACCAGTATAAATATTTATAGCTGGTATAAATACCCCAGTGCCCATCAGTCTCTGGCAGACTGCTGCTCCCAAGAGAACTTTAATTTCCTGATCCTTCTGGCCTGTATAGGAGAGCAAAGCAAGCTCTGAGGGCAGAGGAACTCTCCGATAAAGAATTGTAGATGATGGCCATTGGAAACCAAGCCAGTAGGTGCTGAAAGGTGCAGGTCAAGGGGTTTGGATAGTGCTGGACTGCCTCTCAGAGAGGACCTTTAACAACACAAGTCATTTTCACTCACATCACTATGTCTGCTGCTGCTGCTAAGTCACTTCAGTGGTGTCCGACTCTGTGCGACACCATAGACTGCAGCCCACCAGGCTCCCCCCTCCCTAAGCATTTTTCTCACCCCGTAATGCAGGCTTGACATACCTGTGTGGTCTCTCCAAATACAATGTAAGCTCCTTAAGGCAGAAACCCCTCACACATAGTTTTTCCCTCTGGGCCTGCACAGGGACCAGTATACTGAGTGCAGCTAAGCATTTGGGGAATGTTTGTTGAGAATCCACCTTTCCCCATGCAGTCCTGGGAATATTAACAATACCATTTCAGCCCTTGTGGAGGTTACACTTTGTTCATAGATACCTGGACACTTTATCCATCTCTGTTGGCCCTTGAACAGTTAGATTTTGTTATACAATAACCAACCTCAAATTTTTAGCAACATGCAACCACAAGGGTTTATTTTGCTCATGACTTTGTGAGTTTTCTGGGACAACTCTGCCTCAGGCTGCAGCAGTGAAGTCAGATCCACTCCACGGGTCTCTCGTCTTCCTCCCTACCATCCCTGCCCCAGGACCAGAAGGCCAGAGGGCATGTCCCTCTCACCAGGTGGCTGAGGTTCAAGAACAACAGCAGAAAGATGTGAGGCTTCTTAAGGCATAAGCTCAGAGCTGAGATGTTGTCACTATCAGCCTAGTACCACTGGACAAAGCAAACTACAAGTTCATGCCCAGCATCAAGGGGTAAGTAATAGACTGTCCCCATAGAGGTGGGGGACTGCAAGTCCCTTGACAAAGGATATATATGGAGGGGAGGGGTAAAACACCAAGGTAAGTGTACCTATTAACAATTTGAAGCAGAAACATATCTTTAAGAGTTGCTGCTATCATCATTGTTATTGTTATTTCTATGCCCCTTGGAGCTAGTGTAATGCACCTCCACTGATTTTCTGTCCTGCTTCATTCCCTGTGTTTCTGCAGGAGGGATTAATTTTCCTCAGATTGCAGGTGAATTTCTCATGTGCCTTGTCCAATCCAAGCACATCTTCCAAGACACAGTGATTAGCCTGGCTCGAGGATGCTCGAAGAATCTACCTATCTTTCTGAGATTGCAGGTTACATTTCTCTGGAGTTGCTGGGGCTATCTTCCTAACTAAAACTGGGAAGCAGAGACAACACAGGAGAGAGCAGAGGGTCAGCATACGGCTGTCAGTTTGAGACCTTGGCTCCTCCATGCCCGCACTGTCCAAATTCCTTGATGGCCCGAGAGTGAGGACACTTCCAAGGTTGGTTCTTCAGCTGCCTGTGTTAAAATCATAACAATAACATTGACAGTGCTAAGCAGATGAACCCGTTCCTCGCCTAAACCCACACTGCAATGCATCTCCTTCTCTCTTACATCACAGTCACTGTCTCTGTGTCTCAAATTATTTCCACCCAGACGTGGCAACTATACCTTCAGGAAAGTGCTTTTTGAAATATCAATTTGCCTCTTTGAGTCAAACCTGTAAGAACGATACTGTTATCTTTTTTTGCAAATAAATAAACAGAGATTCAAAAAGTCAAGCCCCCTGGCAAGGGCACGTGCGCACACACACACACACACACTCACACACATACATGCAGGAAAAGAGGGCTCTGACCCAGCCAGTTATTTGGGTTACCTTGAGCAAATCCACTTATTTTTCTGGGTCTTGGCTTTTCCATCCATAAATTAAGGGACTAGGTTATGAATCTGTAAACAGAAGATGAGCATTTTTAATGAGTAAATTCCAATTGATTTCTTTTTCTTAATATTTATTTATTTGGCTGCATCAGGTCTTTAATCTCTGAGATTTGTTGGGAAAGTTCACCTATAAATGGGTGTTTCTCTCCAGCCAGGCTAAGGGGGTGGGGAACAGGTCCTCTTCACATGATTCATGAAAAGCCCACAGCCAATGACAGCACCGTCCCCAGAAGCCCCTTCTACTGCCCTCTGCCAACTTGTTACAGAGACGCCTGTACATGGGATGGATCTCAAGAAAAAGGCATATTGTACACTCACGTCATAAATTTTACAAAACTGCTTCATGAAAAATAACTTCGGGTCCAGGAACTCTGCAAGAAAAATGTCCAAACTGTCTTCGATTTTAGGAACTTTGAAAAGCTTGCATACCAGCAGGTCAAGACACAGTCCGTACATCTCAGAGCTTCAGTGTGCTGAAGTTGGCCAGAAAACCAAATGCCCACTTTCTGGCAAACCACCCTGTATTCATAGGTGCAAGCTCTTAACTGGGCTTTGTCAAGTTGCCATAAACATATGGGCCCAGTTCCTCCAGTTCTCTAATAAATAATAAGTAGTTCAACTTATTAGATGAGTGTTAATATTCCACATCCGGAAAACCAAGAAGTTAAAGAGCAATAAGCACTTTGTAGGAAACTAACCCCAAACCCATCCATCTGAAATAGGCCTGGGCCGGTTAAAGCGGGCGTATGGCTTTTAGTCTGTTTATATTGTATTGTTTTGATTTACATTCAGAAAGTCAAGGCTTGTGTTTCCATAAGCATCTTGAAAGTATAGTAAGTCCTTTGTCTTGGCTTAGGTTCCTTTCCAGAGCAGATCCTGGAGCAAGGCCTTGAATAGGGATACTGGCTTTAGGAGGTGATCCCCGGATAGCGAGGAGGGGAAGCAAGCCACCCCGTGTGCACCAATGAGCTGTTTACCATCATGGGCAGCTGGGGAGTCGTCCTGCCACGGACCCTCAGAACTGCCCCTTGAGCAGACCAGCCCATGTGTCTTCAACACCCAACTCAGTGGTCGAGGAGGGCACCCCAGTGCCTTTCCTGCTGACCACTTCTGACCTGCTGACTGCTTCTGACCTGCCCAGTTTGAGGGCCACGCTTGTTCCTCATGTGGCCCAAAAACACTTCAGGAGATGAGATAAAGGAATCCATTCTGTAGGTGCCCTTCAGGATTGGGGGTGGGGGACGGGTCGGAAGGAGCCAACAGCATCAGCTTCATCCTAAAAATGATGTGTCTATTTAGGTTCATTGGCTTGATTGAGTTGATCTATATTTTTTATTTGTCTATTTCTATTAAACTTTCTGGTTTTCTTTTTCTCTTTGTTGCATGGTGTCACTGTGCCTCATTGGAATTTGATGCCAACCCTCTCCCAGGAATAACAGACACGGTCACACAGATGTGAATTTTTCCTTCGGTCGTAGGATTCTACAGAGCCCTGGAATTCCACCTCCTGGCACCCAGAATGAGACTTGCTAACAGAAACTGGCACCAAAAACAAAGTAAGAAAGGATAAAACAGGAAACCTCCCCAGTTACAAAAATCACTTTTCTTCGTTCCAGGAAGATCATTGAATTGGACCAAACTAGGGAGCCCCTAGCTTGTGAAGGACAGGGAAGCCTGCTGTGGTGCAGTCCATGGGGTCTAAGAGCTGGACACGACTGAGCAACTGAATGACAACAACAACAGGAAGCCCCAGGCTACCCTCTGTAATGGGACACACAGCAGGAGAACCACCACCTCCCTTTTGGTCTGGAATGCAAAAAGTGCACCTTCTGCTGCCCACACGGCTTCCCATCAGACACACATGTGACCACAATCAGGAAGCCCTCAGGAGACCTTGGTCCCAGACCCACGGGGAGTCAGCCAGGTTGGAGACTTCACATAAAACGGCAGTGACTACCCAAAGAAGGGGGCCAGCCCCAGAGCCCAGAAGAGCATTAACCTTCTGAATGTGAGTTTGGAAGCATCAGACCTGGGACAGTCAGTGACTGGTCAGCCCTTCAAGCGCCAAAGGCACCAGTCCTCATTCTGGAGACCACAAGCGGTCCACCCAGGGAGGAAAACAGCATGGCGGCCCTGTTTTCAAAGATTGCACAGTTTGACAAGGGAACAAGTGAGGCCATGAACTGTTACAGTACAGAGGAAATCTCCATGAGGGAGAAAAAATTAAGTGGGAGCTCAGAGTGGGAGGGAGAAAGCAAACAGAGGGCTTCCGGGCAGGTAGGGGCTCATGGGTATTTATGAGCTGTGTTTGGGAGGATTGTACCAGAAGCAGGGGGTGGGGAAGACCACTGCAGGCATTTATAAATGTGAACAGAGACACAGAGAGCTGGAAGTGTGGGGCAGTTTTCGGGAAACAGACCCAATGCCTGCCTGAGAAGTCACCATGGAATAATAGAAGAAGTTGCAATAGATACATCACTATCTCCTGAATGTTTTAAAAATCTTCATTTATTATGTCTTGAATTATACACCATTCACATCTCTTTATCTCATTTGATAGATTGTCGTATTTTAAATGTACTGAGAGATATGTCCCTACTTTACAGCTGAATACTGACTTTCAAATCCCTTAGAGAGTTTTAATCACATCCCCAATTTATCCCCCCTTCCTCCTTGGGGCCCTTGTGTCAGGCTGAGCCCGGAGACACCTGGAATTAGATGCCTCCTGCACAGCTGGGTGTGGGCAGACAAGTGAGCTCCAGCCCAGAAGATGGCATATTCAGGAGCTTCTAGAACATTGGCTGGAGGACATCCTTTGTCCCTCCCTCTTCCTGGCTGAGAAGCCTGGGGAGCAGAGCCACTGTTCCAGCCTGGAGAGCCTCACAGGAGCAGTGTGTGCTGGGGTCCATCACCAGGTCCCCCACCCAGGAAGACCCTGCTGACCCAGGACTAATTCCCTCTGCATGCAGGATGCGTGTTCAGGGGACCAAGGGAACCCATTTGCCTGAGGGCATAACAGAAGGATTTGCAGAGAAGTGATTTCTGACCTGAGGGGTAGGTGTGTGCACACTTTGTAAAGACGGTGGAGAAAAGAATCTTTAAAAAGAGTGGAGATATATATATTCTTACCCCAGGAGGAAAGAGCCATAGGAGACCTGACCACAAAGAAAGGCCACTGGGCAGAGAATTGCCAGACCCTGGACCCAGAGTAGGTCTAAAAATCAGTCATGGGCTCTGAGCAGGATGGACAGGGGATTTTGGCCCTCAGACCCCCCACCTGAGGGGAGGAGTGCAGCTGGAGGAGGCTACGGCAGGTCTTCTAAAACCCGGAGCCAAGGCAGGCCCTAAGGCCCCATCTAAGTGTAGTCATGTCTCTGCTGTAAGAACCCTTGAACTGCTTCTCTGTTTCCCTGTTAACCCCAAGACTGTGAGGGTAAAATTAAACTTACAATTACAATCCAAGGACCCAGCCACAGGCCTGCTGCTGCTGCTGCTGCTGCTAAGTCACTTCAGTCGTGTCCAACTCTGTGCGACCCCATAGACGGCGGCCCACCAGGCTCCCCCGTCCTTGGGATTCTCCAGGCAAGAACACCGGAGTGGGTTGCCATTTCCTTCTCCAATGCGTGAAAGTGAAGTCGCTCAGTCGTGTCCGACTCTTCGCAACCCCATGGACTGCAGCCTACCAGGCTCCTCCATCCATGGGATTTTCCACAGGCCTACTTCATTCTTATTAAACAACTAGGGTTTACTAAGTGCCAGGTACTGATCACTCATGTGTTGGTTCAATGAGTCCACCTGCCAAGTTGAAGGTGAAATTTATCAGCCATAGGTTCTTGATAGTCTCAGTCCACTTGGGCAGCTACAACACAATACCAAGGAGCTTCTAGACCACCAAGGACTGGGTGGCTCAGAAACAACAGAAACGTGTATTTCACAGTCCTGGAGGCTGGAAGTTCAAGATCAGAGTGTCAGCATTGTCGGGTGGGGCCTTCCAAATTGCAGACTGGATGGAAGGGAAGGGCTAGTTCTCTGGGGCCTCATTTACAAGGGCACTAATTCCATTCATGAGGGCTCCACCCTCTTGACCTAATCACATCCCAAAGTCCCCACCTCCTCCTACCATCATCTTAGACACTGGGTTTCAACATAAGAATTTTGGAGGGACACATGCATTCCAGTCACAGCACTGATGAAGAGACAGGTTCACAGACACTCAGCTGATGGAATAAGTGGTGATATTCAGGTAGAAATTCATGTTCCCTACACTATAGCCCACATAACACGCTACCTAGAATCACAATCCACGATTAGACTTCACTTATAAAGAGCTGCGTTTGTTTTGTTTCAAAATAAAAAGGGACTGAGTTCCAAGTTCCTCTCATCACTAAAACCTTTTAACTTAGTTTTTTGGGTCCTGAAGGTAATGAAAATTAGGCTGAGTGTTGTTGGTTTCTGGCTTCATTTCCCAGAGTCCACACCCCTCCCTTTCCTGGCAGCCTCCGCAGGAGGGCAGGCACCCAGCCACTAACACCTGGAGTTCCAGAGTCAACATGGGGGTGCTCACACATACAGAGGGATGGTTGGCCTTTCTTCCTCAGGAAAACTTGCAGAAACTTCTGCCGGCAAAAATGCATGTTGGACTGAGGGCAGAAACGTACTGCTTGTTCTTAGGGCTGGGGGTAATAAAGCAAAATCACTCAGGGACATCATTTTTAATTAAGTATTTTCAGACAATTAAAAATTTTTAGCCATTAGTAAGTGCTCCGTGTTAAACACTTTTTCTTTTTGACTGTGCTGGAATATCTTAGTTACTGACCAGGGATTGAACCTATGCCCCGCCACTTTGGAAGCATGGAGACTTAACCACTGGACCACCAGGGAAGTTCCTGTGTAAATCCTTATTTTTACTCCTACCTACAGATGGTGGCTGGAATTTCTTTGTCATCTCATACTTAGAAGTGAAGTCACAAGGTGAGAACCTGGAGATCATCTTCAGCCCTTCTGCTCATCTTGTTCTAATCATTCACACTGTTTAAATTTCAATCAAGCCTAAGTGCAAAATCCCCCCCCCAATTTTCTCTGGTTTTAATTTCTATCACCTTAGCCCAGTTGACACTTCAGCTGCTAGAATCAGCTCATCATCCACCCCTAGGCCACCAATGCTATAGTTTCTTTAAGCAGAGACGTCACTGCTCCAATTCTCTGATGGCTCCAGTCACTTGCACTCTCATGTCTTACTGTGGCCTTTGCGGTCCACAGGACGGGGTCCAGATGGCTTCCCACCCGCAGGCCATCACAGTGCTTGGTCTGCCACACTGCCACGAGCACTCAAGCCCTCGCAGATCCTCACGCCCATCCTGTCCGTTCACCAACTTTAATGTCCTCTTATGGGTACTGCTCAATTCCTCACCCACCCCATTCATGTCTGTGCAAAGCTTTCTCCTCTTTAGAAGCTCAACTCAAATGTTACCTCTTTTCCGTCCTCTAAGCCTTCCTATGAGATACTTCTTCCTTCCTAGCCCATCACATTTCAGTTCTCCTACCACCTCTTGTTCACCATCACCTCTCTGTTTTCCTTTCTTAACTGTCCGTACTTAGGGGTCAGGAGGACTGTTCCCTGCTGGTCTTTGTGTTTTGCACAAGGTAGGTGCTCAATAAACATCTGGATGAATGTATTTAAATAGAGGCTGACTGGAATTCTCACTAATACGTAAACGATCGACAACATTTCTCTTGAGAATGCTGCTAGTTTCAGATACAAAGGGGGAAAGTCCAAGATGTTTGGTTGTCCAAATCAAGTTAAAAATGTTGGAGGGAGCCAAAGAGAAACATTTTCCAACTTCAAAATGCAGCTAGCCTATGGAACTGGTAGCCCTGGGTTGTCCAACGAAAAGACTGATCTTTCCAAACTCTGTTAACTCAGATGAGAGAAGAAAGTTAATTTTCCCTCTCGGAGATTCTTGCCAAGGTTGTGATTTTAAGGACTTTCTAAGCCTTTTATTTGCAATTCAGTTTAACTGCTTTCTAGGGCCAGAGATTTGCCTGCTGGGTTTCCCAGTCCCCAAAGAGTTTTGAAACACAGAGTTAGTAATAAAAATTAATGTGTCACTCTTTAGAGGCAGAGGAGAGGGTCAGCTGTGTGGAGCCAGCGATGATGGTGTAGCTGAGGAACGGGACTAGTCAGTGATTAATGAGCAGATCTGAGCTGGCAGGACCAGATACAGTGTCGCCTCTGATTCAGTTTTGTTTTTGTAAATGTAGGACTCGTGCAAACAAGACGGGGAGGGATGCTGTGTGCCAGGCATGTGGGAGAAGTGTCTGCACAGCTCAGCTCCACCACCTCCTCGTTGGCTTGGAGGCGCTCCTGGGTCTCTCCCTAGCTAATGTTTTTGCATCGTACGGCGGTTTCGTGTTGTGGATACATGTCCAGTGTTTACTTGGACGAAGACACCTGATTCATTTTTCTCGGAGTCCCTGTTCAGTTTGCAACCTACCTCTTTAGAGGCAGAAGGTGTATGAACTCACTTTTCCTACCACCTTGTCTCCAGGGCATCTTTACAGGTTGCGGTTGGAAAACCCAGCACCCTCCCAAGTCTGGACACAGGCACTTGTTATGACTGATGGGCAGCGGCACCCAGAGTTACTGAGGTTCAGCTGGAGCAAGAGGACAGGGGTGGACAGCTGGACGGGGCTCCGGGAATAAAGCCATGATGGTGGTGGAAAGGTTGAGATGCCGAAGCCTGGAGTTACTGGATCTAGGGACAAACATCAGTTACAGAAGGCAAAGTAGATGTTCTCTTCCAGGATATAATTCTCTAGAGGAATTTAAATAATATAATCTTCTTTTTAAATTAATTTTTGTTGAATTATAGTTGCTTTACAATGTTATGAATGTAATCTTCTTGAGCTGAGAAATTACGAAAAGGACCAAGATAAAGGGGGAAATGCCTCAATGATTTGGTTAGGTTTTCTCATTTTCTTTAATGATCTAATATCACCTTTGGAGAAGGAAATGGCCACCCACTCCAATATTCTCGCCTGGAGAAGCCCATGGACAGAGGAGCCTGGAGGACTTTAGTCCATGGGGTCACAAAAAGTGACCAGGCATGACTTAGTGACTAAACAACAGCAATAGACTTGCTGCCATAATAAAAATAATTTAAGTTAGCACAAGTTATGACTTTGTATGTAAATCCACAACCTGTTAACAAAAGACAAAAATCCTTAGGTTAGGTACTAAAACCGTTCTCAGGCTTTCTGAAAATGGAAAATACCAACCAAGCAGGAAGGACTTCTTACATTTCCAACACTGTGATCTGTGCTGTGACAAATGGAGGACATCCATGACATCATGTTTTGGGTTTCTTTTTATGTAGATGAACATTTTCATATTTTTATCATATTTTAAAAGGATAACAGAATAGTCTTTGTATGATAACCACCTACTGCTCTATATATGGGATATAACTCATTTCATGCATTGACATTTTTAATTGTGTTTGTATTTTTATATTTTTATTTTTAAGTGCACAAGAGTGTGTGTTCTTGTCCAGAGGAAATGTTCTTACCCGTAACATTTTATTCAGCTGTTAATTTATCTAAAGCTTTCAAAATGATTGGATCAGAGGGTCACCTGACCCAAAGGCATTTGTGCATAAGTTGACCAAAGACTGATGAGATAATACAGCTCAAAAAGCTCAGACCAATAGAGTTGATAGTAACAACCTCAGCCAATCAGAAAACAAAGACTAAAGAACAGAGAGGATTTTGGCTGCCCAGCAAAGCACCCAGAATATACTGACATAAAATCACCATTTTATTAAGTTCATGGAGTCTATGCCCCTCAAGTTTGGAAAAGATACAGTAATAAAGTGGCTTTTTTTCTGTTCCATGGTGCCTGGCTCCTTAGCTAAGAAGACACAAAGGCTGAGCGTGCCTTGACATCTGGGAGCTAGAATAATATTTATTGTTGTTGTTCAGCCACTAAGTCATGTCCAATTCTTTGTGATCCCATGGACTACAGCACGCCTGTTTCCTCTGTCCTCCACAGAATCTCCCAGTGTATTCATGTCCATTGAGTCAATGATGCTATCTCACCATCTCTTCCTCTGTCGCCTCCTTCTCCTTTTGCCTTCAATCTTTCCCAGCATCAGGGGCTTTTCCAATGAGTTAGCTTCTTTGCATCAAGTGGCCAAAATATTGGAACTTTAGCTTCATCATGGAAGTATCTTAACATCTGACTTCCTTTTAGGGCTTCAGCTGGAGCTGCCAACCAAGGCACCTACACAGGTGGTCTGTTTGTGTGGCTAACTTGAGCTTCCTCACAACATGGCAGCTGGGTTTCCTGAATGACTGCTCTAAGAAAATAAGACACAAATGCATGACATTGTTATGGTCTTCTCTCAAAGTCACATAGCATTACTTCTCTACTCTGTTGGTCAAGGAAGACACAGAGGTCTGCCCATTTTCAAGGGGGAAGGACACAGACCCCACCTCTTAATGAGATGAGTATCAAGGGCAAGGTATAAGAGCCTGTGGGATGGGAGAGATTGTTTTTAAAAAATCACAATATGCAAAAAAAAAAAAAAAAGAATGGAAAGATAAATATTAGATATTTCAGGGTAGTTGTTTCTAGCCTTAGCAGCATATTTCTTCTTTATCTATTTTGTCAATTTTTTTGTCCACTCCATGCCACTTGGGGGATTTCAGTTTCCTGACCAGGAACTGAACCTGGGCCACTGCAGTGAAAGTGCCCCAGCCTAACTACTGGACCACCAAGGAACTTTTTATAATGAATACTTACTGATTCTGTGATGAGAAATAGCTATTTTTCATTTTTAAAAGATCCCATATACTAAAAGTGGCAAAAAGAGGAAATTAACAAAGAATGAAACTCTAAATGACAAGGTTATGCTTGCTCTAAATCTTAGTTCTTTCAAATATAAGTAAATATATGATGCTGTATCTTAGAGTTTAAAAAAAAATCTTACTCTAATTCAAGGATTTGGGTGCATGAAGCTTATTTGGGCAGAGAAGGCAATGGCACCCCACTCCAGTACTCTTGCCTGGAAAATCCCATGGATGGAGGAGCCTGGTGGGCTACAGTCCATGGGGTCACTAAGAATCCAACACGACTGAGCGACTTCACTTTCACTTTTCACTTTCATGCATTGGAGAAGGAAATGGCAACCCACTCCGGTGTTCTTGCCTGGAGAATCCCAGGGACGGGGGAGCCTGGTGGGCTGCCGTCTATGGGGTCGCACAGAGTCGGACACAACTGAAGCGACTTAGCAGCAGCAGCAGCAGCAGCTTATTTGGGACATGATCCTATGAAGCACTGCTGGGTGGAGGTGGGTTAGGGGAGGGAAATAGAGAAGAGACAAATCAAAAAGATAAAGTAAATAATTGAGATAATCTTTAAAAATGGAAAATAAGGATGTGCCAAGAATAATGTTTGGATTGGAATGTGCCTGATGGTTTCCATTTCTTACACGGTCTTAGCTGATGCTGGTACAGACTGCTGCATATCTTACTTTTCCTAGCGTAGAACTTCTTTTTCCTAGAAATAATTTACCTACGACATCACAGAAGGACAAATGCTACATGGTCCCACTCATGACAAATCTAGCATGGTCAAACAAATGGACTTCCTTAGAGGTTCCTTTAGGAGAAGTCATTGAATCCATTAGATGCTAATATATTTGTGCCACTTAATTCATTTAGATTAGACAATCTTAGTAGAGAGATTTAATCATTCCTCTTATTTGTTCCCTTGGCCAAAATTTGAGGAAATTTTCAGATATGTATGAATACAAAGAGGAAGAAAGTTCAGAGCACAGGCCAGTCTTCAGTGATACCAATCTGTCACATTTCTTTGGTGAGAACTTGTATTGTAAGTGTTCAGCCCAGTGGGATCCACCTACCAGCCATGACCTTGGCTGACAGCCATTAAGTAAAGTCCCTTCTACAAAATGGGACACTTTTTAGTGATTATCTTTCTGAGAAACTTTCTCAAATTCATGGAATATTCTGATTATCTTTGAACCCAATAAAAGCTTTCACTTAGGTAACTTATTACTTGTGATATTCTGAGACTTTGTGGCCATTGTAAGTAGGTATTGTTGTTCAGTTGCTCAGTCATGTCTGACTCTTTGCCGTCTCATGGACTGCAGCATGTCAGGCTTCCCTGTCCTTCACTATCTGCCACAGTTTACTCAAACTCATGTCCATTGAGTTGATGATGCCATCCAATCATCTCATGCTGTGTCACCAGCTTCTCCTCAATCTTTCCCATCATCAGGATGTTTTCCAATGAGTCAGCTCTTGACTTCAGGTGGCCAAAGAATTGGAGTTTCAGCTTCAGCATCAGTCCTTCCAATGAGTATTCAGGGCTGATTTCCTTTAGGAAAGGGCAATCAGTTCTAAAACATAAAAGCATTCAAAATGGAAATAATAATCACAGAACACAGAAATTGGCCAATCCAAAAAGTAAAGAATGTTCAATTCTTGTACATAGAATACCTGCTTATCTTGGCCATTCTTCTTAACTGGTTGGGAGAAGACAGAACTCAAGAACAGCTGTACTCAGCTAACCTGATCACGGGTAGCCACATGCACAGAGACCTCACCAGGACTTAACTTGTCATGGAAAAATTTAGCCTCCAACTCCACCTATGAGCTTTAGATATGCCAACAGCCCCCCTGAGCACGAAACCTGAGGCTCCAATTTGAGGATACAAAACCCATACGATCATCATTATTATCAACATTAGCCACATGGTCCAGACCTGAGCCATCCAATAGGATAACTACTAGCCATGTGTGGCTCTTTAAATTATTTAAAATTAAATAAAATTTAAACTGTGTATCCTTGGTAGCAGTAGTCACATTTCAAGTGCCCCAGGAGTATGCAGAGCTGGAAGCTGTTCTACTGAACAATCCAGAACATGGCATATTTCTAGCATTGCAGAAATTTGTATTGGACACGCTGGTCTACGTGTCGCCTGTGTGCAGGCACTTTCCATGTGTTACAACACTTAATTCTCACAAGAAACCTGGGAACAAAGGTTTATTGGCTCTACATTCTAGATGCAGAAATTGAGCTTCAGAGGCAGCCAATATCACCTCAAGATCTTCCAGACATCTCTCCTGAGCGCATGTCCATCCCTCTCGGATGGGCCTGCACTGACAGCATGTCTCGGCGCCAAAGCCGACTTTCCCCCACATTGAAGGCTGGGAAAGAAATTAAGGTCTGAAACCCTCCCCTGCTCAGACTGCCAAAAGTACTGGCTTGAAGTTGAAGTCCATTTTCAACTTCACTGTTGTTGGAAGAAAAGCAAGGCGGTGTGGGGACATCATCATTTGTTTCTCCAGTAAGTCATCCGTTTTCAACATTCCCACCAGAAATGCTCTGGTTTCTGTTTGTTTTAATATGTGAGGTTGATCTGTTCAAGCCCCAAACATGCTTTTCCATATGCTTCTCTTTCCCTGTTTTTATATTTCCTTTCAGTACAAGTGCTAAATCTGTGCCATATTTTTATTAGTTTTACACTGATGTTGTTGACATTTTTGAGAGCTATTTGATGTCTGAGAAATTCACGAACATTTTCCTTGCTCTTTTGAAACATTAAAAAAAATAAAGCTAAAGCAATAAGAAGAGACCCATGTTTGTATGCAGATCAACCACTCTTACCCAAAGGCATTTCAACTGGGTCTGATTGGTTATTTATTAACCTGCTATTAATCCCTGAAGGAAAATATTTTCTGTGATGTTCTCTCTGACAGCCGCTCCCACTCCTCAGAGTTTGTGGGAAAGAGAAATTGGAGGCGGTAAGGTAATCAAGCTTATCCTACAGTCAGGTCTGTGCTCTCCTGCCTGAGCCGGCTGCATCTGCATCACAAATTCTCACTTGCCATGTGATGCAGGCGGGTCACATGAGCTACAGCTGAGCTGGTCTCAATGATTTGTGAGTCTTTGTATTTGCACACATGTGGCCACGAGGGACCTCTCTGGCCAGGCCAGCAGTTTTCCCCCACATCTGTTGGTTAATCGGAAATCCAAATGTATGAGACAGCACTGGGGACCAGAGCCGAGATGCGGGACTCCTCAGGCTGGAAACAAAGAGTATGTGACACTGATTGCAGCTCAAGTTTCTCTTCACACAAGTGAAATTTACCATGTATCTTTTGAATAAAACCCGTGGCTCTGACCAAGCATGGTCCAGCGGGCAACAGGAGCCAAGTAAAGCAGTTCAGTCCTGTTGGAAATCATGGCCAACTGCAATGTTTCCTTCTCTGTCTGCTTCTCGTCCCTCTCCTCTGTGTTTCTGACTGTCCCTTGCCTTCCCCACCTCTTCTCTTTCTTCCTAGCTCCTGCTTTCCCATGGCTCCAGTTCCCAGAAGGAACCTCTGTGTCAGATGCTGGGTGGGCGGACAACCTCTGAAGCATCTACCTAGGTTCCCTTGGCAACTCCTTTACCTGCCATCCAATTGCCATTCTCCAGTCATAGCCAGACCATTCTCTTAGACTCACTTAAGATGCACAAATACTGTCCCCTAAAGAAGGATGAGTTAAAATTAATTAAAGCTCCTTAAACTTTTTTTTAATATTTATTTTATTTATTTCACTGTTCCGAGTCTTAGCAGCACATGGGCTCTTAGATCTCCATCAAGGCATGCGGGATCTTTCAGTTGCAGCCTTCTAACTCTTAGTTGCACAGCATGCGGGATCTAGTTCCCTGACCAGGGATCAAACCCAGGCATAGGGAGCTCCCCTGCATTGGGATCGCAGAGTCTTAGCCACTGGATCACCAGGGAAGTTCTCCTAAACTTTTATATGGAATATTTTCCTGGGGAGACAGACTGCTAAGACGAGTAAAGGGCCAGAAAAGGCAAGAAGGCTGAAGTAAACCAGCCTACCTCCAATTTTGGCCCAGGGTTTGCTGGTGGCAATCCTTCCATGTGGTTTGCTCCTACAACTGAGAATTCCATCACACTGACTCTTGCCAGGATCCTTAAGGCCTCAAGGAAAATACAAGGTCCTGACAAAGAAGAGAAGGCATGAAAACAGAGTGGTGAATCCTAGCATCTTGTTATGGGGCCAACAAGATGCACATGAGCTGTTGCTATTCCAGGAAAGAGAGAAGAAAGAAAAACAAAACCTGCTGGCAGTGACTTCAGATGGCCTTCTGTGTGTGCAGGGCTGATGATCTGCTGTGTCTCCCATCTAGCCATATGGCCATTTGCAGTCCAAGTCCCTGGCCAGGCTATACTTGTTGCTAAGGATCTTGAGCATCACTCTGGCTCAGATATATTAAAAATATCATTCTGTTTGGCTTTAACGACCACTCTATACACCGGTATAGCCCTTGGAAGGCTCCAGGCTGCTGAGAAGAGAAAAGACAGCTGAAGTTCAAGTAAATGGAAAAGGAGACAGGCAGCTCCTGTGACTGGAGGGCTCCAGTGATAATTAATAGTGCTTTCTGAAAGCCCCTGCTTTGCTCCTCTCTCTTGGGCATCCAGCATCCACCTTAAGCCAGGTTCTCCTCAGGGCCCAGACATCTGGATTCATGCTTCCTGGCTCTATCTAGCAGGGGAGAGACATGGGATTGCTTCCAGAAGCTCGCTCAGAAAAGCAAAGGGAACTTCGCAGAAGCTCACAGCAAAGCTTGCCTTGCAAATCACCAGGCTGGACCCCATCAACTGTCTCCTCCTGGACCATGTTGGGGAAGGGCTATGAGATAACCTGTAGGACAGCCAGGCTCACTCAGACCTGGAGAGGATGCAAGCTCCAAGGCAAGGGCTGGTGAGTGCATGGGCAAATGGTGGAATTCTGCCAACCAGAACAAGGAGGGGGGTCCTGTTGACAAGGACCAGCAAGTCCCTTGCCCTGTGCATCTCCATCAGGCCCACTTCCTGGGGTCGGGCTAATGTCACTTCCTCTGGATCATACGCATCATCTCCTGGACCAGGGACACTCAGAGTGCAGTCCTCCAGCCAGTGCTGTGTGCAGGCTACCTGCCCTGTGTCTGCGGGAGAGAGCCCAGAAACGAGAAGGAAGCGTTTAACCACTTTACAGAGTATTTTCGTGCCTGTGAAATCTAACAATAACCAAATTGGGGCTTGTATTTTGCATGTCTTTTTTATTTCATTTTTCTAGTAAGTTACTTCGTTGTCCTTTCCAAAGTATTGTTCCATGATGGATGTTTTTAATGTATCAGCTGGTCCTCCCCCATGGCTTCCTGTGTCCCCTCTACAGAAAGTGCAGCTTTAGAGGGAGGCCCCGAGATCAGGAACCGACCCCCAACTCAATGCCTGAACCCAGTTGGCTCTCAGTGCTTGTTGAATGAATAAATGAACAAGCAGCAAAGTCCAGGTTTTTAAATTCCAGTCCTAGGCTGCCTCAATTGTGCCCCTAGGAGGCTGAGAAGATGAACAGCAACTATGTAACGTGGTGGGCGACCTGATCTGTGGACAGAGCCGAGGTTGTCTAGGAGGGTGTGACTCTCTGCTGGGTGGGAGGTTATGAACATGAGGGGCTGATGACTTTGGATGCCCTGGGAAGCCCAGCCTCTGGACAAGCTCTTACCCTCGCACCCAGCTCCCTGTGGATGCAACACAACCACTGGTCTGGGGGAGGGGAATCTGGGGAGGACTTGGGTGGAAGAGAGTGGAAATTCTGTGGGAATTCTGTTTTCGGTCAGAATGAATCGTGTTGCTCCAGAACTCAGATAGCCAGACAGACCTCTTTAAAAGTCACATTTGCGTTAGTGAAGTCTGTGCAGTGGGGGAAGGGAGAAAGGTTGTCACTGCTCCACTGAGAATTTTGAAAATAGCCTTTATTAAGTCTGAGAGTAGATGCTCCCGAATCCACGTGGACCTCAGAGCTATCTCATTCATAGCATCATCCCTATTTTACACCAAGGGACCAACAGAGTTATTGATAGAAAACCCAGTGATGCATTGTCATTCTACTTACAAGGTACTATGTTTAAATACATCTCACATCCTGGCAGGTCATGAAGTGGGCACCACCCTCCCTCCTGTCATCCACTGTTCCCTCAGCCAGGCCAGGGTCTGCTGGCCAAGGGACAAACCACCACTTTCTTTTCCTTTTTTAAAAAATTTATATTGGAGTATAGTTGATTTCCAATGTTGTGTTAGTTTCAGGTGTGCAATGAAGTGATTTACTTATACATATACCTATAGTCACTCTATTTTTGGATTCTTTTCCCATATAGGTTTTGGATTCTTTTCCCATTGCAGAGTATTGAGTAGAGTTCACTGTGCTATATAATGGGTTCTTATTAGCTATCTATTTTGTATATAGTCGTGTGTATATATCAATCCCAATCTTCCAATTTTTCTCTCCCCACTTCCCTCCTGGTAACCATAAGTTTATTTTCTACAGCTGTGACTCTATTTCTGTTTTGTAAATAAGTTCATTTGTGCTATTATTTTAAGATTCCACTTGTAAGCAATATCACATTCCACAAAATACTAGCAAAGCAAATCCAATGACACATTAAAAGGGTCATACATCAAGATGATATGCCATGATATGGTAGGACATACCCGGGGATGTAAGGGTTTTTCAATAAATGCAAATCAATCAGTGGGATACACCACATTAACCAACTGAAGAATAAAAGCCATATGATCACCTCAACAAATACAGAAAAAGCTTTCAACAAAATTCAACACCCATTTATGATAAAAACTCTCCAGAAAGTGGGCATAGAGGGAACCTACCTCAACATAATAAAGGCCATATATGACAAATCCACGGCTAAAATCATACTCAATGGTGAAATGCTTAAAAGTATTTTCTATAAGATCAGGAATAAGACAAGGACATTCACTCTCACCACTTTTATTCAACATAGTTTTGGAAGTTCTACCCACAGCAATCAGAGAAGAAACAGAAATAAAAGGGATCCAATGGGAAAAAATATTAATAAGCAATCACTCTTTGCAGATGACATGGTACATACACAGAAAATCCTAAGGATTCCACCAGAAAACTACCAGAGTTCTTCAGTGAATTCAGTAAAGTAGCAGTATACAAATAGATACACAGAAATCTCTTGCATTCCTATACACTAACAATGAAAAATCACAATGAGAAATGAAAGAAACAACCCTTTCTACCATGGCATCAAATAAAATAACAGGAATAAACCTAAGAAAGCAAAAGACCTGTATCAGAAAACTACTATGTCCTAACAGAAGAAATCTTTCCTTTCAAAGGGAAACGGTAATGCCACTGACTGCTGGAGAATCCTCACTGATTAGAAAAGAAAACGTTTCCCTCTCTTGCCTTTCAAAAGCCAAAGGAAGCTTACATGAGGTGAGCGAGGGGAAAACAGGAATTTCAGCACACTCTGCTCAGGAAACCCTCTTCAGATTCTTTCATCTATTTGCCCTTAAACAACAGAGGAAAACAATGCATTTACATGAGTAAACAGCCGCTTTCATTTCAAATAGGGGTTTACTCTGTTTACTTAAAGGATTTAAAGCAAATAATTCAAAAAGCCTTCCAAGATGCCAGCCATCATTTTTTCCCCTTTTAAGAAAAGACTGGGAAACTTTTGGAGTACGCATGAAAATTAGTTTACAGATTATTAAAGGGCAAACTTTGCAGGATGTGAATATTTAATACAGTAGCAGGCTGGATCCCTTCCTGCTAAGTGGACAGGGCTCAGTTCCCAAAAATCCTAGCTTCTCCCCTACACACATTCACAGCACAAAACACACACAACACACATAGACAACACACACACCACACATACACACACTACACAGTACACAGAACACAGAAAAGAAAACACAAACACAACACACATATACACACACCACACATACACACACACATCATACACAACACACACACACACTTTGGCATCATACCCTAGGTGCTAAACAGACTATAATAACTCCTGGGTTTTAGCATTTCTTTTCACTTTGATGTAAATTACATTTGTGTATCCAGAGAAGGGACCTAGGTTCAATCACTAGGTCGGGAAGATCTCCTGGAGGAGGGCATGGCAACCCACTCCAGTATTCTTGCCTGGAGAATCTCATGGACAGAGGAGCCTGGCAGGCTACCGTGGTCGCAAAGTGTAGGACAAGACTGAGTGACTTAGCACAGCACAGCCTCCAAAGGATACAGAAACTACTTTCAGTGACAGGAGCCTCTCCTATGAGTAGCGTTGGTGTCCAGAATGAGCAGCACGTGGAGAAGTATTATCATCTCTTCTAGTTACTTGCTTAATTGAGTGTTCAAGAGAAACACACAAGAGGATCCTTTTTCAGATCCATATTATACCAATTACCTTTTTATCTTTTCAAATATGGTTTTGATGAGTAGACCTGACCTTCTCTGAATCTATAGAAATCTTTAATATACTGCAAATTCATGAGGGAATTAGGAAGGCTGGCTTTCCAATTGCCTGTAAATAGGGCTCCTATCTCTGTGCACCCACATGGTGCTGTATACAACCCAGAGCCTGCCGCCAAGGAGAGAGGACCGGCATCTGAGTTGATGTCCCCATGCTGGGCCCCAGTACCCATGCTGTGAGGAAGCCCAGGCACTGGGAGGTGTTCTGGCCACAGCCCTGCCGACTCCAGGCACCAGCTGGCATCCCCAGCAGACACCTACGGGAGTGAGCTTTCAGACGGTATCAGGTCCAGCCTCCAAAGTGCTTCAGCGGATCCAACATCATCTGCCTTGGAACACAATGGGTTAAAGGAAGAATGTTGCCATTCAAGGCAAATCACCAACCAATTAGGGATTAGGTGTTCCCTCCTTAGAACAGAAAGCAAAAGACAAGGGGACTGTAACAGGCGGGGTGGGTGCTTATGTGGAGAGGTCGCCCCAGACTGAGGTGACCAGCCATGTCCTCTCATGACAGGCAGCAAAAGTGGGTCTGCAGAGAGACTCAGGGAGCCAGAGCAGACACAGAGGGGAAAGAGGTGCCTCGTGGCTGCAGAGAAAGAAGCAGAGAGCTGAGATCAGAGACATAGGAATAGATCAGGAGCAGCTGTAGGAGCTACTGAAATTTTTCTAGTTCCTACAGCCTGTTCCTGCCTGGCTCTGCGGTTCCCCTTTTCTCTGAGCTGTCACTGTGTCCCTTCAATAAACTCCACTTGATACTCGAGCACATGTGCTTCATGATCTGCTCCTTAACAACCAAGGGTCCGTGGCAGGAACACTGCTGTAGAGTCAGCGCTTATCCGGGGGCCAGGAACGGTAGGATCTGGACAAGTATTTCTGGACCAGCTGACTCGATGGCCATTCGATTGACCAGTCTGCTGGCTTCTTCAGGCTTCTAGAAACAAGGGCTTTGTCCTTGGTGGTTTTAGCTTCTTACTTTGTTAGTAACGCTGGCACGTTTGTGTGCTCAGACGACAAAGTCAAATGTTACAATGTGAAAGGAGGAAGCATTTGATCCTAATTTATAGAGATGCATCTGGTAGGAGACAGACCAATCCAGCTCCCTAGCTATTTTTAGTGCTCCCTCATATCAGTGAAATTTTCTTTTGAACCAACTTGCCAAATATTTGGCTTTCCAGTACTGTGTATAAAAAACACATTGGTGACACCTCCAAAGCTAAGGAAATACGGATCCTGTTCAAGAAAATTTGCTCAGGTGTGATGGCTTCTTTCAGACAGGTGAATTCTTCTGACCCTTGCAGAAGCTGAAGAAATATCTATAAAGTGCCCAGTGCCATGCAGTGCTCAGTCACTCAAGTGTCCAACTCTTTGCAGCCCCATGGAATAAAGCCCTTCAGGCTCCTCTGTCCATGTGATTCTCCAGGCAAGACTACTGGAGCAGGTTGCCATTTCCTACTCCAGGGGATCTTACTGACCCGGGATCGAACTCGGGTCTCTTCTGTCTTCTGCACTGGCAGGCAGGTTCTTTACCACTAGTGCCACCTGGGAAGCCCATGAAGTGCCCAAGGAAAAGTGGAAATCAAAGGCAGAGACATCTTTACAGGTTTGGGCTCTAACATGAAGTAAACTCCAGATTAATTTATATTCCACTGTGATTCATATAAAACAGGCAGAAAATCTCAAGTGAACAGGAATTTGTGGACTTAGCTGCTTTCTGAGTTCAACAGATGAAAAACCTCTCTTCTTACAACTGAGCCCTGGATCTTCGTCCTCTCTGGACGATACCACCTCTCTCATGCCAAGGGGCTCTCAGAAGGAGGAGGTGTCAGCTCCCGTGGATGGGATACTCAGCTCACCCCTCGTTCCAAGAGAAATCCCAACATTGAAAGCTTTTTTTTTCAATCTAAGTTCAGGTGATGACAACAATAACAGTAACAGTAATGACAAAATGGCGCATATAGTGCCTTCTTCCTTGATTTGTGCTGCTCTCAGCCTGTCCACAGTGATGCTGTGGCTGGGAAAGCCTGGGCCACCCTCCTGCCTGGTCCCCCCATGGACATCACCCCAATAGGGTACACCCTCCTGGATCTATCACAATAGCAGGACACACCTCAGCAACAACCACCAGAGAAGGTTGAAAAGACAAGGCTTCTTCTCACAGATCCTGGGGGTACATGACGGGTCTGGGACCACATAGTGAGATCATGGGGACAGGGAGGGGTGGGGAGAGAAAGAACAGACCTGGGGTCCTGCCTTTATGGAGGAGAAGGGTGGGGTGCAGAGGGTTTCACAGGTATGCGCCACTTGTGAATTTAAAACATAAGAGCAGGAATTGAAGCACAGGAAGAGAAATCAGTGTCCTTCAAGTGGTCCCTTATCTGAGTCACCCAGGCTTACTGAAAAGGGGGCTTCCTGGTTGGGGCAGCCCATCTCCTTATCCAGCTGTGTAGCTGGCAATGTGGTTATGGAGACGGATGTCTCTGAAGGAGATTCCTCAGCAACAAACAGCCTAATGACAGGCACTGAAGCTAAGATCAGAAAAGCTCACTGACAGGCACTTAGACTTTATCCCAGCCAGGCACTGACGGCTTTCATGTCATCATCACAAAATCTATATTAAAAACTGTAGGAAACATCCCCTTTCATGGAGCAACACAAAGAGAATCTCTCAGTCTAGGAAATGGAAGGAGAGGGCTGAGCAGCTTCAAGTCCTTCAGCTTAATTTTAAGGGGAAGCTTCCACTGACCCCTCAGCTTCTTAATAACCAGCTCCCTTGCTGCCCCTCGTCCCTCATCCCACAGACATTCAATGGGACAACGTCAGCTGAGAATCTGCCACATCCAAGTCTTGGCTTTGGTGCCAATAACTCAGAAGGGCCATTGCAAGAAGCCAGACTGTTCTGCCAACATGTGCTCCCAAAGTCCTCTCACGTGGGCCTGACCTGGAACCTTCTGGTAAGAAAGAAGACTCTTCTGGAGTTCAGGCCAGCTTGGTTAAACAGTTTCAAGGGCCACAGTGATCGGCTCCAGGGCAAATCCTTGGACAAAGTGGTCCCAGCTGCATCCTTCTGGATCCAGCTGGAGTCCACTTACAGTAAGGACCCAGCCCTGAAATGTATTCCTGGGCAGAACCCACTTCTTACCCTAGAGACCGCTGACCTCTGGGGACCCCTCAGCTGCATAAAGGACCCACCTTCACTGGCTTCTCTAGGCCCTTTGCCATCCTACAGCTTGGCCTGCCCTTGACCTTATGTTTGAACCTAACTCACATGAGGTCTTAGACAAACCTGTAAACTGAACGAGAAAAATGCTGGGGTTGGTGGGAAGCAGTAGACACGGTGGAGTAGAGGCAAATATCCATGACTCGAGACCTCACATGTGGCAAGAATGCAGATGACCTCGCCAGCGTGCAGGTATCACCTCCAGGCTCGCACCGGGGGCACTGCATTCGACACAAGGTTCTGCAGCCTTTACAGCTCAAACAGCCCCAGGTCCGGAGATGTTTTCTAGATCAAGCAATTCTGCGTCCCAGAGAGTCAGCAGCAGTGGCCTTTTCCCTGCTTCCTAATGGAGTATTCTCTGCAGGCTTGCTTCCACCTATGATGTTCTCCACCTTCAAACAGCTGGTTTTGAAAACTGCAGCCAAGGCAGTTTTTCTCACTGCTTAATGTCTCCCCCTTGCTCTGTTCTCTCCTCTTCCCTCACTTTTCTGCCTGTGAAGCATCAAACTCAGTCACGGGTGGGCATACTTGTGCAGAGAGCAGGGGGACCTCGGCTTCCAGGAACCCCTACCTTATGGTGTCCAGCCCTCCCTTTGTCCTTTTTAAAACCCTTCCTGGACTCGAGTGGAAGTAGAGGCAGAGAAGGGTGCTGAGGCCAGGCTTCTCTCTCCTGGAGACTTTGAGGCTCCCCCAGAGCCCACCCCTCCTTCCCCCCATCATCCTGGTCTCTTCCTCAATCTCATCATTAGCAGGTTTCCTAAGATGTGTTCCCAAATCCATATGTGGAATCCCTAACCCCAAGAACTGCAGAATGTGACTGTATTTGGAGACGGGCCTTTAAATAAAAATAATTAAGGTTGAATGAGGTCAGATGGGAGGCCCTAATCCCATGTGAACTGATGTCATAAGAAAAGGAGATTAGGACACAGATATGGAGTGATGACCATGTGGAGACACAGAGAAGAGAAGCTGTCTGCAAACCAAGGAGAGAGGCTTCAGGAGAAAGTAGCCCTGCCAACATCTTAATCTTGGACCTCCAGCCTCCAGAACGGGGAGGGAATCAGTTTCCATTGTTTAAACTACCTGGTCTGTGATATTTTGTTACTGCAGCCAGAGCAAACTCATACCCTCATAACTCTGACCTTGGACCCCTGAAGAGGAGAAGATGGGGTCTCCCAGGAAACCAGCCTATTACAAGGCTGATAAACAGTCCTCAGAGCCCTTTCATGGCTTAAAACAAGATGGAAATATCAAGTTAAAAACAGGGGCTTCTTCAACATTCTGCTAGCACCAGCCCCTCACTCTTCCTACTGATTTGTTCTGCTCAGATCAGGAGAGGAAGCCCAGCCTCTACATGGGAAGCCATTTACCCCAGAGAGAGTGGCAGGATCCAGGTGGTCACTGAGATTCCAACTTGGCCACACCCATCAGTCCCAAACAGATGAGGACGAGTAGCAAAGCAGGTTTTCATTGGGAATATTCCAACAACTTCAAGAGAAATTTGAAGAATAGGTCAAATTATTCACATGCCTGTCCTTCCAAAACACATCTCACTCCTACCTTCCTACAGGCCGCCACCTACCTCTCCTCCCCCACATTCAGAAGGAACCTGGGAGCCTCTTGAATGCACGTGTGTGTTTCGCCCCAGTCCCTTTTCTCGGTAACTAATTCCATATGTCCATTGCCCTCTGTGAGAAGGAGCTGTGTCTGAGTTTCTCTGTTTACTCTGAGTTTCCTAATTTCATGAACAATTTCCTAACAATGAGGTCAATTAGACCATGGGATCCTGTCCAAGGAGAGTGGCAGAGTCCCCGTCAGGGGTCCAGCCCAGCTTTGCCCAGACAAAGCGTTGGGGGACTCGCTACAGAACAGGCGGTGGGGGCTGCCTGAACCGGCCGGCTGCATGATCTAATTCTGCAGATATTTTTCCATCACTCCGTTCTATGATGTTCAGTGGATTCTCAAAATGACTCTTTTGCCATCTTCAACAAAAGCAAAGTAAGCTGCTGCTTTTTCGGTCATGAGACCCTTCCAAAGAAACAGGTCACAGCTGATTAATAAGGTGTACGTTAACAATTACTGTGGGTCTTTCATTATTAGAGCGATAGCTGGCAAAGGCTTACTTCATGCTTCAAACTGATGGATTTCAGGAAAAAGGCAACATGAAGAATAAACCAATACAATTTTAATGGATCAGATGCCCACTTACCAAAAACCACAATTCTCAGATCCACGTTTTTATTAAAGCAGACTTTCATTTGGTGCAATGGATTTGACTAAACCCAGCATTTTTCTAAACCAAAGAAATCTTATGACTGGCAATAAATTTTCTCCAAGAGATCATTTTCCAATCAGTTCCATTACAGCAAACTTATGCCATTACGCTTACCTCCAAAATATACAATTACATATATTAGCGTATACCAATGAATTTTTAATTTTTTGCCTGTTAGTTCAAACCACATGAAATATTTCTGCAACCGGATATTTTTATTGAGACCAAAGCATACACATTCCAAACAATGCATTTCTATTCAGATTCCTCTGAAGGCTAATCAAAAAAGTTTGTATTATCTGTTATCAATATGTTATTATTCAAACCATCTTTTTACTTGATTCTGCTCACTCTTTAATCCATTTGGCCAACTTCTGTCATACCTTGCCTATTTTTCCACCAGGATCTTAGAATATAGCTTATTGATATTGTCGTTATTTTGTAGACTGTAAAATGTATGAGTCTCAGAATTTTGGAACTGGCTGGATTTAGGAAGAATTTCACTTATAAAGACCACAAGTTCAGGGTTTTCTTTTATTTTTCTTTGATGGTATTTCTTTCAAGGCTAATGGTCTAACAATACCTGGTGAGCTTTTTAGAGCAAAAAGCAATTTAACTGTCATGAAATGAAGCATACAGAGAGCTTAGTTAGAGATCGTCGTTTGGACCAGCTCTTAGAATTCTCTCAATTTTCTCTTAAACAGCAACTCTTTAAATCTAGTCCTTGGAAGTAACCTTTCTTGGTTGCATTTTTCTTCTACCTCCTGCCCAAGACACAAGTCTCATTCTCAAACTCTGTGGGCCTGAATAAAATCAAGTCTTTCAAAATGTCTTCCCAGTTATGGCCATCATCCCTCCCCCCACCTACCTACCCACCCACACACACACAGAAGCATGAGTGCGCCTGAGCACACATGCACACGGGTTCTAAGCCAACAGCTTGATCAAGCTGACTCTTACCCTGACACCTCCAATTTCAAAAGCTTCCTTTTACTTGTTGTACTTTTGCCATACCTCAGAAAGCTAAGTCATGTCTGATTCTTTGCGACCCTACGGACTCTAGCCCGCCAGGCTCCTCTGTCTATGGGATTTCCCAGGCAAGAATACTGAAGTGGGTTCCCATTTCTTTCTCCAGGGGATCTTCCTGATCCAAGGATTGAACCCAGGTCTCCTGCTTGGCAGGAGGATTCTTTACCACTGAGCCACCAGGGAAGCCATAACTTTTGCCATACTGAGGGCAATACCTCAAAAACTCTGCTTTGAGCTCCTAACTTGCTCCTTCTTGGCCTGAGGCTGGAATGTAGGTCCCAGCATTCCTGGTTACAGCCATCCCATAATCCCAGCCCTCATGCTTGGGTTCCAACCCAGAAGCAAGCCCAGGCACTAGGCTCTCACTTTCCAGCAGGTGCAGTCTCTTCCCAGAATGCACCTGTCTCCCAGAGCTCCCCTCCCCACTACCCCCAGCCCCAGTCACCAGCTTCAGGCCCCAGTCAGAACAGAAACACCTAGATCAGCCATCTTGGTTTTCTGGTCTCTAGGGCTTTTTTCTGTTTCTTCTCTTCTAAATTGTTTACAGCTACTTGTCAAAATGTGTAAGACTCCATTGCAGACATCTTCTTATTCTGCACTATTCCCTGACCTCTGATCTGTGTCTCCTACAGCTGCAGAGTCCTGAGGGCTCAAGTCATCTGGTCCACTACAACCACTGGTCAGCTGGCCCAGGCCCAGACTCAGCCCCAGCATCCCTTCCCACTTAACAGCCCTTACCTGTCCATCCCTGGGGCATTCAAACCACCACCCACTCACATCTGACATACACACCCTCTGCATGGCCCCAAAATATCTGAGCTGGTATTTTGCAATGTGCCATTCTCCAAGATCACACTTTCAGACATGAGATCTCTCCCTTAGGGCAAGAGAATCTGTGGCTACTAGAAAATCACCTCAAATTACATCAATAGGGATTTTAGAGGGAAGAAGGTTTTCATTACGTGGCAGATACAAATCTCCATGCATAAACTCAGAAAGACTAGAAGTACCTTTCCTTTATTTCATTTCAATCAAGAAAGACAGCTACCCCAAGCCTGGATGCCACTCTAAAGAACCATGAACTGGTCAGTTAGTTAGTTCAGTCGCTCAGTCATGTCCCACTCTGCAACCCCATGAATTGCAGCATGCCAGGCCTCCCTGTCCATCACCAACTCCCAGAGTTCACTCAAACTCATGTCCATCAAGTCGGTGATGCCATCCAGCCATCTCATCCTCTGTCATCCCCTTTTCCTCCTGCCTCCAATCCCTCCCAGCATCAGAGTCTTTTCCAATGAGTCAACTCTTCACATGAGGTGGCCAAAGTACTGGAGTTTCAGCTTTAGCATCATTCCTTCCAAAGAACACTCAGGACTGATCTCCTTTAGAATGGACTGGTTGAATCTCCTTGCAGTCCATGGTAACAGGTATCATTTTGAGCCTTTAAGTTCATGACAATATGTCATGCAACAATAAAAGACTCATCAAGGTCTTAATTCTCATCAAAGGATAAATGGTAAAATAAAAAAGATTTTTTATAAAAAATAAAAAAGCTATCCTTTCTCCTACATCATCATATTCTAAACAAATAAAAAAGGCACTGCTGTTAAAAAAAAAAATCCAATCTTAATTGAGTTTAGCTTTCTCTAGAGACTTCACCACGAATATTCACTTTTCATTTAATAGAGTCCTTTGGTCTTTGGAAGAACATGTATTTTGACCAAAGTAACACAGAAATAAAAGTCAACATTCTGCCATATTTGCTTGCTTTTCTAACTTGTAAAGTGAAGGGTCAAATTTGTATAAAGCTGCCTGATATCACCCAGAGTAAGAAAATAGTTTAAAAGGCCAACCCATAGGAATCATTCTGCTGTTTCTGTAGGACCCTCCCTCATCAGGCATCCCAGTTCAGAACTGTATGGCTTTAAATGTATAAATACCAGTTGAAATGACATTCCGGTCTACCTGGAAGGGGCTACTCAAACCACAACCTGCGTTCCATCTGATGTTCTACTGGAGGCTGAATGAGAGAGCTCTGTGACCCATCCACTTTGGCGAAGAGCAGAGAAAACAGAAGAGAAATACCCTGGCCTTAAATGTGTGTGCTTTGAAGAACTGTTCACCCAGAAAGGCTGCTGGGGTAGAGATGACAGCTCCAACAACGTGAGTCAGCTGCTCATTTCCAGATGATCACTTTCGGTCCATGTTTCCACCAGCTGCCGATTGGTAGGTAGTTTTGAGCTACCCTGAAAGGCATCTCCGCCCCCCCACCAAGGTCGAGAAATATGCGCTGGTTTTCCTAGGATCTATATGTCACACAGATGGGAAGCAATAATGAAAATGTATCTATAAAGAATGGCTTCCATGCATCCAGAGCCAAATCTAAAGGCTAAGGTTTGGTTCTGTGATATGAGATGAGGCAGCGCAATAAAGCAACATGGGTGGTAAATTCAGTATACGTATTGATATTTATGGGAACATAAGGGTGTCTCAAAATAAGTGGATGTCTCATTTCACTTCGGGTTGCATGAGAAAAGGAAGGAGAGAGAGAGAGAGATGGAAATTTAGAAACAGGAAGAGAAAGGGGGAGAGCTCTGTTTCTGGGGACATCTCCTGGACCAGGTGGGGTCCCCTGTAAGCTCGGTCTCCCTGCCATGCTATGCTCCCCACCTCTGTCCTTGTCCCATTTTATTTTTCTTGTTTGCAAGATTGTCCCTTCAAACCCCGATACGCTGTAAGGTGTGTGAGAGTGAGAGGTTGGATTCGCATCTCTGTGGGTCTAGGAGGAAAGCAGGAGCTTCACCTGGCTTGGGTCATCCCAAAACTCAGACCCTGGGGCACAGGTATGAATGCAAGGAGTTTGTTTAGGAAGTGATCCCGGGAGCTGGAGGTAGGGAAAGGGAAGGGATGCAGGGAAGGGAAGGCAGTCAAAACAGGGTAAGGGAGAGACCAAGCTATGACTGTCAGAAACTGGGGCTCAATCCCCTGGGAGCTTAGGCAGAACACTGCTCCTGCCTCCTGAGGGGTGAGGAAGTGGGATGCTCATCCCTACCTCCCTCCATCATTAGTCCCAGGCCCCTCCCACAGGGCACCCCTCCCAGCATGTCCAGCCCACCCTGCGCCAGGACAGAGCCCAGAAGTACAAGCTCTAGTACAGAAGGATGCTCGCTGGCTGAGGGAATATGGACCAGGCTCCAACAGGCTCGATGGACATTTGTTGAAAGAATACATACAAGAATGTGGAAAATCCTTTTTATATTCCAATTCTCTTTATAATGTTATAGTCTGTTATATTACGTAGGTTGATTTGATATTTTTTCCTCATCTTCTTACTGAGACATCATAAAGTATAAAGGGCCCTCAACTAGATACCCAGTTCAAAGCTATTAATCTGTATAAACTCCAATGAACACCCACCTGGGTCAACACGTTGAACATTCACATCACCCTGATAGGCTCTCACTCCCTCCTTTTTAATCAATGCCAACATCCACCCAGGAATAACCACCATTCTGACATCCATCATCAGAGATGACTTTTGCCTGTTCTCGAACTTTCTGTAAAGGGATTTATTCAACACATTCTCCTTAGTATCTGTGTTGTTGTGAGTACCAGTTATTTGGGGGCGGGGTGTGCATCATGGCTGTGCAGTGTTCAGGCAACTCCAGCTTGGAATGAAAATTGAATAAATGAGCCAATCCCTGAGTCACATCTAACCCTGTCCCCCATGTTGCTCGTCCCCAGCTCCTGAAAGTCCTGCCACAAGGAACCCTCCCTCCTACTTCCCCACAGCTCGCGACCAGGGGACTGTCCTCCTGGGCAAAGGAGAGTTCTACCAGCCACCAAGTGGAAGGGGCATCCACCCTGTGACCTCTCTGGCATCTCTTGCCTTCAAGCCACAGGCTTCCATTCAGCTTCTGAAGTTAGCCTCCCGGCCCCTGGAACCATGTGCCCCACCACAGAGCACTCTGTTTTGAAGTCTAAGATCAGTGGCATGGGGTGTGACAGGGGACACTGCCATAGAAACATCGATGTGTGGAAAAATCTGTCTCCTTTAGAGAAACTATTGAATGTTGGTGGGCACAGGGAAGCAAGAGGCTGGAAGAGAGAGCCCTGAGCTGGTGAGGATGGGGGAGGAAGGAGCACCGTGGACCACTCTGAACCCCCAGCACCTGTCTCGACACACTTCAGAAACTTCAGACCCCTTGTCATGAACAAGTGGTGCTAAAATGGGTTGATAACCAGAGTAAAGAGCAAAGACTCATGGGCAAGGAAACAATAAAATGTAAGGTGTCCTGACTATAGGTTTTAACCCTACGAGTCTCTTGAACAGACTTCTTCTGGCCTCCTCCCCACCCACCTCTGCCAGCTAGGGCTAAAGCTCCTTTAATTAGCTGACGGGGCACTTGTCAGCGGAGGGATCAGGGGAGTGACGGCTTTGTGGAGGCCAGCGCCAGGCCAGCCTGATCCCGATCTTTGCACAGACCACATGTTCCAGCATCGTAGAGACGGACGGTGATCATCTGGTCTGAGTCACTTCACGTTTTATTGCTTCCTTATGATGATTATTCAATTCGTTGTACTTGAGAATATTAATGTTTTCTATTTTGTATGTATATTTTAATTCTTGGCTTTCATCTCTCTATTTGGGTTTGTTTTAAAAGTGCAGTTTAAAAAAATTAAATCAACCCAAAATTTGCTGGACCTTTTAAATGTGGTCCCCACCACATTTTTTGAAGTTGTGACTTTAAGGCTGAGAAATTTTTTCTGGGGAATGAGAGTTCATCTTGAAAGGGAACAAGGTGAGGCTCCAGATGGCAATCCTCCAGGCAGGGGGCGGTGGGGCTGAGCCTGTGTTCAGATGTGGCATCCCAGCCTTTACTGCAGAAATGAGCTGCTCTCGGTTAACCCCTTCCACGAACAGGCATCAGCTCGCTTCCATTGACACAGTCACTGCAGCCTGGCATGGACTGGGACTGCTCATGTTATCACCACTTGACCAGGCACGATACTAAAGCTGAGAGAGGTTAGGAGACTTGCTTGAAGTCACACAATGGGAAAAATAAAAAATAAAAAAACAAAGGCAGGAAGGAGATGCCTCACCAGGTCTTGAATCCAGAGCTTCCAATTCAGAGTTTGGTAATCCATTCATTACTACCAGTCTCCTTGCTTTGAGAATGTGAGTCCAGGGGAGTATTATTACAGTCTAAATCTCTAAATACAGGATATATGGGCAGGTTCCCAAGATGTAAGCCAATAACATGCAGTTTCCCCAGCAGTAATTGAGTTTGCAGTAACCTCTGATACTGGATATACGGACAAAGATCTGCTTCCATCACCTCCTGCACTTAATCTGCCTTATGATCAGTTACTCCGGAAGACTTCTTTAATGCTAACGGGTTGCCCTTTTCCTTCTGATGGGAAGTCCCATTATAATCTTCTCCCCAACACCAAGGCTCCTCAGCAGCCCTTATCACCTGGCAAGTTGTTAGGGAAGCAGATTCCTGGGTTCCCTTCCAGTGCTAGGAAAATCAGAATTCCTGGGGATTCTGTCCAGGCATCTGTAGTCTAGCCAGCTCCCCAGGTGACCCTGATGTTTGCTAAATTTTGAAATAATACTTTATGCTAAGGAGATATTTTTTCCACATGTGGAAAGACATGTCCCCTCCATGTGGAGGGCTCCTTGCAGTTTGACACAAGCTTCCCAAGCAATCAGGAGCTAAGATACGGCCATATTGGAATTCCCAGGCTGGATTAATATGGATGGAATAAAAATGCAGAAATGGTATCAGGAATAATGAAAAGCATACAGCTTAAAATAATCACTGGAATACTTGGGATTCTTAATAGAAGTTATAGGGGGAAAAGAACGTTTGAAAAACTAACTTACCAGGAAAAGAATATTAAATTCTGGAGAAACATTGCAGAGAACTGAGATTTTTCGATGATGCCAACTAACCTTAATTAATACTCAAAAGGACCACCCCTTGCGCTCACCCCACCCACCCCCACCTTTCCCTTAAGAGTTTGTTAGCACTTTCCCATCTGTGCTCTCAGGATTTCTTCCCCCTTTCTGATAAAAATCTTTTGATGGACACAAACTATCAGCTACCGTATTGTGATAAAATGCCATGTCCTTGTTTTTTTTAAATTGAGCTGTAGTCACTTTACAATGTTGTACTAGTTTCTGCCATACAACGTAGTGAATCAGCTCCACATGTACATATATCCCCTTCCTCTTGGGCCTTCCTCCCTCTGCCATCTCATCCATCTCGGTCACCACAGGGCACCAAACTGAGCTCCTTGTGCTATATAGCAGCCCTCCTCGAGCTCTCTGGTTTACACATGCTGTGCACATACATCAATCCCAATATCCCAATTAATCCCACCCCCGGCCCCTACCCCGTGCCTACATGTCTGTTCTCTATGTTTTTGAGTCTATTCCAGCTCTGCAAATAGGTTCATCTGTACCACTTTTCTAGAGTCCACATATATGTATTAATATATGATATTTGTTTTTCTCTAACTTCCTTCACTCTGGATGACAGACTCTGCTGCTGTTGCTGCTAAGTCACTTCAGTCGTGTCCGACTCTGTGCGACCCCATAGACGGCAGCCCACCAGGCTCCCCCATCCCTGGGATTCTCCAGGCAAGAACACCGGAGTGGGTTGCCATTTCCTTCTCCAATGCATGAAAGTGAAAAGTGAAAGTGAAGTCGCTCAGTCGTGTCCGACCCTCAGCGACCCCATGGACTGCAGCCTACCAGGCTCCTCCATCCATGGGATTTTCCAGGCAGGAGTACTGGAGTGGGGTATGACAGACTCTAGGTCCATTCATGTCTCTAGAAATGACCCAATATCATTCCTTTGTATGGAGTTTCCTTAAAAAGCTAAAAATAGGACTACCATATTACCCAGCAATCCCACTACTGGGCATACACTCTGAGAAAACCATAATTCAAAAAAACACAGACAGTATCTTTTGTTAATACTCATGTTTCATTTAAAAATGTTAACGCTGTAGTGTAAGACAGAACATCCATGATTCCTGTTTTTTATGTGACTAATCTTAATACTCACACAGCTATATTTATAATTCTGCCAATTTCTAGATTAAAGTACACAATCTAATTGCTTGTTTTAACATTGGGGCTGATTTTGGAAACAGATGAAATGGAATTAATAAGAGGAAATTTCTCTGGGTGTTCTGGAGTCGGCTGTATTCCACTTTCTCACTCTGATACTTCTCAAAACCATCTAGAAATAAAAAGCCTGAATGTATCTTAGAGTTGGCAGCCCTGTTCTTGGTTTGGCTCCATCATCAGGAATGGAGTAAAGAACATTTGTGCTGCAAACTGATTTCCCCAGACTCTGAACCCAAAGTGGGTAGAAAAATTATAATCATCAATTAACTCTAAAACACCAGTCTTGGATGCGGGAGAGCTGGTGGCTGGTTCTGACTCTGCTGCTCATGAGCTAACCATCTGTATCTTGTTCTCATCAGGAAAAAGGGAATAATGTAGGCTCTAAATACCTTGTGAGTTTCTTGTGAAACTCAAATAACTTTTTTAAACGACATGCTGTTTTTATTCAAAACCTAAGCCGTGTCCAACTCTTTGTGACCCCATGGACTGCAGCATGCCAGGCTTCCCTGACCTTCACTATCTCCCAGAGTTTGCTCATCAAATTCATGTCCACTGAGCCAGTGATGCTATCTAGCCATATTATCCTCTGCTGTCTCCTTCTCCTTTTGCCTTCAGTCTTTCCCAGCATCAGGGTCTTTTCCAATGAGGGTGCTCTTCCTGTCAGGTGGCCAAAGTATTGGAGCTTTACAGACATAATGTATATGGAAGCTTCACAGATTACGAAAGTAATTCCCTGATTTCTGCAGGTGTTATCACTATATTGTTATTGTTGTTATTATTATTACTACTACTACTTTATCCAGGCGCTCTCTCTGGAAGATATCTTTCTAGATATGAACTCACTTTTTTAGTCTGAGGCTTGAGTTCAGTGCCTGGCGTCTATGATCTCTTCTTTATCAAGGATTCTCTGGTTCTGACCCTCGAGGGAAACCGAGGAGGAAGGCTGTGGAAGATGTTGCCACCATGCCCTGAGTGTGCAGCCTGATTTTGACTGAAAGCCCACGGGACCCTCCTCCAAGGGCTTTCTCTGGCCATCAGAGTTCCAGGGTAGACCAGGCATTTGGGGACTTAATGCCCCAGGAGCAGCCCCACCTGATGACAGACAGAAATTGGAGGATAAATATCCCATCACCTTGACCCCTCAGTTAGGAAAAATCTGAGGTATGTCCTACACAGTCTCCCAAAGGGTCCACCATGGGACTGAGCCCCAGGTGCCCCCAGTAGTCACCCGTTCTTCACTGGACTGGCCCCTCCCTGTCCTGCCTGTCCCCTGTTCACTGTCCCCCTCCCAGTGATCCTCAACTCATGGAAGCGGACAGTGGTTTGAAAACATTGGTGAAAGTGAGACACCAGTCTGAACAGCAGGACTGATGCCCCCGGAGCAGAGGGACTGATCTCAGCCCCTGACTCCTTTCCTGAGCTGAGGACACAGTTCGGTGGGAACCCGCCCTACCCTCTCCCTCCCTGTTGGCTCTCCCACATCACCTCTCTCACTGCAGCCTCGCTGTCGTCTAAGTCCCTTCCAAGAGAAAACAAAATTCATAAGCGTCTGTCACCACAGTCCCTAGCAATGAGAACTGAAAGGTGTGGCTTCTTTGAAAGAAAAATGACAAGACAGTGAATGGTGACCTGCCCCCAGGTGTCGGCAGATGAGAGCCTGATTCATTCAGGGACACAGAAGGGAAAGCCTGTCTGCCTGGGCAGTGCTTTTTCTAATAAGTTGCAATTGTTGTTGATGCTTTCAAGGTATGGTGCTCTGCAAGAGAATCGGTCTCCTTCCAGCCCAGGTTTAGGTGGAGACCCTGGCGACCACGAGCAAACACCACGACAATGGAATCCCCTGATGTCGGGCAGCCAGCCTTTCATCTGTCCCCAGGAGTGACAAGGAGGCCTGGCTTCCTTCAGCAGGGGGGGTTGGGGAGTGGAAGCTGGGATCAGGGGGTTGTTTGCAGAACTGACTTAGGAAACTGATACCCTCCAAAGTGCCCCTTCATTCTGAGGTCACTGCAGCCAGTGCAGGTAAAAGGATCTCTGTGGTGTGGCTGGCCCCACTATTGTCTGCTCCAGCCCATGCTGAATGGGGGTAACTTAACCCCCGGAGAGATAACCAACTGTTGTGTGTGCGCTCGCATTTACAGCTGGCAATTCCCATGACGCGCCAAGGTGGTTTTCCGCGACTTTTGTTTTACTGACACTCTGGCAGCAGAATGGGAGGTAGTCCTGGACCACAGAGGCGAGGCTGGAGAAGAACAAGTCCAGCCCCCTCTCCCAACCCAGCCCCACCCCAATGTCCTTGTCCTAGCTCCACCAAGGATACCCCCGTGGAGAAGCCACATAGAGGCCACACTCACGTCTCCCAGGTGTCTTCATTCTGTTGTGAATTTGACTTTAAATTCTCAACATATTTTCTTGAAAGAAAAATATACTGGAAACCCCCAAAAAGAGAGAAAAGACATTTTGAGGCTGTGATATATTTTGTGACTTCTGTTTTGGAATGGGAAAGCCCATGAAATGACCGACGTCTGACCGATGTTCTGCTTAGGACTTTGAGGGTCTCAGGCATCCACCCCACACCATCCCCACACCCTCCATCACCAGCCAGCTAGATTCATCCACCCCACCACCAGCAGCCAGCCCCTAAGCCCCAAAAAATAAAGCTCTCCTGCTCTTAGCCTGGACATTCTCAGGCTGATTTTAGCCCAGATTCCTCTTTATTGATAGAATCTCATTGATTTTTCTTCTGAAATAGGGACATAGAAGAATGCAAGGGTTATTTATAATCTCACCATCCAGATAACACTTGTTGAAAATTAAAACCCTTTTAAAATTTAAAAAAGAATGGATAATATGCCATACATATAGTGAAACAATTCAAATAATAATGCAGGTAAAAATAACTTTATAGAAAATCAACATTCACCCCAAAGGTAACCACTGCTAACATTGCCTGGAGTTTCCTTCCAAAGTAGAAAAAGAACTGCATATAGCAACAAAATGTATGTAGCCCTTATATGACTTATACAAAAAAAATAATAATAATATAATATCCACACTGTTTTCCATCTTATCCTTTTCTTATCTTTGTTGATGGCAGGAGGAGAAGGGGGTGACAGAGGATGAAATAGTTGGATGGCATCACCGATTCAATGGACATGAGTTTGAGCAAAATCCAGGAGATAGAGAAGGACAGGGAAGCCTGGCATGCTGCAGTCCATGGGGTTGCAAAGAGTCAAACACAACTTAGTGACTGAAGAACAGCAATGCAAGGAAAATCATAGTAGGCAAAATGTAACCACCTAAGCTGGAACTCGCCCTGAGGGTCTGTTTGCCCAGCAAAAGGAAATTAAACCTGTGTTTGGGGAAAATGGTTCAGTTTTAGTCAACATTTCCCAAGATAATCTTTCCATCAGCAGCAAGTTATTGTATCCAGGCACGAGAAAGAACCCTAAAAAGTTAGGGATAAAAGGGATAAATCCAAAGACACTGGTTAATTCAGCCCCTCATTCTACAGATGAGAGATGAACTGACCCCTGAAGCGACAAAGTCAGTTAGCAAACAATCCACGGTCAGCTGAAAAGTCTCAGCACCCAAACCAGTGTTTATTGCATCACACTGTGTGCTCAGTCACTCAGTTGTGTCCGACTCTTTGCTACCCCATGGGGTGTCGCCCACCAGGCTCCTCTGTCCGTGGAGGTCTCCAGGCAAGAATACTGGAGTGGCGTGCCATTTCCTTCTCCAGGGCATCTCCCAAGCCAGCGATCGAACCTGCGTCACTTGCATCTGCTGCTTTGGCGGGCAGATTCTTTACCACTACAGCCACCTGGGAAGCCCCATTCCATCACATTACAATGGTTTATTTGAACAGAGTCCTGGAATACTCATTAGAACTCAAAAAAGCAAGACATATGTGAATAGGGAATAACTGAGAGTTTTAAAATTAGCTCCTATTAGTGATGTCATGTAAATATTTAAGGACCTCAGAGATTAGGATTTTTTGTTCTTCTTGGAGGGGAGTGATTTAATCTCCTCTGTATCCTAGGGGTCCTCCCCTGAGGAGGATGCTAAATGGTGGGGTTCCAGGCCTCCATCCTTCCCTGCCCCCCAACTTTGACCTCAGAAATGTTGCTTCTGCAACTTTTTATATGCTAAATGGTTGTACATAAAATATATTGACATAAGGTTCTACTGCTAAAACAAAAAATGCTAATATCACTGTTTTGGGCACAAAAGCCTAGTGCTACATAATTTTAAAAAATTTATTTGGGGTGATCCAAGAAATACAGCAGATGACAAAGTAGATTGAGCTTTGAGAGAATGGTTTCCCCCCTACACCATTTTTTCATCACCATAATGACCTAGCACATCCAAAATCATTTCTTGGGCATCCACATGATATATTTAGATCCAGCCAATAAGGAGGGAGATGCCAGAAAAACTTACAAGGTTTTCATATGAATGTACCAATCTTATCCCCACTGTGTCTTTGGCACACGCAACTGTTAAAAGTATGCAATTTTTTTTTTAGTAATAATTTCTTAAAGTTGGACAAAAAAGAATATGGGAAAGTTCTTGCGATTCATTGCACAGCAATGTGACTGTACTTAACACTGTTGAACTGTACAGATGTGGCAATTAAATTTTTGGCAATTAAGTTCATCAAGAAAATTTAAAATGAGAAGTGTGCCCTTCTTCAGTCCTTCATCTGTCAGAAGGAATGCAGTGGTAATGGCTGATGCTCCAGCAGCCATCTTAGACCACGTAGTGGAAGCCACATGCTGAAGATGGTGGAGCATCAAGATTCCATGTAGAGGAACCTAGTCTCTGATGTCAAGGGTACCATGCCAACTCTACATAGCCTGCTTCTGCTTCTCTTTCATGTAATAGAAAAATAAATTTCTATTAAGTATTATTTAAAAAAAAAAAAAGATTGCCAAAGGAGGTATTTGCATTACATGTGTCAGACATATCATGAAAATGAAGTTGTAGTCCCAAATCATTTTTATCTTATTTATTTTACTAGAATGTCCTAACTGGGTTATGATAGAGAGCAGTGTTTCTCAAAGTGTGGTCCCATGACCAACATCACAGCATCACTTGGGACTTGTTAGCAATGCCCCCAGGTCTTAGGACTTACACCTGCTTGGGGACGGGCCTGGGGAGCTCTCTTTTAGCCATCCATCCAGGGAATTCTGTGTTGCAGGAGCAAAGCAGAATCATTCATCTAGAGGTAACATAAAGTAGGCTGTTTGTACAGTGTTATGGCTAAGGGTTGGGGTCCGCAGTCAAGCTCTGAGTTTGAATCTCTTCTCTACCACTTAGTAGCTCTGCAACCCAGAAAAGAAGCTTCACCTTCTCAAGCCTCAAATTTCCCAACCATAAGATGGAGAAGAATGACCAACACCTCTGTCCTAAGGTTCTGGAGAAGATGCAATAGTATAACTTGTGTAAAGCTCTGAATTGTTAAGTGTTAACTGCTAAATGCAAGGTCAATAAATGTATCTTGTTAGTGTTTCATGCTCTGTGAGGCCTCAGGGCCCAGTCGCAAACAAGCATGATAACCAGGTTGAAGAACAAGAGGGGGATGTCAGGAATTTCTTTGAAGAAAAGGAATGAACAGAACTGAAATCATGCTGAACCCACTTGCCAAGAAAAAACAACAAATTAGGGAAACAATAACAACAGTATTACTAATGATAGCATTTGCCAAATTCTTACCATGGGCCATATGCTACTCTGACCACTTTACACCTTGAACACATTAAATCTTCCTAAGGTCCCAGATAGCACTGTGATAAAGAACCCATCTGCCAATGCAGGAGATGTAAAAGATGTGTGTTTGATACCTGGGCTGGGAAGATCCCCTGGAGTAGGAAGTAGCCAGCCACTCCAGTATTCTTGCCTGGAAAATTCCCTGGACAGGGGAGCCTGACAGGCTATAGTCCACGAAGCTTCAAAGAGTTGGACATGACTGAACACACTTTTAAGGTCCCTCTGAGGCATGTGGGTTTGTTTTACAGATGAGGAGACAGGCACAGAGAAGTTAAGCAATGAGCCCAAGATCACACAGTCAGAGAGAAGTAAAGCTAGATTCCATCACAGAAATTTGGCTCTAAAGACCATGTTCTTGAGACTTCCCTGCTGGTCTAGTGGCTAAGACTCTGCCCTTCCAATGCAAGGCATAGGTTCAATCCCTGGTCAGGGAACTAAGATCCCACATGCCCCATGGCATGGCTAAAAGATAAAAAGTAAAATAAAGCCCATGTTCTTAACCTTGGCCCCTGTCAGATCAGATCAGATCAGTCGCTCAGTCATGTCCGACTCTTTGCGACCCCATGAATCGCAGCACGCCAGGCCTCCCTGTCCAACACCAACTCCCGGAGTTCACTGAGACTCACGTCCATCGAGTCAGTGATGCCATCCAGCCATCTCATCCTCTGTCATCCCCTTCTCCTCTTGCCCCCAATCCCTCCCAGCATCAGAGTCTTTTCCAATGAGTCAACTCTTCGCATGAGATGGCCAAGGTACTGGAGTTTCAGCTTTAGCATCATTCCTTCCAAAGAAATCCCAGGGCTGATCTCCTTATTCCTAGGTATATTTCTGTTTCTGCTCAGGTGTAGAATAAATAGAATGGTGGCCTCTAACCCAGGTTAGAATGAAAGGAAATTTCAGTTTGTCAGTTTGTATCGAGCACTTACCATATGTGAGTGTCTTAGTTTTGGAGCCTCCTAGAAGTATCTTGGAGACCAGGACTTAAGAGTAGCTTGGGGAGGATGGGGCTGTTCAGGGAGCATCTATAGGGAAAGAGGGAGTAAATACAGGGATGGGGAAAGTGAAAGAAAGTGAAAGTCAGTAACAAGTTAACACAGTTATATCTAACTCCTGGGAGATATTGAATGAGGGCTGATCCTGCGGGTATTCATTCCTTAAACACGTCCAACTGCCTGGTAGCAGCCCAAAAGCAGAGCGGGCTTTTGAGATTCTTTAAATGCTCTAAGCTAAATTTACATCTTTGTTAAAGGGAACTTATCCAGGGCAGTAGTTTCACTCTGGAATCCTCAAGGCTCCTTAAAACAGAGATATCTCGCCGCAGTCCCAGAGTTTGGGACTGAATAGATCCAGGTAGGATCTGATAATTTGCATTTCTAACAAATTTCTGAGGAGGATGCTGTTGGCTGGAACACACTGGTTGGTCCCACCCGGAGGGCCTGCCATGGGCTCCTGAGGACATTGCTACATCCTGTATGTCTTTGTGTGTGTGTGACAGGAATATCTTCAAAAGAAACTATCAATCACTCACAGGCACACTTTGATGCTGGAATTTCTAACTACATCACAGAAAGGAACATGTCTCTGCCCTCCACCAGCTGATCTCAGTCAGGCACACAGTGGTGGGGGGACCCATCTTTTCCTGCGGCCCCAAGAAATACAATAAGTCCTTCGGTTCTCATAGATATCTCTTACAGAACCTGAAATCATTCAATGTCTAAGTAAAACAGTATGCTTGAGTTTCGAAACTGATTGTTGTTTGTTTTCCTTCTTAAAGGAGAAGCCGTAATCTGCTTGTTCGCTTGCAAAGAGTCATCAAGAGCTCATTCCAGCTTTCAGTGATCCTGAAAGCCCCATGGGTCTGAGAAACCAGCCCCTCAGCCCACAGCTTAAGCACACTCTGCGCTAAGATTACAGAGGACCCACGTAAAACAATAATCTATATTTTGATGAGACTGGAAATTATATAAAAAAAAAACTTATGGTTTGCTGAATATTATGCAGAGAAATCATCTTAAATTACCAATTTCCAAAATCAACAAGGTATCACTTTACTAATCCAAAAAGGCCCATCAAGTTTTCGTAACTTAATAAGTCACTGAGAACTGGTGTGGTGAGTTGACTTTCCTGGCTCAGGGATGGGATTTGGTTCGTGACACATCATTTCTCAACCTTGTCTACTGTTTGACTTTGGATCTCAGCCAATAACAGCCAGGGTTAAGAAACTGTTATTCCTAAATATAAGGTCACAATATAAAACATTTTATTTCATCATATGAACTTTTCAAAACAATTGCTCTAGAAATGAAACCAGTTAGAGTTCTATTGCCTCAGTATTACTTTTCTGCATTACTATTAAAAAGTAAAATCCACAAATTACCATTGATTTGATAAAATTATTATTGAACATCTAATACCAGCAATAAATATACTCAAAAAAATAGAGAAATTTTTCCCCTCAATCATCAAACTCTCTCCCAGGTTTATTTGAAGGCCACCTAAGACTATCGACAGTTAAGAGCACTAAATGATTTTTTTTTTCCTTTGAATAGGTGGGCTTTATTTAGCAACTCGGAGAAGGCAATGGCAACCCACTCCAGTACTCTTGCCTGGAAAATCCCATGGACAGAGGAGCCTGGTAGGCTGCAGTCCATGGGGTGGCTAAGAGTCAGGCATGTTACTGTAATCTTTATAACTTCACTTCACATTGTTATTAGAACTATTGTGGACATTATCCTATCTGTTAAAGATTAATTATTGCAGATTTGAAGAGAAATTCATCATTCTTAAGGGAAAGCTATGCTGTTTTTTAATTCCTAAATTCTTACTTTAAAAGGTAGAAAAATCACGGTTTGCTAGTTGGATTAATTTGATTTAACTCACTGTTCTTTAAAGCCAAATGTAAGTTGGTTTTTTTTTTTTTTTTTCCAAATCAAAGTTTTGAATCGATGTTAAACCAGCACTGTAACTTTATGAAACTACCCATATAGGTAAGAAATTTCCTTTTTGTGAAATATACTTCACATTCCTATACATTATTGTATCTGATTTTCCTAAGATGCATCTGAAAATTAAAAACACTCCTTTTCTGAGAAAAGTTGATTGTCCCAATGTCCTTGCTTATTTAGAGATAAATAGATTTTGTTTGAAAAATAATAAATCTGAGTAGCTATGTAAACAGAAGAAATTCATGGTCATCCTACCTACTCATCTGATGCAAATTGCTAGAACTAATAATGTGATAAACAAAAATTATTTACACTCAACAATGTTGCCTGCATAATGTTACCCCATACCAGTGTTCATTTAGTGTCCTTCAGTGCTACTTTTCTATCACTGGCAGGAGCCTTCATGAGAATGGACTGATGCTGTTTTGAACCTGGTATTTGCTATGTGTCAAGTTACTCTGGGACTTCCTATAGGACAATGAAAGCTCAGCATGAAAGAACAAGAAAAATCCTTCTTAGATGGAAGCTTTGCAGTTTGACAGGCATACGTTCATGGTGGTTTCTTAAGAGGTAACTTTGCTTCCAAGTAATCCTTCTGTATAAATATCGCTAAGGAAATTGCTGTAGACACTTGCTATGTGTCTAGATAGAGCAATTTAGCCTTTAAAAACCTTGAAAAACTCTGTGATGGCCAGGAGCTTCCCATTCCCTACTCTGCGAAACAAAAGTGAATAGTGATGTGTGGAAAATTAGACCTAGAACCTACTTCGATCTGAAATCACAGAGCAAATCAGGAATACAAATCGATGCATTCAAAACATGATTATTTTTAAAAACTGAACATACACTTACTATGGAAACCAGAAACCCCCCTCCTGAGTGTCTGCCCAAGTGAAATGAAAACTTATGTGTGAAGCCCTATACCAAGGTCACAGGACAAAAGTCTCTGGAACTGACCAAGCCCCATAGCAACTGTTGCCACAAGTGTCCAGATCCAAACTGGCCAATTCCCTGACCCCTGGTTATTAGCTAAAATAACCATCTTATTAACACCCTATAGCATCCTAACCAGTCACCTAATGCCATCCTTCCAATAGGAATTTATTTTATCTCTCTTGAGACTATAACAATTGGCTACTCGTCTGCGAAAGAGGTCTGCTCTCTCTTGAGTCAGCCCGCTATTCCAAGTGTCTCCCACTCCGATAAATTCTATTTTCCTCTCAATCTGCCCCACTTCTGGAAATGCTTTTCCAACCTGTCCACAGACCACGACATTATGTTCTCACAAAAACCTATGAGCCAAAGGCTATAGCAGCTTTATTCGTAATTGCCCCAAACTGGAAACAATCCAAATGCCCTTCAAGAGATACACGGATAAGCGGTGTGGTCCATGGATACCACAGGATGCTATTCAGTAGTAAAAGAAAATGAACCAACGATGCTCTGAACAGCATGACCAACGACAGCAACTTCTGGTGAGTGAAAGAAGTCAGACTAAAAAGACTACGTATGGTGTGATTCCATTTAGCTTTCTACTTTGCATTTTAGAAGAAATTAAAGTATCATCAGCAGTGGCCAGGGGTTGGAATAGAGGGAAGCACTGTCTCCCGAGGGGAGGTGAGGGAATGTTAGAGCATGGCAGGATTATTCTATATGTGGATCGTAATGGTTACATGCTTATGCATTTGTCAAAACTCACAAAACTACACACTAAAAGGGTGACTGTTAAGTATATGCAACTTATACTTAAAATTTTTCAGGCTTTATTTTTTTTTTAGAGCAGTTTTAGGTTCATAGGAAAATTGACAGGAAGGTAAGGAGATTTTCCATACATCCCTACACAACCTCCTCCACTACCATCTCCCCCATCAACAGCACATCCCACCAGAGGGTATATTTGCTACAATTAAGGAACCTACGCTGACACATCATTATTGCCAAAGTCCATAGTTTATGTTAGGGCTGAACGTTCTATGGGTTCAAACAAATGTATTTACAAATGACATGTATCCATCATTATAGTATCATACAGAGTAGTTTCAATGCCATAAGAATCCTATGTGCTCTGATTACATTTTTTAAATTATTGTTCTTCAATAAAAAAATTTTTTTTGCTTGTTCCAGAAAGCCCCCATCTGCCTTTTGGCTCCTCCTTAACCTTGGGGAATATTGAAAATCAGAGAATTTTTCAGATTTTTCATTTAGTCACTCCCCTCATTCTAGAACTTTTACAGAACCCACTCTAGACATTTATTAGTAATGGACCTACTACTCCTCTGCAATGTGTCTAAAAGTATGTCCAGGCTTGCTCAGCATCTCCAAGAGAGCTGACCCCTCCTCAAAACTCGAAGAATGAGCCAGAACTTCCCTTGGCTTGGGCATCCCACCCTTGGGCAAGAGAATTTAGGAGCCTGATTTGTCTCACTATGCCTAGAACCCCTGTGTTATTCCATGCATGGCTATTCAGATGAAAACCTCTTCAACTTATCCTGCTGAGTGCTAGAATCTACTCATGAGACTTTGCACGGTCTTTCATCCACGACTTTCATCATTACAGGTTCATCCAGCCATGTTCCATGTATTTTACGAAAGTACCTTGAGTCGTCTTCAAATTATTTCTTGATCTACTAATACAATGTAGGTTCTTATCCTGGCTTTACTCCTTCTAGAGAAGTGATTTAGGCAAGATAGCGAACCTCTTCAGATCTCAGTCTAATCATACTAAAGTACGGATAAATACATTTCCCACTTCATAAGACTGTCAAGAAATTTTGTTATTCATTTAATTTTGGTGAGCTGCACCACAAGGCATGCAGGATCTTAGTTCCCCAATCAGGGGTTGAACCCATGCCCCCTACGTTGGAATCACAGTCATAACCACTGTGCCCCCAGGGAGGTACCAAGAATGTTATGAGATTTAAATGATAAAATCCATACGGCATGCTTAGAACAGAGCCTGACGTGTAGCAGTGATTCAGTGAGATCCTCCTGATCTTTTACAAAAGGGAGTGAGGCCAATTTAGATGGACTTGCTTGTAACACCTCTTGTTGACTGCTTGAATTTGCAAACCTAAGAGCCCAATGACCAAAAATCAGTCTATTGACCTTTTTCATTCTTCCATCACCTCTGTTGTTAGCCATGATCCCTCAAAAGCGGTCCAAACCTGTGGGTTTGTTTTCATGAGTCCTTGGTTCCAGGATGCAGTTTGCCTAATTTCAGGGAATGAACCACATCAGTGGGTTGACAATTTGGACTCCACTCATCTCTGACAACATTCGTTCCACAATTTCCTGCCAAAGTCATGAGCAAACACACACAATAATGGTTTGGAAACATAATGAAAAGAAAATATTCTTTCTGAATGGAGCAGATATATGAAAATACAGTGAAGCCCTCTGTGCTATTAGAACTAATGTTCCTTGAAAAAGTAGGTTAGCGTATAAAATAATCTTTCTAAAACTATATATACATATATACTTCCCTGATGGTTCAGAAGATTTAAAAAAAAAAATCCACCTGCAATTCAGGAGACATTGGAAACTTAGATTCAATCCCTGGGTCAGGAAGATCCCCTGGAGGAGGGCATGGCAACCCACTCCTGTATTCTTTCCTAGAGAATCCCAAGGACAGAGGAGCCTGGTGGGCTACAGTCCAAAGGGTCACAAAGAGTCAGACACAACTGAGCAACTAAGCACAAGCATATGTGTGTGTGTGTGTGTGTGTGTGCTAAAAAAAAAAAAAAAAAAAAAAAAAAAAGAGGGCCAACACATGTTCCTGAGAATGCATCAGCTGATTAGAGTTGCAAATTTTCTTTTGTCCATAAACCATACCTGAAATGCATTGTCTAGTTAACTTTTTGTTTTCTTAAGTGCAATAAGAAATTGGAGACACTTGTTAAATTATCAGAGTGCAAAAAAGTTGACAAACTTTTGTAATTTTTCCAAACTTGGGGTGTTATCTCGCACACCTCTAAATCAACAATTTCTAAGTGACTTGACATCATAAATTCTTTTTTAAAGTGTGAAATGTGCTTTTTTGTCATTTTCACACAAGTTTCACTAGTTTTCACACTAATTAGTCAAAGTATACAAGTACAATAAGTACAAAAAGCCTAAAGAGATTAAGAAAGAGACCCACGGACTCCTGACAAGTACAGAACTTAACTGAAGGAGGTAGAATTGTCAAAAGCTCTAGAAGGTGTTGTCTAGTGTGGCAGCCACTGGCTCATGGGCATGTACATGTCAGTTGTGCGTGTGTTATAGTCACTCAGTCGTATCTGACTCTTTGCAACCCCACGGACTGTAGCCCACCAGGCTCCTCTGTCCATGGGGATTCTCCAGGAAAGAACACTGGAGTGGGTTGCGATTTCCTTACTCCTCTGTGACTGGTTTCAACCTGCCAACACATTGTCACTCAACCACAGTTGGAAAGAGACATGCCCAGTCAGCTTTGGTGAACTAGTTCAAGCAAGTATAAATAGGTTTGACCTGGCTCCAGCAGACCACAGGATCTAAGTAACGGTCATCAGTGGACATTGTTTTGTAAAAATTGACAAAGAACTTTATGCTGAGGTATCTGGCTGACAACACCTGACAAGCACTATAAATCTCAACTTCTGCAGAAAGGCCCAGTATGTGGCACAGCCTTGTGAGACCCAGACCTTCCCTGTCCACTCCTCATGCCCACCCAACCCCAACCATTAATCTAATCAAGCTTCCAGCTCTACCTCCCAGGTTATAGGAAATATCAAGAATAAAGAAAGAAGTTACACATCACCCCAAGGAACCAAGCAGCCAAACCCAGGAAGTAGGACCTTCTCCAGCTCAAATGCCCCAGTGTATCTAACAATCATCAGGCAGGGGAAAAGGGACAAGAGAAAAGAAAAAGAAGAGAAAAACAGAAAAAGAGATGTTAAAGAATAAAAGACACATAACCAGATACACTGCAATATGTGATTCAAAGAAACCAATTGAGTAGCAATCTGGTAGATTTTAACATGAAAGGATATTAGATGATACTAAAAATTATTGTTAACTTTGTAGGCTTAATACTGGTGTGATGTTCTATTTTTTAGAACCCCTTATCAGATAAAGATGTATTTATGTTGAAGTATTTATAGGTGATATTCTATAATATGTATGATTTGCTTTAATATACTCCAATAAAAATAAAATATGGATGAGGAAGAAAGATAAAACAGGCAGTCAAATGGTCTGAGCCATTTAAAGCTAAGTTATAGATTCATGTGAATTCAGTATACTATTTAAGTTTTTCATTGGAAGGACTGATGCTGAAGCTGAAGCTCCAATACTGTGGCCACCTGATGTGAAGACCCAACTCCTTAGAAAAGACCCTGATTTGGGGAAAGATTGAAAGTGGGAGGAGAAGGGGACAACTAAGGATGAGATGGTTGGATGGCATCACTAACTCAATGGACATGAGTTTGAGCAAACTCTGGAAGTTGATAAAGGACAGGGAAGCCTGGCATGCTGCAGTCCATGGGGTTGCAAAGAGATGGACACGACTGAACAATAATCTAATTTTGCATATGTTTTCAAGACTATTAAAAATAATATAACTTTTTATTAAACATTCTAAAGATAAAATAAAAGATGTTTTCAGATCAAGAAGTAAGTTGGCATTCTCTGTATCATGAGTTTGATTATGGTGGTGGTAATTATCTTCTGTATTTTTAGAAATTTCTAAAATGAAATTATTACTCTTAAGTCAGGCACTTCCAAGTACACTTAATTTTTTAAATCCAAGGAAGAAAATCAGGTTAGTGGATAAGACCTTTATGGCAAATATCTCTTCTGACTAAAAATAAATTAATGATATTAATATGACAACAAAAGTAAAATTATATAAAACTTCTCAAATTTTCTTCTTAAATATGCCATCATGTGATGAGGAAATCCATGTCATTTGTGTTCCTAATTTTCTAAAACACTGCAAAAATACAATGATCCAAAAGTCACTATTTATTGGGACTTCCCTGGTGGCCTAGTGGTTAAGAAGCCACCTGCCAATGCAGGAAACACAGATTCAATCCCTGGTCCAGGAAGATTCCACACGTGCAGAGCAGCTAAGCCCGTGTACCACAACTAATGAGCCAGCACTCTTGAGCCCTCGAGCCACAACTACTGAACACCCAGGGCAGCCAAAAAAAAGTCACTATTTATTAATAGTTTCCTACTGTTTCCAAAACCAGCATGGTTCCCACTGAGAGCTGTAGGCAAGGCCACCAAGTCAAAAGACCAGGACCCACCCCCCTTTCTGTTCTCCAGCAGATTTGTGTCCTCTCCGCAAATTTTCTCTTTCCCTCCCCATCTTCCCCTGCTCCCTCCAGTAGTCCTCCTTCTATTCTCAATGTGACTTTATGAAACCACTGGACTGGGTTGGAAGAACAGGTTCAAACCCCAGCATGGCTGCTGAGAAAACTCTGGGCCATAGCACACTGAGTGCATACAGTTCCTTCAGGTTCCCTTGCCAACATTTGCTGAGCTACAGAAATCCTGCTGGTGAGTGCTTTGCGTTCTGATGGGACTGAAGGTACAAATTTTAAATGTTGAAGAATTAGGTAAGATTATACCATGAATGAATGCATAAATATATGGACACGAGGGAACCATTTGGTAATTTACAAATCATGTAAATTATGTCACACGTGAATTATAAATTATGAAATGGTTTCCTGTTAGCTGAAGATTTAACATTGCTCCCAGAAAAACTTACCTTGCTCCGTAGGAATGATTTCCTCCCTGCAGACACTGGCTAATGACTTAGATCATTTGCTACCCACCTGCATGGTCCAGGTGTCTATTTGTGCATCACTAATGATTCTGGAAGTATTGCTTATGCCCAGCAACAAATATAGGATGAATTAAACATCAGTAACTGGTTTTGTGGAGTAGCTAAGAAAAATTGAAACTTAAAAAACGTGCCAAGGCAAACTTATTTTCATAAACGAATGCAGAACACTGTTACGTTTGAAGTGGTGAAAACAGCACAGAATAAATTAAAATAACGCTCATAAATCAGATGAGCTGGTTCCAGATTCGATGATGGTGGTTAGTAAGCAGAACTGCATTTGATTTAATTATCTACCCGTCACAATGTGGTCTGGGCAGTGGGCATGAATCTTCACCTGCCAACAGGTGTGCAAGAAGCATGTATTTTGTACCCAGGGAGCAAGAAAAAGTCTGACTTCCTTGATGGAACAGGAAAAGGCACACAGACATAAATTAATATCTCAGTAAATTATCCTTCTATATTTGTCCTCCCAAGTTTAAAGTAATTTTTCGACACCTTTCACGGGTTTGTACCTGCCAGACTCAGCTTTATATCCCACGACTGAAGAGAGGCAGGGCTGCTGTAATCATGAGTCATCTCTATGCAAGGAGTGAAGATTTTAGTGTTTTGTGTGATAAAACTTTACATAAAACTCAAGGATCTGTTTAATAAGCATTTGTGAGCACCTCCTGCTTGTGAACCATGCTCGGTACTAGGTAAAACTGGTGAGGAATAAACTACACTAACAAAAGCCATCACCTTGCACAGGTCTCCATAATTTTACAAAGAATTTTTATTTAGATATATGTACATGTTTACCATTTTATTTTACTTTTTCCTTTTTTAATTTATTTTTTAATTGAAGGATAATTGTTTTACAGAATTTTGTTGTTTTCTGTCAAACCTCAACCTGAATCAGCCACAGGTATACATGTATCCTCTCCTTTTTGAACCTTCCTCCCATCTCCCTCCCCAACCCACCCCTCTGCTGCTGCTGCTGCTGCTGCTGCTAAGTCGCTTCAGTCATGTCCGACTCTGTGCGACCCCATAGATGGCAGCCCACCAAGCTCCCCCGTCCCTGGGATTCTCCAGGCAAGAACACTGGAGTGTGTTGCCATTTCCTTCTCCAATGAATGAAAGTGAAAAGTGAAAGTGAAGTCGGTAAGTCGTGTCCGACTCTTAGCGACCCCATGGACTGCAGCCTACCAGGCTCCTCCATCCATGGGATTTTCCAGGCAAGAGTACTGGAGTGGGGTGCTATTGCCTTCTCCACCCACCCCTCTAGGTTGATACAAAGCCCCTGTTTGAGTTTCCTGTGCCATACAGCAAATTCCCATTGACTATCCATTTTACATATGGTAATGTAAGTTTCCATGTTACTCTTTCCATACATCTCACCCTTTCCTCCTCTCTCCCCATGTCCAAAAATCTATTCTCTATCTCTGTTTCTCCATTGCTGCCCTGTAAATAAACTCTTCAGTACCATTTTTCTAGATTCCATTATATAAATACATATATATATATATATGCATTAGAATACGATATATATCTTTCTCTTTCTGACATACTTCACTCTATATAATAGGTTCTAGGTTCATCCACCTCATTAGAACTGACTCAAATGCATTCCTTTTTATGGCTTAGTAATATTCCGTCATGTATATGCACCACAACTTCTTCATCCATTCATCTTTTGATGGACATCTAGGCTGCTTCCACATTCTAGCTATTGTAAATAGTGCTGCAATGAACAATGGGATACATGTGTCTTTTTCAATTTTGGTTTCCTCAGGGTATATGCCTAGGAGTGGGATTGCTGGGTCATATGGTGCTTTTATTCCTAGTTTTTTAAGGAATCTCCATACCATCTTCCAAAGTGGCTGTATCATATTTTATTATTTATTTCCACATATTAAATTACCTTGAAATTATTTCTTCTTGAATAGTATGGTTTACTGCACACTGTCCTTAACAGGATGATTGGAGGCCATAGAGATAGCAATTTCTTGTCCATTGTTTTACAAAAGAAAAATTACATAAAATTATTTACATAAAAAAATAAACTAGTGAGTGAAACAAGCCTATTCCTGCCCTAACCAAAGGAACCAATGGCTTTGTGGGCAACAGATCAGAGGACAAATATTTAAGTTCAAATTGTGCTAAGTGCTTGGTGACAACAAGGAACCAGGGGGCCATGATAGAGAAAAAACAAGGTGGAAAGATACTTTGGAAGCAGTGTTCAGAGAAGCCACCCCTCAAGGTGGAGACATTTGGGTGGAGAATGAGAAGGAGCAGCTGAGTCAAGCATGCAGGGAACAGCAGTCAAGCCAGGGAAACAGCATATGAGCTGTTTCCACACAGGAGGGATGGAGGGAGGCTGCAGGGGCAGACAGACTCTGTCACCCACTACCTGGCTTTAGGGTGAGATTGGGATTCTACTGTAAGGGAACAAGCAGTCACTGATATGTCCCAAACGGGGTGACATGATCTGATCTGTGCTTTTAGAAGCCCACTCTGGTTGATCAGGCCCATGATAGATCAAACAGGGACAGGACATCGGCAGGCAGCCCAGGCTGGAGGCAGTAAACCAGTCAAGGGACTGGCAGCCTGGCCTGGAGAGCTGGGGGAGCTACGGAAAGTAGCAGGAGGCTCTGAGAAGAAGCAACAGGATGACAGGCCTTGTCTATTGGCTAGAGGTGGAGATGATGGAGAGAGGGATGAATCAGGACTTGTTTTTTATTGAAACTTTACAAATCCCCATGTCCTCTGTGGCCAAAACCTGGAAGCAACTTCATTGCCCATCAGTATGAGAATGTCTATGTATGTATTTTATATGCACTAGGAAAATAGCATATTTATGCAATAGAATAGTACTCAATGAGAAAAAGTAATGAACTTCTGGTCAGCTCAACATGAATGGGTCTCCAAACCATTCCACTGAACCAAAGGAGCCAGGTACAGAGAACACATGTCAGAGCCTCCATGTCGATGAAGTTCTAGAATAGGCAAAACTAGGCTATGGTGCAAAAGTCACAAAGTGGTTGCTCCCTGGGCGAGGATGGAAGGGAGGTCCCTAGGAGGATGGGGACATTCTGTAGCTTGTTAGGCTTGGAGGTTACACAGGTATCTGCCTTTGTCGTGCTGATGGAAGTGTGCATGTACATGCATATTGCATCATGTGTGAATGACACCATGATTAAAAGAGATTATTCTGAAAACAAACGAATTCTTATTGGGTTTTTGTATTTCTCTTACTTGGTAATTTAATATCAATAATTAAAATAATAAATGTGGGGAAAAAACTTTGTCCTTTTATACCCCAGGTCTCACTTGTTTCTGTAAGGCGTTCAAGGCCAGTTCTGTACTCTAAATTTTACAAAATTCAGAGATGGTAAGCAAGCCACTCAGGACACTAGGACTTGCTCACACGTGACCCCAGGTTCAAGATTCATCCCTTCAAGGTGGCAGGTGTTGGAGGTGGGGGGCCTAAGTGTCTGTAGAGAAAGTGACCTTGAGGTGAAGAAGGTGGGGGTGATCTTTTGGGCCTCAAGCCCAAGGCATTCTAATGCAGACAAGGTGGCTCACACCCTGAAAAGAAGCCCTGAGCTCCCTGAAGGGAGTTGCTCAATCAAGTCCAGCTCTTTGTGACCCCATGGACTGTAGCCTGCCAGGCTCCTCTGTCCATGGGATTCCCCAGGCCAGAACACTGGAGTGGACAGCCATTCCTTTCTCCAGGGGATCTTCCCAACCCAGGGATTGAACCCAGGTTTTCTGCACTGCAGGCGGATTCTTTAAAGTCTGAGCCACCAGGGAAGCCCAGGCATTCTGGGGTGGCATCCTTTCCCTTTCCTTCCTGCCCTTTCCCTGATGGTGAAGGATTGGAGTGGGTAATTCTGTGGGGCAGGGCTGGGGTTGAGGGGAAGTGGACCACAAGGGCCTGGGCTTTCAGGAAGGTGAAGCTGCCAAAGTAAGGAATCTTGTTAATCAATCTAAGTTCGTTTGCCACTGAGGTCAAACAAAAGGAAATCTCCGAGTTTGGAGCAGAGAAAGCTTTTTTGCCGGGCCATGCATGCAGACAAGGTGGCTCACACCCTGAAAAGAAGCCCTGAGCTCCCTGAAGTGTTTTGGCAAAGCATTTTAAGGGCCAAAAGAGAGGGGGGATGCTGCGGGGTCTGTGATGAGCTCGTGCACAGTTCTCTGATTTGGCTGGTGTTAAGTTAGCCGGTAGGTGTCACAGGAGTGTCACAGTCCTTAGGTGTCACAGTCCTTAGGCTCCAGGAGGCCTGGGGCTGTGTGCTCATGGTATCAAGTAGTTAACATTTTCCACTGGGTGAGGGGTTTTCATATCTGCAAGACAGCTCAGGAAATTTGCATCCAATACTGTTATCTGGATACTTGAGAGAGGCGCTCAAGCAGAGGATGTAGGGGGAGGCCCTGTAGGCCCCATAGGGTCCTGCTCCACTGTGTGTGCAAAGCACGATAACCAACAACCTGACCATCTCACACCTGAGCCATAGGTTCCATCCCTGCTCCTCCCAAATCACTTCCCAAAACAGTGCTGACATCACATGCTGGTCCCTGAGTCTGCCCCTAGGGACCCCCAACTTAAACAGCCTCATATTGTCCAAGCTCATTACATTTCCAAAGACAGTCTTTTCTCTGTCCTAAACACAGTGTGGCTCACAATTCAATAAAACCATAGAGAGCAGAGGAAAGGAAAAACAAGAGTGGGGCCATTCCGTGAAGTGAGGGGTAGCACCCGTTACCTGCACAAATGCCCAGGTGGTGGATCACAGCCCAGAGCTCAGCATCAGAGGAGACAAATGCTACTGTGAGGTTCCCGGTCACCAGAAAAAAAAGCAAAAAAACGAGCGGCTCTGGAGAAAAACAGGTTTTTCTGCCAGGAACTCCTACCAGGAGTTTCTCCTGCTGAGCCCCATAAAAGGGAGGCTGTGTGGACAGAACCCAGGTGTTGGCCAGCATGCAGGGCTGGCCAGCTGTTTTCACCACAGCCCTCAGTCACCCAGGCCGAATGCCACAGGGTCTCTCGGGTCCCCACCACCCAGAGCCAGGGCATCTCACTGCGTGACTGTATGACAGAGGCCCAGCTGACAGCAGATGGTGGGTTCCACAAGTGGTGGTTTTCAAACTGGATTCCCTCTGGCCACCTGGGAAGGACATGGTGTGACTGATACTTAGAATATTTTTTTGCCAACAGCTCAGCCCAGATCTGTTTGTATTGAGAAATGGAATATTCCTGCCATATCAGTAAACAAGGATATCACAGTCATCACAGATTCCAGCTCTCCATATGTGAATTTCTAAGCCCTGAGAGCACCCAGGAAGCCATCCAGCAGCCATCAGGCTTCAGCCACTCCCTACAGTGAGCACTGAGGAGCTCCGGATGTGAAAAAACCAAGATCCTGGCCCCAGATAACTGAGATACATATGAAAGGAACAATTTCAGTGAGCCCGGACTCTTGCATCTTCCCATACAAAGAAAAGCACTAAATTTCTTAATTTGAGGCATCTGGTTTTCTTTAATTCACAAAAACATTTTTGATGTTCAGACTACCTGCCCTTTGTTGCAAAACTTCTATATTAACCTGACTCCTCTCTGCCCCCCGAATCCTCCTTGGAGCAATTCTCTCAGGGCTACTTGAGATTTTGCCTCCCTCACTTAAGTCCTAAAAATTTCTGCTGAATAAACGTAACTCTCAACTTTTAGGTTGTTACTATTTATTTAAGTTGACAGTATGCTAGAGGTCGGAGGAGCCTGGTAGGCTGCAATCCATGGGATCGCGAAGAGTGGGACATGACTGAGCGACTTCACTTTTCACTTTCATGCATTGGAGAAGGAAATGGCAACCCACTCCAATGTTCTTGCCTGGAGAATCCCAGGGTTGGGGGAGCCTGGTAGGCTGCCGTCTATGGGGTTGCACAGAGTCAGACATGACTGAAATGACTTAGCAGCATGCTAGAGGTATGACATCATGTCCCCTTGGAAGAAAGTGGTAGTCATTCAGTCATGTCGGACTCTTTGCAACCCCATGGACTGTAGACCACCAGGCTTGTCTGTCCATGGGATTTCCCAGGCAAGAATACTAGAGTGAGTTGCCATTTCCTTCTCCAGGGGATCTTGCCCACGCAGGGATCAAACCTGGGTCTCCTACAGTGCAGGCAGATTCTTTACCAATTCTCCTGGCAAACCACTTCAGTATTCTTGCCTGGAGAATTCCAAGGACAGAAGAGCCTGGCAATCTACAGTCCTTAGGATCACAAAGAGTCGGACATGACTAAGCCACTAACACTTTCACTTGGAAGAAAGGATTGTGTCAATCAGAAAAGCATGACCATGACCAATATGCTGAAGGCTTCCCTGTCTTCTCAGCCTCACTTTGGGTAGATGAGACAGCAGAGTTTGAGATGCCTGGAGAACGCTCCTCAGAACACAGAGACCCAGCCCTGGCCCTTCCCCTGTGCCGTGTTGGTCTTGGCTTCACCCCAGGACCTGCTGGAGAAGCCAGTCTGTCCAGAACCTGGACACGACTGTTTACAACACACAGTGAAATTCCTGGATTCATCCTGGGGTTTCCCAGAAACACTCTCTGTAGATGATTCCCTCCAAGAAGTCCCCAGCATTCCCAAGAACTGGAGACACACTTTACAAGAAGCCATGAAGCCAGCAGCCCATCTTCTCCAGGCAAGAATACTGGAGTGGGTTGTCACACTGGGTCACAGCCCAGGTGGGACCCTCCAGGCACCTGTGTCCCGTAGGGTCTGAACTTCTCCTCCCTGTACCCAGGCATCACTTCTCTTTTCCTCCCAAACCCCTAAACCCTCTGAATCTCCCATCTAAGGCACACACCTCCTTTTATCCACAGCCCTTCACCCAGGGTCCCCCCTCATCCTTGGTAACCTGGCTCTTGCTTACAGGTGAACTTTCCCTGGAGCCTTGGGGGGTGGGGGCCATGTTCCCAGGAGCCTCATCTATCAGTCAGGAGGTAAGACCAGGTACTTCTTTGGTCGAGCATCTTGAGCATCTTGATTGAGAGCACCTTGATAGAGCATATCGATTGAGCATCTCGATCAAGCCCTGATTCCTCCCCCTTTGCCCCCAAACTGTTCCTTCTGGACTCCCCTCTCCCCAGTTGAAAACCCTGGCTGTGCATCATTGAACCAACTGCGGCAGTTTCTATCACAGCTGAAGGCTTCCCGCCCTTTCTCGAGAATGTACTCCTGCTAGCGGGCACTTGACTATGCAGGACAGGTGCGGGTGGTAGACATCCCGCAGCAACACAGCCATGGACACGTGAGTGCCAGAGTCTTTGGCCCTCTGGAAGCCCAGGCAGGAACCCCAGAGCAGTCTACTCGTTAGTGGATCCTTCACTTCTCTCCCGACTCCTCCTTGTGCCGCCAGAGACCTTCCCCAAGTGAGCCACCTGCACCCAGCTCTAGGACGCAGGGTCTGCTTCTAGTGCATGCGTGCTTAGTCGCTCAGTCGTGTCTGACTCTTTGTAACCCTATGGACTGTAGCCCACCAGGCTCCTCTGTCCATGGGGTTCTCCAGGCAAGAATACTGGAGTGGGTTGCCATGCCTTCCTCCAGGGGATCTTCCCAACCCAGCAGTCGAACCCAGGCCTCCCACATTGCAGGCAGATTCTTTATCCTCTGAGCCACCAGGAAAGCCCAGGGAACCCCCTAAAATGGATGGGGCACCTCCCACCCTTCACCCAGTCCTATACTGGTCCTCCTGCTGCCCCACCCAGGCCCCTCCATAAACTACTTCTTACCAAGCCCTCTGTCCCTCCTTCTGCCCTTGCTGGAGTCCCCTTGGTGACACCACATCTCTGGTGCCCCAAGCCCTACCTGCCACCTTCATATCCTGGGCCACTCACCTCCAGGGGCTGCCCTCTCCATCCTCCTTTGGGCATGCTTTTCCCACTTCCCTGGGATCTCGTCTTCCCTAGAATCCCTGGAATTCACCTTCACACTTACACTCTCCTAGATGCCTTTCCCTCTCCATTTTCTCCCTGGGCTTCACCTGCTTGGCTTTTCTTCCTCCTTGTTGAGATTTCACCATCCTCAACCCCAGTTTCCCTGGTGGCTTAGACGGTAAAGAATCTGCCTGCAATGCAGGAGGCCTGGGTTCGGTCCCTGGGTCAGGAAGATCCCCTGTAGGGCGTGGCAACCCACTCCAGTTTCTTGCCTGGAGAATCCCATGGACAGAGGAGCCTGGTGGGCTATAGTCCATGGGGCCACAGAGAGTCAGACACGATGAGTGACTAAGCACAGCACAGCCCCAGCAGCCCTTCCTCCCCAGCCCCTATGACCTCACAGCCCAACTGCCCAGACCAGTTCCCTTCCATTGTGGGTGCTCAGCCACCTACCAACTCACCTCCCACCAGCCAGACCCAAACCCAGGCTGCCTCCTGCTGACAAAGTCACACCACCCAGCAGGCCAGGACCACTACGAATTCACGGCATCCAGCCTCAACCTGGCCCTCAATGTTGCCCACAGATCCCTTTACATTTCTCTACAATAGCTGGCTGGTTTGGAAGTTCTCCTCTCCACTCGATCACAGGACACCACTGCCTACCTCTCCTCACGAGAAGGTAACAATCCCTTCAGAGAAAAACAGCCTTTGGAAGCAAACCTGCCAGCTTCCTGCACAGCCCTCCTGCAGCCCTCCCTTCTGTGTGTTTCATAGTGTCTACTGAGCACCTGTTGGGAACCAGGCATGTCCAGCTCCTCCTTCAGGCCAGGTCTGCCCCCTTTTGGCCCCAGCACTGACCACTGGACACCTCCACCTACATAGTCCACAGCACCTCCAACTCAACAGACACAAAAGGAATTGATTATCTTTCCCAGTCAAAACCGGAAACAGGAGTGACCTTTGACCTCACTCCTCCCCCTCCCCACCCACCTACCAACACCTGCTGATCACAATTCCAGAAGAATCTTGAACCACCTTCAATCTCAATCTCCCAACTTGACCCTCTCCAATCCATCAGGACCTGTGGAATGACCTTACCAAAACAAAGGAATCTTATCTGGTCACAGGTGAAGCTAGAAGAAAGGCTCGGAGTGTCAGCCCTGGGTGGGGAGTGGGATTTTCCTGAAGCAGAAAAAGAGGTGAAGGGGGGAGGAAGCATTCTGATCACCACCACCACCCCAAATTCTAAGCCATAAAGTATAATTTTGCCTGAAGACCTTCCAAGCAGTCTCTATGCACTGCCCACCATCATCATAGAACCTTGTGAGTATTTTGCTACTGGGCGTTCTGATAGCATTCGTTACATGGTCAGAGATGCAGCTAGGGGGTTGTGGAGTGAAGCACATGTATTTAAATTAAGGCAAACTTTGGTTCAGATCTTGTTTATGCACTTTGTTTGTGGAGCCTGATTCTCCAGCTTAAGGGAAATGATCCCTCCTAGCATCGGATGACATCGGATGAGAGAATCCAGGGGCAATGCTTCACAGAGGACTTGGCATGGACTGTAAACAGTCAGTAAACATCGTTTCCCTCCCTCCTCCTCCTGCAAGGCTGTTAAAACAATGTAGATTGTATTTATAACTGACTTGGCTGTTATCCCACCTGTTTTCTTATGGTTTTATTCACTCACAAGATCCTTCAGTAAAACCAAGGACAACAAGCAAAGCTGTTCCCATTTTAAAGGGGTATGTAGTATGTGTATATACATAGATGATCGTATGAATATACATCTGGCTCCTTGATATTTTTGAATGTCCAGATGTGACACATATTCCTCCTCTCCACACATACACATAAAAAATTTGACACAGTGATGTTCCAGTATCACTAAAGGAACATATGACCATGTGGATCCAGGAAGTCAAATGGTTTCCTGCAGTAGTGTGCGATATTATAAACACCCTCCTGCCAAACAGTGTACGCTCAGGCTGAAGAGAACACGCTGTTATACCGACTTGACAAATGAAGTGGCAAGAGCTTAGACCAGCAGGAGTGTTGATGGTATTTGTAATTCAACAAGAGAGTCTGCCTTTGTGTAGGGTCCTAATTTTTCTCCCGTTTCCCCACCAAGACAAGCAGGAGTTTATTGATATTCCTCCCAGCAATCTTGATTCCTGCATGAGCTTCATCCAGCCCAGCATTTCACATGATGTACTCTGCATATAAGTTAAATAAGCAATTCATATTCCTATGAATATGAATTGAATATGTGAATATAAATATACCTATATATATGAATTCATATGAATATATATATACCTATAATATGTATAACATATTATAGGTCATATGCCATGAGTAGCTGAAGAATATATATGCAATATCTATATAGATAAAGAGGTTTGGTGTTTGACATATATGTGTTTGTGTGTGTGTGTGTGTGTGTGTACATGCATGCTTAGTCATTTCAGTCTTGTCCAACTCTTTGGATCCTGTGGACTGTGGCCCACAGTTTCCTCTGTCCATGGGATTCTCCAGACAACAATACTGGAGTGGGTTGCCATGTCCTCCTCCAGGGGATCTTCCCAACCCAAGGATGGAACGCGAGTCTCCGGCATCTCCTGCATTGCAAGTGGATTCTTTACCCATTGAGCCATCTGGGAAGACCACATGTGCATGTGTGTTTCCTTCTGTGCAAGTATTTCTCTCTTTTAGACAAACTGAGCTGATACATGATCAAGCAGAACAGGTATTTCTAATTAAATTGATTAAGGAGGAACACTCAAAATAAGCTTGTCTATCTTCTCCACCTCTCTTGGTTCCTCTGGCCTCCTAATATGGAGGGCGTCCCATGTGTTTGCAATGAGGAGCATGTTGCGGTCCTGCTGAAGTGCAGCAGGGAGGAGCTGGGGATGGGGAGGAGACTGGCTGGAGGAGGGGCTCGGGGCCACAACAAGAGACCAAAGTCATTTTGTGGGGGGTCTGGGGGGTCACTGCAGGCTTGGAAGCCAAGGACTGACAGGCAACAAGATGCGCATCCATACAGAGAACTAGCTCATGTCGGAGAGCACCCTGAAGTGCAAAGACCAATCAGAAAAATTGCATTTATGTCAGGGAAGTCAAGATCCAAACCAGACATGTGATGGTGGGAATGAACTAAACTGTGATGGAGCCATGGCAGAGGTGGGACCCCCGGGAAGCTGATCAGATACGAAGGGAAGGAGGAGTGAGAAGGAGAGGGAAAAGAGGAGAGGAGCCCAGCCTGAAATGGAGACTGGGGAAATTGGTGTGGGGAACAATGAGGGAAGAATAACATCCCTTGGCTTCCAGATCGACAGCCTCTGTGATTCAGGATATCCACCCCCTAGGCAAGTTCCTGGGAGAATCCCCACAAGGTCCAGAGAGTTTGTGCATGTGGACGTCTGTAAGGGGGGTAGGTTGTGCAGCTCGCAGGGTCTCACCCAGGAGATGGAAACCTCAGTGGTGGAGGCTCAGTGGTCATGAGCACAGCAAGGAAGTTAAAGCAACAAACAGCACAGCAGTAGGGGCCACAGGATAGATTTTAAAGCCACAGTGCACAGCGGAAAGGAGCAAGGAGCATGGTAACCTCATAAAGCACTTTCATGTAAAACAAAAACACACATCAGGAGGTTTAACAGGAAGACACAGTTAAAAGGATAAACGCAAACATCTGAGGATGCTGCCTGACCCGGGCGGGAGCGGGGAGGAGGGCAGCAGCGAGTTTGGGAGGGGGGCGCGGCGGGGATGGCCCCCGAAGGTTGACAGTGGGCGAGGGGGGGGATGGGCAGGGGTTGGAAGTTGAAAAGAAGTGTGAACAGGACAGAAAAAGAGTAAATCCAGGGAAAACGGTGGGCAGCCCTCTTCCCCAACATGGACCTCCCACCCTACTCCTGCCTGGGCATCAGTTACGGTGCGTGCATGTACCCAACAAAACTCATTTTCACGGAGTAGACCAGTAATGTTTTTAAAGGATGTTCTTCTAGGTGATTTTGTTGCTTCTATTTCCTTGCAGCTTCGCTCCTGATAAGCCCAGCGTCCAACAGTCATTTAACTTTGTTATGTTCATGTTCAGGCCTGGCAAGAGGCCAGACATCGTTGAATATCTGAAAAGCATTCCTTTTTTCTAAAAAAAAAAAAAAAAAACAACCCTGAAAGACTGCCCAAGACTTTAGTCAGAGCCAATCTGATAGAATTATGTCTGTGCTTACAGGCCTCTCACTGTCCCTTAGGAGAGACCAGCTCCCCGTGAATACGTCTAGACTCTGCTTCAGCTTCCACCCTGGACTGGAACCAAAAGCACCACCAGGTTTATTCCAAGAGAACCGAGTCATACTCAAGGGGATGCGGAAAAAGCCCGACTGGGAGGCTCAGGAAGGTTGAGTCTATACTTGTGGTTTTGGTTTTGTTTTGTTTTTATTTAATTTTTGATTGGCCCAGCCACATGGCTTTCGAGATCTCAGTTCCCTGACCAGGCATTGAACCCAACCCACAGAAGTGAAAGTCTAGAATCCTAACCACCAGGTCACTGGGCAACTTTAATTCTTGAACTTCACATACTTTTAGTCCTAAGATTCTTGGCAGATTGCCCTCAAATGACGGTGAAGAGCAACTCTATCTAGTCCCAGGTACCCCACCCAGGGCAGACCCGTGTTACCCATGCAGCCCAGTTTTTACACATCCATTCAGTGAATGCCCAAAGACATCACGCAGTGTCTTCAGGATCAGTTCACTCATAAAGTGCTGGGCTACCTAGTACTCCACTATCAGCAATGAGGTAAGGTCCCCAAGCAAAGCCATGATTGCAGAGGGAGTTTATATCCTTTTATTAGAGGACCTGACTGTTCTCAGTATCTCCAGCAATTCAAAAGCTTCCTTCAGATCTTATTTTCACTCTGATATCCCCATCTCCAGCTTCCCTGGTAGCTCAGTGGTAAAGAATCTGCCTGCCAATGCAGGAGAAGTTGGTTCAGTCCCTGGATCAGGAAGATCCCCTAGAGAAGGAAATGACAACCCACTCCAGTGTTCTTGCCAGGGCATAGAAACCTGTTGGGCTATAGGCCCTGGGGTCACAAAGACTTAGCGACTGAACAGCAACAACAACCAGGGATACATTAGCCAGGGTTCTGCTGCATACTGTGGAGTAACAGATAATCCCCAAATCCCATTGCTTACAAGAGCAAACAGTTATTCCACACTGTGTAGACACAGCCCACGCCATTGCTGCTCTCGTTTTGTTGGCAAAGGCAGTTTCTCAAGGGAACAAAGTCAGACTGTGGAGTGGCATGTCCCCTCTGCCCACTCTATAGGAAAGTACCCTTGGTCTCCAGGCCAAGAGCATGGATGGAAGCCCCCATTACAAAGAGGTAAAGGAGAATCCCGAATGATAACCCAATCCGCCACAGGGATGTTGAAACATGTTGAATTTACTCTGGGCTTGCTCTTGAGGACCTTATCCTCTGCATCCTTCTCTACAAGCACCACAGGAGAGATTTCTCTTGGATCTCAGATCCCAGATAGATATACTTCTGGCAAATGCTTATTTTCATCTTATAGACACACTGCACAGGCTGCTGGGAATTTTCAGCCCACTTGTAGCAACTATGCATGATGCTGGCTTACTTCTCAATGTTTCTCCCTTTATTCTGCCTTCAGCCTAACTGTCATGCAGTTTCACCTCTGAATTCTTATTGTAGGCCATTTTCTATTTTTTTTCTTTCTGGTGAATTTATAGTCATTTATGCATCCAACAAATACATTTTTATAATTTCTTTCTGTGATGAAGTAATACAAATAGCATATTTAGGAAATTTCAACAGTACAAATGGCACGCAGAGCATAAGTGAGTTTCTCTCCTATCATCTCCACCCGTCCAATCCCCACTCCTCCACCCCAAGAAGTAGCCACTGAAACCTGTTCTAATTGTGTACATGGGAGTCATCTGTTGGAAGAATCCCAATGGAATTTCTGGGACAAGAAAACCCATGCATTTTAAATGTGGATAATACTACCCAAATGTTTTCCCCAAATGCTGTTACTAGTTTGCACCTGGCTAGCAGTATATGGGATATCTGTTTATATAGGTATACACCAGGTATATAGCCACTGTATATTATCACAGACCACCCTCAACCTATTTTCAAAGTTTTGACTTCTACCCAATCAAGCAAAAATCATTTGTATTTTTTTTTTCTGTTCATATGTTTTGGGAACACATTTCTTATTGATTTATGAGAGCTCTTTGTATAGCAAAGGAATTAACTTAGCAAGATAGCATATTATTTTTGCAGCTTCAAAGCCTTTTTGAAATGAAATGAATGGATAGATACATGCTTAGATAAGTAAAATAAATAGATAATGACCACTTAAAACACGTACTGGGGAAAGCACAGGCTAGTCCTTGAGTCCTAGCAAGAAATTTTTATTTTCTCACTCTTCTGTCTCCTTCCTTCCTCTTCACTTTGAAGTCATACATTTTGGTGCTTTGTTCTCTCCCACACAAGATGGGGGCTTCTGCGGTGGCTTAGTGGTAAAGAATTCACCTAATGCAGGAGACATGGGTTTGATCCCTGGGTAGGAAAGATCCCCTATAGAAGGAAATGGCAACTCATTCCAGTATTCTTGCCTGGGAAATCGCATGGACAAGAGTCAGGCGGATTACAGCCCATGGGGTCTTGAGTTGCACAGGACTTAGCAACTAAACCACCACCACCACCAGGCTAGACAGAGCTCCGCATTCAGTAAGTGAAAATGGGATTAATGAACTCTCTATGGGAGAGGCAACTTCTTCAACACGTGTTTTGCAATGTGTACGTTTCTGAACATTTGTCAAATATCCAGGATAAAATTTACATTTTTATTCATCAAAACCCAGGTACACAGACCCCATAGTAAGCCAAACGGTATGTTTCTAAGTAGTATGTGTATTCAGTCAGTTTCTACTTTGCCAGCAAGATCAGCCTCAATATGCCAGTAGGAGAAAGGAGAAAAATTTCTGAATGTGGGCATGCAAATGCCAAACACATCTGCCTGCTGTCCTGGCTCCAGTTACATCCAAGTGTCCGTGTGGTCATGGCCAATTCACTTGAAAGCCACTGTGTTTCCAACCTCACATTAGTAAGAAAACAATGTTCCCAGTCCTTCCCCAGTTTGAATTTGGAGCAGTTTTGTTGTTCCTATTGTTGTATAAATAAGAAAGTCTCTTGCTCTGACTTGCTTTTAGACCACAGCTGTTCTGAGGTTAGTTCTCCCAGCCCCAGTTTGCTTTTGTGCCAGTTCAGAAATCTTCAGACCTCCTCTGTTCTTCCAAAAATTTAATCATCTTTGGTGCCTTAAAGTGAAACAACTATTTTCAGAAGTGAAAAAGAGGACTTTTGCAATTTTTCTGTTATTTTTAACTATCTACACATAAGTTATGGCTGTTTAAAACAAACTGAAACATCTACTACTGCAAATACTTGAGCAAATTATGAATGGACTATTGTTTTTCAGTCACTCAGTTGTGTCTGACTCTCTGCAACCCCGTGGAATGCAGCACACCAGGCCTCCCTGTCCTTCACTATCTCCAGAGTTTGCTCAAACTCATGTCCATTGAGTCAGTGATACCCTCCAACCGTCTTATCCTCTGTTGTCCCCTTCTCCTCCTGCCTTCAATCTTTCCCAGCATCAGGGTCTTTTCCAGTGAGTCAGCTGTTCGCATCAGGTGGCCAAAGTATCGGAGCTTCAGCTTCAGCATCAGTCCTTCCAATGAGTATTCAGGGTTGATTTCCTTTAAGACTGACTGGATCAAACCCAGGTCTCCCATATTGCTGGCAAATTCTTTACTGTCTGAGCCACCAGGGAAACCAGGAATTGCCTATTAACAGTATTAAACTCCACACACTGCCTTCAATGCAGGAAATGCAGAAGACACAGGTGACATGGGTTCAATCCCTGGGTTGGGAAGATCCAGTGGAGAAGGAAATGGCAACCCACTCCAGTATTCTTGCCTGGGAAATCCTATGGACAGAGGAGCCTGGAGGGCTACAGTCCACGGGGCCCCAAAGAGTCAAACATGACTTAACGACTAAACAACAGCAATGGCAAATCTTGCCCGAGGAAAAAAAAATCAGATTGGCATTGTAGAATAGCCATAGCTAAGGTTAAAGGGTCTTGCCAAGTGCATCAAGAGGGTTTCTGACCATTTTAATGAATGTAATAGCCTACCTTTTTGTTTCTAGATCAGTTAGACATTCTTTTAGTAGAATTCAAGATGTCAAATCACATTTCACCCTATCCAGACAGAGCTCAGTCAATGTGAAGGGAGGATTGTATGCATCCTCTGGCCTGTCCTTAAGTGGACACAGGAGTGGATAGGTCCCACTTCTGTCAGGGGCAACATCTAGGTGGAACCTGGCTACAAAATCAATGTGTCGTACTTTTCGTTTAATTTTTTATTGACTAAAAAAGGTGAAATTGCAGTTTCCACTTTTAAATCTCAAAAGGACAGCAGAAAAACAATATAGAAGCATCTAAATTGCTTCAGACAGCTAGTAAACAATAAAAGCAAAATTACTTTTTACTCTTTGTGATCCTGAAAAATTGGTTAAGTCATTTTTTGCAATGTTCTCTGTACTTTGAAAATCAAATACAATCTTTCATGGAATTTTACATGTATATATACACACACATATATATTTCATAAAATTAATTTAGAAAATTGAATTCACTTCATGAAACCATATGAATATATATTAAAATAATTGAATATATGCATATAGTATATGTACATATTCAAAGGCAAACTCTCCTATGTATACAACTATCTATTGGCAACAGAAAAACAGCAATTTTTTTCCCTTAACTAAACTTTAAAACTAGACTTCACCTGTCAGAATTTTAAAGACACATGTAATAAGTCACAAAAAGCCATGAATACTGGTTGGTTTTAGAACTAATTTATTAACACTAGGTCAAACTGAAAAATGGGTTATTGCAGGTAAGAAAGATATATCTATCATCACTAACACTCTGGGCATGGATCATTAGAATTTTAAAGTTAAAAGGGGTTTCAGGAATCATCCTGAACAACCTTTTCCTGATAGTGAAACAGTCTATATTTGAAAATTCCATGTTTAAAAAAAAAAAAACTTAATGTTCAACCCTTAAGAGCTTACATTCAGAAAGAAGACCTGGGACTGCAGTTACCACAGCCATGGCGCAAGGGTCAGAGAACACATGACATTGTTCTACTGGTGTCCAAAGGCCCCACTTTAACGTACTCACACCCAGGCAAGACCCTCGAGCCACAAAAGAAGACCCAAGCAAGAATGGCCCCAGAGCCTCGCCCTCCTCTCTGGCCCGCACCCCTCCACCAGTTTCCTCTGCCGCTTCTCCTGTTAACTGCTGCCCATCTGACCCCAGAGTGTCTTTATGCATCCCTTTGATGTCTGATCCTGGCCAAGCCCCTGGGACCCTGGGACCTAGCCACGGTGCAGATTCTGGTGTCACCACACACCACCCCCTGCTTGCTGTTTCAGCCCATCAGGTGCTCAAGCTTGAACCTGGGGCGCTACCTGGCTGTCTGTCCCTCCTCCCTCAACAAACCCTGCCACACACACACATCCTCATTCAACCTGCCAGTCTTATCCCCTCTAAAATATTCCTAGTTCTATCTTCCCCATCCTCACTGCCTGGGAAGAATTCTTCAGAGCTACTCAAATGTAATCATTATCTCACAGACCTAGAAAACAAACTTAAGGTTATCAAAGGGAAGTGAGGATGGATAAACTAAGAGTTTGGGATTAATAGACATACATACTATATATAAAATAGATAAACAACAAATTCCTACTGTATAGAACAAGGAGCTATATTCTATATCGTGTCATAACCTATAATGAAAAAGGATCTGAAAAATAGGTTTCCCTAATGGCTCAATATTTCTGCTTTATTGACTATGCCAAAGCCTTTGACTGTGTGGATCACAATAAACTGTGGAAAATTCTGAAAGAGATGGGAATACCAGACCACCTGACCTGCCTCTTGAGAAACCTATATGCAGGTTAGGAAGCAACAGTTAGAACTGGACATGGAACAACAGACTGGTTCCAAATAGGAAAAGGAGTACATCAAGGCTGTATATTGTCACCCTGCTTATTTAACTTCTATGCAGAGTACATCATGAGAAACACTGGGCTGGAAGAAGCACAAACTGGAATCAAGATTGCTGGGAGAAATATCAATAACCTCAGATATGCAGATGACACCACCCTTATGGCAGAAAGTGAAGAGGAACTCAAAAGCCTCTTGATGAAAGTGAAAGTGGAGAGTGAAAAAGTTGGCTTAAAGCTCAACATTCAGAAAACGAAGATCATGGCATCCGGTCCCATCACTTCACGGGAAATAAATGGGGAAACAGTGGAAACAATGTCAGACTTTATTTTGGGAGGATCCAAAATCACTGCAGATGGTGACTGCAGCCATGAAATTAAAAGATGCTTACTCCTTGGAAGGAAAGTTATGACCAACCTAGATAGCATATTGAAAAGCAGAGACATTACTTTGCCAACAAAGGTCCGTCTAGTCAAGGCTATGGTTTTTCCTGTGGTCATGTATGGCTGTGAGAGTTGGACTGTGAAGAAGGCTGAGCGCCGAAGAATTGATGCTTTTGAACTGTGGTGTTGGAGAAGACTCTTGAGAGTCCCTTGGACTGCAAGGAGATCCAACCAGTCCATTCTGAAGGAGATCAGCCCTGGGATTTCTTTGGAAGGAATGATGCTAAAGCTGAAACTCCAGTACTTTGGCCACCTCATGCGAAGAGTTGACTCATTGGAAAAGATTCTGATGCTGGGAGGGATTGGGGGCAAGAGGAGAAGGGGATGACAGAGGATGAGATGGCTGGATGGCATCACTGACCCAATGGATGTGAGTCTGAGTGAACTCCAGGAGTTGGTGATGGACAGGGAGGCCTGGCGTGTTGCGATTCATGGGGTTGCAAAGAGTCGGACACGACTGAGCGACTGAACTGAACTGAACTGAATGGCTCAGTGGGTAAAGAATTCGCCTGCAGTGCAGAAGACATAGGTGATGAGAGTTCAATCCCTGGGTGGGGAAGATCCTCTGGAGGAGGAAATGGCAACCCACTCCAGTATTCTTGCCTGGGAAATTCCACAGACAGAGGAGCCTGGCAGGTCATAGTCCATAGGGTCCCAAGAGTCAGACGTGACTTGGCGATGAAACAACAACAAATACACGTGTGTATATATATGCACGTATAACTGAATCACTTCAATGTATACTTGAAATTAACACATCACTATAAATCAATTATATTTCAAGAAAAATGTCTTTTAATGGGATTATTATCATTTTTCTAAACTCTCAAGGAATCCAAGAGCAATCTCCTCTCACTGCCAGCGTCTATTTTTAAGGTACATTACAACTCCCGAATTATCACCTAGGAAAACTCTCAGTGTGTTCTGTTTTCTTATAATCAACAAAATATGGTAGATTCATGTGACACATAGACTCCTAGTGCATTGTTTATTCCCTGGGATGAGGGTGGCACACAGAGGCAGTAGGATTTCCGAATTCTCGAGACTGTACCCCAGGCTGCAGGAGGGCCAGCACAACCTGTGCTGTGGGCCCCTGGGCTGGATGGTGCAATGGCACTGGAGTGGCCAGGGAAGCAAGATTTACCTTGAGCCTTCTGTGCTGAAACTGAGCAGTGACCCCGTGTAGGGAGCTATATCCCTGCTCTCAACCCTTGCTCCTTCCCACCCTGGCTTTGTAAGAGAAATTTATTTCCTCACCTAATGGGTGTCAGGCTTTGCCAAGATGTGCAGAGGTGACAGTGTGCCCGTTCAGAATCCAGGTCTTCGAAGACATCACACCTTTCCTCATCACATTCTTGAACATCCTCAACCACAAGAAGACTATGCCCTGGGTCATCACTGGTTCCCTGATGGGAGGCAGATGAAGCCTGAACCCACCCACAGCTTGAAGCCAAGCTCCTCTCACTGATCTGCAGTCCCACAGTTCAGGAGAAAGGTATCATTTCTGCTTTATGTAGCTGAAATGTCAATACAGTGTATTGCAGAACATCATGCAGCTGGTATCTGACTCATCACCCTGCCAGAAGCTGGGAGTGACACGAATTTGCACTGTCTGTGATGGAGGGACCCTCTGCCTTCAGCTCCACCAGCAACCTTGTCAATTGACTTGACCTGATGCTCCCTGTGAATGGCAGGATTTCATGGAATCACTGCCAGCCTTTGGTCCATATCTCTCATGTCTAAGAACCTACTAGTGAGGAGAACAAGAGATGGACAAACCTATAAATGAGTGTGGGAAAAAGGAGAGTGGTCCTTGGTTACTATCCTTTCTTGGCCAAGAGGTCTGAATGTTTCTCCACGATGGCCCCTGTACCTCCAGGACTGGGATTCAAGTGCATTCCTCTTCCCCTCCAACAAGACTTCATGGGAAATAAAGACATCAGACTTCATACAGTGTCTTTATAGCTCTGTGTGAAACCCAAGTCATCCTAACAGCTTTTGGATAAACTGTCCCACTGATTGGATGTCAATTTAGATTATCTGGGCCAGAGACAAGTCTGGAAATGGGCCTGCTGGCTCCTGAGCTTCCACTCTATCATGGGCTCAAGCGTGGTTTCTGAAAAGCTCTCTCTCTTCTCAGGCTCACCATGAAAGCCTCTTTGGTCAGAGCTGGAGGCACAAGTAAAGCTTTTGAGAGTTGGCTGCACCTCTTGGTGTGTTGTTTCTTGGGGTGGGGGTGGGGGTGGATCACACATGATTTTAAAAATTGCTTGCAGGCAGTTTTCTGGCAGAACATGGTCAAGGCCAGTGGAGAGAAGAGTTTTAGAAAAGACCATCTTTGAAGCTCGAAGGGTTTTGGCAAGACCATGTCCCAGCAGGAGCCCCATCGCTTCCGGGAAATGTTTGGAGAACACACAATGTCTTTGGCTTCCACAGATGTTTATGTAGTGCTGACTTCAGATATAAATATCTCCCACTTTTTTAAACCATCCTATGTCATTTTGGAACATGCTCATTGCCATTTTCAATCTTCTTGCAGCTTTTAAAGTGAAAATAAAGAAGAAATGAAGACTTTGCAGACACTAAAATGAGAATAGAGAATATTTCTTGAACATCCATTAGGTACCGAGCACCTGTGTTTTTATATCTCGTGGAGTCCACACCAAAAAAAAGAAAAAGAAAATCAAGGAAGTAGACAGGAATATCAGCTCCATTTTCCCAGTAAGAAAAGTGAGCTTGAAAAAGTTCAACAGCTGGAGCAGGTGTTGGGATGCGAAGTTCCCTGTCCATCTAACATCAGGATTGGTTCCCTTAGCTGTGGCATTGAGATGGATGCATGTCATGAATTGTGGAGTGCTCGGAGAAGGCGATGGTAACCCACTCCAGTACTCTTGCCTGGAAAATCCAATGGACGGAGGAGCCTTGTAGGCTGCAGTCCATGGGGTCGCTAGGAGTCGAACACAACTGAGCAACTTCACTTTCACTTTTCACTTTGATGCATTGGAGAAGGAAATGGCAACCCAGTCCAGTGTTCTTGCCTGGAGAATCCCAGGGATGGGGGAGCCTGGTGGGCTGCCGTCTCTGGGGTTGCACAGAGTCGGACAGGACTAAAGCAACTTAGCAAAAGCAGCAGCAGCCTGTAACACCAGAGAAGGCAATGGCACCCCACTCCAGTACTCTTGCCTGGAAAATCCCATGGATGGAGGAGCCTGGTGGGCTACAGTACATGGGGTCACTAAGAGTCAGACACGACTGACGACTTCACTTTCACTTTTCACTTTCATGCATTGGAGAAGGAAATGGCAACCCACTCCAGTGTTCTTGCCTGGAGAATCCCAGGGATAGGGGAGCCTGGTGGGCTGCCATCTATGGGGGTCCACAGAGTCAGACACGACTGATGTGACTTAGCAGCAGCAGCAGCAGCCTGTAACACTCATCTCTCACAAGATGGATAAGAAGAAACCAGCTCAAGACAGACCGCCATCTGCAGATGGTGATGACCCAGATCCCAGCATCAACTAACTGATAAATCCATTAATTAATCCATTAATCAACAAGGAACTAAGTGACTAAGTAACTTCTGTGTGAAAGATGCTGGCACCTTGTAGACACATTCCTGTGCCCAGCCTGGAGCAAACTTACGTGCAACAGTAAGAATTTATAAATAGATCTACATTTGACATTGTAAAGTTTTTTAAGTTTTCTTATCCGTTAGAAGAATATGGCAAAATATTTACAGATGAAAAGATTAGCTTCAAAATAGTCCAGATTAAAGAGTGATTAAGCTGGGTGATGACTCTATGAGGACTCGTTGTACTAGTCTCTCTATTTTAACATATGCTTTAATACTTACACGAGAAAACTTTTTTTACAAGTCTTACAGTAGGTCTAATGGTTTTAGAAATGAGTTGAATTAAGGAAAGACAGTTAGTATATTAAAGATAAAGCTAACTTAAATGGACAATTAAAAATAGATGCATTCAGAAACTGGTTTCTATGATAAACTGAAGACAGTGTCTGAAGTGAAGTGAAGTCGCTCAGTCATGTCCAACTCTTTGTGACCCCGTGGACTGTAGCCCACCAGGCTCCTCTGTCTGTGGGATTCTCCAGGCATACTGGAGTGGGTTGCCATTTCCTTCTGCAGGGGATCTTCCCAATCCAGGGATTGAACCCAGGTCTCCCGCATTGTAGGCAGATGCTTTAACCTCTGAGCCACCAGGGAAGCCCCCTGAAGACAGTGTCTAGTTTCATATAATTTTGATGACAGAATCGTAATACAACTTTCCCATAATTCTAAGAAAATCAAATGGCATTGGGATCTGCAGCAAGAAGCTTCTGTTCAGCCACCAAGAAAAGTAACCTAAGACCCCAGACTCTCCTCATAGTAGGATGACATGGTAATTCCCAAAAGAAGAATATTCAGGTCCAATTTAAGCCCAGAAATAGACAGCTGTTGGGGCCACCCAGGGCTGGCATGTATCTCCCAAAGGGAGATTCTAGGTGGCATCAAGAGAAGGGACATAGAAAGGACAGCTTAGAATTTTCTTTTCTTTCAAGATTTTTTTTATGTGGTCCTTTTTAAAAAATCTTTATTGAATTCATTATAATATTGCTTCTGTTTTATGTTTTGGTTTTTGGCTGCAAGATATGTGGGATCTTAACTCCCCAACCAAGGATTGAACCCACACCCCCTGCATTGGAAGGTGAAGTTTTAAACACTAGACTGCCTGAGAAGTCCCAGGATTTTCTCATAAATATGTGAGTGCAAGTTCATGTTTGAAATACTGAGGCACAGAGAAGCAAAACATCATCTGGTTAGAAGAATAAGATAAATAGCAAAAACTCCAACAGATAAGCCAAAGCCAGATCAGACACACAAGCAGTGCAGAGGAAACACTCCCCATTTGTTGAGAATGAGAAGAAGACATCAATTATCTCCAACCACTGACCCCAGAGAACACATCACACAAAAAGGAACAGTAAAGAGAAGTCTTGACAAAGGCTTCCCTGGTGGCTCAAACAGTAAAGAATCTGCCTGCAATGCAGGAGACCTGGGTTCAGTCCTTGGGTTGGGAAGATCCCATGGCGGAGGGCATGGCAACCCACTCCAGTATTCTTGCCTTGAGAATCCCAGTGGACAGAAGAGGCTGGCAGGCTACAGTCCATGGGGTTGCAAAGAGTAGGACACAACTGAGCAACTAAGCTCATGATCAATGGAAATGAGGAAAGGGGAGCTTTCCAGGCTCAGGGAGCTGCATATACAAAGTTCAGAAGCATCAGAGTACAGTGCTGCTGCAGCTGCTAAGTCGCTTCAGTTGTGTCCGACCCTGTGCGACCCCATAGACGGCAGCCCACCAGGCTCCCCCGTCCCTGGGATTCTCCAGGTAAGAACACTGGAGTGAGTTGCCATTTCCTTCTCTAAAGCATGAAAGTGAAAACTGAAAGTGAAGTCAGTCAGTCATGTCCGACTCCTAGCCACCCCATGGACTGCAGCCTACCCAGCTCCTCCATCCATGGGATTTTCCAGGCTAGAGTACTAGAGTGGAGTGCCGTTGCCTTCTCTGTCAGAGTACAGTGACCACTCACAAAATAAAGACTGACTGATAAGCGTGTACAGAAAAGGGACCCCTTCTACACTGTTGGCAGTAATGCAGTTTGGTACCGCCACTGTGGAGAACAGGATGGAGATTTCATCAAAAGAAAAAGTAATGATAGAGTTACCATGTGGCCCAACAGTCCACTCCTGGGCTTACCTCTAGACGAAGCTGTAATTCAAAAAGATACATGCACCCCAATGTTCATAGCAGCACTGTATACAACACCCAAGACGTGGAAGCAACCCAAGCGCCCATCAACAGATGAATGGATAAAGAAGGCGTGGTACATATATACAAAGGAATATTACTGTCTTAAGAAAGAATGAAATACTGCCATTTGTAGCAACGTGGATGGACCTGAAGAACATTACACTTAGTGAAAGAAGTCAAAGACAAACACTATATCACTTATATGTGAAATCTAAAAAATAATACAAACGGGTGTATATACAAAATAGAAACAAACTCACAGACATAGAAAACAAACTTATGGTTACCAGAGGTGGGAGGGAAGAGGAGAAAGACAAATTAGGGGTATAGGATTAACAGATACAAGCTACCATACGTAAAATAGATAAGCAACAAGGATATACTGTATAGCATCAGGGATTATACTCATTATCTTGTAAAAACCTATAATGGTATATAATCTGCAAAAATACTGAATCACTGTTCTGTATACCTGAAACTAACACAATATAATAAATCAACTATACTTCAGTTTTAAAATTGCCTAATAAGAAAGAAAGAAGGATAAAAAGAAAGAGAAAGAGAGATGAGGGGAGGAGGAGCAGGAGGGAAGAAGGAAGGAAGATAGATAGATAGAGAGATAATCAGTGTGTTAGGTCAAGGATGTGTGAAGCAAGCTGATTGGACATCCAGAAGTTGGTACTCTATTCTGCAGGCAGTAGGGAGCCACTACAGTGACCTGTATTTCAGGAGGGCAGAGCTGGTGGCTGTCTGAGATTAAGTGGGAAAGGAGAGATGTTCCTGGAAGTAGGTGGCCTAAATGGGTGAGGGGGTGCAGTCAAGGTCCAAAGGGGAGAGGACTGAAGGACTGGCTGGCCACTGAGGCGGGGCCAGCAGGGAAGGACTGCTGACAGGGCAGGACACGCGCTAATCCTCGGGCGTGCTCAGTATCCTTCTCCTGTGGGTGTCTTCCTGGTGGGGAGGCAGCTGATTTCAGGGGTTCTGCAGAATCTCCTGGTTCTAACCTCACCCACTCTCATACCAAGGTCTGCCATGGCCAAACTGGACGCTCAGTTGAGGAACTCTAGGATCAACCTTTAAAATAGATCTCTCCCCTTCCACCAGGAGTGAGTTATGTCTCCTACTCTCTTGAGTTGCCAGTGTTCCTGATTCCCTATTTTTCCTGATTAAAGTAAGCCTATTCTATAGCTTGAGCAGGATGACTAGGGTGCAGGGAAAATCACAAGACTCTCCCATAAATCCAACTTGATCCAACAGTATGAAAGACAGACTGAAGGGACTTCCCTGATGGTCCAGTGGTTAAGACTCCATGTTTCCAGTGCAGGGGGCACAGGTTTGATCCCTGGTCGGGGAGCTAAGAACCCACATGGCGTGAGATGTAGCCCAAAAAAGAAAGATGGACTGAGAATTTTAGGGTTTCATCCCCTTCTTAGTATGAAGCCCTGGTTAAATGTGTTGGACATGTGGGCCTCCAACGGCAGCGGTGGAGATCAATGAGGGCTTGGGTTAGCAGGACAGTGCAGAGATGCCTCCAATTCCCAACCAAGGAGGCATTAGGAAGGATCAACCCTCAGAGAAATCTCATACACAAATTCTCTCCTGTCCACACCCGCAACCGCCATCCCATGGAGGCCTGGATCCAAGACTCCTGTGGTCTGCATCTGGTTGAGATCTTGGGGCAGGATCCCTGGGGGAGGGGTGGAGGCAGGGAGGGGGAGTTTGCTCCTTGGTAGCCTGTTTGGAGAACTTTATTTGGCCAGAAAACAGAAGCAAGCAGGGGTGAATGGGGTAAGGATAAAGCAGGGGTGAGGTTGAAGCATGCTGTGAACTTGGCAAAGGAACCCTGTGAATTCTGAGATAAGAGAGCTGCAAGAGACAGACGGTGAGCTGATGTGCCACCAGAATCTTTCCAACGAGTGGCAGCAAAACCTGCATTGGAAAACTTGGCATTTCCAAGTGATTTCAAATGACTTGATTGTTTTAAAAATAATTGATGGTTTCCAAACAGTCACAGGAAATGGACAATTTAAATGAAACCCACATGTAGCTTTGGTTTCACATTTGTACTGCCCAAATTAGTAGGATAGCTTTTGTCTAACTCACTGCATACCTGGCTCCGTACATGTGGCAGGGTTAGCAGCAGTATTTAGGTAGCTGAGATGATAAAGTAGTAATTTTAAAAATCCCTTCAGTCTTCACATGATACCAGGAAAGTGAGTATCATTTTCTCACTTCTCAATTCCATTCTCTATGGAAGGTGTTTCCCAGGCGTAAGGCACACCTCAGCCCTTTTCTCCTTCACCATAGGCTGTGATAGGAAAGAGACAAGAAATACTGCTTTGCATTTAGGATTGGATGTGTTGATGCTGAGATTGTAGCATTAATAGGAACAAAAAATACGGTTTAAATTAAAAAGTACAATTAAAAGAAAAACAGACTAGTTAACTCCATTTTGTGTGTCACTTCAGGAAAAGACTTCCCAGCTCCAACTTGTGGGGAGATGTCAGCTAGACGTGGGGTCTGCTCTTTTACCGCATCTGTTTCCCATAAACCGATGTGTCAGGAGTACTCTCATCACCGCACCGGAGAAAATTCAGTTTGATTTCTACTTTTCTACACCATGTGGACTACAGTGGAATTCTAGAAATCTGGTTATAATTTAATCCGGTGTAGATTACATTGGGATGAGACCTGATGGTTCTTTAGTAACAGTCCTCAATAAATTGATGCGTATACCGATAGCTGGTGTACCAGCCAGAGAACCAACAGCCTACGACAAAACTCTGAAATCACATCATGTGGATTTTCCCTGTGGGAGACGAGAGATTTTTGAGCCACGCCAGAGTGGTGGGTCCAGGCCACTATTGCTGTCAACCTATCACTTCTGAGCCAAGTAAATCCGATGTCTCCTGATTCCTGCGTCTCTGGAAAAGGACCCAGTATCCGGATCTGCCTTGAACATCTTCATCCGCTGTGATGGGAGGGGCCTCTGCTCACCCAGCCCCCAAAGCCTTTCTTTCCCTCAGACTTTGCTGTTGTAGGTGATAAGGAAGGTTAAGAGCAGCCTCCTTCAGCATCCCATCAACTTTCCTGCTTCTTCCCTCTCCCTGTCCTTGGTGTTTAGTGCCATTACACACACTCACATAATCATATACACACATTCATACGCTCACTCACATTCACATACACACACTCACACAATCACATACACACCGCACTCATAAACTCACTCTCACACTCACCTTCACACACTCACATATACATGCATACACTCTCACAATAACACATACATACACATACAAACACACACACACACGCACACACCAGCAAGTTGACAGACTGTGTCCCAGTGGGACATGCACTTTTAAGCCTCTGAGACCTGGCCCTCCTCTGTGCCCCTGGTTGCTCTCCTTGCCCCTCTTCTCCACTTTCTGCTCTTCCTTCCCCTTAAAAAAAAACCTGTGCAAACACCAAACGGTCCCCACTGCCTGGACTGCAGTCAGGTGTTTCTACACATCATGAACACTCACCATGAACATCTCCTCCATCCACCCATGTGCATCCACCCACAATCTGAGCTGGGCTTTAGACATCATTATATTCTACACATACAGTTCAACATCACTGGAGATCCATTAAAATAACAGAAATAAATATATAATCTAAAACAGATATAAAATATGCAAATTACATAAATACATAAATTCTAAACCCACAGAGAGAAGGAAATATAATAAGAAAAATAAATCTTGAAACTTTACTCCATCTAATCAGTGGCAATAAAGGAGGAAAAGAAGCATAGAAAATTGGGCCAGAGAGAAATTCAAAAGTAGGATGAGAATAGGCGAATTTTTCAAACATATCAGTAATGACAATATACAACAATGATGTATCATCCATCAAATGGAGCTGGTGAGATTGAAATAAAACAAAATACAGAGTCCAGCTCTGTACTGTTCACAAGCCACACACTTAAGCTAAGGACATGAAAAGGCTGAAAGAGAGGATAGAAAAATAAGTGCCAAGCAAACATCAATTACAAACAAGCTGAACAAATTATGTTAAAATCAGACAAGATGAATTTAAATACAAAAATACAGTAATGTCCACATCTTCAAAAAGCTATGACAATTCTAAACTTGAAGACACCTAATAAAGTAGCCTCAAAATATACAAATCAAAACTTGATAAAACCAAAATGTAACATTGACTTATTATAATAGAAAATTTCAAATTGCTGCTCTCAATTACAGATATGGTCCACAGAACAAAATAAACCATTAAAGACTTAGCAATTAAACAATTGCTGTTGAAGATGTTATATAGTCAATATGGTGACCCTGTGAAAGTGAAAGTGGCTCAGTCGTGTCCGACTCTCTGCGACCTTACGGACTATACAGTCCATGCAATTATCCAGGCCAGAATACTGGAGTGGGTAGCCGTTCCCTTCTCTAGGGGATCTTCCCAATCCAGGGATCGAACTCAGGTCTCCTGCATTGCTAGTGGATTCTTACCAGCTGTGCTACCAGGAAAGCCCATGGTGACCTTATTGGTATAAAATTAGAATAAGGAGGAGAATGAAAAAAGAAAAAGAGAGGTAAGCAAATAAAAAATAAAAAGAATTCCTTGAAAATGTATAGCATTTATCCAAATAGCTACTGCAAAATCAAATTATAAATGATACAGTCTTTCCTAATAAGCTATGAAATATTTGATATCAAAGTGTATGGGATAAAGGACTAAGGTATACTCAGAGGGAAATTTATAGAACTATTGCATTTATATAACAAGGAGAAAGACTGAAGATAAATTATATAAACCTTTAACTCAAGAAGCTAAAAAAAATCAAAATACACCTACACGTAGTAGATGAAAAGAATGAATAAAGATAAAAGTTACTGAAACAGTAAGCTGAACAAAGTAGAATTAATCTATTAAGCCAAAAGCTGCTTATGTGAAAATCAATAAAATAGGCAGTCTTGGAAAATCTGATCAAGAAATTGGAAGTGAAGAAACAGATAATTAAGCTTAGGAATAAGAAAAATCTAGAATTGTAAAAGAGACATTTTGGTTATTAAGACTGACTTAAGAAAAAGTTTAAAGGTTAAAAAGTAGATGACAAACCTTGGAATAAATCACAAATGCAGTCAAAGATTTATTTTAAATGGAAAAAAAAAAGAAAGACAAGACCCAGACAGATTTTATGGGTGAAGTTCTACAGAACATAAAAGAAACATACCTTTCAGACCTCCCTGGCAGTCCAGTGGTTAAGACTTCACTTCCAATGCAGGGAATGCCAGTTCGATTCCTAGTCAGGGAACTAAGATCCCACATACCTTATGGCCAAAAAGCCAAAAACATAGAACAGAAGCAAGCAATATTTTAACAAATTCAATAAAGACTTTAAAAATGGTCCATTAAAAAATCATGTTAAAAACTATAATAAAAATTAAATTTAAAAAGTTTCAAAAAAGAAACAGATCCTACAGTACCGGAGATGTTCACGAAGACAGAAAAAAATGAAAAGAGACCTGATTTACCTTACTAATATAAGCAATGTTAGCCAATTCAGGAGAAGACAACTCCAGAAAATAAAATAATATACTCTTCTCTTCTGTGAATACGCTAAGTCACTTCGACTGTGTCTGACACTTTGTGACTCTATGGACTGTAGCCTGCCGGTCACCTCTGTCCATGGGATTCTCCAGGCAAGAGCACTGGAGTGGGTTGCCATGCCCTCATCTAGGGGATCTTCCCGACCAAGGGATTGAACCTGAGTCTCTTAATGTCTCTTGCATTGGCAGGTGAGTTCTTTACCACTAGCGTGCCTGGGAAGCCCAAATACACAGGTAAAAATATTAATTTAATAATCTAACATTGAATTCAACAGTATGTATTTTAAAGTAATATACTGTATCCTAATAAGGACTCTATTAAGATTCAAGGTCAATGCAAAATTACAAGATTTTATGTTAATAAATTGTATTAATAAATTTATTAGAAAAACAATATGATAATCTCAATAGAGGTCAAAAATGATTTGATAAAATTCAAAAGGAATTTTCATTTTAAAAAATTTAGCAAATTAGACATCAAAGAAAACACCCTAACTGCCATTCCCTAGCCATTGCCAACAAGCATTCTGCTTAATGATAACACGTTCAGAGGACAAGACTGACCTCTCCCACCCTAACCACTCAATATCCTGTTGGAAGTACTTGCCAGCACAAAAAATATTTTTAAAAAGACACTAGCAAACAATAGAAAATCTATTATTTTCTATGTATGATATGATTATATTGAAAATTCAAAATTAATTAGCCATTTTGTGCATATAAGTGAGAGTCAAGAAGAGTGACTGAACATGAAGATGAACATGCACAAATCATTTAGGCTCCTACTTACCAGCCAAACAAATAAACAGAAAAAGAGAAAAATAAGAGAAAATAGAGTAAAGAATTCAATCCATAATGGCAACACCAACTAGCAAATGTCTAGAAATAGAAATAAACAAGAAAATTCAAATCCTATGTGAAGAAAACAATAAAATTTTCATAAAAGGAAGACCTGAATAAATAGAGAAATAGGCTGAGGTCTGACAAAGACAGATTTACTATGAAGCTAATAAGTTTTAAGCCACTTAGAGATAAAGCTCCAGATCTCAATGGAAGTTCCCATCCAACAAGTCATTCAGGGATTTAAGTCCCTTCCATCCTGTAGCCTACCCTAGGAATTAGGGGCTTCCTTGGTGGTTCAGATGGTAAAGAATTTGCCTGCAATGCAGGAGACCTAGGTTCTATCCCTGGGTCAGGAAGATCCCTTGGAGAAAGGAATGGCTTACCCACTTCACTGTTCTTGCCTGGAGAATTCCATGGACAGGGGAGCCTGGCAGGCTACAGTCCATGGGGTCACAAATTTACTTATTGCTGCATACCAGATTACTTCCAAATTTAGTGGCTAAACGCAACAATAAATATTATCAGTTTCCATGGGGAAGAAATTTGAGAGCAGCTTAGCTGGATGGTTCTGCTCCAAGTCTCTTATGAGGTTGCATTTAAAATGCCAGCCAGGGCTACATCAACTGAAGTCTGGACCACATATAAGAAAGCCCCATCACATGACTGAGGGTTTGTACTGGGAGTCCACAGGGGTCTCAGCTCTCCACTACATGAACCCTCCATAGAACTGCTTGGTGTCCTCATGACATGGCAGCTGGCTCCCACCAGAGGGAGTGATCCAAGAAAGGGCAAGACCGAAGCTTCATGGATCTTATGACCTGGCCTTGGAAGTTCCACTGCCACTTCTGTAATACCCTACTGGTGATACACCCTCAGTGTGCAGAGGAGGCGTGAACCCCAGGAGATAAGATCGATGGAGGTCATAATGGAATTTGGCCACTACACTCTCCTGTTCAAAACATGGCATCCAATGTCATTACAGAACTGGAAAAAGAGCCCAGAGGATCGCCCGGCAGGTCTTAGGGGCCAGACCTGGAAGCGGCCAGCATTGTTCCTGCTCACACTCCTTGGCACATGACCCCACCTAATCCTAAAGGAGGCTGGGACATGAACCCTGGCTGCATGACCCTGGAGAGGACAGGGGTTTGCAGATCAGCCCATGGTTGGACTGCATGTACATAATCCAGTGGTCAGAGTAACAACAAGTAAAAAGGAGAGCTTGGGTTTCCTGTTCAGCGTCAAGTTGACAGAGAATCACAAAAGCAAGTTCCAGCTCAGATCTGCTGGGATGTAGGCAGAAGATGGCCACTTCTTAAGATGAGGACTTGCAACAGACCTGGGAACACAAGCTCATCAGTGTTCAACCGTTGAATAAAGCTGCCCACCCTCAAGGCTTTGGGGGAAGTTGAAGGAACCCCTCATGGGAGCAGGGACTGTGGACCAGGGCCTTCCGGGTGATGAGTCTTTTGCCCTGACTCACCAGGCTTAACTTCAAGGAAGGGAAGGCATGTGATGGCTCTTGGTATGGAATAGATTTAAGTCAGAGGGAAGTGAGATAAAAGATGGTCCAGCTTGAGGGTGAACAACAAGGACCACAAAATCATGGCTGTGGGAGGCCTGAGTGATGGATGGATGCAGAAGGGGAGCAGGTGGAGAGTGTGACTGGGTGGATGAACATGAGAGGCTGTGAACACACCCAGATAGCCCCATTTGGAGTTCACAGAAGGAGGCGTCATGCTCTGCCCTGGGATTACAGACCTCTCAGACCAAGGGTGAGGATGGACACGGTGGGATGAGTGGCCCGCACAGGAGACAAATCAGGGGTTTTCCTGGGAACAGGTAAGGAGGAGCAGCCAGACGGGCCCAGCCCTGGGGACACCACAGGCCATTGACAATGACTCACCAGCTTGGCTCCGTGTCCACCCGGGCAAAGACCCGTGGTTGCAGCTGCTCCTGCACTGTTAGGGCCTCTATTTTTTCCCAGGTACCTTTTGTCATAAGTCTCAGAGTGTTCAAGAGGGAGGTTTTCTTGCTTTTTGTTTTTTAGAGGAAACTGGAATGACAGGCCCTGGTCGAATGAAGCCTTCCTTCCCTCTATGAACAGCTCATTCAGGATGCCTTGAATTTGCATAACTGCCAGGTGGCAGTTCCCCATCCAAAGTCCTTCATCATCTCCTGGACATCATAACCACAAGGACATCAAGTGTGCCACCCACCCCCCAAACTTCTCTCGAGCCCCTGTGAACCCTGGGCTTGCTTTTCACTTGTGTGGTCTCATTAATTCTCAGAACCTCTTGAGGTAAAAATACTTTGATTAACTCCACTTTACAGGTGAGGAAAGTGAGATTTTAACAAGATTATTCTGCCCCAGACCTCACAAGCCAGAAGTGACAGTGACAGATGTGGGATTCAACACCTGTCTCTGTCCCTGGACACCACTTTCTCTGCCGAGTCCCCCATCTTTTGCAGCCTCTGTGAATAAAAATAACACCTAATATGTATTTTGACCACCTCAGTCTGCAGTGCAGTGTGTTGGTGCCTCAGACCCTGGGCTCTGGAGTAAGATTGAAGAGCTCAGATCCTAGCCTCGATTCTGTCCCCTGTGACATGGGAACAATAACACGTGTCTCCTAAGACTGCGGTGAGGATGCAATTGACTGATGGTTGTGATGTGCTTTGTCACTGCATGTCACCCACTGCCGCGGTCCTGAGACCCCCTGGGTTCCGGATCCAGTCTAAGTCCCTCCCACATACCGGCTCCTTGAATTCTCACAGTTCTTCAACAGGCCCAGAAAAGCTCCACAGAATGTCAAGGTCCCAGCTGCCCTGCTGAGGTTGGCATCAGACTGAACTAGGCCAAATTATGCTCCTCTGTTGCTTACACGGACTTTACAAGGAATAATGAAATGATTGTGAAATCAATCCAGAAAAAAAAAAAAGAAAACTTGCTCATGGACACTTTGGGGTCAACACAGCTGCATAGCACTGTAGGTCACATTTCAGAAAGGAAAAATGAAACAGTTTTATCTTCAAAGACCTTGAGTTTGAACAGAAATGTGAGTTAATTATACTGCAAAGCAGAAAGAAACCTCTCCAGTAATAGTGGTACTGGAAGGGAGCAAGGGAGGGCATGAATGAGGCTGCCTGGTGCAGGGCATCGGGCATCTGAGCCGGACCCTGAAGGCTGAGTCAGGACTTTGAGAGGCACTGGGGTAAAACCATTCCTGAGTAAGAGAACAGCTTGAGAGAAAAAACAACAAACAAATACAACTCTAGTCCTGGAGTTTGACGTGTGTTTCAGATGTCAAGTCTGGTGTGGTTAGAAAAAGTGGCGCCTGTCCCAGGAACACGAACTCTTCACAATATGAATAATAGCTGCCATTCTGTACAGGCAAGAAAGAAGTCCATGGCCAAATACATTGGGGAACACTGAGCGAAGCAAAATTCAACAGGTTTCTTTATTTCAGAACTTCTCTGAGTCTAGAATGTGCTGACGGACCTTTTGACTATCCAAGAGTGGGACAAAGTGGGCTGTGTTGTCCGAGTTCTTACCCTGAAACTCTTAAGCAGAGGAGCACCCCCAAGGTACTCACGCTCCTTGGAATACGCTTTGGAAAATGCATAGATACTCAGGCAGGGCAGGAAAAGAGGCTGGAAAAGAAGTAAAACTAAGACCTGGGATGACAGCCCACATCATTGAAACTTGTATTTGTAGATGATGGAGGGCTTTCAAAGGTTTGAGGAGCAAGGAGAGAGGATGACATGATCAAACTTATCACTTAGAGAGACTGTCCTGGAAGAATGAATGGGCTGATGTGTGGGAAGACTTTGGAAAGTTGAAATGAGGGATAAGATGGCTGAGAAGAGGCAATGTGAAGAGAGGGCTCTCTCAGGAAGACTAGAGGACTGGCTTAGGTGGTTTGGGTGAGGAAAAAGACAGGGAGTGGAAGACAGGGAGAAGGAACAGCCTGCAGCTTGGAAGTGTGTGACTGGCTCTTCATTGAAGAAAATGATGCTGAAGACAGGAAAGATGTGGGGTTTGGGGGCAGGATGAAAAGGAGGATTACAGAGACACAAAATATGAATATTGTTCAGGGGGTGCTGAGTTTGAAGCACTTCTAGGGCATCCAGGTACAGGTATTGCCAATTATTGTGAGGCGTGCTGGAAAAATTCATTTGGGGTTTTGCAGAGGTGGGCTAGGCATTCAAGAGTTGTCACAGTAGATAAGAATCCCCTTGCCAATGCAGGGGACATGGGTTTGATCCCTGGTTCAGGAAGATCCCAATTGCCACAGAGCAACTAAACCTGTGTGCCACAGCTACAGAGCCCACATGCCCTAGAGCCTGTGCTCTGCAACAAGAGAAGCCACCACAATGAGAAGCCTTAGCACCACAACCAGAGAGTAGCCCTACTCTCAGCAACTAGAGAAAAAGCCTGCACAGCAACAAAGACATATATATATATATATATATATATATATATGAAAAAAAAAGAGTTATCAACTCACAGGTGGTGAGAGAAGAGACAGAGGAGGATGAAGGACCTCCTTGAGTGTGTGGAGAAAGGAGTTCTTCACAGTCCCCTGGCCAGTGTCTTGGAGCCTTTCAACCTCTGCTCTCAGCCTTCAGAGTTCTATTTCTCCTCATTCATCCCCTGCCATACATATGCACAGTGAGTAGAATGGAGGTTCCTTCAAAAACATCCTAAAGGAAATTAGTCCTGAATATTCGCTGAAACTTCAATACTTTGGCCACCTGATGTGAAATACTGACTCATTTGAAAAGACCCTGATGCTGGGAAAAATTGAAGGCAGGAGGAGAAGGGGACGACAGAGGAAGAGATGGTTGGATGGCATCACCGACTCAATGGACATGAGTTTAAGTAAGCCCCAGGAGTTGGTGATGGACAGGGAAGCCTGGTGTGGTGCAGTCCATGGGGTCGCAGAGTTTGATATGACTGAGTGACTGAACTGAACTGAACTCAAAAACTAAAAATTTTTAGAATTACCATATGACCCAGTAATTTCACTCCTAGGCATATACCCAGAGAAAGCCATAATTCCAAAAGATACATGCACCAGTAGCCAGGACAGGGAAGCAACCTAAATGTTCATCAACAGAAGAATGGAGAAAGAAGATATGGTACACCTATACAAAGGAATATTATTCAGCCAACACCTGCGGATAAGCACCCAGGTCTCCTCTCTCATCTCTACATCCTCTCTGCAGAAGCTGGCCTTGGGACTCCATTCTCCCAACAGCTCTTGGCTGGCTCCTGTGCAGATGGGCCCTCCAGTCATCACCTACTCACCTGCTCAGCACAGAAGTTCTTGCTCCTGGGGCTGAGCCCACAAAGGCAGCCCTGGCAGGACTAGGCGATAAAGTCCACTATCTTTATTTGGGTTCCCCCAAAGCAGAACCTAAGACAAGGATTCACATCCATAGATGATCTGGAAGGCAACCAGAGGAGAGGGCAACTGAGTCAGGGAAGGGAAGGCAGCCAGTAAAGGGTCACATTAATAAAACAGAAAAGTTTTGTGGTCAATTGAGTCTCAGTCCCACTGGGGAGCCTTGGAGGACCATACACAGAGCCTCTCATGGTTGTCCATCATAAGGGGCAGCTGTGCATCAATCTGCCATCTCCTGTCCACCATGGTTCAAGGGCTACTTCCTGATGTATTAACTGCCTAGAATTTACCACTTGCATGTGGTAAGACCATGCAGGGCAAGATGGTCTTAAGTCCAGGAAAAGTTCAGGAAGAGTGACAAAGTTCCCAGTAGGAAGACATGGGTTCTTAAGTTTATCAGAGACAAGCACTGGGGAGTCAAGCATGGGACACCCATAGTGGTGCTGAAGCCACTAATAACCGAAGAAACAGTCTATCCAACAGGAGATAGAATCTTTGGGAAGAGAAAAGTTTCTCCCTTGGGAAGCTGGCCAATCCCATCCCAAAGGAGAAACCTGAGTCAAATGTGCTTATTTCATGCAGTTAGCATTATACTTTAATGATTCCAAAAGTTCAGCAGTCACCAGCGGCACCAAATTTCTCTTGTGTTCACCCTCATTTTCAATACACAGGTCAAAGAACTCTCAGCCTCGAATGAAGGCATGATTGGCCAAAATTGTTTCAAATGTCAAATACACATCCCAAAAATGAAAACCAATCAAACCAAGGCTTAGAGAAAGTATGTGTATGTCGGACTTACCCTATAAATTACTTTTAGCTTTGATTAAATTCCTTTCTCTCTAACAAGTTTCTGGACTATCAATTATTATAATGGACAGGGCAGCCAGACTTCTAAAGGAGGCTTAGTAATTGCATTCAAATGTATTCTTTTCAAACACGCTTTAGGACCTGGCATTTGAATGCCAGCCTGGAGGAGTTAAAAAGGCATGAAGAAGACTGAACACAAAGAAACGGGCAGCCAGCTGGTCGACCAACAAGCCTGATTCATGACAGGTTATGCTTAATATTCAAATACACAACCTGGGTAAACTTCATTTCCATGGAGGTGATGTTTACCAAATTGAGCCAAGCACTTTTCTGAATTCTGGGAAATGAATATACAGCTATAGAATCTTGTAACCCATGTATCACAAGCATCTTTGGGCTACCACTCGCTTTAGAGAAATAAATGGGCAGTCACAGGCCTCAGAGAGAGCAAGAAGAAAAACCATCCCTGTTGGGTTTTTTCCAAGTCAAAAATTTAAGTGAAAATAAGTCAATGTTGCCTTTTCCCAGTCTCAACAGGGTGCTGAAGTTTCTGGCTTGGCTTCTGGTATTTACTGCTCTCTGAAAATTTGTCTCCAGAGTCATATTTTTACAATGACAGATTCTCCATAAAAAATAAATTTTGGACATCAGCTTGCACTAAGGCAAAAAGAAAATTATTTGGAAAACTGGCCCTAAGAAAAAAGGGGCTGCCCCACCTATAAAATTGTAATAATACCTGTTGTAAAGATTAAATGCATTAACAGCACAGAGTGCTGGGCCCATCATAGGACAGGAGTTAAATAAATTTCACTCCCTGTTCTCAGGTCCCCTAAGGATCTGTATATCCCAGTTCAGGGAGCATCTGCTCTCTGAATTTAGGACTTCTGTATCAGTCAGGGTTCACTTAGGGGTCACGAGCCTCATGAGTGACATGGAATAGGGAATTCATTACAAGGATGATGTCTAGTGTATCTTGGGTGGAAAAGTCTAGAAAGGCCATTGCTCCTGCATCTGGTAGTGGGCTTGAAGTCACCCTGTTATCAGAGGGAGACATCTGGAAGAAAAACTGGATGTGCAGAAGGTACCCACGAGGACAGACAGGAGCCCACATCACTTCTCACCATCTGCAATCTTGATGACACAGGGGACCTTCCGAAGAAATTGGCACCTTCATCATAGAGTTGCACCCATGCAACCCAGGCCTAGGAGAAGCGGAGGGAGATGGGTGGGAGCTGGGAGAACCCACACCCACCAGGTGAGCCTGCACACCTGTGAGCACCCAAGGACTGCTACTGCGCTTCTGCTTTCTGGTCACACAGCCAAAAACTAGAACTATGCATGGGAGAGAGTCCTGGGAAATGTAGTTCTGAGTCCATCGTGCTGACGGGGTAGAAAGCCATCATAACTTCCCCTCATAAAGGCAATCAATGTGCCTGCCCCAGAGACTGTTGGGAAGATGAAACAAGATAAGGCATATGACTCCCATCCCCCTATAGCATCTAAGTCAACACACCAACTCGAGCTCCCCATCATCCCCAATACAATATCCACCCCCATAGAGATCTATAGCACACAGCAATCCCCCACTTAACAAGTCTATTCTTGAAAACCTGTCCATAGTGAAAAGCCATTATCCCTTAACTTTTTTCTTTAATATTAATGCAGGGTGGGGGGGAATACAATGCCATGCGTCCTAATCCAAGTTAACAAAAAGTTACAAGTGGCATTGAAACATGTATAATATCATATATGAAACGAGTCGCCAGTCCAGGTTCGATGCACTGGATGCTAGGGGCTGGTGCACTGGGACGACCCAGAGGGATGGGATGGGGAGGGAGGAGGGAGGAGGGTTCAGGATGGGGAACACATGTATACCTGTGCTGGATTCATTTTGATATATGGCAAAACCAATACAATATTGTAAAGTTAAAAAATAAAATAAATTTAAAAAAAAGTTACAAGTAGAAAAATATATCACCTGAACCACAAAAATAATTTTACCTAAGTAATAAACAACACTGTGACAATGACAAATTGAGTCTTTACATAAAATATAAAGTGATAAAGATTTATTACTCTTTTCTCCTTCCTTTTTCTGCACATTTTTGTCACTAATTTTCCAACTTCGGGGGGTAGGATGGTTATCTCGCACAAATTGCACTTAGAAGTAAATGCTCAGTGCAGAGAAACCCAGGGCAGAATGAAGGTTGAGCAGGAAATGTGCTTCAAAGCACACGTGAATGGGGCACACACCCAAGAGACCCAACACTTAATGAAATGCTGCTGCTTCACCCCTTCACTCGGGCTGAATGCAGGAATCAAAACTTTGTGGGTTCACCAAATAGGGCACCCAGTTTAAATGTATCCTGTGTAATGTTCTTAGGCTAGTGACTGTGGTATTGAGTAAATTGATTAGCATACTCATTTGCCTAGAACTGTAGTGTCAAAGAAATACTTCTTACAGTATATTATTCAGTGCATTTTGGGGTAAGAAGCTTATTATTTTTTTAAGTGGGGAAAAAAGCCTAGAAAGTGATTAATTTTTCAAGAGCTGTTAACAGTGAAAAATTGACATCTGTACAGTCATTATGTGAAGGAGGCCTGCATAAGATCTTTCCACTCCATACCTCATTCAATTCTCAAAGCCCTGGTTGTACCGCCAGAAATGTCTTCTGTGTTCAGAAATCTGACCAGCAAGCAAGAGGTTGAGGAATGTGGCAAACCCTGCAAGCTGCGTCGTCAGCATCAATTCTCCCCGATGACTTGACTTGACTTGGTACAGCAACGTTCCCTGGTGGCTCAGTGGTAAAGAAGCCACCGGCAATGCTGGAGACCCAGGTTTGATCCCAGGGTCAGGAAGGTCCCTGAGAAGAAAATGGCAACCCATTCCAGTATTCTTGCCTGGGAACTCCCATGGACAGAGAAGTCTGGAAGGCTACGGTTCGTGGGGTCACAAGAGTCAGACACGACTTAGCAACTAAAAAACCACCACTGTGTCTAGTTAAATACTATGGTTACTGGTGGGATTGAGAGGGGGAAGGAGGGGGGATGGATAAACTTGGAAACCGGGATTAACAAATGCACACTACTGTATATAAAACAGATAACTAATAAGGACCTGTTGTATAGCACAGGGAACTCTATTCAGTGCTCTGTAATGACTTATATGGAAAAGAATCTTCAAAGAACAAGTCAGATAGATAGATAGATATGTAGATGTATGTATATATATAAAGCTGATTCACTTTGCTGTACACTTGAAACTAACACAACAATGTAAATCAACTCTATTCCAATTTTTAAAAGAAGAAAAAGAACCATAGAAATGGGAGAAAATAAAACACTCAGCCTCACAGACTCTCTCGCAGCTCGGGGTGCCCAGGTGACCCAGTTCTGTCCAGATAGACATAAACCCAAATAGCCAATTGGAGCTTCCAGGGAAGGACTGTTTTCCAGAAAACTGAGATCAGATTCGGCTGATTTTTACCACTTGCCCTCCTTTCTCTCCCTGCCTGGAATATATCTCCATGCCTTAAGATGGAGGGCCCATCCTGTGACGGTGAGCACAAGTCCTCAGCTTAAGATACAGAACATTAAAAGAAGGGAGCTGAGCACTGACTCCAAGAGGCCCATGCTGGCCCCGGACCACCCACCTCTGCTTTGCTGCTCCTTGAGAAAGTCCTACTCTGATTTACATCTTCTGTTCATGCCACTGAATGGAGTCCCTAATTATTACAGAAAATAGATCCTTTGAGTTTGCATTTTATATTACCAATGTTCCACATATTACAAATAGGGTTTACTGTTTTGAAAAAGTAAACTGGCTCCATAATAATGTGAAAAAATGCTTCTCTCTAAAACAAAAACATCAATTTTAAAAGATATGCATAAAATAAGAAAGATCTTAAACCCAAATTAACAATTACTTTATTTTCATTGCCCCAAAAAAACAACTTTGAAAATGTTCCTTTTAATCTGAATGAAAATTTCATTTCAGGTTAATGTTAATAAAGTATGATAATGACCTCCAGATGAGATGGGTCATGTTTACGGGATTTCTTTGTTAGTTCACTTACTGATCCATAATTAATTTGTAGATAGAATCTTAAAAAAAAAAGACCAAAAAATTTGCAATGAAAAGTGGACGTACAAAGATGACGTTCAAATCAAGATTCAAAATTAATAAAACATTTTCCTAATAAAATTCTTGATTATTTACTGTGACAATATTTGAGTTTTAGTCTCTCTGCTGGAAAAAAATAGAGTGGATAAAAGAGAATATCATGGACAGCACGGTGACTACAGTTAATAACGTGTGTGTGTGTGTGTGCGCGCACACACACACGTGCGCTCAGTTGTGTCCGACTCTTTGAGACCCCATGGACAGTAGTCTGCCAGGCTCCTCTATCCATGGAATTTTCCAGGCAAGAATACTGGAGTGGGTCACCATTTCCTACTCCAGGGGATCTTCCCAACCCTGGGATCGAACCCAAGGCTCTTGCGTCTCCTGCATTGGCAGACAGATTCTTTACCATTTGCGCCACCGGGGAAGCCCACAGTTACTAATACTGTACTGCAAATTTGAAAGTAGCTAACATAGTAAACCTTAAAAGCCCCCATCACGAGAAAAATAAAACAAAAACAACAAAAAAATCTTTGTAACTATGTATGATGACAGGCAGTAACTAGACTTCCTGTGGTCATCAATGTACACAAATATTGAATCATGGTGCTGTCTACCTGAAACTAATATATTTTTATGTGTCAGCTATACCTCAATTAAAAAAACTCAGTACAAAAAACTCATTAAAGCACTTCTCAAATATATAAAAATGTTTTTGTAATAGAAATATAAATAATAAACCAATCATTTTCTTTTAAAAGCTGATTTTCTAAATCATCAGCCGGTTTTTAAACATGCCCATTTTATAATACTGCCTTTGAATATTTTTTAATCTAATAATTTTCATTGCTAACAAAATGCAGTGCTTATTAGGCATCTTTTCCAGATCATACACCTTGTACCAGCCTTTCACTGTCTCCTCCAAAGAACTTTGTAGTGAAACCATCTACCTGAAGCATGCAAGACTGACCTATTAATAGAAGATCACAGGACGCCTATCGGCTGGTCCCATCCATTTGGTATCATCAAAAAAATATCAGATGCTCAATTGCACTGACCCACTTCAACCAGTGGTCAAAAGGTCACATTCCAGGGACCAGGGAGGCTTAACCAAAAGATAATGTAACCAGTGGTGGCCAGCACACCAGCCCTTAAGCCTGGATGTCAGCTGCCCCTGTGATGAGCACTTTCTGCCACAAAGGAAATCCAGGTAAGTGTGTTCAGATGGAAGGCTCACCCAGCAGGCGTGTGAAACACTCTCTGTTCTAGTGTGGTCCTCATTCTGCACTTTTTAAAAATTGAAACATGGTAGATTTACAAAATCTAGCTGTGGCAAAAGTGATTCAGCTATATGTATATATATATATATGGGGCTTCCCAGATGGTGCTAGTGGTAAAAAAAATTCTCCTGCCAATGCAGGAGACGCAAGAGATGTGGGTCTAATCCCTGGATTGGGAAGATCCCCTGGAGGAGGAAATGACAACACACTCCAGTATTATTGCTTGGAAAATTCCATGGCCAGAGGAGCCTGGTGAGTCCATGGGGTTGTACAGCGTGAGACACAACTGAGTGACTGAGCATATGTATATATTCTTTTTCAGATTATTTTCCATTATAGGTTATTACAAGATATTGACCACAGTTCCCTGTGCTATAATAGTAGACCCTTGTTGTTTTAAAATTTTTTTAGATTCCACATATAGGTGATACCATATGATATTTGTCTTTCCCTGTTTGACTTATTTTATTTAGTATGAAAATTTCTGGGTCCATCCATGTTGCTGCCAGTGGCGTTATTTCATTCATTTTTATGGTGGAGTGGTATTCCATTATATAAACGTTCCACATCTTCTTTATCCATTCATCTGTTGACAGGCATTTAGGTTGCTTCCATATCTCAGCTATTGTAAATAGTGCTGCTATGATTATTGGGATGTATGTATCTTTTTGAATTATAGTTTTGTCTGGATATATACCCAAGAGTGGAATTGCTGGATCATGTGGTAGTTCTATTTTTCATTTTTCAAGGAACTTATATACTATAGTATATATGCATCAGTTTACATTCCATCAGGAATGTAGGAGAGTTCTCTTTACTCCACACACTCTCCAGCATTTATCATTTGTAAACTTTTTAAAGACAGTCAGCTGACTGGAGTGAAATGTAGCATCTGCTACAAGTACCCTTCTCCTGGACTATTAGGGAACCGTCTCCCCATCTCTAGGCTCACCTTAGTAAGATTAAGAACCTTAAGAAGATTCACCCTATACACTGCTGCATTCCATGAAGGAAGGAGTCCAACGTAGTCCACACTCAAGGAGAGAGGACTTCAGCTCCATCTTTTGAAGGAACGTCAAAGGATTCGTGGATATACCCTAAACTCGCCTAACAACCATCTTTTGCTTCCACCCTCTTTAACCCTGTACTTCCGTAGTAGCTCAGATGGTAAAGCATCTGCCTGCAATGCAGGAGACCCAGGTTTGATCCCTGGGTCAGGAAGATCCCCTAGAGAAGGAAATGGCAACCCACTGCGGTATTCTTACCTGGAGAATTTCTTGGACATAGGAACCTGGCAGGCTACAGTCCATGGTGTTGCAAAGAGTCAGACATGACTGAGCAACTAACTCACACAGCTTTCTTTAAGCTACCAAACAAACACTTCATTCTCAGCCCACATTCAGATCCCCCAGCCCTGTCATCCCGAACGTACCCACCCCAGCCACTCGTTCATACTCCCTCGTACTACCCCAAGTGATCTGCTTGTGGGTCCCCACATGTGCACAGGGCTTTCCTATCTCTGAACCTTTCTTGCCTCTCTTCTTTAAACAAGAATATTGTGCAGACACTTTGGCATCGTCCATCACCTGCCACCCATCCATCAAACTGAACTTGGCCTTCATCTTCTCCTTGATGCCTTACCAGTGCCCCCATGGAAATCCTAAAGCATGCCATACCCTCTATGGCACTAGTCATTTTCTTATGCTTAAAACTGTATTAATGTCCACGCCTTCTCTTTCACAATTAGACTGTAAGTTCCTTGAGGTAAAGCCCAGGCACATCACAGTATGTTCAAGAGCGACTGTCCCGATAATCTAATCTTTATCAGGTGGACAAGAGCAGGAGTCAGCAAATGCTTTCTGAAAAGAGCCAGGTGGCAAATATTTTAGGCTCTTCATGCCATGTGGTCTCTGTCACAGTTACTCACCTCTGCGGTGTGGTTCCCAAGCAGCCAGAGACAGTCTGTAAATATACTGTTGTATGTTTGTGTTGTGTTTCAATCAAACCTTACCTACAAACAGGCGGCCAGCTGAATTTAGCCCATGGGCCATAGTTTGCCAACTCCTAAACTAAATATTGCCTATGGATTGTTAATTTCTACAATTCTAAAATTCAAATATAGGGATTACTATGACTATTTTTACATCAAATTTTTTAAAATAATTTTTATATTGTGGAATTTTGTATATTCCCTACTGTTTCTATAATCTGGGTATAACTTCTTTCATAACAACAACAACAAAAAAGATATTTTAACCTTACAAATCTTTCACAGTTTTTGAGAGAATAGAGGCTGGAGGAGGTATGCACACACAATTATATGTTAACCATTTTCTTCCCACTCTTCTAATGCAAAGTCTCTAATTGTTTTATAGTTTTACTATCTCATCTGAAAAGCAACTTTTCATCCCAGTTATAGCAAGACTACAATTCGGCAATGGGTGAACAGTAATTTCTATTTGAACCTGAGTTTTAGATCCTTGTTCTGAAGATTTGTCTTAATTTCATCTTTGACATATATTTAAATTATTAGTTTCCTATGTAAAAAGAGAGATGCATGAATAGCATTCATTTAAGAATTAGTGATTCACAATCACATACATGGATATAATATGATTACTTAAGCAGTGAGGTAGAGCTCAATAAATATATAACACAGAAATAAATAATTGTCAAGTGGTATTGAGACAGCAAGAGGATGTGAAGGGATGCTAGTCTGAAAAGTCTACTTTTGGGTTTTCACGAGAAAGTTACAGAGCTCAAGAGAACCACTCCTAAAAGACTCAGCTCACCTTTACAACAGTGGATATGAAGCTTGGAAACCACCCCAGTGATAAAAGAAATTTGCTGTTTTCAGGGAAATGTCAGGAGGCAAACGTTACTCTTGTTTGAACAGAGCTAAAAGAGAGGCCACTGTGTGTGCTTGACAGTGACAAACGGCTTCCAAAGTAAACGGCACTGTCTGCCCTCTCCCGCCATCCCCGAACCTGTTTTGCCGGCTGTCAAACCTTTGGCCTCCATTCTATCTGTCTCTAGTGATCATGGGAAATGATCATGAATTACTTACTGTCCTAAATGGTAGACAGACCTCTTCATTTCAAATATTTCACATCACCTCAAACTCTGATTACAAGAGGAGACAAATATTGATGTAATTTACAAATAAATGTAAAAGACTTTAAGACCAGCTTTTGACTGTCTTCTCTGCCTTTTCAGAGCACAAGCCTTCTCGAGTTGTCTGCTAAACTTTGAGGAGAATGTTTTTAAGCCTCAGCATTTCAGAAAATACTCAGAAGAAAAAGAAAGTGGAAAAGATCCTTATCTCGCAAGTGAGAAGGTAATACTTAGGGCAGATTCTTTGACCATTTATTTCAAAGGATGGTCCAAATTTGCTGAGTTAGATCTGGAAAATGATGGAAGGATCTAGAAAGTCTTTTTTTATACTGTGCAAAGACCTCTATCTCAATTAATTATGAGACATTATTTATAGGTAATAAGATTTACTAAGTAGTTATTCAAGAATATGCTTGTCCCAATTCAATGATGGTTCAGTGGTTAAAACTGCACTTTCACTGCTGAGGGTTGGGGTTCAATCCCTGATCAGGAAACTAACATCCCACAAGCTGTGTTGTGTGGCCCAAAAAAAAAGTTATTGTAAAATGTTGGCCATATTCCCTGTGCTATACATTTATCATTTTATCTTATCTATTCTATAGCTAGTAGCCTGGACATAGGAGGGCAAGTGGGTGGTGCAGTCAGAGGAGGCCGCCTCCCAGGGAGAAGCACCCCTATGGCCCACTGTCCTTTTACCCCTTCAAAATGTAAATTCCCCTTCTTTCCTGTGTATCAACGTAGGTGGCATCTGGTAGGTAAATTGCTCATGCCTTCATTCAGCAAATAGAATTGCGTGCCTGTTACCTGCCAGGTGCCGAGGACTCAGTGCCCAGATAGACCCTTGTGCTCAGCAGAACAGGTAGTAAGCCTCGTATGTGGGCAGAGCTTCAGAATCACTTAGCATCATCAATGAAGAATCCACTCAACCACTACAGTTTAAGTTAGAGGAATGGGGGAACTTCCCTGGTGGTCTTGTGGTTGGGAATCTGCCTTCCAATGCAGGGAATGTGGGTTCAACCCCTAATTAGGGAACTAAGATCCCACACGCCAGAGGGCAACTAAGCCCATGAGCCATGACTAGAAAGAAGCCTGACCACTGCAATGAAAGATCTTATATGCTGTAATGAAGACTCCACGGACTGCAGCTCACACCAATTCAGCCAAATGAATAAATATTTTCTAATTTAGAAATTAAAATAAATTAAAGGAATGCAGTCCAGTTTTCCAAGAACAAGTAATTTCCATTACCATGACTGTAGACATATGTCCCAGAATAAGGTAATGCTTCAAGTCTCTGCCCTAAATGAGGCCATTTGACAACGCTGTGTGCATGCTCAATTGCTTCAGTCCTATCCGACTCGTTTCAACCCTATAGACTGTAGCCCATCAGACTCCTCTGTCCATAGGATTATCCCAGCAAGAATGCTGGAGTGGGGTGCCATTTCCTACTCCAGAGGATCTTCCTGACCCAGGGATCAAACCTCTGTCTCTTGCGTCTCCTGCATTGGAAAGCAGATTCTATGCCACTAATCCACCTGGAAAACCCCTTTGACAAAGATGCAATGTGGCGTATAGTCTTGAAGTTCCTCCTCCATAAACCCCCAAAGTCACTTTCTGAAGTTCCAGTCCTTGGGCCTGATGGAAAAACAAGGTGGTTTTAGGAGATCCCAGGGGATCTGCCCCGAGTTCCCCCAGAGGAACTATTTTCAAGTCTCCCATAATAAAATTTGGTTGAACGGTAACCTAAAGCCCTATACATTTTGTGCCCAAGACCGGAAAAAGGAAATGAGGAGTGTGGGGAAGTTTTCCATTTTTATTTCTATTTCAGGTAGCCTCTTTCTCCAAGGAGCTCCAGCGGCTGCTTGAACCCTGGTCAACTTTATATATGGTGCTTCTGTTCACACATGCTTTCCTAGATTGTCCAGTCTGGCTTCTGCTGTGGTTACCTTTTTTTCCTTTCTTCCTCTTATTGCCACTCACAGTTGTAATGTTCTGGTTTATTCATTTACTTAAGTGACCTGAGACTTCTGTTTTAGAAATCTAGAATACCAAAACGATGTGCTTAAAAATAGAATCGTTTTTACGATCGCAACACGTTGATCCGGGCTTTTATATATTACATGGTGAATAAATGCATCAACACACGAAGAAATATTAACAGCGTGTCCTGCTTCTGTCAAAGGGCCAGTGAATGCATATCCAGCCACGGGAAACAGAGCGCCTGCAAAAGTAGGGACAGATGTTCTTCCTGTGAAGGATTGGGTTCAAGGTGATTCTCCCCAGAGGATGGATCAAAATAATAGCTTTCATAGGAGATTTGGCAGTAGTCAGACAGGAGGCTATAGCTTGGATGTGCGGCCATGGTGGGTTCCTAGGTCTACCATGAAGTGAGAAAACCAACCCACCACAGCTCTGTCATCAGCTCCAGGTGGGGACTGGGTCCCCTGCCCAGGGCTTCAGAAGTGTGGAAGGAGGAGCAGAACTTGTTCTGAGCTGCTCATGACACGGAAAACTGGATGTCCGGGCATGTTTTCCTGATCCATGAGAGGCAGCCCAAGAGACAAGGAGAAGGCAGGGCTTTGGCTTTGTTTTCTTGTTGCTTCTTTTTAAATTTTTATTTATTTCTTAATTGGTGGAAAATGGCTTTACAACTTTGGTTTGATTTCTGCTATACAGCAACACAACTCAGTCGTAATCATGTATATAGATGTAGATAACCCTTCCCTCCTTCTTATTGTTTTGTCAAGTTTTTGCCATTTAGGCCCAGTCACCACACCCTGAGGCCCAGTCACCCCACCCTTGGACAGTGCAGACCTAAAATACCAACAAGCTGTCACCAGTCATGTGAGCTCCTTCTTTGGGGAAGAGGAAGCAAGAGAGAGGCTGAAAGTTTCCTTTCCATGTTGCTCCCCCTGAAAAGTAAGGAGAGAAAATGTGAGGCTAGAAGAAAGGACCCATCTCACATGTGTTGTTCAGAAGACAGGGTCATCAAAAAGACTACTCTGAGTCTGGACGATGCTATTAATAATATTCCTTAATCTCGAGGCTGTGGAGGGAAGGAGCTTGAGCAAGACCCTCACCCCAGCCTCCATCTTGACACCATGAGTCAATTGCCATGGCTTTGAGGAAGAAAGAAGGGAAATAACCATTACTGTGTCATCCCCAGCCTCGAGGCATGCTGCTGCTGCTACTGCTGCTAAGTCGTTTCAGTCGTGTCCGACTCTGTGCGACCTCATAGACAGCAGCCCATTAGGCTCCTCTGTCCCTGGGATTCTCCAGGCAAGAATACTGGAGTGGGTTGCCATTTCCTTCTCCAATGCATTAAAGTAAATAGTGAAAGTGAAGTCGCTCGAGGCATGCAGGGGACACTAAAAGCAGGCTTATACTGTAACCTCCTCCACAGAATAGCAGACTGGCTCTGCTCGTCAGCCCCCTGCTGCCTTCCTATCCACACCAGCCGTGGGTGGCATTTTATGTTCAGTGAGGGTCAGACTTGGAAGCTTCTCAGTGAATCCTGAAAGCTTATTTCCTCCAGAAAGAGAGCTGGTAACTGCGGAGGTTTGTGCCTAGGACTTCCTGGTGTTCTGAATAAAGCAATTTATGCACTCAATTCCTTTGAGGCCAAGCCAACGGTCTTCAGCCCCAAGGTGAGATTGGCCTTGCTACATACATGTCCCTGGGACAATAAAGATCCTTGCCCAGTTCTCTAAATCAGCTGACCACGGGAGACAAACATAGACTGAGAAGCCTTCCTACTGTACGTATCCATGAGGCTGCCAGTTGTAGGCTGTGTCCCTGAACGATGGATGAAGGTGACAGTCTCCATCACAAGTGAGGCTGCAGCCAAGCTCAGGATGAGAAGAGCGACCAGCAAGGTGAGCGGACAAGCTGGCTGACCCTTCACTCTGTTCTTCAGCTCACTTCTTCCCTCCAGCCATGTCCAAACACTCTCTCTAGAGCCTCGACTAAGGTATCAACTCTTAAATGTGGCTGCTACAGGGTGGCATCTTGAGAGGAGCCTGGACAAAGATTGGGCTCAGATCCTGGTCCTTCTCTCAACTAGAGAGTTCACTTTGGGAAATCATTCAGTCCTCTTAGTCCCAGATTTGTGACCAGCAACATGAGGATAAGCAAGAACTTTTTATGAAAATGTTATGTATATGTGATTCCAGCTATGGTAGACTAGCTGATGATAAACCAAACCTCTCTCTCAGATGGAATGATTTAAAAGTTTGGATAGAGAATTAAAAATACCTGAACTCAGAGGCATCAGAGAGTTGAGAAGGCAGCAGGAATTTGAGGGGCCATGATCCAAGACAGAAGAAAAATAGAAGTGTGCCTGCATTTGGTCCAGCCGTTCTCCCTGAGAGATTTCTGGTTTCCAAAGCAGCAGTTCTAAGGGCTTGGAAGCTTAGAAACTGGGTGTGGTGTGGGGTGGGATGGGGGAGCGGTGGAAACTAGCAGAAAGTGACGATCTGAGATATGCTAGATGCAGCTTTAAGTGGCCTTGCACAGTCTCATGAAGCTGGATGGAGGGAACACAGATCCCAGCAAAGCGGAGGAGCCCTGGACGAAGACACAGGCTATGGGATGACCCATGTCAGGGGCACACCCCGGAAGTGAAGGCAAACCAGGCACAGACCAGCTGGGACAGATGCTGTGCTCAGCTCCTGCCTGGATGAGGACCGTCTCCACCTCCTTCAGCAACCCGTAGTAAGAGAGGAAGGTAAGACTGTCCAATCCCCCAAATTACCTCTGACGTTTATCAATGTCTGGTATTTAAGAAAAATTACTTAGCACACCAAGGGTCCAGACGACATGACAGGACACACATCTGAAAAAACAGACCCAGACGAAACAGGTAACAGAGTTGCCAGCAAAGGACTTTAAAACAACTGGGATAAATATGTTCCAGAAAATAGAAGAGGGAAATTTTCAGTAGATAATTAAAATCAATTTAAGGAAGAATTAAATGCCGATTCTATACTGAAAAATAACCTGGAAAGAAATACTAAATAGTTGGGTTCAAAAGCAGGTAAGATTTGACATGTTGGAAGAAAGGTTAGTAAAAATTAAGTAAACTGAGGCACAAAGAAGAAAAAGATGGAAAATATGAAAAAGAGCATAGAAATATGGGACACAGGGAAAAAGTGTAACATCATATAATTGGAATCCCAGAAGCAGAGGTGAGAGAGAAGGTGGCAGAAACATTACTTCAAAAAAAAACTAATAATGACCAAAAACTTCCCAAAAGTGATGTAAGACATCGAATCTTAGATTTAGGAAGAGTTATGCACTCTAACGGAGAAGGCAATGGCACCCCACTCCAGTACTTTTGCCTAGAAAATTCTAGACTAGCCCTGGTGGGCTGCCGTCTATGGGGTCGCAGAGAGTCGGACACTACTGAAGCGACTTCGCAGCAGCATGCACTCTAAGGGGCTTTCCTGGTAGCTCAGACGGTAAAGCATCTGCCTACAATGTGGGAGACCTGGGTTCGATCCCTGGGTGGGAAAGATCCCCTGGAGAAGGAAATGGCAACCCACTCCAGTATTCATGCCTGGAAAATCCCATGGACCAAGGAGCCTGGTGGGCTACAGTCCATGGGGTTGCAAAGAGTCGGACATGACTCAGCGACTTCACTTCACTTCATGCACTCCAAGAGAAAAATCGTGCAAATAAAACCACATCTATGCTTATCACAGTGCTGTTAAATAAAGCAAATAGAAAAAAAAAAAAATAGAACAGAGGATACAGAAGTTTCAAGTGAGAAAATTAGCAAACTTAACTTATTCAGTATATACAGAACACTGCAGGATATGCACTCTTTCTGAGCCCTTGTGGAAAGCAGAAAAGTAAATGTAAATGCGAAAGGAAGTATGGGATCTTTAAGAGAAGTTTTAAAGCACTTCAGAGGTTTTATTTTTATTTTTTTCTTTTTTAGCATATACATTTTATTTTTTATTTTATTTTTTGTTTATTTTTAATTTTATTTTATTTTTAAACTTTACATAATTGTATTAGTTTGAGAGGGATATGTTCTGATGAGAGTGGAATTAAGCTAATAATCAGTACAGAAAAGACAACTCTCGAAATTCCCTTATGTTTTCAAATTAAGTAATACATTCCTAGGTTCCTTATAGACCAAAGAAGAGGTCACAGTGGAAATCTGAAATTACGTAGAACTGGATAGTCATAAACGTATAACATACTGAAAGTTGCAGGATTCAGCAAAAGTCATAGTCGGAGGAAAATATATGGCCTCAAATGAATATTTTAGAAAAAAAGGAGAAAATTAATGAGCAACTCCGGAAGTTAAGTAAAAAAGAGCAAATTAAACCCCAGAAAAAAGACAGAGCTGGGTGGGAATTAAAAAGGTGATAACAGAAATTGGTCAAATGAACAAATGACACAAAAATCTAGAAACCAAAGAGTTGTTTCTAGAAAAGAGGAAGAAAGGAGGACAGAGAGTACCAATATCAGGAATGAAACAGAGAGCGTAACTGCAGAGCTTAGGACTTTTTTAGAAGTGAGAGGATGGTATAAACAGCAAATTTTCAAACACCTTGCAAATAAAAATCTGAATAGTTTTATAACAATTAAAGAAAATATTAAATAAATTGACTACATAATAACAAATTTCCTCAGGGAAAATATAGACTGAAACAGCTTCACTGGTGAAATCTACCAAATACTAAATAAAGATATAACATCAATCTTATACAAATGCTTTCAGTACACAGATAAAGAAAGATTTGTTGTTCAGTGGCTCAGTTGTGTCCAACTCTTTGCAACCCCATGGACTGCAGCACTCCAGGCTTCCCTATCCTTCACTATCTCCTGGAGTTTGCTCAAACTCATGTCTATTGAGTCAGTGATGCCATCCAACCATCTCATCCTCTGTCCCTGCTTCTCCTCCTGCCCTCAATCTTTCCCAGAATCAGGGACTTTTCCAATGAATCAGCTGTTCACATCAGGTAGCCAAAGTAGTGGAGCTTCAGCTTCAACACAAATGCTATCAATACACAGATAAAGAAATATGAGTCCCTAAATAATTTTATGAAGCCAGGGTAATCTTGATACCAAAATCTGAAAAATCCATTACTAAGAAGGAAATTTTCAGGTCAATTTTACTTGTAAATATCAGTGCAAACTTTTTAACAAAATATCAGAAAACCAATTCAAGTTACATGTAGAGAGAATAATGTATCAAGACAAACTTGCATTTATTTCTGAAATGCAATGTTAATTAACATTGAAAATTTAGCAAATGTAATTCAGCACATTGTGAGAATAAAGGTACAATCATATGACTATACAATAGAAGCAGAAAAAATTCAATACCGTTATGATAGAAAACAAAAATGGTGTGCACATTGGAAATATAAGGCAGATTCTTTTACAGTCTGAGCCACCAGGGAAGCCCCAATAAAAACAGAATATAATATAAAAACAGTACATATGAAAATCTAGAACAAACATGATTCATAATGCTAAAATACTGGACATTTTCACCTGAGATCAGATGCCCATTATTAACTATTATTCTTGGAGCACATGTATACCTGTGATGGATTCATTTTGATATTTGGCAAAACTAATACAATTATGTAAAGTTTAAAAATAAAATAAAATTTAAAAAAAAAAAAAAAATAAAAAAGATTTTAGCTTATCTCTTTGGGCAACACATTTGGGTAACCCATTCCACAACATGCAGGTTTCAGTAAACAAATTTGGTCATTTCCTCTGGGAACTTAAATCTTCCTAAGGAGAAGACAGCATTGGTACATTTTTAGGTTTGTTTTCCATGATGTAGATAAGACTTTATGATTTGAAGGGCATATTTCTGGGTTTCGGAGACAGTTTAAGTGCAATACCTGCCCCGTTATGTGGACTGAAAGGGGCCAGTGGAGAGGGGTGCCATGTGGGGGTCTCAAGGACTTTCAGATATGTTATCACTGATGCTAATATCTGTGCTGTAGACTAGAAAGGGAGACTTCCGGAAAGAGAGAAAAGGAGAAAGGAGACTGTAATTGATAGGGTGGGCGACCTAGTCCCACACCCAATCATCCTTTCTCCAGTCCCTGATGCACACATGGGGCTTCTGCAGACAGATTCCCTTTGGAGAAAACAAAAACTGTTCTCCCACTCAAAGCATTTGAAAACCAATGGCTTAGATTGTTGGGAAATTTTTCATCATAGCTAAATTTCTTTCCAACTGGTAATGTTTTTCTTCCCTCTTGTCATCCCAATCAAATTAAGCTGGTCAATTATTTACTTTCTAGTTTAAATTATATTTTCCACCCTGTTGTTTTCTCTATCCTGGGTGAATAAAATGCTATTGTCGTAGGTCCTACTGATGGCAAAATGTTGAAGAGTGGAAGACTATAACATTTTGCCTTGATTTTTTTAACAAAAAAATTCTTAAATATACTTCTTTAAAAAAATCAATAACTGACTTTTAAAAATGCAAATTCCAGAGTTGATTAAAACGTTACTAACATTGATGTGTGAAATTCTTTGATTCACTTTCTTTCTCATTCTAAATACCTTCTCAATAACTTTAGCCTTCAAAGATAACCTTCTGTTTCACAGAAGAAAAATTGTATTAATAAAGAAAGTTATTCTTCTCAACATAATTCTCTATATACTTTCTTTTTCTTATTTCACCTTTTTTATATCCGCCTTTATTCTTTTGCTGATCTCTTCTATCACAGTTGTGCTTCTTTAGTTTTTACTTCCTTTTTGTTGCAGACCTTCTTTATTCTTAATGGCATTATTCCACATTTTTTTAATCTCATAATTTGATTTGGCAATTTTTCTTTATTTCTTAGTACTTCACTTTTGGTAGAAATTAAAATATGTTAATACTTTGTCTTAGTAAATGAACATGATCTTTATTGGAAAATTTTCAAAATGCAAATAAAGATTTCTAAAAAAAACTCCTGGGCTATCACCGTGGACAATGTGCTGTGTGTGCTGACTGACTCTTTGTGACCCCATGGCATGTTAGCCCACCAGGCCCCTGGGTCCATGGAATTTTCCAGGCAAGAATACTGGAGTGGGCTCCATTTCCTACTCCAGGGTATCTTCCTGACCCAAGGATTGCACCCTCATCTCTTGCATCTTCTGCACTGGCAGGCAGAGTCCTTACCACTACACCACCTGGGAAGCCCCTTAACCAAGCATGAAGTCCTTCGAAGCACAAGACCCTGTGTGACCACACAGGTCAAAAGCCTATGAACACTCTGCCCAGAACATATAGCCTAGTCCTTCCAAATCAACACCTGTGACCAGTTAGATCAACCAAGTCAGTCCAAAATGTTTCATCATTTCATGAGCTTCTCACTTGAGTTGCTAAATGGTCGTGACTATTTTGGGATTTTTTTTTTTTTCTTTTTTGGATGTGGACCATTCTTCAGAGTCTTTATTGAATTTGTTACAAATTGTCTCTGTTTCACGGTTTGGTTTTTTGGCTGCAAGTCATGTGGGATCCTGGCCTTCCAACCAGGAATTGAACCCACACCCCCTACATTGGAACGTGAAGTCCCAACTACTGAACCGCCAGAGAAGTTCCATGACTGTGTTCTTTTTGACCAAATTAACTGAATCTACTAGGATGAGGGGGTGGAGAGGTAGGGGGGGTGCGGGGGGAGGGGTGGTGGGCATTACGTAAGAAGGACAATATCAGGCTAAAATTTACACAGACAATTGGAGGGTTATATCTGAAGTCTGTTGTCTCATGATCTGAAAGACATTGCTCTAAAAATAAATAATAACTGCCAATGATGACCATCCTCTAAGATGCTGGGCATCTACTTCCAAAGGGCACTTACAGGGAAAGTCAGTTGTAGGCCTCAAGGCAGCCCCATGGGGTGGGCACTGTACAGACCCAATTTACAGATGAGGAACCAGTCCTGGGGAGAGAGAGATGGAGTAAATTCCCCAGGTAATACAGTCTGTTAGCAGTGGTATTGTTAGTTGCTAAGTCATGTCTGACTCTTTGTGACCCCAAGGACTGTGGCCCTCCAGGCTCCTCTGTCCATGGGATTCTCCAGGCAAGAATACTGGAATGGATTGCCATTCCCTTCTCCAGAGGATCTTCCCCACCCAGGGATCAAACCTGGGTCTCCTGCATTGCAGGCAGATTCTTTACCATCTGAGCTACAGCGAACAGGGGCTAAAATCAGGTCTGAATCACCAACCCCCTCTTGGCCTCCACGTGATTCCAGTACCGTGATCCCAGTCCCCATCTTCTACAGACACAAGCAAAGATCTGGATTTGGGAAGGCGGTGGGAAGCCTCATGTGGTGGTCCTGCACTTCACTCTCCCTGAAAATGGGCCTCCTGCTTGTAAAAGACCCCGAACTCTAGAATATACCTGAACTTGCAAGCCCACATCTCAGGGCTGAGGGAGGTAAAGCTACTCTGTTTTCAGCCACAGACAAGGATTTTTTTTCTCTTCTCTGTATAAACAGCAGGTTGTTTTTCTAGTTCTTAGCTGAATGCCAAGCCTCCATAAAAAAAAATAAAAGAAAAAGGAAATTCTTGCCTAGAACATGAAGGATTCAGCAAAACGAATCTCAAAAACCGAGGTGTTCAGGCTCTGTGGACATAGCCGGCATTTTGCGGACACACTTAAGCCCTACCTCCACCTGTTTAAAGGCTGGAATTAAGGGCTTTGGAATTTGATGAACCCTCTGTTTTCAGTCCTCCTAGAAACAAAGCTAAAATGACCTGTCTGCAGCACTAGGTGTTCCTTATCTGTTTTCATGGCTGCCTTCAGGCTCAGGGTAAAGTCTGAAAGCGAGAATTGAACTGACTACAAGAGTGAAGTACAAACCAGGAGGTCTATGTGTATATAGTCATGTACATATCTATATGACTTCCTCTGTTCTCCAGTTTTGGAGAAGGCAATGGCACCCCACTCCAGTACTCTTGCCTGGAAAATCCCATGGATGGAGGAGCCTAGTAGGCTGCAATCCATGGGGTCGCTAAGAGTCAGACACGACTGAGCGACTTCACTTTGACTTTTCACTTTGATGCATTGGAGAAGGAAATGGCAACCCACTCCAGTGTTCTTGCCTGGAGAATCCCAGGGACGGGGGAGCCCGGTGGGCTGCCGTCTATGGGGTCACACAAAGTCGCACACGACTGAGGTGACTTAGCAGCAGCAGTAGCAGTTCTCCAGTTTACTGACTGTATATAGATACTAAGATAAAACACCAAACATCACTAACTTTTCATACTTACCATGTTCCCTCCAGGATTCAGATAACTGGACAGAAGGTTTTTTTTAAAAATTATTTATTCTTCTCATTCAGATTTAATTTGGTTACAATCCAGGTGTGTCCCCCAATTCCATATCTCATGTTTGTTTTAAACAATCATTATCAACGCTCTTAATGAGAACCCTGCAACATGTCAAAGTGACTTCCAAGTGATTAAAGATAGCATTGCCAGTATAACATTGCAAAACCTATATTTTCTTATCATTACTTAGGAATTGGTAATCCTTTTAATATATAGCATATATTAATATAAGTGGGCTTCCCAGGTGATGCTAGTGGTAAAAAAAAAAAAAAAAACCTACTTGCCAACGCAGGACATGTAAGAGATGAGGGTTTGATCCCTGGGTAGGGAGGATCCCCTGAAGGAGGGCTCAGTAACCCACTCCAGTATTCTTGTCTGGAGAATCCTATGGACAGAGGAGCCTCGCATGCTATAGTACATGGGATTGCAAAGAATCAGAAATGACTGGAGTGACTTATCACAGCACATTAATATAAACATATAATATACATTATTTATAAATATTTATGATACATATTACATAAATGTATTATTATATATAGGCTTCCCTGGTGGCTCAGATGGTAATGAATCTGCCTGCCTACAGATTCATTGGTGGGACCAATATTTACCGCCGTTATAGCAACTGATAATATCACAACCAAAAGCAGAGCTTGCAAGAAAAAAACTTATCAAAGCAGGAGACCCGGTTCGATCTCTGGGTCTGGAAGATCCCCTGGAGAAAGGAATAGCTACCCACTCCAGTATTCTTGCTTGGAGAATTCCATGGACAGAGGAGCCTGGTATGCTGCAGTCCATGGGGTCGAAAAGAGTCAGACATGACTGAAGCAATTTACCATGCATGCATATGTCATAAACATACATGTAATGTATATTGTACATGTAATGACTACATACATAAATATATGTACATAAATGGTGTCTGCTGTGGTAGACTGCAGTAGTTGATCATAAATTGCTCCCACCCAGGTATGCAGGCCCCTTTGCAATTGACTTGGCTGTTCTTAAAGAGGTAGAAACTATTTTATCATCTCGAGTACCTGAGTTGGCCTTGTGACTTGCTTTGACCCATAGAAGGCTATGGAAGTGATATTATTCAACTTTGAAGGCTAGACTTTGAGAGACCTTGCAGTTTCCACTCGTGCTCTCTTGGACTGCTGCCCGGGAACTGCTCGATAAGGAAGCTGATCAGATGTGCTACATGCTGGCTTTAAAAATTATGGTCTCCACATTAGTGTCATCAATGCTGAGTCTTTCTGTCTCTGCTAGAAAAGCTAGTAACAAACATGGGACTCCATGTTTCCACTTATACCAGAGTGTCCCATTAAAAAATGATGGTTCTTTCAAGACTAGAACTTTTTCTCCCAATACTACCTCTTTTTTTCCCAACCATAATACTTATTTTGAAACAAGAATACTTCCCAGGGTCTGGGAATTTTACTTTTATCCAAGGAACCCTAAGTCTCCACACTGATAAAAACAGATGGAAGTTAACTAGACTATTTACCATTTTCATGTGTATTAAACCTTCAAAAGAAATCTCTTAAGGGACCAATACTTAGCAACATTACAGCAACTGATAACATCACAACCAAAAGCAGAGCTTGCAAGAAAAAACCTATGCTAATTTGTTTTCATTTAACTCAATGGAATGAAATTCTTGCAGCCAAAATTTCTTCTGATGCTGAGCCTAGGACAACCTGAATAATTCTCAGAGGTTAGGTTATCATGACAATTCAAAATAAACTATGAGCTACGTTCTTGACAGAACTGATAGATCTTTGATTCTAAGCCCGACTCAGGTATAAATGTTATTTTACATTCTTGAAAGAATTGATTCCGTGGAACCATAGGAACCCAGATATTGCTTTCTTTCACTTTTTCCCTCGCTCACACCTCTTCTGCCTCAGGGAAAACATGATCAAGAAACCTCAGTTGCTGTGATGATGGTGTTCAGCTCAGTTCAATTCAGTTCAGTCGTGCAGTCATGTCTGACTCTTTGCGACCCCATGAATTGCAGCATGCCAGGCCTCCCTGTCCATCACCAACTCCCGGAGTTCACCCAAACTCATGTCCATCGAGTCAGTGATGCCATCCAGCCATCTCATCCTCTGTCGTCCCCTTCTCCTCCTGCCCCCAATCCCTCCCAGCATCAGAGTCAACTCTTTGCATGAGGTGGCCAAATATTGGAGTTTAAGCTTTAGCATCATTCCTTCCAAAGAACATCCAGGACTGATCTCCTTTAGAATGGACTGGTTGGATCTCCTTGCAGTCCAAGGGACTCTCAAGAGTCTTCTCCAACACCACAGTTCAAAAGCATCAATTCTTCAGTGCTCAGCTTTCTTCACAGTCCAACTCTCATATCTATACATGGCTACTGGAAAAACCATAGCCTTGACTAGACGGACCTTTGTTGGCAAAGTAATGTCTCTGCTTTTCAATATGCTATCTAGGTTGGTCATAACCTTCCTCCCAAGGAGTAAGCGTCTTTTAATTTCATGGCTGCGATTACCATCTGCAGTGATTTTGGAGCCCCCCAAAAATAAAGTCTGACACTGTTTCCACTGTTTCTCCATCTATTTTCCATGAAGTCATGGGACCAGATGCCATGATCTTCGTTTTCTGAATGTTGAGCTTTAAGCCAACTTTTTCACTCTCCTCTTTTACTCTCATCAAGAGGCTTTTAGTTCCTCTTCACTTTCTGCCATAAGGGTGGTGTCATCTGCATATCTGAGGTTATTGATATTTCTCCCAGCAATCTTGATTCCAGCTTGTGCTTCTTCCAGCCCAACGTTTCTCATGGTGTACTCTGCATATAAGTTAAATAAGCAGGGTGACAATATACAGCTTTGACGTACTCCTTTTCCTATTTGGAACCAGTCTGTTGTTCCCTGTCCAGTTCTAACTGTTGCTTCCTGACCTGCATATAGGTTTCTCAAGAGGCGGGTCACGTGGTCTGGTATTCCCATCTCTTTCAGAATTTTCCACAGTTTATTGTGATCCATACAGTCAAAGGCTTTGGCATAGTCAGTAAAGCAGAAATAGATGTTTTTCTGGAACTCTCTTGCTTTTTCCATGATCCAATTTAAAAGAGAGTGACAGTGTGCTGAGCAGAGGAACCCGAAAGTTTGTATAGGAAGAAATGAGTCGAATTCAAATGGCAAGTGCCACTCTGGAGCTTCTTTCAAAAAAGCACTCTTGGCAGGAGGGTGGCCACATTGATCACTATCCCATGGCTCAAATGACATGATAAGATGCAGGCGTATGCTTGGTTTTGAATATTTCAGGCATCTCTGATTATTTTTCAAGTTTCAGTGAGAACTAAAAACACATTGTTACCAGCACATTTTCTTTTAATTTTTATATTCATGCATATTGTAAGAAAAATGAAATCCATACGCTTATAAAAATTAATTTACACTTTGCACTTCACAATGTGTGACCGAGTCTTTTTATAAATCTTTTAATGTCTTTGTTTACTTTGGAAAGCATCCGGTTTGTGAGAAAAAAAAATGTCCAAAGAAACACATCAGAACCCAACTGCTGTATTCCATTCACGTGCACTCTGACACACAACCAATGAGGCTACAGACTTGAGAATCACCCTCTAGAGCAAAAAAGCATTGCTAGGTAAGAAGACCTGGACAGATGGATGGATGGAGGCGAATGTCACTAAAATACTTGATCCTACAGCTACCTTTTAAATATTACTTTGTCACACAAACTTGGTGTGTGTTTTCCTGAGGCTCTGAGCATTTGTGGATTTCCTTTAACTAAACCTCAGCAGTAGATGAAGACTTTACACTTCCAACTCCAAAGTGGACTCCTGAGTTGGACAGGGCATTTCCTCTCCTAAAAGTCTGATGGGATCTTCCAAAGGAGAAGACCTTCCATGTAACTCTTCCTGAAGATACCGAGTTGAAGGCTTTAGTGCTTGTTATGTCCCAGCCCAAAGGATGGAGTCGAGAATGGGCTGACTTTGTCTCCAAATTCATTTACTCAGCAAAGAGCAGGAAGACACAGCCAAAGTCCACCATGGCTGCCATAGTCAGTGTGCCGAAGTGGGCAGCTGAGACAACAGGCTGTATAATCAACCCCTTTGAGGGGAACAGAGTAGGTTGAGGTCTCTCTGCATCAATTTCTAGCTTCCTAACATGAGGACACGTGGTCACATAACATCAACGTAAGTGGACTTGTCACAAAAATCTTCTTCAGTGCAGTCATGATGGCTCCTGGGCTGTCATTGATCCCACAAGTCTAGCTATAGAGTCATTAAGTATTTCTAAGGTCTTGGTGAATGTCTCAGGACTGTCGGATTTGATAAGTAGCAGACAACAGTGGCTCCTTCTGAGGTTATCTAAAGTTCTGGTCAGTTCAGAGACTTGCATGAGCAGTCTCAATGGCCTCTGCGCCTTTCACAAACCTGAGAGATAGCAAATATGTTCTGCAGGGCTGTGACGTGATTAAATTCACCCTAGAATGCTGATGGGAAGTGCATGGGGAACAAAGGAGGAAAATGATGATAACAGCCCTAACAACAAATGAGCATGACCCAAATCAAGTCTCTGTTCTTTACATATGATCCAACTGAATCCTCACAACTGCCCAGGGAGGGAGCTACCAGTCCCATTAAACAGACAAGGAAATGAAGGCTGTTGAGTTTTGCCAAAACTTGCCCAAAGTGACACTGCTGCTAAATGGTAAAACCAAGATTTGAACCAAGCCAAATCTGCCAGCTTCTAAGCCCCTGAATACCCCCATCTCTTCCTAGATCATCTCCTTCAGGAAGCTGTCCCACAGCTTATAGTCTGAATTTAATATCTATAAAAGCACAAGGTAAAGACAGAGACCCCCACCCCCACCTTGTTTAATCTAAGGAAAAAATCCTCTTTACCCCACCTGTAACGGACCTTTCAGGATTTTATCATAAAACAAATGCAAAAGTGAGGAAACAGTCAATTTCTACCTCTCTACAAAAGATCAGCCCTTCTTTAAATGTGAATCATGATTTTTAAATAATTAAAAAATTCAAAAAGATGACTAAAATGCTTAAAATTGGGAAGATTGAAACCCAAACTAAAGTATCAAAACTACAAAAACACAGATAAAGTTTATTTCCTGAAGACATCAGTTTTGACTAGGTTGCTTTTTAAAACTCTTCTTTGCTCTAGATTTAAAGCATTGAATATATATGTATCTATTTAGAGTCAAAATTAGAAGTGAAATTTATCTCTAAGGTGATCTTGAATCTCATCTAATTTATTTGATAATTCCCACATGGATGAGCCGAGAAAATCTGGTTTTCACTCTATGACCAGCCTTTCCTGTTGTTCCAGAATCAATGCATCTGATTATCAAGTACAACAATAATCACAACAGGAAGAGCACTCTTATTGTAAACAGGTGTTTTTCACAACTGGACAGGTTATCACTTGAAGAGAAAGATGAATTTTTTGTATATTTAGTGTTATCTTTGTATTCATCTTTATCTTCCTGGAACAATGCGTGCTCCCCCTCGTGGCCAGAATGATACCTTCACTTCTTAGATCAAGTTAAACCTATTACAACTCTGCCAAAGCAGCTTTTGCTTTTTTTTTGTTTTCTGTTTCACAAGCTTCAAGTTCCAATTCAACTCTTTTAAAAAATCAATTTTCTTTAATTCATTCAAATATCTTTCTCATTTTTTTCATCCAAGAGTTTTGTTGTGAAATTAAAACCATCTAGTTAAAGAATTTTGTTTTGTTATTTGTTGTTTGGGGTAAAATTAAATCTTATAAATCTAAAACCACATCCACCAGTGACTGGGAGAACTTCCCCAAAGGGAAAATTGTATGGCTAATATAAGACACTGGAGATAATCCATTCAGTCAATATATCTCACTAGAGAAAAAGGAAATAGAATGTTACAGGATGGAAATGTAATTTAATAGCTGAGTGAGCACTTGATCAGCTTATTTTATCCTCAAGAAGAAAAAGAGTGAAGGGAACCCAGGTGGTTAAATTGTAAGGCAGTTGAAATTCCATCACCCATGAAAACTGTAATTGGGATTCCACTTTTGGACTTGGCCAGCCCAGAAACAGATGTGTGTTCCAACGAGGATCACAGAATGCTCTCCTGGAGAAGAGCTCTTTAGAGTGAAACAGGGGTTTCAACTGGTTTCAACTCCAAAGAAGAGACTAGACTAAATTGAGTATAATTGTTCCAAGTGTTTATAATTCCCAAGTTGGATTGTTACTAAATGTGTGGTTTTCCTTTTATTGCCTTGGAAAAAGAAGACAGTGCGATTCCTCCTTGCTCTGTCCTTTAAAAAAAAAATCCAAAAACAGAAGAATTTTTTTTAAGTTGAGATCTAACAGTTTGGCTAGAAATATCTCAGCCACAGTGAATGAAGGTATAGTTCAAACAGCAAGGTCAAGGTCAAGACCAAATACCATTTGGTGCATAATTCCCGCCCATTAAAAGAAGAGAATCAAACGTTTCTCATTACACAGCTCGCCTGGATGCACAGTCCTTTAGGCGGAGTTCCTTGGGCATTTTCTGGCAAGATTCTAAATTCATATTATCCAAGCCTCACATGGAGCAGGTAGAGTTTCTTTTGAAAAAAAAAAAAAACAACCAATGTAATTTTAGCTAGAAAAACTGATGCCAGAAAATCTATAGCAGGCTTTAACCCAGACTACCACTCCATTAAATAAATCTCACCCTCCTTAACAGGAGTCAAGAAACAAGCAAACAGGGAAACACAGTTGTCAGTAAATGGGGTCCACCCAGCAGGAGATTAATGCCACGTAGATTTTGAATTACTTGGGGGAGAAGTAAAAACAATGCCCAGGCCAGTGTTGGATGTTTACATTTTATTGTTATCCAGTATTTCTTCAAACAAGGGTCTTCCCCACCGCTTTGCCTCCATCTCTCTTTTCTGACCTAGAGAGACAGTCTCCTTTAGAAGGAAAGGAAAAGTGCATTCTTCAACTCCTGGCAAGTTTAAGCATCCTTCGGTGACCCGCAGGACAAACCAGAATGTGTTTAGGAAGGATAAAATTCTGTGTCTCCTGCCCTTTTGTTGGCTTTTCTTCTTCCTTGCCCCAAAGCAGCCACCTTTCCCAGGGAAGTTCCATCCATTTTAAGCCCATCCTCCAATCAAGAATGCCACAAAATTCCATCTTTATTCATTTAAAGCACGGAGCTGGCCCTTTTTACAAATACTCTGTTTCTAATAAAACCCTGTTGATATGCATCCTTTCACAAGAATCAAGTGGATATGCTGGAGCTGGTGATGTGCAAAGATCAGACCTGCAGACCCCACCCGTGTGCACCCAGCACAGCACTAGATGAACCAAGAAAGCACATACACAGAAACAGAGTTCTGTTGTCTGCATTTTTTTTTTCCTGGAAGGAATCATAAAAAAAAAAAAAACTGTAACAATGTTCACGTTTAAGGACAGGGATAAGGACTGGAAGAAGCTTTCCCTTTTCATTTCAGTGTTTATGTGCTGCTAGACTTTTCTAACAATGTGCGTGTGTGTATATATATATATATGTATATATATATATATAACTTTCATTCTCGACAAACAAATCAAAGGGTGACTTGAGTGACTGCATATCTTGCTTATTTTATTTTTCAGTACTTCTCTTCATTAAAAAAATTTATTCTTAAATTAAAAAAATAATAAAAGGCAGGTACTAGTGCAAATTGCCTCTGAGGAGTGATTCTTTCTCAAATTATTCTATCTGATACAGTACTCTGTAATCTTACCATGAGTCCCCAGTACCTCCACAGAGCCATGTGGACAGAGAAAAAAAAAAAAAAAAATCCAATCCTTAATGGGCTCTTTTGAAAAGCGTTTCAATTCTGGGTCCTTCCATCATTCATAAAAATGACTCTCCTGCCCTTTGGTAACAGTGAAAAGAATAATCATCTTCAAATAGGTGAAGCAACGCCAGGGCCGGGCTTCCAGTGATGTCCCGACCCAACCTGGGAGGGTACATTTCACACTCAGGACAACGAGGCTTGGCAAGGGTACAGGCCCCCTCCCTACCCCGTGGAGTAGAGGCTTCACTTTAGCCCTCTGGGACTTCCCAGGACCCACAGCCTCCAGGAAGGAGACAGGATGGATGTTATAGAGCACGCTGGCCCTGCACCTGGATGCTGCGCGTCTCCCGTGAATGTGCCCTCAGAGTCGGGGACCCTGGAAGACCCTCCTCCAGCAACACCACAGGAGGAACCACAGGGGACAGACTTGGAAAATGCCACCCTTTGCACGGGGCATCCTCCAGCCTTCCTGGGCTGCATTTTCCAGCTCTTCTCACCCATGATCCCAGTCAACCCAAACACAGAGTGAGAAGTGGCAGAGCGGGGGCGGGGGTGGGGGGTGTGGGGAAAGGATGACAGCAATGAGAGATGGATTCTTCTCATTTCTTCGAAAAAGGTAAGGTGCCTTCTTCCTGGCCCAAGGCAGCCAGTCCTCCAGGCAACAAGGAGGGGTGTGTGAGATGCTTGGATGACTGAGCACATAAGCTCATCTAAATGCTTTATTCCTGTTACCATTATGAGCAGCCTCTCTGCAGAAAATGCTGGTACGGAAGGCTGAGGACCCCAGGCTCCAAGTTCGAACCCCAATCTTGGTTCTCTGATGAGATAATGTCACCCAGTTTCCTTGTCCAGACCTTGTGATCCATAGCTTGCTGCATGTGGTCCCGAGAAATAAACTAGGTCTCTAATCCTTAATACTCCTGTCTATAAAATGGAACTTTTTGTAATAGGCAAGAGACTTTGAAGACCTAGCAATAAAAGCCTCTATATGAAAAAAGGCAGATACTCTTTTCATTGATTTTGATGAATACCTCCAGCAGGTACTATTGAAGTAAGACGCATTGAAAATAATTTCCCCACCAGTTCCCTCCAAACAGACAGCTCCTCTTACAAGCAAAACCTTCAATTCAAAAATCTCTGCTGTCAGTTTTAGAGAACCAGGGAGGAAAAATAAAACAAGTAGTGGAGACTTCTCTGCACTGAGAAATCCCTGGGTTATTTGATAGTGTCTTATAATTTTCTTTAGCTTTAGAACTTTTTTTAAAGTGTTCTGAAAAAGTCCTTACTGCCTTCTTCCCATTTTTTTTCCCTCCATTCTGCCTTGCTACCTTGAGTTTTCAGGGACCATCCCTGAAAACGGTTGTCTCCTCTTCCTTTCTCTTCTACCTCAATCTAGGTGGCAAGTGCTAAGGAATAAACCAGTAAAAACAATTCCCTCTTAATACTGTTGATGCTGGAAACCCAGAGGCTAAGTCAGTGAGACATACCTACACAATACTCCAGGCTGGACACAGACTGGCTTGCCCTTACAAAGCAGACTTTTAGATGCCTTCCTTTATTCAAAGGTAGCCATGGTTAACAGGTGATGTCAGACTCTCACCAGTGACATTTTTCTGACCACAAAGATTGCAATTTTATGTCCAGGGTCCTGCCTCCAGAGTGCCTGAACTTGGAAGCAGTGAACAGAGCTTGTGTTCTGCTCTAGAGGACACTTTCTGGGTTTTTCCAACCCCATCCCTTTGCAAATCAGAAGTCAGATTGCACCTTTGTACCCAGAAGCAGTTTGTGGTTTAAATTAACAAATGGGCTGACTCCTGAATACAAAAAAAAAAAACAAAAACAGTGCAGACATGTCTGCCATGTGCTGGACTCCCTCCTGTTGGGAGTGGAGGAGTGGGAGGGGACACTTCCAGGGTAGGAATGGTTTTCTAACCACAGAAAACACCAGTGGCCGCAGGTGCCCCCCTGCCCTCAACCTTATTTGGGGTGACATCACCTCAGAGGAAGCAAAGAGAAACCCAGTCCTTAGGCACTGAGAAGATATCCAGACAAGAATACTTCCAGATAATGTCCTTGGGGGAGGGAGGAGAAGGGACAGTTCACCGAGGCTTTGTTTGGGTTCATTGTGATAAAATGTGAAATAAATGCTGCAGCTTCTCCAATTCCCAGGTTCGAGCCCCCGCCTCGAGTAGGCATGGGGGCCCCTGAGAGGTGGGGGCTAAAGACCAAAGGATCTGTCCTATTCACCTGTCCAGCGGGTGGTTGGGGGGGGGGGGAGCTCTTGGCAAGGTGATAGGGCTGGGGGGAGCAGGGCCAACGAAGAGAGGCGGAGTAGTGACTAAAGGCCCAGGAGACGAGGTGGCCGATGGGGCCGGACACAGGAAAAAGGGACCACGTAGACGGGGAAGACGCAGGGAGAAAAGGAGACGAGAGAGAGGAACATAAAGAGGGCTAAGGTGAGGGAAGAAAGGAGGGTCGATAGGAAGAATAGAAAAGGGAGGGAGAAAGGAGGCGCGGGAGAGCAGGCACCAGGGGGGAGGGAGGCAGGGTGCCGATAGGCCTGGGACGAAGTCGAAAAGACGCTGGAGGCCGGCGGGCGAGGGAGGCCACGTCGGTCGAAAGGTCGAGACGAGGATGTAACACTCGGAAGCCTAAGTTCAGAGAAGCCGAAACCCCGGGAGAATGGAGGACGCGCGGCCTCCGAGCGCGGGGCAGAGCGAGGCCAGGCTGATGGGCACCTCGGCGGCGGCGAATCCTCGGGTGCGCGCTCCGCCGCTGCCTCCGGGCTCGGGCTCGGGCTCGGGCTCGGCTCGCGGAGGCGCAGCCCTAGGAGGTCGAGGCCGGGATGGGTAGTCCGTGTAAGCTCCCGAGGCCGTCTGGGGCCTTGCCGCCGGGGCTGGGCGGCTTCCGGTCGGCCACTGCGGGAGGAAGCACAGGGCGTGGGGTCACTGTCGGGCGCGGCGCGGAGCAGGAGACCTGCGGACCGCGTGCCCAGCTACGCGGTGGGTAGCGCGGGGTCTCGGGGGGAAGGAGCGGCGCGCGCTCCACAGCCGGGCACTGCAAGGAGGCAACGAGACTGAGCATCCCCTGTGCCCTCGACGGCCACCCGCGGGAGCCCCTCGCCCGCCCAGCCCGGGCCGCGGCTCTCCGCTCAGGGCACTCCGGCAGATGCTCCATAACGCAGACCCCCTGCCCTCCGCGAAATGGCCTGGTCCCCGCGCTGCTCAGGAAAGTGGGCCCGGGGCGCAAGGAAACGCTGCCGAGCGGGACGGCCCCGGCGAGGCGGCTCTCGTATTCCACACGTCGCGGGGAGGGAGCGGGGAGTTGAGATGCTCGCACGCCGCCTCCCAACATTCCCCGCCCCCCAACCCATCCCAGACCCCAGCCGTCACACCGGCTGGAGGGGCTGCCCGCGGCCAGGTCACTATCCTCCAAACAGTGCAGAGCTCGCGATGGGCCGGGGGAAGCGAGTCGGGGCGGGTCACCAAAACGCCCCTCGAGGAAGTCCCGGGCGGCCTGGACCGACGTGGGCGGTGGTTGCGCATGAGGCGGGCGGCAGACCTCGTTCTACCCTCGCGGCCCGGGGACCCAGCTGCGCTCGCCACGGTAGGCACACCGCGTCCTGGGCCGTGGGGCCTCCGGAGTCAGTGACTGTGGTCTTGCCGGATCAGGTGGCATTTTGCTCGTTGCTCTGTTGCTTAGGGTTTTGGACAGGGACCCAAGTTTTGCTACTGGAAGCCAGAAGAGTGACGCCACTATTGTGCAACCCCTGTTTTTCCTTTTCCCGACGCCCGGCCGCTCGGCTTCTGCACAAGGAGGCATAGGATTGTTTACACCTAAAGACGCCTATTCTCAACTTTCTTTTCCACTCCCCCCCGCCATGTCTTCCTTTAAAGGGGGGACCTGGGGGCGCCTCAGTTTGGGGTGAAGGGGAGCTCCCCATTATTTATGCCCGCAGCAGCCGTCGCCCGGCGGCAGGCGCACTGCGCCTTTAGCGCGCGGAGCCGGGCCCATACTTCTGCGCGAGGGGCGCGTTCGCGCACCGCTTTGCTCTGAGGTGGCGAAAGGACCTGAAGATCTTTCCAGGACAGAACCCTTGCTTCCCCCTGCCTCTCAGCTCTCTTTCCTAAACACAGTTGCGGCCGCTCAGCCGACTGAGTTTTCAGACTTTTTCATTCCACTCACTACACACACTTGGAGGTGAGGGCCGGTTTAGAAAACATCTCCGGAGTAGGTTTCTCAGCCAAGGGCCGGTTGCCTGAGAGACAAGCGAAAAAAATGAACTCGTGAAAAACAAACACCCGGGAGGCCAGAGACAGATTGCACTCCACTCTACGGGGGTCGATCCTGCTGAGGTGTTTTTAGCTCTTCCCCGACCAGTCCCTCCCCATAAGACCTCTCCTCCCCTCCGTCCCCACCTCCTGGACCCCCGGCGCCAAGAGCGCGTACGGCGTGCTGGCTTCGCAAGCTCGGGCCGGCGTTAGGCGCGCTGCAAGCTCATTTAATCATAATGGGCAGGATGGGGACAAGCTTTTTTAAAAAATATTGAGACTTCGATTCCAAGGCTACCGGGACCCTGGGGCGGGGCGGGGAGGAGGAGATGTCAAGGGGATTCTGGAAAAGGGTCTCCCAGGTCTGCTGCATCAAAGGAGACGCCGGTTGGCGGCGGTGGCAGGCTCTCAGGCCGATGTCTGCGCCCTAATATTCCTGGCAAAGTTAGCTTTTAGGATCCTTCAAGAACTAATCCGGAGCAGAGATGACTGGGACAAGCGTCGAATTGTCTCTAACAAATACAAAAGACACATTTTCTTTGAGCCTATGCAGTATCTTATAAACGTGATTTCCAAATCTTTAGTCTTTCCAAAAACTGGCTGGGAAGGACCTCAGAGCCGGGAAACTTTGAGTTTCTGCAAACCCTGTAAATACCATTTGTCTAGTGGGGTCTGTCACCTGTCTGGAGAGGGAAGGAGACGGTCTTGTCTGGATAAGGTGGAGGTTCCTACACAGAATGTCGTCGCCCATTCACATGAGATGAAGTGGAACTTTCCTATGCTCACAGCCCTCAAGAATTAACGTTCCCTTTCACCAATGAGAAATGTTAATCACACATTCTTACCTAAATAATAGGGAACCTAGACCCCCAACCCTTTACCAAGATAAAGTTAATCAATTGCAATCCATAATTTGACATCTGAGTAATCTTATCTTAGCATAATAGCTAATGTTCACCTGTACCTGATTTGAAGGACATACTGAAATATATGTATATACATATATAAAATATATATTATTATGTGTATATTGTCCATGTATGGACTAGATGATCAAATGTATTTGTTTTTTACTGAGCATTCATGACTTTCAGCTAAAAAACTGCTTTCTTACTGAAGAAGTTCAATAAATGTTATTCCTACTGTTCTTATGAACTGAACAATGAATGGTAGTAAACTGTTTTCTGGGATAGATTTCTTTGAAGCTAATTTTGTAAGCTATGATTAGAAAATTAAAGGCAGTGATTTGCATTACTTTGTAATTTTTAAAAGGCCACTTGGAGGATGGGGGGCAATTTTTCAAGGTCCGTTTTTTTCTGCCAATGAGAAGAATAAAAATCCATAACCCAAGTCGGTATGTAATTCTCATTATATGTTCCTGTTCAAACGCAAACACTTGTATGTCAGCTAAAGAAATCATTCTTAATGATGGACCTGATTTATTCGATGACCCTTTACCTGGATCTTTAAAGAACTGTCAGGATCAGGAAATTGTTATTAATTTAATAACGAATGTAGCTGAGTATTGCTGCAGATTTGGAAAATGGCTGGGATGCTCCATGATAGGAAGTAAAAATAATGGTTACAGGGACAGGAATGCCAGGGTCAATGGCTCTGGGTTTTTTGTTTGTGTTTGTTTTTGTTTTTCTGGCTGCTCCATGTGGGATCCTTCATGTTTCAATTCTCCAAGCAGGGACTGAACCCATGCCTCCTGCAGTGGAAGCGTGGCATCTTAACCAGGAAAGTCCCGGCGCTGTATTTCTGAAAGGAAGGTATCTTCTAAAGAAAATCAACCATCAATGAGTTCCCCCTTCCACTTCAAATTAACTGGATTTAGCAGCTTCCCCTCTGGACTATTACCTACATTTCATAACTTGTTTCTAATGTAGTGCTTGACATGCTCTGCGACAGAGAGGCTCTGTTAGAAAAGGACCTCATTGTTCTGAAGTTAGTGAATCCTTTTTCTAAGTCTTCCTGCTCCTTGGGGTCACTCCAGAGGAGATCATTTAAATTTTTGGCTACACTTTTCTAAATCAAATGAACTTACTTAAATGTTTAATCTCATTAATGTAATTAATGTAATTTGGAGAAGGAAATGGCAATCCACTCCAGTACTATTGCCTGGAAAATCCCATGGACACAGGAGCCTGGTAGGCTACAGTCCATGGGGTCTCAAAGAGTCTGACACGACTGAGCAAAGGCAATTTTGATTTCTAATTCAGCAGAGAACCTCAGGTGTCAAGAAAACAGTGGACTGGAGTCCAAGGACAAGGCTCTGAGCAAAATATTCCCCTGAGACCCTTCATCTGTCCTTAAAGGGAAAGCTTGGAGGAGTTCTGAGTCTGGACTTTTAAAATTCCCTTTACTTGGATCTTCCTGTAAATGAACAGATGGAATTTAAATTATTTAAATTAAATTCAAAACTTAAAGGAGTTCTCATTCTCAATATCTGTAAATTGATATCCCAGAATTTTTGTGCTCCAAGAAAGGTGAAAATATTTTTAAAAAAACTTTTGTTCCTCTGCGTGACTGTTAACAGTGACATCTAGTCTCTGCCCCTTCTCTTTCATGGATTGTGCTATTATGTCTCAATGAAACTATGAAACTACTTGGAAATAAAACTTTTTGCCTGGGTGTCACCAGACACGCCTGTCCTCTACCTATGGATGCCACCTGTCCCCACTTCTGCCTGGGTAAGTATGAGGCAAGTCAGCTGCTAAAGGTCCCTTCGGTCATCTGGAACATCCCTGTGGCCCATGCTGCCCCCAGGTTTGTCTTCAGCCTCCTCTACAGGGAGGCTGGCACACCCCCTCCTGGGGATGACTGCTTCCTTTCTCTAGAGGAGCCGAAGTTGCAATTTTCTGGTGCCCAGAACCTGGAAGAGGCAGCTTCAAAATTGGCAAATCCTGTCATTCTTTTCAGGGTGAGGAAAATGCAGACTCAAGGGCAGGTGTGTTTTTCCCAAGTTGTAGGAAAAACTAGAACCCAAAGATCAGTGTAAGAAGAGGCCCCTCACACTGTTGACTGTCAAATACCTCAAATCTGTTAGTTGGCTTATCAGAGAGCAGATTTATGGAGGAGGGGGAGGGCGAGATGGCAGCGGCAAAAGAGGTAGAAACCCCCAGCCACATTTCCTGCAGAAAAATGGATCCCCAAAACCACCACAGAGTTCAGAGTCTAGCCTGTCTAGCCTTAGAGACTTGTAATTGAAATGCTGTCTCCTTTCCCAAAGGATGTGTTTAAGGAGAGACCAGGGCCTGCTTGGGGAAAAAAAAAAAAAAAAAAAAAAAAAACTCGGACCTGGAGGAAAACATGGGCAGGACATGGAAGAGGCCCAGAGCAGGTCCAACCCACCTGCGGGGCTCAGGTGCCACTGGCAGATCCACAGAAAGTACAGCCCTGCAGGCCACAGGAAGCTGCCCCTGGAGGGTGCCTTCTAGACCTTTCTAGGGACAGAGAAATGACACCCAGAGAGGGGTTCCTTTTTTCCTCCATACAAGTTGGGGAGACAGTCCTAGCTCCTCTCCCAACCTCCTCCTGCCTTTCTAGGGACACAGTTTACACCTGTTTAATCTACTCTAAGAAGTTAGAAGTTAACAGACTGAAAGCATAAACCGAGCGAAGAATCTAGGCCAGTACCCACTCCAGCCTCTCGCTGTCGGTCTCGCTGTCTGTCTCCCCCTCCGTCTCCGTCTGTCTCCCCGCTTTTCTTCCAGGAACCCTTCCTAGCGCTCCTGCTCGCCGCCCTCCTGCCCGCCGCCCGCCCGGCCGCACCCCTCACCTTCTCGGTTGGGATGCTTGAAGGTCACGGCTGCCGCGAGCTCCCCGCCGTGCACGGTGACGCTGGCGCCGGGGGGCGACAGCGGGGGACCCTGCGCCGGCGGCCACGGCGGGCCCGGAGCGAGGTAGCCGCCGGCCGGCGAGCTGTACACGCCGTGCTGGCTGGAGGCCGGGTAGGCGCAAGCCGGGAGGAAGCCGCCCACCGCGGAAAGGCCGGAGGCCGACTGCGGGGAGAGAGCGCGACAGCCTGTCACCAGCAGGCGACCCCTCAGGCTTCCCCAGCACAGGCAGTTACGGGGGTCACGGGGGGATCCTCATTCCCCCTGCTGTCCCAGCCATGACTCCCACACGAAGCCTGGCCTCTAACTGTCCTGGAAAGAACTCCGGCAAAGTGATGCCCACGCCAACTCTTTAAAAGTGCTCATAAAAGGTGAAGGGGTCAAGGTAGTCATCATCCGGAATTTAGAGAAAGGGAGTCAGTCCTCAATCTTTTGTGTTAACTCGTCCCAGCTTTTTTAGCAAAAAATCTTGGCCAAAATGCAAGTCAATCCCCTTGAAAGCCAGCGCTCCTAGGAAAGAGAGAAATTTGCCCGCAGATGCCGGGCCAAACAGCCAGACCCTGACTGTCTCCCCAGCTCGCTTCCCCCAACCCCGGATTGGGTGGGGGGTCTGTTTTCTTTCTCTCTAACCAGCCCCCAACTCCTCTGCTCCCCTGATGAAGGACGGCTCCTTCCCCGCGCTCGGTTACCTGCGTGTATTTAATGTCCGTGTCTAAGGCAGGTTTCTCGAGCCCGTTCACAGCGGGACTGGCGGGGAAGGCCGCGCGGTTCACTCCCGCCCAGTCTTCCATCTTCGGGGAGTAGGCGGCGCCTTCGCTCCCCGCCAGGGCCCCTGCGGGGACAGAGGACGGATTAGAAGGGCATGTGGGCAGCCCTCCGCCCGAACAGGCGCACTCAGGCCTTCAGGTGACCACCTGGGATCCAAGGGCGAGTCCAGGGCTCCTCTGAACCCCCAAGGGTCAGATGCTCCGAGGCCCCAGGTTTCGCTTTTGCTCCCAGCGGCGCAGAAGGAGGGCGGATGGGCCTACTCCTCCCTCCCCTCAGCCTTCAACCCGCTTCCCGCGAAACAAGGGATCTCCAGCAGGTAGACAGCTGGCAGCCAGAGCTGGCGACCTCGGCCCAGGCCGCCTTTCCGCTGTCCAGAGATGGTGCCCCAAAAGGTCCAAGTTCAAATCCACAGAAGGCTCAAGAAAATTACACGGGGTTTCTCAATGTCTCAAAAAGCGTCTGGAAGGCTAGAAGCTGTTTCTGTGCAGAACTCCCTGCAGAGACATCCTGGGTGTCCCGAAATAAGTGTCAACTCAGCCACCCAAGAGCGTTGGGGCACAGGTCTGCTCCTGGCGCAGAAACGAAACCGAGAGAAAGCTCCAGAACTGAGCTCAGGCCTGGCCAGGTCACCTCCCTGCCAGTTGCCCGTGGGCTGCTCCATACAAAGCTTTGGCCTGAGCCTGAGGCCCAGGCTGAGTTTGAGCCACAAGGAGAAACAAAGCCTGTGCACAGGCCTGGAGATGTGGCCCAAGGCCGCTGGAGCTAAGCCTTCAGTTTCATCCAGGACGCCCCTTCTCTCTCTCAGGCTACAGTGAATTTTGCCTCTTACCCTCCTACTGAGTCTGCTCACCTAGGAACACACCATTCTGCTAGGGGCAGGGGACAGTGCAAAGAAACTCAGGGTCCAGTTCTGGCCCCCACCCACTCTCCCGAGCCCCCATGAAAGCTTCCCCTAACCCATCTCCTCTCCTGGTCTCCTCCCTCCACACCCCGACAGATTGCTGACAAATTACTTAGAGTCTCGTTGTAGGCCGAGGGCAAATCCATGGGCGCTTCCACCCTAAGGATGGCCACAGCCTGTAGGCGCCTGTGACCCGAGGACTCAGTCTCAGAACCTGCAAGGCTGTGGGGCCTACTGGAGACTCAAGTCACTGGGCCAGGTGGCCCTTTCACCCTTTACTCAAAGAGTCTTTGGGCCTGGGAAGGACAGAGCCCTTTCAGGAAGAAACTAGTCTTAAAGAAAAGGTCACAGAATTGACTTTGCGGTTTGTTTGGCTTAGATCTGGCGATAGGGGTTTGCATACTTTTTGCAAGAATGAAAAAGCGCAATTTCAGGGCTCTGAATTTGTGGTCGGCGATTGCTCTTCCATTTGGGAAAATATTTTCCATATTTGTCATAAAAAGTTCAAGATGTCCGAGGACTCCCACAGAAGGCCCCAGGACCCTCAGCCTCCCTAGCCAGCCCGGAGCCCTCCCCTGAGCCAAAAGCGGTTGGAGGAGGCCCGGCGAGAGTGACCCCCTCACCCACACTCCTGCCCCCCTCACTCCATTCCGCCCCTTCCATGAAAGCTACCGAAGGCCGGCGCCACTGACCTGTTTGCTCCATAAACGTCCGGATGCCCAAGATGTTGCTGACCGAGTGAGCCGAGGGCCATGAACGGGGGATGCTGACGTGGCTGGCTGTGCCCGGGACCCCGTGGTGGCTGCCCATCTTGGCGCCCGTGGACGACACGGGGCTGGGGTAGGGGTACTGGTAGATGTGGTTGTAGGGGAGCGCCGGCTGCGGCGGCGGCTGCTTGCTCGCCTCGTAGGGCCCGGGCTGCGCCAGGCTACCAATCTTATTGCGCAGAATACGGCTGATGGAGCTCACCGAGGGCACGTTGTACTTGTCGCAGACGCCGTCGGCCAGCAGCCGGTCGCGGATCTCCCAGGCGAAGATGCCGGGGTCGCCCTGCTTGTAGTCCCGGATATGCTTGACCACGTTGGGGGTGGTGACGCGGGGTTTGCTGCCCCCGATAGCGCCGGGCAGGATGGAGCCCGTCTCGTTGTAGCGCGCCAGGATCTTGCTCACGCAGCCGTGGGACACACGAAGCTGCCGGCTGATGTCACAGGGTCGGATGCCCAGCTGCGCCAGCTCCACGATGCGCAGGCGGATGGCGTTGGGCAGTGGCCGGCCGTTGACGAACACACCGCCCAGCTGGTTCACCTCGCCGTAGGTCTGCTCTGCGGACGCACCCAGCCAGAGTGAGGGGAGGGGAGAGAACACCGGCGGGTGAGCCGAGAGTGGCCGCGAGGGGACAGGAGCCGCACCCGGGGCGCCTCCGACGGTGACCGGCGGCTCCTCAGAATCCCGGCGAGCGGATCCCGTCCGGTCCCGGGAGTCGGCATGCGCGCAGGGGCAGCGGAGGGGAACGCCGTGCGCTCCAGCCCTCCACGCCCTTTTGCGATCTCTGGCGCGTCTACTTGAAACATCCCCTCCCGATACTAGCCGAGCGCCCCCTCCACTCCCGGGACTGGGGGCGTGTGGAGAACGCGGCCGGTCCGGGATCCCGGACCAGGTCTCCCCGGGAAACCTCGGACACGAGGGAAGGGAGGCGCCGGGACACCGCCGCCCCCGCGCCCCCGCCTCGTCCGCCCGCCCCTTACCCATGGCGCGCGGGCCAGCCGGCTGCCTGGCGCCGAGGCGGCCGGGGTTGGGCCCGGCGCGGTCCGGGAGAGCTGGGGCGCCGCCGCCGCGGGAGAGGCATAGAGGGAGGGCGCGCGCGAGCCGAGAGCCGCGGCGGCCGGGCCGCGGACTGGAAGAGCGTCGTGCGCCGCCGCCGAGCGCGCCGCCGCCCGCCCCCGGGCCCGCTGCCGCCGCCGCCGCCCGCTCCCAGGACACTCTCCACGCCCGCGACCCCAGGCCTAGGGTGAACTTCATCCGATTAGGAGAAATTCGTCTGACCGGGAGGCTGCGGAGTGCGGGGATCAATTTGACGTGTCCTCCACGTCAATCTCGGCAGTCACGCCGGAGACTCGCGAGTTGGCAGCTCATTGGTTCCCGTCACTGCGCCCCGGCGCCCCCTTCCCCGCCCTGAAACTCTACCCCTCCTTCCGTCCTCCCCACTCGGCCCTCCCTTGGAACCCATCCCCCTACACACACACACACACACACACACACACACACACACACACACACGCAGTCCTAACCCCCGCCAGGCCTGAGTCCTTCCACTTGTTCCAGTTCCCTGGAAGCCCCTTACCACTAGAGTTTTGAGAATGATGGGATGGGCTAGTCATTTCAAATTGATGAGTATTTATTAGCAGTAGTACTAGTCTTGGTTTTAGTTGTGTTACTGACCTCCCCAGCCATTACTACTAAGGTAGCCGGGGATTAAAGTTGATGGTGGCAGGGTGCTCAGTGTGGGGCTACCCCTCGTTTCCCTTTCCCTGGGCAGCCGCTAGTGCCCCAGCCCGGGTCACGAGGGCGCCCCAGTAAAAGCAGCAGGCTAGTGCAGGGCGCCTGGTCAGCGGACCTGAGGCATTTGGGATGGAGTGACTCTAGAGTGTCCCATTTCTGGCTAACACCTCAATCTCGCTCTCAGAAAATCTTTACCATGTTTGACAGTTACCCACTCCTTGGGGGTAGTGTGATTTCAGTGACGTGAGAGAAACGCATTCTAGACTCTGTCTCCCTGCGGACTGGCCCACCCACTTGAATTCTGACCTACGGCCTCCAGAACAGGGTCCTGGTGCTGTGGAGACCCCAGGGGCAGCCTGGTGGCCCACTAGAGAACACAGGCATAGCTCCCATTCTAGGCCGCTTCCTTTCTTCCCAGCCAGAATCCAGCATCTTTCCATGCTGAGGCGGCCTGGCCTCACCGTTCACTCTGCATCTGCAGCTTCCAGGGGGTCTTTGTTAAACCACTGAGTGGTCCTTTCCCTGTCAGGCAAGTGGGGTTTGTGCAGCCCTGAATTCTGTCCTTAGCATTAACCGTCATCTCCTTTCTTTCTCTATCCTAAATTGTAGATTTTCCAGCCTGTGTCGCTAACTGTGGCAGTCCCAAAGGGAGCCTAGAGGTGGGGACCAGGAGAGAGGAGGTGGAGGAAAAGACCAGTCCTGGGAGTTCTGAGCTTGGGGCCCTGCAAGTTCAAGGGCACTGAGCTGAAGAGGGGGAGGGGGGTTGGAGGGAGCCTAGGAAAAGTTCCGGTTCCCAGGGATTCCCATGGACTACCAGCTCTCCTGAGGAGGAGAAAAGAGTCTCCCACCCCCTTGGTCCCAAGAGTCCAGTGCTTGGGAGCTGGTGGAAAGCTGCACACAGCTGCAGTGGTGCTACTGGAGGCGCAGACAGACCCGATCAGCGCATCCTGGGGAGCAGCGAAGACTGAGTCCCTGGGAGACCAGAAAGCCTGCTGGCTCCTAACCCAACTGTCTGAATATGTCAGTTAGGAGGGGTTGAATTCATCCTGGCTCTGAGAAAGCAGTGCGCAGGCCCCGGCAGGTGATTTCAAGAACCGTCTTTGGAAAAAGAAAAGCTAGGTTCAGAAGAGGTGAGGACTCTCCCTTCCCGGAGCACAGAAATCGTAGTGCAGCCTTGGGTTCCGGTACTTCAGGGAGGACACCGGACCGGGCAGAGGAGCGTCAGAGTACACTGGTGAGAGGTGGGGTGGGACTATTTTAGAAGATTAGGCCCCTCCACGACCGTACAGGGTCGAGTTCGGAGGAGAAAAGGTGATTTGGTTGAAGGTGGGTAACCGAAGCCAGGAGCTCTGAAAAGGCATCGAGCGAAGAGGACTGAGCACGCAAGAGACCTGGGGCCCTCCGAAGCCACCAGCAGTGGGACAGCCCCGCTCAGATATCTCCAAGTGGTTTTGGAACCTGTTAGCCCCCTGATCTAGACTTTTGTTGCCTGAATTTCAAGACGGGCGCCGCGGAAGACCGAAATCGTTTTATCCCTAAACCCAGGAAACGCAGCACCCATCACCCGGTGCGCCCTCAAGACAAGGTGAAGCAGCTAAAGCCATTTCTAACCCCCGCCCGCGGCAGGCGCACTCAGAGAACAAATAAAGCTGGGTACCCGAGTGAGAGCCGGTTCTCCCCAATCGTCCCATCAAGGGAGCATCAACCTCCACTCCTGTGCCAGTAGACCGCGAACCCGGGAGGGCATCTTGTCCCCACTCCCGTTGGAGAAGACCTTTGGGGCTGGAGGAGACGCCAGGAGGATTGAGCCCGGGGGCTCTATGGAGTGTCGGAGCCTCCCACCCGGACCCTCACTTCACATTCCACATCTCTTGCACCCCCACCCCTCCAGCCGCCCGCCGCCTGCTGGGGACCTCACAGCGCTCCCCACGGCCCGCTCCCGGCCCACCGCCGAAAAGCTTACAGTTTGTCGCCCCCTGACGGCAGGCAGCACTGCTCCACCGGCTCCCGCCGCGGCAGCCGGGACTGGGGCGAGGGGGCCCCAAGGTGGGCTCACGGAAGGAAAGGAAAAGACTCTTCCCATCTCTCGGGATGCAGCCTGGTCTCCTCGGTGGCAGGCGGCGGCGACGTGGTCGGCGCTGAGAGCGCAGAGGTAGAAAATAACAAGGCTTGTGCGGATTCCCACGTCGCCGCTGGGCTGGGCTTGGCTCTGTTGTTTCGAGAGCCCGGGATGCCGAGTGGAACAAAGTCAAGAGAGGCTAGGCTCCGGGGCCGCGGGGCCGCCGCCGAGCACCGGGCGCCCGCTGGGACCAGGGAGCCGACGCGCCCTTCCGGGCGCGGACGCCCTCCTGGCGGAGTACGGCTTCGAGGATCGCCGAGTGGCCTTGGGGACTGACTCGGGTTTCTTGGGCCAGAAGAAGGAGAGGCAGCCGCGTGCCAAAAGATTGAAGCAAACAGGAGGCTGCCGGTCTTCCCGGGAGGCAGGAAGGGCGGCGGGTGAGTACCCCTGCGCTTTGCCGCCTGAGCCCAGAACAGGAAAGGTAAGGCTGCGAGAGTCAGAGGTTCGGTGCCAAGGTCGTCCTTGGAGCCACAATCACCCCGTTTCATGTCTCCTGAGCCGCTTTGATATTTTCGTGGGGCTGTTTCGGAGAGCTATTGGGGTGTGCCAACGAAATGTGCCAGTCACAATAGAACCGGGTGTTTCCCGGGGCCCGTGCATCGCAAAAGCTTCAGGGAAAACCTAAACCTGAAGAAGGAAGTCCCGCTCGGCTCCCGCGAGGCTGAAGGAGCGACCGGGCGCCCTTCGGTTAGGCGGCCGCGACGGAACAGAGCGTAGAAGATAGAGGCGGCATCCCCGGAGGACCCCGGGCCGAGCCCGCGGACTAACAGCGGACGCCAGTACCCGGCCGCCGCCCGGCTGAGCCGCCGGACCAGCGCCCGCTCCGAGGGAGCGAAGAACGGATCCCAGGGCCTCCCTCCGGCGCGCGCGCCCCAGGCCTGCGAACTCGAGAGCGCTCCGGGAGAGTCTGGGCTCCAGGCACGCCTCGCGCTTTTGCTGGGATTTTAAGAACACTGTGCCGGGAGTCGCGTGGTTTGGAAAGCAAAGTCAACAAACCGACTCTTTTCGCTTTCTTTTTAAATTTGCTTAAAAAAAAAAAAAAAAGACAAGGCAAGCGACACACGTGCTTTATGCACCAGGTTATAGTGTGCCCCACCTCGGCACAGACACGGTTTTGCAAAGGCGATCCCGCGCACCACACTTAAAAACAGGAAGGAGCAAGATGTGGTCAGCTGCACCGAGACCTCAGGGAGGAAGAGCGAAGCCAGGTCAGGGAACTGCAAACCCCAGGGAACGCGCTCACAGCGCACTAGCTCGCTGGATAAGGGACTATGAGATAAATCAACGGAACCCCACACAGAGTGACCGCGGCGTTGGGGACCTGGGGGCGGGTAGGAGGGAGGAGGACTCGCGGCTGAATTGGCCCCTTTGCCGGCAGCCGTGCGGACTCACAGGTAACGGGGGCGGGTGCGTCTCTCCCTGCACCTGCTACTCCACACTGGAACACACACACACACCCCAGACCCCACATGGAAGGTGTTGAAGATGGTGCCAATTGGCAATAAAATAGAGCTACAAGGACAAGAAATATCGACGGCTTCCATTGGGCCTGCTAGTGACCGCGCTGGCCTGAAGTTGTTTCAGTCGCCAGCTTGGAACTGGGTCGAGCTGGCAGTGATGGAAAGAAGTGCCATATCCCTGGGGGCTGACGGCGGGGGTGTCCTTGGAAATGCAAGGGGAGAGGAGCAAAGAAATGTCTTTTTCATTTTCCCCAAATGAAATGAACAGACAAGAATACGATGAATACTGTCCGCTGAATAACAAAACAGTTCCCCGATTCCGTTCAGAGGCGGAGGGAAAAAAATCAAAAAAACAAGACCTGCCCTGAAATCCTCATTAGAAACACATAGAGGGAAACTGAACTTTGCGAAGGAAGATCTGAGGTACTTCCTACCCTAAAATGCAAGGATCTGCCTTCTACATTTATAACATTTCTTTTGGAGTAGAGACATTTTAAATGTTGCATTTGGGTGATAAAAACCAACTACAAGAAGCCGGTGCCCCGTGGGAAAAGATGGTTTCTTTGAGCTTTCTGAAAGAGCAGCATCTCTGCGATTCTTGTATGCAAAATCCAGGATTTCCCTCCTTTCCCTGGCAATGGGCATGTCAAATAAGTTTCAATTTCCACTTAAATAAAATTATCTTAGATCTATTTCATTTCATTCCAGCAACCAAAAGCCTCCAAGGAGTTCTCCAGGCACTGGACAAAATTCCACCTCTGCAGTGAGCTCTCAAAAAATGTTTATATGGCAGTGCTAAGAGCCTAAACAGCACTATTAAAATGGAAATATTTGGGAAATTTAAAATGTCCATGGGGCATATCTCCTGTACTGGGTCTGGGCACTTGGAGAAGGAGAGATCTAAGAGTGGCCACAGGGATAGAGGACAGAGATGGCATTTTCAAAGGGGACCGAGAGGGTGATGGCCACTCTGCCACAGGATGACTCGCACAGGTGGCAGTGGGTGGGTGAGGGTCTCTCACTGCCTGGTGGACGCCCCTGTGGATCAGACTTGATCTGCTACAAATATTGACATGTGTGAGACATCCATGCTGGCCAGCCTAATTGGAACCAGCTTGAAGTGTGCTGCCCCTTGAATGCTTTGGAAATTTGTGATCCTCCATGGACATGAAACCAGCAGAATGCATGGAGGACCTGGAAATTAAAGGACGTGCAGAGCCTTTTTCTTGAACTAAAAAAAAAAAATGCCCATTCAGTTGTGATTTACCTGTATTTGTCTGATTTCTTATTAAAGATCAGTCCTCTCCAATCTTAAACACACACACACAGACACACACAAACACAAACCATAATTCAAGCGCTGGAAACAGGGCAGTTAGGAGGTTTGCTCTAAAGAACTCTGAAACCTGCTGGTAGAGGGTTTCCACCTTCTCAGACAGACAGTGAAGCAGGCATCCTGCTCCCATTTTCTGTTATCCGTTTCTTGTAAGCTTAAAATTATCATTCATTATTTATGGTGATGATTTTACTTGTTGAACCCAGCATACTACTTGGAAATATTGCTGTTTTGGAATAAAGGCTTTGTTCCAGGCTTGTGGATTGATTTGTTTAGTGTATGCTTAGAAGTCTTGAAGGCCTCTGGAATTGCATGTTCTCCTCAAAGTAGGGTCTCCTTCGCGTTCATTTCACATTTCATAGGCACATCCCTATGTTATCTCTCCCTGCAGTGCCATTTACATCATTTTCTTGCCAGAAGTCAAGTCTTTTATGATGAACTTTCTTTTGGGCACAAATGAAATTTTAACCTGTAACTTACTTTTCACTGCCAGGCTACTTGATCACTTTTAACTAGTTATTGCTTGATATCTTTTTCTCTGTAATTGCTGCAATATCTCAATGCCTGCTATATATACATATATATATGTGTGTGTGTGTATATATATATATGTATATATATATATAAAACATGTCCGCAGCTCGGTGATGGTTTTAATTTTCTCCCCCTCCCCCTTGCGTATGGGCGATGGAGTTTTATTGAAGACCCGTAATGCCTCCGGTTTTGATTTAGTGTTTTGGAGTTTGTGATCTCATTGCCTGGTATGGAAAATATTAGACAGGGTCTGCAGATTGCATGCAGGAAAAGACCCGCATCACCACAGTGGGCTGAGCATTCGTCCCCAGTGCCCCAGTGCCCCAATAAGCCAAAAGTGCAGCCATTGAAATCAATGCTGAGATTTGTGCCTTGGATAGAGGCCCCCTCAGCCAGCCCTGCCGAAGCAACCCTTCTTGAAGACACTGATTCTCCCCAAGGCTGCACTTTGGTCACCAAAGGAGCCTTAGAATGTTCTGACACCCGGGTTCCACTCATAGAGATTCTAGCTGAATTTTTCAGGGAGCAGACTGGAGTTTTTAAGAGCTGCCCAGGTGATTCCAATGTGCATTAAAGGGTTGAAAATCTCCACTTTAGGGAGGGGATGATGTAATTCGATGCTTCCCGCTTTGCAACTGTTTTCCAGGATGTAGGACTGGCCGGCAACTGACCTGCCTCGCTTACCTCCGCGGGTACTTTTAACATGACACATGAAAACGTGTTTAACTCCATGGAGCAAACGTCTTTCCTGTGCATTTTTGCACTGTGCCACTTTGGCCCCTCTCAGAACGGGCTGAAGAGGGGGAAGGCTGCCTTCTCAGACTTGCTGGGCTTCTGCAGGTTTGCTGTCTTTAAAAGCAAGAACCCTGTCTCTCTGTGCTCATACAGGTGATCGCAGCCTCCTGTTTAAGCGTAACCATCTCTACAGGGAACTGTGGTGGGGAGGGATCATGGAGACAGAGATTGACTTAACCCTTGGCCCGATGAAGAGGGACTTGGAGACAAGTGGCAACGAATTTAAGCACTGCCCAACGGGGAGCTGGAGAAACTGCATTGTCCAAGGAGGTGGGAAATGAACTGCCCTTTTTAACAGGGTTAGTTAACTCTGCCCTTTTGCCATGTAAGGTAGCAGGGCAGGAATAACCCTCCAGGTTCTGGTAGCATCGAAGCCTGAATCTTCTTAAGGGCTAAGCGTAGCTTAGTATTCTTATGACTGTTTTCATTTGTCACATTATTTAATGGCCACGCACATTGTCAGGGGAAAACTTTTTCCGAGTGGCTGCTGCAGGGTTGCATTTTAGATCTTAGAGCTTCTTGCCCCCCCAGATGGCTGGCTTGTTGTGATAATGACTAAGTGTCAATTCGTAGGGAGGGTAAGGGGGGAGGAAATAGAAAAATGTTTCACTTATCCTCTTCAAAGTCTCTGAAGTCATTAAAAGGAAACTCCTTCTCTTCATTTTTAATTAGCCCTGTCTTGCTAATAAGGGTGAAGATTTGGACTGCTTTATTTGATCTAGATTGTTTTCTAAGTTTGTGCATATAATATGAACTGCATTTCATTTTTAAACAAGTTCCAAGAAAATCTGAGGTTAACTCTGTTGCTGCAGGGCCTCCAGGTCCTCAACCTTTAAGGTACATGTTTTAAGATCCAGTTTAGCCATAACATTTGTGTCTGTCACTACAAGATCAAGAGGACAAATACACATTCTGGTGGGGCTTTTAGATCTAGTTCATTTTTTAAGATCTTACATGGGCATCTCTTGAGAAGATCTTAAAATATCTATTTTAGGAATCACATCCATTTTTTAAAGTGTCTTGTAAAAACTTTTTTGTGTTCATGTATTTTAATAAAATGATACTGTTTCTGTTATGTTCTAAGGTAATTTTAAAATACCTTAAAGGTACAGGGAAATTAATCATAATAATAACAATAAAAATTAGAATGCCTTCAAAATGATTCGGCATTTCTCAGCAACAACCAGAAACTTAAGGTTTAGAGAGTTGTACCCAAGGCAATACCAGATGTAGAACTCGGCAACAGGACACAGGCCTTTCAAATGGATGTGCTGAGAAAACGAGTTTTGACAGGGTTTCTTAGCATCGAGATGTTGGCAAAGTGGATACATGAATTAATATCCATCCAACTGGGAAATGCTCAGCATTGGGAATATTGCCTCTTGACAGGCCATCCAGGGAGAGGTTGCCTCCCCTGTGACCTGGCAGCATAGAGGTGCTGTCCATTTCACTTTCCGTAATAACACCTCCAGCTGAGCTAAGACTCTGCTGGGTCTAATCTCCTTCTGTAATTGTATCTCACAAAATACAAGCCAGGCCGTGATATGAGAGGCTGGTCTTTGCATGTGTGGGACATGTGTTCGCGTTTGCCATGTCAGCCGACTGATGTGGGCAGAACGAATCTGGCACTTTCATCTTGGTTTCTCTTTAAGCTGGGGCATAAGGTAACTGGAAGGGGTTGGCTGGGGCTCAGGGCACAGCGGAGCTTCAGTCTGAACAAGTGGCGGTCCATGAGGTGGATGGTGGTTTAATTTCCTCTGGGTCCCATGTCCTCCTGGCTTCTTAGGCTGGCTTCCTGCTGCCCCCCCCCATTACGGAGAGACTGGGATTTCATCGGAGGGTCTTCTGTTCTCATTGTGCCTCTGGAGCTTCTCTTTGTGTAGTAGTATTGAAGCTGCTGGGAGGTTGGAGGAATTTATGATCAGATGGGAGCCGAGCCGAGCTGCTATCCACAGCGAGAACACATGTGTGAGTGCCATCGTGAAAATAGCACACGGAAGTGGACACGACCTCTTCATTTTTATCTTTTTTTCATTGGAGTATAGTTGCTTCACACTGCTGTGTTTGCTGGGTAGCAAAGTGAATCGGCCATACAAATCCATATCCCCTCTTTTCTGGATTGTCTTCCCAGTTAGATCACCATGGAGTATGGAGTAGAGTTCCCTGAACTATACAGAAGGTTCTCATTCATTATCTATTGTGTATATAGTAGTGTATGTGTATCAATCCCAGTCTCTCAACTCATCCCACCCTGTCCTTTCCCCCTTGGTATCCATATGCTTATTCTCTACATCTATGTCTCTATTTCTGCTTCGCACATAAGATCATCTATACCATATTTCTACATTCCACATATACATGTTAATATACGATATTTGTTTTTCTCCTTCTGACTTACTTCACCCTGTAGACGTGTCCTCCTTAAAGAGGATTCATCTAAAGGTCCAAAGTGCATATGCATCTCAGATTCAGTAAAGGACCTGGCTACAGAAAAGTTCAGTGTGGCTGAGTCGAGCCTTTTTATTCTCTCTGAAGTCTCAGGTTGGAATCCAGGCTCTGCCACTTCCTGAGACCTGTGCTCTCAGTCTCTCCAGGATAGGGTCGTAATAAGGATGCGCAGCCTGACCATGGAAAATGCTTCACAGCAGCAGCTGGCTAATCTGTGGCCCTTATTCCCTTTATATTAGTTTTCTGTATTTTTTATGAAACTCACACATTTTAATTTTTTTGTCTCTTTGATAGGACATCTGTTACACACACAGTGGGTGATTTGCTGATAGAAATGTTTTATAAACCAAGCTGTCTTAAATCAGGTCTGGGGAAGGAAACAGCTTCAAGGTACTTTCCTGAGTTTCTGTTTGTTTGCCACGTGCTTTTCATGGTTCCTCCTGGGGAAGGGATGCTTCTGGGGAGCCAGGGTCTGCAGTGAAGAGGTGGTGAGTGGTGGCTGTAAACAGTCCAGTCTGTGGAAGCTGAGGAAGAAGGAAACCCATTGATGGTCCACGGTTTTCCTGAGTCCTGGGAGGATAGTGGTTCTTAACCAGGCTGACTTCCTGCAATGCTGGCCCCACACTCCCAGGACTCCAGGCTTGTTCTGGCTTTACCCCTGGAACACCAAGCTCTTCCTTTGTCAGAGAGAAGAAGATCTTATGTCTCTGTTTGTTTTCTTGCTTTTTTTTGTCCTGAGTTTTTCCCTTCCTTGTTTGCCTTCTGAACATGTTCTTTCTGCTCAAGGATGTGCGGGGGGCTCCCTCCAGGGATGGGCCCTGTTCTTTGTGAAAGAAAGCTTGGGCCAGGCTGTCGAGAGACTCTCTCTACGGCTCTCAGTGTTGAGTACCCCAACATAGTGAGAGTGGGGTTTGAGTTCCTGCCTACCACAAATTACCATTCCTCTCCCCCAAATTTGCATCTTTCTCACATTTTAACTTTTCCCCATTCCCTGAAATGCTTCAGCTCCAAGGTGTTGGTGAAATGGCCACTTTGATTCCTGAAAAGTTCACCTCCTTGGGATAACCAGGCTGTTCCTCGTTCCTTATTAATTTGGGCAGTGTGCTTGAGTAACCTGATGGCCTCAGTTGACTCTGGGGCCGGGCACCTTCAGTACAGCCATCCCCCGACCCCCCAACACCATCCCACCCCAGGTCTGAGCCCTCACCCCTCACTGCTGGCAGCAGCCTGGAGCTCCCAGCAGAGGGCCCATGCCCCTGCTTCGACCGATGACAGCCATCCCACGCAAAGAAACACCCCTTCCTGGGGCTAGCTCACAACCCATGACTGTGCATATGAGGACACAGAAACCTCAGTGGGGACAACTGTGAAGGGCTATCCCAGGGCCAGGGCTTGGCATGGAGTCAGCAGAGTCCTTCTCAGCACAGTCCCTTCTCCTCTGCCTGCCCAGTCCTGGCCTGTCACCTCTGAAGATGTTGTTCACAGCAAGAACATCTCACAGCAAACATCCTGCCACAGATCCTGACTCAGCCCACTTCCCAGGGAACCTGGACCGTGACACGCAGTTACCTCCTTTGCCAACCATGTGGGTTTGTTCCAGCCGTGTCCTTGCTCCAGAGAGGAAGCTTGGAGGCATGGAGATAAAATCACGGCCACTGAGTCACATGGCGAGGGAAGCCAGGGTGGCCGCCCCGTCATCCTCCTGGTGAGCTGAAGGAGATGCTCCAAGCAGGTGGGATGTCTACCTGGAGAGGTGACTGGACTCAGGTGCCCCGGCGCCCACAGTGGGCTAGCTGGACTGCAGCAAGACCATCTCAGATTTGCACCAGGGATTGAGAATCTAAGAGGCACAGGGAAGGTAACAAATAGGAAAGTGAGAGGGCTCCTTCCCTCCCACCTTCAAACGCAGTGATTTTAAAATGTGGTCTGGCTCTGTTTCCAGCACATGTGAATTTCTGGAATGGAAATACAACAGAACCTCCTAAGGATGCCACAAATTAGAACTCGGGAACATGAACTGTGTTGGTGGGCTAGTGCCAGCTCTAAAAAATAGCTTCATTGAGCAAATTAATCAAGTAGCTTCAATTACAACGGAAACATATCTACTGAGAAAGAAATTATTTTCAGACTTTTAGGAGCTTATGTTAACATGTAATTCATGCGAGCAAATGTGAAGTTCTTTCTACAATCAACACACGGTGGTAATTCAAGGATTGGGAACAAGATGCAGTTTTCACTCGTTATGGACTTTATGTTCTGGTTACAATTTCTGAAATTTGGGTGTGTATCCTCTGCTGGGGCTGGGCAGTGAGAGAGAAGGCGCTCCCAGCCAGGCAAAATCATGTCTTCCTAGAGACTTTGCTTTCCAATGCAGAGGGTGAAGGTCCAACGCCTGGTCGGAGAACTAAGATCCCACAGGGAGCAAGGCCAGAACAAAGCAAAACAAAAAACTAGGGGGAAAAAAAAAGCACATCTTTCTAAAATGTCAATCTCACCCAATGATTTTGGAAAATAACATGATTTTGATATCCAAACAAGCATGAGTGGTTCATGGCATAGGAAACAAGATTGTTACCCTTTTTAAGAAAAACAGAAGATATCAAAAATGCAGCCTTGGCTCCCTGGAGCCTGTGGCCAGGCAGGGTTCTGGCCAGGGGCATCAAGACAGATGCTGTGGAGGAAACCTTGGAGCCCCACTGCAAGCAGAGCAATCAGAGGTGAAGCCATGGTTTCAAACCAAAAAAGGTCACGTATGGTCAGTGTTCCGGCGGGGAGTCAACATCTGAGATGTACCTGGAAAAGTGGGTTTTGACAAGTGGAGGCCCAGAGGGTGAAGGAGGGGCAGGAAGGGCCCTTCCAGGAAAGAGAAGGTGAGCAAAGGAAGGTCACAGGAAGGCAGGGGTGAAGAGAAAAGAGTTTGGCTGAGACAGGAGCAGGGCCCCAGCCAGAGAGTGGGGGCAGAGAAAGCAGGAAAGAGGGTTAAGGCTATGCAGTGTTGAGCCTGCAAGTTAAAGGACAGCTATGGAAGCGGGCATGCCAGGGGGTGGAGGCTGAGGAGTTCAAGCCCGTGTCCTGCGGAGAGTCCTGCAGGGACTTTAGAACACAGGGTGCAGACCAAAGACATCACCTACTCAACCACTGTCACCCTGGGACACGTCATTGAACCTCAGTCTTTCCATCTGGGGAATGGAGACATAAGAGAATGCATTTCTTTTTTTTTTTTTTCCCCCATAATATTTATTTATTTGGCTGCTCTGGGTCTTAGTTGTGGCATGAAGGATCTTTAGTTGCATCTCTAGTTCCTTCTCAACCAGGGATTGAACCCACGGCCCCTTCATTGGGACCATGGAGTCTTAGCTCCTGGACCACCAGGGAAGTCCCAAGAACGCATTTCTTGAAGTCAAGAGGCTTAAATGAGACCAGGAAGACAAGGCAGGCTCTTGGGTTGGTGTCAGCTGCATAGGAAGAGCTCGATAAATGATTTTTGTTATAATAATAATCATTAATGATTATAATCACATATAACAATTTTACTATACTTGTCATCATGGGTCTCAACATGGATCAGAGAAATAGTGAGAAATCAGGAGGAAGCTAGGTGAGCTGTGACCTGGGAATGCTGAAAGGAAAGACGCCCAGGCAGGCATTTTGCTCTGCTAATTGTAAAATGATCTCAGTTATGCATGAAGGCAGAATTTCTGCAAGCCATGGCCTGCTGGCCTCCGATGTATTTTTTCCTGGAAAACAACAGAACTTCATTCCTAAGACTCCTCACAGTCAGGTGTGTTTTCCCAGCATTCTCCTCCCCAAATCCTGCCCCCACCCACCCAATTCCCACCCACTTGACTCAGTACTGGGAGCAGCCACTGGGAAAAAGGGGTAGCTTTGAGCTTCACCTTCAGGGGCCAAGAGAGAAAGAAAGGCACCCTGTGTGGGACTTCCCTGGGATCCTGGGATGGATGGTCAAGGTCTATGGGTCTTGACAGCCAGCCACACCTACCAATAACTGGACATCTCTTCCCAGAAGTGACCATGGACCTTTGGGACCATGGACCACTCTTTTTAGAATTTCATTCGTTTTGTCAATAGGTAATACATTCATGTGACTCAAGTTCCCAAAAGATTTAAAGTGGTCTCCTTTAAGTAGTCTGGTTCTCACCCACATCCTGCCCTGTTCCCTCCTGAAATATACAGGGTCCCACTTTTCCCCACTGTTTTTGTCTCCTTTGATGCAAATAAATGCAAACACATGGTCTTTTCTACCTTTTCTTTCACAAAAGGAAGCATGCCAGTCTCCCTATCCTGCACTCAGCTGTTTTCACGCATCCTAGAGAACTTTCCATATCAGAGCAGACAGCACCTCACGACCTTCTTTTATTAGCTGCGTAGTATTCCGCCATCTGAGTTCAGCATTTATTCAGCCTCTTAATTGTGCCTAATCTTTTGCAGTTTTGTGGCCACACTGGTACACCTCTGTGGGGTCAATTCCAGAAGTGCCAAAGGCTACATACATTCGTCACCCTGATAAATGTTGCCAAATGGTCCTCTACAGGAGTCCTACCATTTTGCACTCCCAAGAGCAACTTTTTCAGCCTGTCTTTTAGGGGCTGGATGGGAGTATTATGTGGAAAAGGATATGGCAATCCACTCTAATATTCTTGCCTGGAAAATCCCCATAGACAGAGGAGCCTGGCAGGTTCCAGTCTACGGGGTCATGAAGAGTCGGACACAATTGAGCGACTAACACTGGGGGGTATTATGATAGTTATAGTTGGCGTTTCTCTTTGTAGGAATGAAATGGAACATTTTTTCATATTTCAGGCCTTTTCATGTTGTTTTTTTTTAATTTGAAATGTCTTTACCCATTTTTTTCTATTGGATCTTTTCTCAGTTTCTAGAATATCTTCACATACTGGGGAGATTCACACTTTCTCTGCAATGTGTTTTTTCCCAGTTTCTCACTTATCTTTTTTGACTTTGCTTATAGTGATATTTTTCATCCAGAAATCCTTGACTCTTAAGAGTCCGATTACTCTTGCTTTGTTTTAATTTTCTGGATTTGGGCACCAGAACATTTGGCACTCTTAGAAAAGTTTTCCTTGTTCCATAATGTGCAGAATTCCTTCATGTTTCCATCTGGTACTTTCCTAGTTTCGCTTTCTTAAATTTAATCTGTGACCCATGGGCATGAACTCAAGTGTATGGGGGGAGGTGTGGTTCTGACTTTCTCCAGAGGGTTACCAGGTAAAGGAACCCCTCATAAGAACCCAGGCAATTCTTAGCCTGACAATAACTGAAGCCGTTTACCTGCACACAGCCTCCTGTCACTCCCTGTGTATAAACGATTGCCCAGGACTCGTTCTAAACTACCTCTCTGACCACACTGTTCTCCAGTCTGAACCAGCCAGCACTTTGCCATTCCTGCTCTGCAGCCCCCGCGTTTGACCCACCAGTCCCTTCCACAGATGGCCCAGCTCTGGGTCACCAAAGAAAGAGGTTCCCCTTTCACAGTTCTTGCTCCCCAAGTCATTCTGCCCCCCAGGGGTGGTGTCCTCCAGGGGTGTGCCCTCTCTGTCCCTGGATCACCAGACTCTTGGAAGGAGACACAGAAGGAATAGAATAAAGTGGTTCAAACAAACAGCAGCAATAATATAATTTATTATGCAATCTCGGTAAGCCCAAGACACTGCTCTTGACACCTTGCATGCATCCATGCATTCAGCACAGGGCCTAGGCTCTGTGTATTCAAAAAACATCATCTACACTTCTGGCTTCCTCCAGCCTTTCATCCTCCATGAGGTCTCAGTCTCTCTCTTTTTCTTTTTTTTGGCTGCACTGCATGGCATGTGGGATCCTAGTTCCCCAACCAGGGATCAAACCCTCGTCCGCTGCAGTAGAAGCACTGAGTCTTAACCTCTGGACTTCCAGGAAGTCTCTGAGGTCTCTGTTTTTGTTATTGGTCTATTAGCTCTTTCTGGAACAAGATGGAATTAAAAAATTGTCTTCGAGTCTTTTATAGCTCTAATGAAAATCTGTCCATTAATAAGACTGGCAACATCTGAACCTAGTAGTCAATCTTCACAGAAGAGGAGCAGCCAGACCTGTGTGCCCCCCTGGGATGCAATAGGAGGCCCTGGGCCCTAGGAGTGAACCGGACTCTGATCCAGACTCTAGATCTCATCACCAGCCTACTGTAGCTAGAAGACGAAGGTTGTTTCATCTTCTTATGGGGACCTTATGGGGATGTAATTAGCCCAATCTAAAATGTGGGAAAATCTACAAAGCAAGGACTCGGTTTACTCAATAAATAAATGACAAAAGAGAAAGAAGGAGGGGCACATAATAGACAAAAATAAAATTAAAATGCACAAAGGCGACCTAAGAGATGTACCAACCAGTGGAAAGGGTTGACTTTGTTAGAATCATAATTCAAACAAAACAACTGCAAATACTCGTTTTTTTAATCAATCCTGGAAATGTGAACACTGAAAAAATATTAGAAGATGCTAAGAAATCGTTGTTAGATGTTTAGGTGTAAATGGTGTTATGATTTTTTTTTTAGAAAAATTCTCATCTCTTAACTCTACATTCCTACTTACATACTTATATACTCTTACATAAATACTTAAATGCATTCTCTTAACTCTACATACTAAAATATTTACTAAATATTACTAAAATATTTACCAATCCAATGGTATCTGGGATTGGCTTTTACATAATCCAGCAAATACATTTGGTGTGTTCCAGGACACCTCTTAACCCATGCCTGCTAGGTCCCAAGCTGCTCATGGGCAGGGACCAAGTCCTATACCTTTGTCCAGGGCTGGCATTTCTGGAAGGTATTTGCTGAATTTCCTGAGCGTGGAGCCACTTGAGCACAGGAGCTTAGTAAGAGCTATCAACTCCCCGTAAGCGTCTGGAAAATAAAAAACTAATGTGATCCACTTCAAATGGTCCTTAAGTTTTTTACTATCTCATTCCCAGACATGGCTGAACTCAGACAGCTCTCCAAAGACGAGCCAAAGCCAACTGCTCTGCTCTCTTCCTAAATGTCCACTTCCTGCTCACCTGTCACGTATAGATCTACAGTTCTTGCTCTTGTACAGCATATAGATCTAAATTGGAAGGCAATGTACATGTAATGTGCAGCACTCTTTTCTCATTTTGACTTTATTACCAAGTCACCATGGAGAGCCTGAAAGCCTTGTCCGCCAGTTTTCTCCAGATGAGACCCTGGGGAGAATTTCTCGGGGACCCTCCTCTCCCATTTGTATTTCTAAAAGAACTGGTCTGCTTTCTCTTCAGATGCAGAGCTGTTTAACCCGTCATGTTTTCCCCAAATGTTAACGTCCAACTGCAATAATTATATTTGTATATTATTGCCAGGGCATTTCCCTCATGATCCTTCTGTGATCTTCCTGTTTTATTGGTCTTATTGATATGCAACCTTATTGATAGGTTGTGTGTGCATGCTAAGTCACTTCAGTCGTATCCGATTCTTTGTGTTCCTAGGGACTGTAGCCCTCCAGGCTCTTCTGTCCATGGGATTCTCCAAGCAAGAATGCTGGAGTGGGTTGCCATGCCCTTCTCCAGGGGATCTCCCTGACCTAGGGATCGAACCCACGTCTCTTACATCTCCTGCATTGGCAAGAGGGTTCATTACCACCAGCACCACCTGGGAAGCTATCAATAGGATACCTTGATATAAAATAAAACAGATATTTTGAATTTTCAAGGCAGCCTAACAATTTCCATAGTTGCAGATTCTACTGGGTGTGATGGTGACAAAGTCAGGTTTTGACATTACGGAGGTTTGGCGCCTAGAGGGGAAGTCCTCCCAATGTTGATAATGGTCTCATATCAAACAGCTCTAACTATGGGTAGTTTTTTTCAGCCACCAGGAAATAAACCTCATGTGTTTTCTTCATTTCCAAGATCATACTTTTTTGTGGGTCATTATGGACAGCAAAGTGATCACCATGTTATTTGCAATAACCACTAGCAGATTCTGCTCCTGGCTCCACAGTGAAGGCAGAAAACAGAGCGTAGCATGGAGCTCAGATACAGCAATGATGCCATGCACCATACTGTTCAGTGACCTCAGCCCTAGGACTCCTCTTTTGTTTCATTTTGCTTTTTTTTATTATAGTTGATTTACAATGTGTTATTAATAATTTCCACTGTATAGCAAAGTGATTCAGTTATATATATATATATTTCCTTTTATTCTTTTCCATGATGGTTTATCACAGGATATTGAATATGTCTCTCTGTGCTCTACAGTAGGACCTTGTTATTTATCTATTCTATGTGTAAAAGTTTGTATCTGTTAATCCCAACCTTCCACTCCATCCCTCTGCCACTTCCTCCCCACTGGCAACCCCCAATGTGTTCTCTATGCCTAGGACTTCTTCTTGATCTTGGCTTCACCTTTATGTGGCCCCACAGAGACATCTGTGGATGTCAGTCTTCCTAAGCCCTGTGGCTCCTGGCAGTTCGAGAAGGTCTGAGTCCCCCCACCACCAGTGGGACCAGCTTGCACGTGAACTGTCCTACACCAGAGCTTCCCCAGACAAGAACAGCTCCTGAGATACGGCAGCCCCAGCCAGGGTGTCAGCGATGCCCAATGACAAAGGAGGCTCCCATAGTCTCTGGAGCACTGCAGGGGGAAAGAAATTATTTACTATTTCCAGCTAGGAATAATCTGCATTGCGTTACACTCACAATTCAGTTCATGGAAACCTACAGTTCTGTTCCAAAACAGAACTGGAACCCTAAGAATTGGAAGCCTTCCTGTATTGGAAAGAATACAGCAAATTAGAAAATGAAGAAGAGATGCTTTGAAATCCAAAGAAAAGTGCTCAGAGGAAACATTCCATTTATGCTTAGAAATAGAAGCTGCTTCAGGAGCTGAACTTCTGAGGAGAGGATAGTTATACTCAGGTGCCCAGCCCTTGAGGAATGTGGCATTAAATACCAGGAGGTACAGACACAAAGCAAATAAACTGCTGCAGGGGGCTAAGAGGAGGCAACGTGGGTGCTTTTTGATGAAACAATCTTTACCTAAGCAGATTTGGGGGAATGGATGCCAACTCACATGGAAGAAATACCAACTTGGGGGTTTAGCTCCACAAGGTCCACAGCTGATGGATGACCCTTTTGGTCAGCTCCCCCGGGCTGCTGCAAGCAATCAAGGCAGCTGGCCCACCGTGACAGTGTCCTACTCCGGTACCACATGGCCCGGAACCGACGTGCTCTTTCCTGGCATTGATAGTGAGAGCTTCCCACATGCCTGCTTCAGGCCAGGCATTGTTCAAAGCTTTTGTACATATATTTTGCATGAGACCAAACTGACGTCACATCGTCCCCATTGTACAGATGAGGGAATTGAAGTACAAAGAGGACAGCTCGCGCCTAGCCACACAAACCAGAAAGTGGCTGAGTCCGGATCTGAACCTGGCATCTGCCTTCATAGTGCACACGAGGGCACAGACACTGTTCTCAGTTCAGGAGTCTTCCGAGTTCCTCTGAGACCTAACACACAGCCCACTTGAAATTCCCCAGAACTGATTTCTGGGCAGTGGGCTCTCCAAGTACTGAAGGTCTCCCGCCCATCCCTCACTCCCCACCTAGCCAAGTGTTGACTGCTCATCAGGCAGTGGCTGGTAGGAGGGGAGGTAATGAAAGACAATTCATTGCCAAAGGAAATTTGGCAAAGCCTGGTTTCAAAAATGTCTGGTAGAGGAGACTCTCAGAGATGATTTATAAAGTGAAGACTTGGGGGTAATTTGAAGGCTTCAATTATCTGTCCATTCCTGTTTAACTGGAGGTCCCAGGCCCCATGGGCTACAGGTCCCCAACCCCTTAAAATGGATTGTAAAACTTTGCCTCTGTATATTTTCTCAGGAGAGCATCCTTTGTTTTCATCATATTTCCAAAGAGTTTAGCTAAAGATCTCAAATCATCAGGGTCTTTGTTACTCAAACTTGTGGATAAATGAAAAGTTCATTGTGAAACAGGCTACATGATGGCAAACCAAACAACCACTAAGGGCAGCACAATTAATTTTATTGTTTTCTATCAAGGTCAATACAGGCTTTTATAAAACACAGGGAACATGGAATCAGAGGACCTCAGTTCTCAAACCAGCTCAGCCACTGACCAGCTGTGCATCCTAAGGAAAGTCTTGAATTTCTTGAAATCTCAGCTGGCTTATCTGTAGAAGGAGCATAACAAGATGTGACAGTCTATGAAGTTGGGCCTTTTTAGCCCTGTAAAGTGTCCATGGTATTTTCCTAAGCTTCCAAGAGAGATCTGGAAGACCTGCCATCATCTCACCTGCCTGCACCCACCCCAGACCTTTTGCCTCCCTGAGAGACAGGCATGGGGATGAAGTGCCAGCTCTTGTCAATTCTTGAGTTGAAAGTGGGGAGATACTGCGGGTTTTCTCTGGCTGCATGGGGCTCCTGAGCGGGCCCAGGGCCGTGATGAAGGCCTACACAGAGAGGAGCCTCCAGGGCTGCAGGTGGGCGGCCAGCAATGATGAAAACCTCAGGGCCGCCTTCACCCTCACACGGGGTCGGCTTGAGTGGCCGCAGCTCTGGCTCAGGCCCTGGTCCACACTGACCTCGGTGGACTGGGCTGGGGCCACAGCATCCCCAGATTACCTGTCTGCTTTTCTCAGTTTCCAAGGTCCTAAACTCCAGCTGTCACTCCAAACCCTGTTGCAGAGCCCCTCTCAGACCCCAAAATGCTCTTCAGGGGTCTCCATTTGAAATAATTTATATTCTTTAGTCTGGTGGCTTTGTATCGCTGAGCCTAATGACTGTTTCTACTTAATTCTCAGATGCTTAATTATAGTGGAACACTTCAACACCATTAAATTAAAACAAGCTACCAGCTCACTCTTGATTGTGGCCTGGCACCCTTCCCAATGACGTTTGCAGCAATATCAGACATTTAATTCATACCACACATTTTGCTAACTTCAGACCAAAATGGGAAAAATGCCTTCTGCAAAGGCACTTCTGAGCCGAGGACGTGTCCACTGGGGAGAGGGTTTGGGCAGGACATCTCATCTGCTAATGGGTATTCAGTGTTTTGAGGTGACCAGAGTCCCTTGTCTTGGAATATAATTTTTCCAATTTGGTTTGAATAAGGACTGCTTGTATTACATTTTGTGAAAGCTAATGGAATTACACATTTCTTGTAATCATGCTCTTGTTTACACAGCCATGTGACACTGAGCCTATTATATGGACTTGGCAAATGAGCAGACATTAAGCCCCAGCCTTTTGGTGTGGAAAGTAAACTTTTCGTGGCATTTTAGGTGCCACGAAACCCAGCCACACAGGTACACATGTTTGAAGGGAGCTGAGGGCAACCGAAGGCCCCTGTAAGATAATATTCTTTGGGAATGGATGTTAAGAGTTAGCTTGTGTCTTTACAACATCAGTCATATGAGTATTGTTTGCATCTGACAGTTTTTCTTTTAAGATTAATGTGCTTATGAAAACCTTGTGCGTTCCTCTACGAGGCAAGCTTGAAATCCATCAGCATTACCATCGGAATGACACAAAGCTGGGAGAGCAAACCAAATGACAAACAGAATCTGGTTTTCAGAGGCCAGTGTGTGTTGAAGAGAAATGATCTGAAGCCAAATTTGGCCTCCTTCCAGAAATTCCTCCTGCTGCACTGTTGGCACGGCCCACAGGAGAGGGAGTGGGGAGGTGGGCAGATGAACACAGGAGGAGGGACAGGACAGCAGGGAGAGGGGAGTCAGAGAGGAAGCATGATTGATCGAAAGGCTTAGTCTTTACAGCAAACAATAGTCATATGTAAAACCAAGTCATGGAGAAAAGCTTTGTGGAAAATGGGCTTTTTCTGGATCATTAAGGAAAGTCATTTCAAACACCAACGTTTGACATGCAGTTGCTGATGTGCAGTTGAAATGCAAGATGGTTGGATTTGAGAAGAACTGTGAAGGGGAGAGAATCAAGGACATCAACATTCTGCAAAGGGATGCTTGAACTCAAGGGCAGGGGAGGTGAAACATGGCTTGGTCTCTTGGGCGAAAGGAAGTCAAATCGGAGTCAAGCTCAAGAAATCAGGGTGATGTCTGTGAAAGCAGGAGGTGTGTTGGGCACTTGCAGGACTCAGGACGGATCATCATCAAGACAGAGAACTGAGGCTAGGCCAGGCAGACAGAAAGGTAGGCAGCGGGAGCTGGCAGGGAGCTCTCCCGCCACCCACAACTAGGCATCTGGGTTGAGCTGAGAAGGAAGGAGAGATCTCTCACCCTGTCTGTCTGTCCTATGGGCTACCACCTTTCCTGACCTCAGATCGATTCACTTTGCATCATCTGGGCCAGATCCCACTTTCTCGGCTCAGAAAGTGGGTGGCCAGAAATAGCAGAGAACGACGCGGCCGAGTTCCCTCGATTGCAGCCTTTTTAAGTCCCAAATCACTTCCAAATGCAGCAGCCAGTGGAACGCCAAGAGATCGCACTGCCTGCGGCAACGGCACACTGAGATGTGATGAATCGATGAAGCGGTGGGACTCCGGGGCAGCCGTGCCAGCAGAGCCGGCCAAGAGGCTGTCACTGCCCCGGGGAGTCGGGATGCCTTCGTTGGGGGCGGGGTGGTGGTGGATACCGGGTTTTCACACCCTCCCAGCCTGGGCCTGCACTCTTGGCAGGGGTTGCTTCCAACAAGCGAGGCCTGGCGTCTGGCTTGGGAGAAGCTGCAGAAGACCCAGCGTCTGAAACAGACACAGAGCCAAGAGCGAGGAAGATGGAAGTGACAGAGAGCGAATCCTGTCAGCTGCCTAGGACCTGTTCCTAGACATCGCATCTGGGGACCCCTGGCAGCTGCGGGCCTCAGAGGAGCTTGTGTGAGCACTTCCAAGCCCCGCTGTCCAAGAAGGCTGCATGCACATCTCCGCTGCCTTCAAGGAGGGGAGAGAGGCTAGGGGCCAAGGCTGCAGCTGCTGGTGCCCAAGGGCCTCCCCAACCTCCCTCATCTGTGGCTAGATGAGGACCATCCTGTGTGCATTCACTGGGTGGGCTACTTAGCGTGTCCCGGGATGTTTGAAAGCAGAAATTTCTATAATGCAAAAACATGTCTTCACCTTGCCTTCTCTGGATGCTGGGCAGATTCCTCTGACCCCATGCCCCCTCCATGATTTCTTTCCTGTGGAGGTGGCCCTATTCAAAGCCATCGCTGTGGGAAGATGTAATGGTCCGGAACTGGGTGAAACCTCTGTTGGGCTCTTTTTATTTTAATCTACACGTTCTGTAGGAGGGAGGTGGCCAGGCAAGTGTAGCCTTCCAGTCTCAGTCCTGTCACTCACTCCCAAGGCTGCCTGGAAAAGAGCATTAACAACCCGACACCGTGACCCTCACCTGTGAAACAGGAGTAACAGGGACCACGGTGCAGGAAACAGTGGCCGTGAGAAATTTATGGGTCACTGGGTTTTTAAGTCATCATCATAGACCTTGGCTATGATTTTTTTCAGACTGAAGCTCAAACTCTTGAAAGATAAATAAATGGAGGGCATTTAAACATAGTTAAAAGGAGCATCTTTCTTGTGATGGTGATATGGATCTATCTATTCCATTTGGTGACCTAAAGCTCCTGAAAATCCAATATTTCTTTCATTCTCAGTAAATAAATCCAGTTTTCTTTCTCTCCCCCATAACCATGCCCATAAACCAGCCCATTCCTTTGTTGTGCCATGAAGAGGTCCAGAGGGGACTTGATTGTACAAGCTTATGAGAACTTACTTAATACATCACTTCTTTTTTCCCTGCTCCCTGGTGGATTTTGGAAATGTTTGCAATCCATGGGAATGGACGGTGCCTCCATCCTTGAGGGTGCTTGGTGACCCCCACCCCTTCAATAGGTGAGAAATGGTAGGTCCTCAAAGGCTCTCACAGATGCAAACATAACTTGCACACACTGCTATTGCTATGAACGACTGATGAAGACATTCATCATATTTTCCTGTCTGACTCTTCTAAGAAGACTGAACATTCCTTGTCTCCTTTTGAATTACTGGTACATATACTTATACCCTCTCATTTAAATTTTTTAACCGTTTTAACTTACATATGGTAAAATTCAATTTTTGGCGTACGGTGGTATGGATTTTGACAAATGCACAGCCGTGTAACCACAACCTAATCAGGACACCCCTTCTTTTCTTTCAGGGGGCACTCATAAACGTGGCAGGTCTCTGGCTATACTCATTCTTTAGAATAGTCTCTTTCAGTTCATCTTGAGCCTGGAGAAATAGAGGCTACATGAAGGTCATGGAACTTTTTTTGCTAGGAAAAAAACAGTTTTTGATGTACTGTCTCATGAGTGTTTCTTGTCTTCATGAAACAAAGTAGATTCCAGGGAAAGAAGTTAATTAAGGTGTGGAGTGGGGGAAAAGCTGTGGGGTCAGCAAATGAAATTATCTTTTCACATGAGTTCAAAATCTAACTGTTATGCACAGCTGGATGGTGTTGTCAGGCTACACGGATGCTGGCTAGGGCATGGATGCTACAACCAAACGCCCTGGGCTCAAGTTTTTCTTTTTCTTTCTTCTTTCAGCTTTATTGAGGTATAGTGGCTATACAAAAAACCTGCATGTGTTTAATGTATACAATCTGATCATTTATCTGGGTTCAAACTTAGCTGCCACTGTGTGACCTTGGACAAAATGCTTAACTTCTCTGTGCCCCAGTGTTCTCGTCTGTAAAATAGATTATAATTGCATCCGCCTTATAAAGGCAATGTAAGGATTAAATAAGGACTAAGGCACACGGAGAAGGAAATGGCAACCCACTCCAGTATTCTTGCCTGGAAAATCCCATGGACAGAGGAACCTGGTGGGCTACAGTCCATGGGGTTGCAAAGAGTCGGACACGACTGAGCGACTTCTCTTTCACTTTCAAGGCACGTGTAGGCAGTTAATAAACATTAGCTATTATTATCCTCATTACGACTGTCAAGAAATCTTATTTTCATGCATACAATTCTATTTCAGATGCCTATGTCTGGATCCAGTCACAGTGAAAATAAAGCCAAAGGTCAGGAAAAGGGAGTTTGTTTCTGACTTCAGGCAGCTTTTTAATAAAAATCTACCCAGTGAGAGGACTGGTGGAGAAAAATCACAAAACTTTCACCCCAGGGCAGACAAGATGTCAGAACACAGTCCCCCTGGAGGCACATTCCACCCATTCCTGCACTGCAGTGGGGGGTGGGGCAGGAGGGTGCCTTGGAGGCAGGGGTGCTCTGTGCTACCGAAGATGCTGGCTTTGGACAGAAGGCAGGGCCCCCTGGGCATAGATGCCTCACAGTCCTATTCAGGACCTCAGATCTGCTGGCCACAGGGTCCACTGCTCTATTATCTGTTGCAATGTAACAGACTAGACACTCTTAGTGCTGTGAAGCAATGTGTGCTTGGTCCTGTGTGATTTGTGTGCCCAGAGCCTGGACGGGGCAGAGGGCCGGAGCCTGGTGTCTGCCCCTCTGCATCCGATGAGTGACTCCAGCAGCAGGAGGCTGGGATCCCCCAGAAGCATCTCCGCTCCCTTGTGTGGCCTGGGCTTCCTCACAGCATGGAGTCCTTGGGACGTCTGGACTTCCGGCGTGTGGCTCAAGGCTCAGTGATCCCATGGATGAGTTGGAAGCTGAAGGCCTGTTGTGACCTCATCTCAGGAGGCCCGTGGCATCACTGCCCCACCCCCGTGGATCAGGGGTGAGATCACTGGGCCACAAGCCCACCTGGGTTCATGGGGAAGAGACATAGACCCCCACCTCTCTGTGGGAGGAGGGTTAGAAATCTGTGGCCACATTTGAAAATCTCCATACCAACCCCTGGGCTTCCCAGATAGTGCTGGTGGTAAAGAACCTGCCTGCCAATGCAGGTTAGATGTAAGATACACGGGTTCTATCCCTGAGTCGGGAAGATGCCCTGGAGGAGTGCATGGCAACCCACTCCAGTATTCTTGCCTGGAGAATTCCATGGACAGAGGAGCCTAGAGGGCTACATTCCACGGAGTCACATAGAGTCAGACACAACTGAAATGTCTAAGCATGCACACCTGTCCTTAACGAGATTTACACTAAAGAGGAATTAGCCAATAAATGTTTTGATCACACAGCTCAGCTTGCAGGATCTTAGTTCCCTGACCCAAGAATTGAACCCAGGCCTTTAGCAGTGATCATACCAGGTCCTAATCATGGGACCACCAAGGAAGTCCCAGTAAATAATTTAAAAATGAAAGCTAATTTAAAAAATCATTTTAAAAAAGTGCTACACGGGAAGAACATATGGAAAGTGTTCTTTGCTGGCATGTATCACTCCACATTCACTCCGCTCAGATGTGAAGAAAGAGCTCAGCTGCTTTATCTCCTGTACTGGATCCATCAGTCATGGCCCTCATCCCAGCAGGGAGACCCAGGTTGCTACTTTGTGGTGTGTCAGGCTCCTCTGGTTTCATTCATCACTTTTTAGTTAAAATTGTCTCTGCCAGAGACATACATAATAGAGTCCAAACTTGGTCTCCCGACTGCCTTCCCTGCCTCCTCCTCAAGATGGAGCAGGACAGCTGATGCAATGGGTGGGGGGCCTCCCTCTAGCCCTGCCCACCCTCCTGTGCAGCTGAAGGGCAGTGGGTCTGCTCCCCCTGTGGGGGCTGGCTGGGTTCGAAGAATCTCCACTGTGGGGTAGTTCCTGTTCACCACCCCCCAGGAGCTATGCAGGTATTCTGGGACCCTCTCTGTGCTTGGAGAACCAACCTCCCCCAACTTCCCCAACCCTCTAAGGGGCAGGGATCTCACCTCATTGACTCCAGCCCCTCTGTCCCTTCTTACTAGCTCTGAGGGCACCCTGGCCTCCAGTTTCCAGTTGGTCTTCAGCCTCATCTCTTGCCCTGTGGTTCCCCATCTCTGGAGATTTCCCCTGGCTACACTGTAAGCTCCCACCATACACTTAGCTACGTTCTTGCGACATTTTTACAACAAAGCTACACATTCTTTCACACTCTTTCCATTGAGAGGTGGTGCCTCCATCCTTCTCCCTTGAATCTGGGCAGATTTATGTCTCCTTTGATCAATGGATTGTGGCTGAAATGAGGTTATTTGACTTCCAAGGACAAAATATAAAAGACTATGAGAGGTTTCGCTTTTGCTGGAACGTTCCCTGTTATAACCATGCAGTGCTGTGTTAGAAGTCAGCTGCACCGCAGGCAGCCATATTGTGAGGAAGCCCAAGCCACACGGAGACAGCACATGTAGGTGCTCCAGGCAGCAGTTCCTATCCTCCAGCCCAGGACCAGACATGAGAGTGGAGATGCCTTAAGATGATTCCAGGCCTGAGAAATCTGAATTCCTAGCTGAGAACTCAAACAGCATAGAACAGAGACATGTCATTGTTCCCCCCCACCCCATCTTGTGCCCTTCTGTACTCCTGACCCAAGAGTCACGGAGCGTAATACAATGATTGGTATTTTATGTAGGACTGAAACAGGTAATTGGAACAACTGTCACACAACCCCCTCCTCCACCCTCAGGCATGCGAGGACTGTGGTTCCTTCTGTGCCACACAGGAAGACTGGGGAAGTGAACTCTGGGCCACCTGTTGGCTGCCCTCACCTTCCACGGCTGTACTTTTCTTGCAGCCACCGAGTCACCCTGCAGGGTGGTCTTCATCTAGCATACACAGCACACTGCAAAAGGTTAGCTTCAACCCTTCAAATTATCCAACTCACTCTTGCGGGATTTGGACTTGGAAGAGGATAACGGGAACACGTGAATATCTATCTGCCTCTCCTCTCCATCCCCAGACTGACACACGTACCATCTCTTTATCTTCTCTCTGTGGCATGGACTTCCCTTGTATCCAGTCTCAGGCTTCCCGCTGCCCCTGATTTACAGTAAAACTTCATGATGTGGCCACAGAGCTAAGATCCTGATATGCTAAGGCAGCTAAGGAAATTTAGAACACACGTTTGTCTCTCCCCAAAGCCTGCTTCTCAGTGTCAGTGTCGGGAACTCCAAATCATCTTCCTTCATACATCAAAACCCCAAATCTTGTCTCACATCCTTGTTGTAACAATTTGAACCCTCCCTCAGGCAAATGGACCCTTGCAGATCTGGGAGGAAACCAGAGCTGATATATTCACACTTTTTACCCCTATTCCCTGAGTGAGGTTTTCAACATAGATATTGTTGAGATATCTCCAATAGTAATAATAATTCCTTACGTCATGAATTGTGCAACTTGAAATGAGACTTCCCTACAATGACTCATTTCTTTTTCTACAGCCATCCTGTGGCGGAGTAGGGGTGATCCTTGTTCAGAGAGTTTCAAAGGCTTACCTGGGGCCACAGAGCAGACAAGTGAGCAAGGGAGAGTCAAGCCTTTTGCTCTTTCTAATATATCATAAAAGGAGGATTTCCCTGGTGGTCCAATGCTTAAGATTTCACCTTCTCAATGCTGGGGATGTGGGTTTGATTCCTGGTCGGGGAGCTAAGATCCCACATACCTTGTTACCAAAAAACCAAAACATATAACAGGAGCATTATTGTAACAAATTCAATAAAAGAATAAAGACTCAGTTCTCCAGCCCCGCACGGTCAGCCACAATGGCACGTCACTTAGAAATGAAAGCTGTGGGTCATCGGTTGTGTGATACTGAACAGTGCAAGTTTGGTTCCACTGACATTTCATCTTAGAACTCTAGCACTATGGAAGATAATGCCAACATCATTAAAAAGGGAAAATAGGTATAAATACCCACAAGACCAGTCCTCACTTGACTCACATCCAGAACTCACACGTCAGGCCTGGACCTTCCTGATACCCCAAGAGCTGGAGGAGTGGAGCCTGCTGAAGCTGGCTTTTGATCACACGATTTGCCACCTAGTGAGTTTTGACACCTCTCTCTGACGTCTCCCCTTCCTTGGAGATGCGACAGCAAGAAGAGAAGATGCAGGCTCTTCCAGAGAAGGGGGGATGTCCCCAAGTGACTTTTTGGGTATGCTTTCATCCTCTGGGCTCATGAGTCATTCTTACACTTGTTGTCAATATTAAGGAAGAACAAGATGTTAAGTGCTGTGAAAAACACAGAATATGTTTGCTTGTGTCACTCTATTGGGTTTGCTGCTAAGTCGCTTCAGTCTTGTCCAACTCTACGCAGTCCCATAGACGGCAGGTCACCAGACTCCCCTGTCCCTGGGATTCTCCAGGCAAGAACGCTGGAGTGGGTTGCCATTTCCTTCTCCAATGCAGGAAAGTGAAAAGTGAAAGTGAAGTCGCTCAGTCGTGTCCAACTCGTAGCGACCCATGGACTACAGCCTACTAGGCTCCTCCGTCCATGGGATTTTCCAGGCGAGAGTACTGGAGTGGGGTGCCATTGCCTTCTCTGCTATTGGGTTTACTAATTTCCAAAATATAAAACATATATAGGGCTTCCCAGCAGCTTAGCTATAAAGATTCCTCCTGCAATGCAGAAGATGCACCTAGACGCTGGGTCTAGCCCTGGATCAGGAATATTCGCTGGAGGAGGGCATGGCAACCCACTCCAATATTCTTGCCTGGAGAATCCCATGGATGAGAGGAACCTGGCAGGCTAAAGTCCAGAGGGTCACAAAGAGTCAGACATGACTGAGCAACTTTCACTTTCAATGTCATGTAATAGTACCCCTGGAAAATATTTATCAACCTAGAAAGATGCTCCCTATAGTACATGATTGAAAAGACATCTAGTTTAGTAACTAGATCCTACAGACTGAGAGCTTATTAGAGATTAAAGAAAAGACAAATGAAATACCCTAGAATCTTGCAGTCCTAGGCACTTACTCAGAGAAAACTTGAGGCCCTGAGCAGCTTTTTTTAACACAAAGAAAACTTCTTTCATCTGAGTGATCTAAACTGGGGCTTTCTTACTTTTTCTGGAAAAAAACATTTTTACTTTTTTATGCTTTGCCTGTGTTGGGGTTTTCTTGTGGTGAAGAATAGCTTATAGATTCTTACAGGAACTTGATGGTGACTTGGATGAGATTTTCTGGAAGAGGTGGTATCTTAAATGAGCCCTACATAAATAAATGTCTTCAAAAAGCCTTTGACTCCTGGTCCACTGACCTGTGAATGGGTCAGAATTTGGGCCAGCAGTTTCATCCTCGGGAGGTGTCACCAACCATACAAAGCAACAGCTTGGAGAAAGAAAATAAAGAACATTGATCCAAAGACAAGCAGAGGAAACTCAAGTTCTTCAAAGCTGCTAGCCTGGCTCATAGGGTAAATTCCCAGATGAAGATAAACAGGATCACTAAACAAATAACAGACAGGATCAGGAGTGAACTTGTCATTTTGAAATGAGTTCCACTCTTTATGGAGACCACATGACATTATCGTGGATAAAAAATAGAGCCAGACCCTAATCCCATCTTTTCTGGAGCTGTTCTTACGTCACCCCAGACCCACAATTTGAAACCCACCCCTCCTGCCATCTCTCACCTTCTCGGAGTTTGGCGCTTCTAATCATCTGGTGGTTCCAGCAAAAAGCCCAGAAGTCATTCTTGATTCCTCTCTTCTCCAGTCCCCACACACAATCCAATCCATTATCAAAGCCACACAATTCTACCTTCAGAACATATCCTGAATTTGACCACTTCTCATCACCTCCTTGGCTGCCACCCTAGGCCAAGCCAGCAGCATCCCACACGTGGACCACAGCAGCACTCCTAACTGGTCTTCCTAATACAGCGATCAGAGTTAGCTTTTTAAACTATAAATCACACCATGTCACCAAACTCAAAACCTATCAGCAGCTTCCTGTAGCACTTAGGGTTGTAGTCAAGCCCGTAGTATGGCCCCAAGGCCTTTGGGGTCTCATCCACACCTCCCTCCCCAACCCTGGCTCTCACCACTCTCACTCGCACCATCCTGTCCCTCTTACCAGCTTTGCCCCTCACATCCCAGTGCCCCAGCCACATTAGCCTTCGTTCCTGCCATCCTAGACAAACCAATCTGGTCCCACTGTTCCACCTGTAGAGAATCTGGCTCACTTCTTCACATCATTCAAATGTCCCCTGTTCAGAGAGCCCTCCTCAAATTTCTTGTATTAGCTAGGAGTAGCTTATAGATTCTAAAATAACTATTTAAAATAACTTCCTGTTTTAGTTAGGTTACATTCAGGTACAAGTAACAATACAAACATTAAACAACTCAGTTATCAAGAATACCAGAGGTAAACAGTCCCAAGTCTGATTTGGTAGCTTAGCAACACTCTCAAGAGTCAGGCTCTTTTCAACTCTCTGTTCTGCCATCCCAAGAATTGGGCTTTTTATCCTCCTAAGTGGTGATGCATGATCACAAGATGGTTGCCACATTTCCAGCTTTCACATCCTTTTACAATGAAGTTCAAGGCAGAAAGCAGGAGTCATCAAGGCAGAGACTCCTACTCAGACCCTTTCCTTTAATCAATGAAGGATTGGGGGTTGGGGATGCTTCCGTAGAAGCCAACACACTAGGCTTCCCCCTCACATTTCTTTGGCTGGATCTTAGTCCAACAGCTACCCCTAGACCAATCCCTAAAAAGGAGAATGGAATTTTCATGCTTGTCTTAAAATTAATCACATTTCTTTGGCAGGAGGATTCACCTCCACTGAGCCATATTGCCACCTTAACAAAATTCATTTGTTAAACTGAGAAAGAACAGGAGTGGATGTTAATCAGGAAACCATGGTGTCTGAACCCACCCAGCCCCCATTTTCTTTATTGTCATCCTCTGCTTTGTGTTTCTCACGGCACCAATCATGACCTGAAGCACACTCTGTATTTATCTGTTGCTCATTGGGAGTTCCTCTCACTAAAACGGGACTTTGGGGAATTTTCTGGCTTTCCATGGTTAAGACGTGGCACTTTTGCTGCCAGGGCCCAGGTTTGATCACTGGTCAGGAAACTAAGATCTTGCAAGTTGCACAGTGCAACCAAAAACAAAAAAATTTTTGTAAGGGAGTATTTTTAAAAAATAAAATGGGACTTTGCCCACCTTGTTCACTGATGAACCCCCAGAATCCCTGACAGTACCTAGGAATCAATAAATATTCACCAAATGAGAGTGCGCTGTGTGAGTAAATGGGTAAAACTTGGGATCTTTACATAACCATTTTACTCATTTTTTTTATGAGCCTTATTTTACTCATTTTTAAAATGAGGACAATTCATCTACCTCTCCCATGAGAGCGGAAGGAGCTAATGCTGGAAAAACTCTTTATACCACGCCTGGCACATGGAAAAGTGTTCAATACCCTCAGCTGTCAGCGTCACTGGGGTGCAACACCAGCAAACAAGCTCAGGAAAAGCATGAACAATAAATACTAATTTCATACACTTTTTCTGACTAGGAAAGAGTGCATTAAGGAATCAAGCACTGGAGAAATGCATAACTTAGAGAAAGATAATCACTCTTGGGATATATTTTTTCCCAAGAATACACTAGCATAATTTTTATGTAAGTGAGGTAATGCCAGGCATGCTGCTTTGCAACTGAGTTTTTGCACCGAATATCTATTGGACTCTTTCCCATGATTATTCATACAAATATACCTTTCGTATTTGATTATATTTGATAGAAGCTGGAGAGTTATTCTTGCTGGAGACCCTGATCGCCTGCCCAGAGCTTGCCTTCTCTTCAGTCCTGTGCATCTTGGGAGTCTTGAGCGTCCCCGTAAGGCCATGGCCTTCCCTGGTAAGTTGGATCAGAAACTGCTGTTGGTTGCTGTATCAGCATTTTTTACTCTGAGATGCTGCCTTGAAAACGTTCATTATTACACAGTCTTCCCTTCAGGCAGAACCACGAGAGGAATAAAAATAGTTTACATCTCCTATGATCACACATTGTAAATATTTATAAGCAGTCTCTCCCACCCTTTTTCTTATGCAAATATGAATTATTTTAAATCTATTTGGGACCCTCCCGGGAAACCAAGTTTATACCCTTGGCTTTCACTGAACATTAAATTATCAGTGTCTTTCCAAGTCTTATGCAAGTGAGATCATGAATGCTTTGGTCTGTGAGAAACCTTAGAAATTACTTTGTTCTGGCCCATCACGCAAGTTTTATAAGATGAGGCACCTGAGGGCTAAGCTGTTTTGAGTTTCTCCAAAGTGTCTTAATACCTTGGCGATCTGCGATCTGATTAAGGCCACGCATGGCCGGCAAGGCCAGGCCCCTTGGTCGGCTTGTATATGAATCAACCGAAAGCATGTGTATCTTCACACTGCAGAAACTGGCTGCCAGCGCGCTCTCCTCGCCCCTGGGTGACTCTGCTGACAACTATGCTATCGCTCCACACCTTCCTGTCATCACCACTCCCTCAGGAGGGTTCAAGGCCTAGATAGGATCTGGGCACCAAAGCAAATCTGTCAGAGCGGCGTGCCTCTCAAGAAAAGACTCCTCAGGGATCCAGGTGTTTAGTCAAGCTGGCATATTTGTACTGTGGAGACAGGAGGGGCATTGGAGTAGGTGCCCGCCCGGAAGAAAGCACGGCCACCTCTGGGGCTTGATCCACAGTCATGGAACGGGGCACCTGCGTCCCCCATGGAAGGCCATCACTAGGTTCTGCTTTGGAAACAGGGCTGCATGGTGCCATCTGAAAAACTCTTGTGTTCACCACCAAGATTGCTGCTCCGTAGCTTTGGGACATGGAGTCCGTCTCTCACTGGGTACTAGTTACCTCCTCCGTACCAAGACATCCCTGGTGGCCCACTGGTAGTGTAATGCCCCCAGCATGCGTATCAGCACTGAATAAATAGGAGCTGCTATTTTGTAAAGGAGGGAAATCCTTTTTTCTTAGTTTCATCTACTTATGTATTTTCTATTTTGGCTGTGCTGGGTCCTCCTTGCTGGGCAGGGGCTGTTCTCCAGCTGTGGTGTTCGGACTTCTCACTGCGGGGGCTTCTCTTGTCACAGAGCATGGACTCTTGGGCAGGCAGGCTTCGGTCGTTGTGGCACACTGGCTTAGTTGCCCTGGGGCGTGTGGGATCTTCCTGGACCAGGGATCAAACCCATGTCCCCTGAGTTGGCAGGCAGACTCTTAACCACTGGACCACCAGGGAAGCCCAGGAGCTGTTGTTAACAAACTTCCCCTTTTCCCTCTGTCAACAGTTCAAGACACGTAGTAGGAGCTCAATAAATACTTAGGTCATGAATACAGGACCAGAGCAAATAACATCACACAGTCTGAGGCTAAAGAATTGAGTCTATAGCAATAACAATAACAACTGCTTACACAGGACTGTGGAAAAACATGACATAGAAAATATCAGATTATCTTATTCTATCATGGTTTCCATTTTTTTTTAATTCAAAAAGAATCATTTTGGTTTCCTTTTTTTTACTTCAAAAAAATTATTTTGTACTTCAAAAACCTTATTCCTTATTCAATTGGGTTCTTCCATGATTCTACCTAAAAATTTATTTTTTACAATCATCTTGTAAAATACATTTTACTATCATGGTTTCCATTTTCTTTGCTTCAAAAACAAATTATGTTTTACTTCAAAAATCTGATTCAATTAGGTTCTCCATGATTTTACCTAAACACTTATTTTTTTATAACTTTCTTATAAAATACATGACAGATAATGAATAACTCTCAGCATCATGAATGATAAGCAAATATCCAATAGTTATCACAAAAGTCAAGAAAGAGGGCAGTGGAAGAGCTCTGGAAGTCCCCATCACTATATATAAAATAGGTAACTAACAAGGACCTGCTGTATAGCACAGGGAACTCTGCTCAATATTCTGTGATAACTTTTATGGGAAAAGAATCTGAAAAAGAATGGATATTATGGATAGACAGATAGACCTGATTCAGTTTACTGCACACCTGAAACTAACACAACACTGTAAATCAACTAGACTCCAATAAAAAAAATTTTGTTTAATGCTTTCCATTTTTTGCCAAAGGTTTTCAATTGCATTATGAAGAAGTTTGGTTTGACTTTAGTCTCCACCAGGGGATAAGATAAATACTACCATTTCATATACAATCAGCTGCTGTTCTACCTTGTTTTCTTATTATACAATACTATTGGTTAGATTTTCTTCATCACAAAAGTAACAGAGTTCATGATCAACAATTTGGGAGGTAAAAGAGAAAATAGAAAGAAAGAATCAAAGTGTTTCCTCCAAGAGTCAACAGCTATGAACATGGTGTATTTCTATGCGCACTTTGTAGTTAATTGTAACCCTACGCAGTATCCAATTTTACTTCCAGCTTTCTTCCTGAACCTGAGGACCTGGAGCTTTCCAAAAATATCCCCAATTATTTAATCTGTTGCCCATTCTTCACAATTTCAAGTAGGGCTGAAATGAGTATAATTGCTCATAAAACATTTTCCGCAGTTAGAAAAACATTTTTTAGGCAACTTTCCTTGGAAGTGAACTTGTATTTTTTAAAGCATGAACATTCTTTGGTACACACCAATCAAAAGGCACTCAAAAGTTGTTGGAGAAATTTGCAAACTTTCACCTGTTCTGGATATTCTCGTGACAATTGGCAGGCAATCATTTCAGCTATAGTTTTTTAAATGTTTATCTTATTCACCAGTGAAGCTGAATAATATAAAATACTTATTAAATACCTTTCTCTTTACAGAATTAGCACACTTTGCCCACAAATTCTGCAGTGTGTGGTGTGATTTTTATTAAAACATATGACACTGTAGTTTAAGGACTAACATTTTGTCGAATAGGTATTGAATTTTCAATGTCTTCCTATCAGCATTTCCATTTTGTTTATATGACCTTTTGGGAATTGAAGATGTCTTCATTTATATTTAGACAACCTAAATTCCCCTGTACATGTGATTGCTTTTGATTGTCCAGCTCCTTAAATGTCTGTCTGCCAAAAAGGGGAAAAAGGTGTAAATAAAGGGGAAAACAGAAGCCACTTCAATCAGAGAAGATTGCAACAGTGGAGGTGGGTGTTGCAGCCATGAAGGTACCAGCTTTTGTGCCTGCACTATCACAAGTGGCAATCAGTAACCAGACATAGGCCCCTGATACTGGGAGAACCAAGTCCTGTCGCCCAAGCTGGCTCCTGCAAGCCACAGTCAAGCTCTTCCAGGAACAAGTGTGTAGCTGCCTGCCATGTGGCCAGACATCAAGCCACCAGTTCAAGCTGAAATTGCCTGAAATTAACCAAGACTTACCATCCAAGCCTTTTCCTGGAAACTGAGAACCTTTCCAGGGAAACTGAGATTCCAAAATTTCAAGATAGTTACCTGACAGTTTCTGCCACCATTGTCTGGGTGCAGAGATGGAGTCCTGGTACTTCCTTCTTTGCTCTCTTCCCTGGTGTCCCTTGATAGTGTCTTTTGATGTATACAAATCTTTCATTCTGATAAAGTCTAATTTTCCTGTATTTTCTTTTGTTGTCTCTGCCTTTGATTTTTTTTTTTTTTAAGAAACCATTGTCAAATCCAAGGTCAAGTTGGGGGGAGTGATGCAAGAAATAGAGATCTCAGAGATGAGATTATGGTCATAATCCAGGCAAGGAGCAGTGTGGGCCTTGACAAGGTGTGAGAGTGGGGGAGGGGGCAGGTGTGTGAGATACCTAGGAAGTGATGGATCGCCTCTAGCAGGTGTGAGACAGAGGGATGAAACAGTGATGCCTGGACAAACCCTGGCCCGGCTCCTAACACCCTAAACTCTACATATGACAGCGAATCCCAGAAAAACAACCCAAGTGGGCTCAACCAGAGCATCTCACGAGAGGCAAATTCTTACTGCACAGAGCCCCCAGGTGGAGGTGGGAGACACCTATGGGACACACATTTAAGTGTGCCCTAATCTCGGGAGTCTTGGAAAACAACACTGCATGCTTTGGGGGGAGGGGGGGTTAAATTTTATTTTGAACTGGAGGATAATTGCTTTGCAATGTTGTTGGTTCTGCTGTACAACAACATGAATTAGCTGTAAATATACATATATCCCCGCCCTCCTGAGCCTCCTTCCCACACCCCCACCCCCGTCCCACCCCTCTAGGTCCTCACAGAACACGGAGCTGGGCTCCCTTTGCTCTACAGCAGCTTCCCACTAGCTGTCTATTTGACAGTGTATATATGCCAGTGCTACCCTCTCCCTCGGAGAAGGCAATGGCACCCCACTCCAGTACTTTTGCTTGGAAAATCCCATGGATGGAGTAGCCTGGTGGGCTCCAGTCCATGGGGTCACTAAGAGTCGGGCACGACTGAGTGACTTCACTTTCACTTTTCACTTTCATGCATTGGAGCCTTCGTCCCATCGTCTCCTTCCCCCATCCCATGTCCATAAGTCCATTCTCTATGTCTGTGTCTCTCTTCCTGCCCTACAAATAGGTTCATTCTAGATTCCCAGCACACGCATTAATATTCCAATACTTGTTCTTCTCAACACTGCATCCTTGGTGCCTTGGGTTAAAGAAGTCTCCTTGCAGCTTTCTCTCTCACATCCTCCCCTTAGTCCCACCTCTCATTGTGTTTTTAGAGACCTGTGACCTTCTTTCACCTCATCTCGGCTGCCCTGGGTTGACTGACAGGGAGCCTTCGACAGTCACGCACATAAAGCCGAAATTTAAGTCCCCACATATCGCTTGCCCAAGCTCCTTCAAAGGCTTGTCCTCACATGCTCAGAGCAGACAGGAGGAGCCTCTGTGTATAGTTAACACACACGGGAAAACGCTGATGTAACAGAACAGCAACAGCACATAACAGGTGTCACACCTGTTGTAAGGATAGTATTAATACAAAGCAGGCCTGCAGAGGATGAGGAAAAAGCACAAATCGTGCTTTTACAATTTTAGGGGAGAGGACAGTCTGGGGTATTTTTATATGTCTGACACCCATGGGGTCACTGTAGGGCAGTGTTTAGGAGAGAAAAATGCTGCATGTGGATAAATAAAATACCTCTGTGTGTTTGACAGAGTTGCATGACATAGTAACTTTTTCCATGTGACGTCATCTGGGTAAAAACTATACTGATTTTTTATGGGACGTCCCTGGCCGTCCACTGGTTAGTACTTCACCTTCCAACGGAAGGGTCGCAGGTTTGATTTCTGGTCAGGGGGGTAAGATCCCATGTGCCTCTTGGCTGAAAAACACAAAACAGAAACAGTCCACATCAAAAAAAAATCTTAAAAAAAAAACTACATTGATTTTTATATGCACTATCTTCGTCTTGTCCAGTCAATTTGTACATAGTTCAAGAAAATAATGAGTATTAGATTCTGAAATCTTACTGACACATTTTTAAGGGTTCCATTATGACATATGAACTAAAACGAGTTAACCTGCGTCTATTGTACTTTTCATTTAACTGACTCTGGATTGTCTTCACACAAATTCAGTTATTAACAAGCAGAAAATTTTTTAAATAGCATATGTTCTAAGATCCCAAAAGTCAGTCTACTAGAAAAAAAAAAACTCAGAATTTATGAAAATGTTAGATTTGTAGGTTTTTAAAAAAACAAGTGTTTTTATTAGCATTTCCAGACTATTACTTCCCAGGGGGTGCTAGTGGTAAAGAGCCCTGCTTACCAGTACAGATGTAAGAGATACAGATTTGATCCTTGGATCCAGAAGATCCCCTGGAGAAAGGCATGGCAACCCATTCCAGTATTCTTGCCTGGAGAATCCCCATGGACAGAGGAGCCTGGAGGGCTACAGTCCATAAAGTTACAAAGAATTGAACACGACTGAAGCAACTTATCATGCAACCTACTGCTGGATATAGGCTAATGAAAAAGTATCGTCAGGCAGGGAGCCTCAGGTAGCCCTGTAGGTACCAACAAGGGATGCTTACCTGGCCCTGAGCTGCACTGTACAAGAAACGTCATCCCATCCAGCCGTCTCAATATCCCTGTGGGGTAGGTACTGTTATTATTACCCAATGCACGGACAATGCAATATGTACAAGGTCATACTAAGAAGTGGGGCACTGAGAAACACCCTCAGTGTTGCAAAGCTGGAGTTCTGACTTGTGAACCATTTCACTGGATGGTACCCAGAGGGACCGTCGCAGGACTCGTATCTGCACATCCCTCAAGAAGAGCTTCTGGCATCGGTACCAGGAGCCTGCTTTACACACACCAGCGGACCCAAAGAGCTTCTCTAAAGGCCGGCCTCGGCTCGCATCACGGATGAGGGTAAGAACCGCCCGCCTCACTCTGCTTGCGCGGCTTTGTCTGCCCACTGCCGCCACCTGCTGGCTTCCGAAGGGAATGAGTGTGAGCCACGTAGCTGAGCGTGTGCTTCTTCCAGAGTCTTCTAGAAAGAGGCCCTGTGGGGGCTGGGAAACGATCACAGGAGAAGCCAGCCTGCAGATTTCATGTTTATCCTGCAGGCAGCTGAAAGCACGCACTGCAGGCGTGTTACCCTATTTCCTTCTAAACAAGCACAAGAAGGGGAAACCTAAGAGGTGAGACTGCAAGGCAAGTCTGCAAAGAAGGATGAATCCCCGATCGTCACCTGGAAATCACGGTCCCTCTACTTGACCCTCAGATCCACACTAGACTTCTCTGACCTAACACTGGAGGATGGCTCTGACACGTCAAGCACACCTCTTCTATTCCTGGTGTGAATGTCCCTGGCCCCTCGGTCTGTGGCCAGTCTCAAGCCCCTGAGAGCAGGTTAGACCCCCGACCCTCCTGTCTTCCTCACAGACCAATCGCATTTCAGGAGGACGGCAGGGCTGGATCAAACTGATTCAGAAAGCCTATGAGACTTCCCTGGTGGTCCAGTATTTAAGACTCCGTGCTCCCAATGCAGGGGCACATGTTCCATCCCTGGTCAGGGAACTGAAATATCCCACGTGCCGTATAGCGTGGGAAAAAAGAGAGAGAGAGAGAAAGCCCCCCACCTTCGAAGCCGGTTCAGGGACCCAAGTTGCTCAAAGTCTGAGGAACCAGAGCAGCATTTCTGAAGCATTTTCTGTGCAAAGGACAGCTTCAGTAAACCCCTTGAATCCCATCTCAAAATGCCTTTAAAGACAAAAGTAAAATACACAAGAATTCAGAGGAAACCAAGTATGTCAAACGACAGCTAGTTACCAAACTATTTAAAAACAAATGTATGATGTATTAATGTGCTGTGCTGTGCTGTGCTTAGTGGCTCAGTTGTGTCCCACTCTTTGCGACCCCATGGACTGTAGCCTGCCAGGCTCCTCTGTCTGTGGAGATTCTCCAGGAAAGAATACTGGAGTGGGTTACCATGCCTTCCTCCAGTGATGTATTAATACCTGTGGTTTTAATTGGCCATTAAACAGCATCTCTAGCTGCATGTCTAATGACTAGCATGATTTTACCATTATGATGAGTATAAACAATAGCTCGAGATTCCTGTACAAACTAGACTATAATATGAAAATATCTGAGTTCTATTGATGACCAAAACCACAGGCACTGCTAATGTCACTGCGAGTCGTTACATGTATAATTGAAGGAAACACTATTTGGTAGGTATCTCTCCATGAACATCAAGGTGCAAGTTTATTTCTTATTCAAGATTAGAGATGCTCTGCATTTGACTCTCAGAACCCTTGGGGGCTCCCAGGGGCCACCAGGCCAAGAACCAGGGTGGCTGGCTATTACAGCATCCCACAAGTTTATCTAGAGCCATCTTCCTGGCAGCCTTCTGGGCAGCATCTTCACCCCTTTTCAGCTAAGAAGGCCAAGACTTACTCTGCAGCCCACAGCGTCTTGCCATCCTGTCCTCCTAGGAAACTCTCCTTCCGTCTAAGCAGCCTCATCAAGATGAAGCCGCTTTCTTACACCTTGTCTCCAGGGAGGAAGGAGACGGAGTGGAGCAATCACGGCCCCCACAATGGAAACAGAGGAAACCCTACAGTGCTCCCTGCCCCTCCCAATGCCCCAGGATCCTTCTCAGAGACAAGGGAAATCTGACATGTGCTAGCCCGAGAGGAGTGTGTAGAAAATTTCACTCTGCATACAAGGCTTGCAGTTAAATTGTGCCACCTCATGTGGGGGTCCATGGCCCCTGGGAGGCTGAGGCACAGTTAACAGCTGTGTGGGGGCCCTCAAGACTTAGGAGGTGGAAATGTGCCACCCCTATCCTCATCCCCTACCCTGGAGGGGACAGGGATGGGGGCTTCTGGAGGCTGGGCCTTCAGAAATGCGTGCCCCAGCCTTTGCAGGCAGGGAGGTGTCAAACTGCAGCCTCCCAGCCCAGCCTCAGCTCAGGAAATTGCTTTTTAGTCTACGGGGGCTGCACATGCCTTTTTACTTTGCTGGCCTCAGTCCCAGCAGCTGATGAGATAAGTGTATGCCAGGCAAGGGGCCTGCAACTGAGCACCTGGGTTTCGCGGGGTGATTCTCAGTCAGCCTGGGGGCAGAGCAGAGCTGGGCTGGGAAAGCAGAGGAGAGGTGGATGGGAATAAAGCCTCGGCCAAGGCTGCTGCAGAGATGTCTGGGCCACTGATGACCGGATGGAAATGGTAAGCGACAACACAGCTACCGGCCTTACCCAGCTTAGCTCAAATCTCTTCCAGGGCTGGGATTCGCCTTCCGGGCTGGAGTCCCCTGGGCAATAAAGTCCCTGGTGGAGAAGCAAATTGAAAGCAGATTTCATTCAGTTTGAAGCTTTTAAGGGGCCTTAAAAGCTGGTGTTTCTTTCTTTTTTTTTTTTTTTAATCTGAACCTACACATGAGGAAACAATCAGACAAATCTCAATTGCGAGACATTTTGAAGACAACTTTTTTGGACTTTTTAAAATTGTCGATTTTGAAAAGCCTGGACTTTTCAAAATTGTCGATGTCCTGGCGGGGAAAGGCTGAGGGACTGTTCTAGAACCGAGGAGGCTAAAGAGATAAAGCAACTAAATGCGGCGGGAGACCTGGAGCAAACAAACAAGGAAGCATTACTGGGACAACTGGGGAAGCATGAACTGAGACTGTCTATTGGGCTTCCCTGGTGGCTCAGATGGTAAAGATAGCAATGCAGGAGACCCAGGTTCGATCCCTGGGTCAGGAAGATCCCCTGGAGAAGGGAATAGCTACCCATTCCAGAATCCTTGCCTGGAGAATCCCGAGGACAGAGGAGCTTGCTGCGCTACAGTCCATGGGGTCACAGGCAGACATGACTGAGCAACTGACACTTTTCATTGGGTGATAGCATTGTCCCAGAGTTAATGTTCTGATATCCGTAGCCACACTATGGTTATGTAGGCAGATGTCCTTGGTCGCAGAAGATGCACAAAGTATTTAGAGGTGAAAGGATATGTCTGTGACTGTGTCTCAAATGAGTTCAGAAAAAAACTAGGTAGATAGTGACAAAGATTATCTGCTTGACCAAACTGCAGTCCAGCCCTGACCTCACAAGAATTTCCCAATAAGAGAATCATCATAAAGAATTGCTAGTAGAGACTTCCCTGGGCGGTCCAGTGACTAAGACTCCGTGCTTTCATAGCAAAGGGCACAGGTTCACCCCTGTTTGGGGTTAGTTCCCACATGGTGCATGGCAGGACCAACAAAAAAAGCTGATAACATTCTGAATGAAAAGCTTGGATTTTTATTGCAAACACAATCACCCAGTCATCCAAAGCTACACATACAACAGTGTGCAGGATATCGAGGTCTTACCGCTAAGCTCCAGCCCCACCTTGCAAACCTGGCTTTGTGATGCTGCGGTTGGGACGCTGCATCCATGTTTCTGTTCGGCCAGTGGCCCCCAGTGGGGGAGAGGCGGCAGGGCCAGAGAAGGGGCTCTTGCTTCCTGGCCCTGGAAAGTCCTGTTACTGTCTGTGTCCTTTCAGCAGTATTTTTTTTACCAGGCAGCAGCATTTCCTTCCCACAGCAGTGACTCGATCGAGTCTGCAGTTGTCCCCAAACTGGGGGAACCCATTCCCTTGTGCCCCCTGCTCAGATATCTGAGCTCCATGGGGCCCCTCCTCTGAGCTTCCAAGTTTGGATACTTTCCAACCTTTCTTTGTTCTCTTATCCCTGGGGGAAGTGCCTGAAAGTTTCCTTCAGATGCCATAACACCTTCAACTTTTAAAAAATTATTTATGTATTTGATTATATTGAGTCTCAGTTGAGGCATCCAGGATCTTCATTTCATCGTGTGAGATCTTTCCTACTCTAGAGTTTGAGGACTTAGTTAACCTGAGGCATGTGGGATCCTAGTTACCCGACCAGGAAACCTATGTCTCCTGCATTGCAAGGCAGATTCTTAACCACAGGACCACCAGAGACGTCCCAACACCTTCAACTTTTCTTTTTTGCCTTTCAATTACCCAGGTAACAATTCTTTCTTAAACTTCTCTGTGTTAAAATAACTGTGTGGTTTCCCAGGCTGGTTGAAGCACCCTCTGTGAACCAGCATGAAAACCTCATACTAAGTCCTAAACCGGAAGAAAAGAGCCCCCCACCAAGTCTGACATATTCGCAAAGGATGGGAAGATGGCTTTCCGTGATAAATCAGCCTTTGTATTTATGCTGAATTGGACAAACATTTGCATCAGTGCAGTCTGTGGTTCCCATGGGGCAATATCCTTCCACTCCCAGGAAATGGCTTCAGATATCAAGTCTCCCGTGGCTGCCACTGATGTGCCAGGGGACAGCGGGAGACTTGGACCAGGCTGCTATCCGTGTCATCCAGGTCAGCCGGAATGGCAGCTTCATTCAGCAAACAGATCTGCGCCATCTGAGCGCTTTCGCAAGTGGGATCATTCTTCCAGGCATGGCGAGTATCTGTTTCTGTGTGGGGCAGGTTATTTTACAGCTACAGATTCAACCAGACATTTCAGATCTTGGCAGAGTTCCCTTGGCAGCTTTAAAATGCATTTTTTCTTTTCTTGCTGCACCCCAGCCATGTGGCACCTTAGTTCCCAGAAGAGGGATGGAACTCACACTCCTCCTGCATTGGAAGGTGGAGTCTTACCCACTGGACCACCAGGGAAGTCCCTAAAATGCCTTCTTTAATTGTCCTCCAGACCCACGCATGAGACAGAAACCCTTGCCTCTGGGTGGGGAAGCTGGTGTGGGAAAAGATAGGGCAAGTCCAGGCAGCCCCAGAGCTCTGCTTAGCCTTGGACAGCTGTCTCCTTACCTTCCCAGGCTAGAGCCGCAGGTCATCTGGTTGAGACACGTGACTTCAGCCACCCCAAGGCTAAGGTCTTCCACTCCTTCCTGGACTTCCCTGGTGGCTCAGCTGATAAAGAATCTGCCTGCAATGCAGGAGACTGGGTTCAATGCCTGGGTTGGGAAGATCCCCTGGAGAAGGGAAAGGCTACCCATTCCAGTGTTCTGGCCTGAAGAATTCCTTGGACTTAGAGCCAGTTTCTAAGTCTAAGTCCATGGGGTCACAAAGAGTCGGACACGACTGAGCAACTTTTTCACTTTCACACTTTCACTCCTTCCCAACTCATCTCCGTGAGACTGGAGCCTCCTTGAGAGCCAGGTTCTTACTTCTATCAGCGTCTCCTGTGAACAGCATGGTCCCTGAGCCCTGCCGAGGCTATTGTTTTTCTTGAGCTGAAACAAACTGAGTTTAATAATTCCTGGTGGAAGCTTTACGAGCCATGTAGAAACATGACCCCATACTCTGATCTCCTACCGCCTCTAGTGGTTTTTGCTTTTCCATTCACCTCTGCTTCCCCTTCCTTTAATCAAAGAATCGGAATGGGCCAGCAATTACACCTCCCCAGAAAGCCAGGGAGAGCTGGGGAAGGGGTCACAGAGACACCCAGCAAATCCAGACACAGGACGAGGCAGCCAAAAGACAGGACACTTCCAGGCCAAACACACCTGTCAATCCTCTTCTCTCAGTTTACAAATCAAGCCATTTTATGCTAGCGAGGGTGTGGAGAAAAGAGAACCCTCCTATACTATGGGTGGGAATGTAAATTGATGCAGCCATTGTTGAACACTTCCATGCACTGGAGAAGGAAATGGCAACCCACTCCAGTGTTCTTGCCTGGAGAATCCCAGGGACAGGGGAGCCTGGTGGGCTGCCGTCTATGGGGTCGCACAGAGTCAGACACAACTGAAGTGACTTAGCAGCAGCAGCAGCAGCAGCAGCATTGTTGAAGACAATATGGAATATCCTCGAAAAATCAAAAAAAAGAACTACCGTAGGATCCAGCAATTCTGTCCCGGATATGTATCTAGAAAAAATGGAAACATTAATTCAAAAGGTACACCCCAGTGATCATAGCAATACTATTCACAATACACAGAACAGGGATGCAATCTAAGTGTCCATCAACAGATGAATGGATAAAGGAGATGTGGTATACACATGAACAATGGAATATTAGTCATAAAAAAGAACAAAATACTGCCATTTGCAGCAACATGGATGGACCTAGAGATTATCATACTAAGTGAAGGAAGTCAGACAGAGATAAATATCCTATGATATCACTTATACATGGAATCTAAAAAATGATACAAAGGATTTTATTTACAAGACAGAAACAGACTCACAGATATAGAAAACAAACTTATGGTTACCAAAGGGGAAGGAGAGGGAGGAGAGGAATAAATTAGGAGGATGGCATTAGAAGATATACACTACTAAATATAATAGATAATCTATAAAGACCTACTGTGTAGGACCAGGTACTCTACTTAATACCCTGTAACAACTTATGTGGGGTGGCTCAGACAGTAAAGAATCTGCCTGCAAAGCAGGAGACTCAGGTTCAATCCCTGGGTCAGGAAGACCCCTTGGAGAAGCGAATGGCAACCCACTCCAGTATTCTTGCCTGGAGAATTCCATGGACGGAGGAGTCTGGTGGCCTACAGTCCCTGGGGTCACAGAGAGTCAGACACGACTGAGCAACTAACAAAAAACAACAACAACAAAATATACTGGAACAGAATCTGAAAAGGAGTTTTATATATATATAAAACGGATTCACTTTGCAGTACATTGGCAACTAACACAACATTGTAAATCAACTAGACTTCAATTTTAAAATTAATTAAATAGATAAAATATTTCAAAAATTGAGCCATTTTAATGTCCCATGTGACAACAACAACAAAGCAAATAGTAAAATATCTTTTTTACCTATGAGATTGGTTGTAATTATTGCCATTTTAAACAGCGTTAACCTAAAACAATTGGAGAAGGAAATGGCAACCCACTCCAGTATTCTTTTTTTTTTTTAATTTTATTTTATTTTTAAACTTTACATAATTGTAGTTTTAAGTTTACATATTGAGGCCTAGGAATTTTCGTAATGTATCAGTAATATTGGGAAAGCTTTATCAAATTATCTAAACCAGGGATTAGAGAAGGAGGGGGCAGGGGGTTGGAACAAGTCTCCCTATCACTTGTTTTTTTGATTAAGTGATGTCCAACTCTTTGTGATCCCATGGACTGTAGCCTGCCAGGCTCCTCTGTCCGTGGGATTTTCCAGGCAAGAATACTGGAGTGGGTTGCCATTTCCTTCTCCACCACTCCAGTATTCTTGACTGGAGAATCCCATGAACAGAGGAGCTTGGTGGGCTACAGTCCATGGGGTCACAAAGAGTAGGACATGACTAAGTGACTAAGTAAGCAACTAACTAACCTAAAACAACTAAACAGTCAGTTATGTTTATCAGCAAAATGAGTTTATTCTGAAGTAGCAAAAAATGCGATTGGAGACACACAACTATGGGAGCCGAATGCGAGTCTGGTAAAGCCAAGGAGAGAAAACTCTTATAAAGGAGAAAGGGCAACTGGGAGGGACTGTTATAAATGAAAGGTCCATTGGAGGAAACTGAGAGCTCAAGGTATAGTGGATTTTCATTGACTGCGTCATGACAGTCTCTCATTGGCCGAGCTGTTGCCTGGCAAGGAGAAAATCTTCCTTCTGATGGCCATAGCAGAGTAGTGTCCTTTCCTGCTGGAGATGATAGGTAGTCTGCTCTTGTTGGACTCTGTATTGCCATTGAATGGTAAGTGCTTGAGAGCTTCTCCTTCTGGCCTCCTGAGTCCTTTTTAGTGAGTTTTCTCCTTATTAATTTTTACAATGTTAATACTAATTATAGTATTGTTAACACTCAACATATACTGGGGCTTCCCTTGTGGCTCAGCTGGTAAAGAATCCCCGTGCAATGCAGGAGACCTGGATTCTATCCCTGGGTTGGGAAGATCCCCTGGAGAAGAGAAAGGCTAACCACTCCAGTGTTCTGGCCTGGAGAATTCCATGGACTGTATAGTCCACACGGTCATGAAGAGTCAGACATGACTGAGTGACTTTAACTTCACTTCAACATATACTGAGATTGAGCTTTTTAATTCACCTATAACACTGACAAAGATTGAAGAAGATGAGTAACACTCTATGTACTGGAATGTTTTTTTTTAAAAAAGAAAAACTAGTAAAACCAAGTGGTGGCAAGACTGTAGAACAACCAGAACTGTCATACATCAGTGGTGGAAATGCAAAATGGCACACCCACTCTGGAAAACATTTGACAGGGTTTTTTTTTTCAGGTTAAACATAAACTTATATGATTTAGTTTAACAAGTCACTCTTAGGAAGGACTGATGTTGAAGCTGAAACTCTTTGCCACCTGATGCAAAGAGCTGACTCATTTGAAAAAACCCTGATGCTGGGAAAGATTGAGGGCAGGAGGAGAAGGGGACAACAGAGGATGACATGGTTGGATGGCATCACCGACTCAATGGATATGAGTTTGGTTAGACTCCGGGAGTTGGTAACGGACAGGGAGGCCTGGCGTGCTACAGTTCATGGGGTCGCAAAGAGTTGGACACGACTAAGCGACTGATCTGATCTGATCTGAAGGTCACCACACTCTCAGGTTGGAGCTCCTGCTCCAGCACATGGTACTGTATATAAATTTTAAAATAACAGTTCAGTTCAGTTCAGTCGCTCAGTCGTGTCTGACTCTGCGAACCCATGAATCACAGCATGCCAGGCCTCCCTGTCCATCACCAACTCCCAGAGTTCACTCACACTCATGTCCATCGAGACGGTGATGCCATCCACCCATCTCATCCTCTTCATCCCCTTCTTCTCCTGCCCCCAATCCGTCCCAGCATCAGGGTCTTTTCCAATGAGTCAACTCTTCGCATGAGGTGGCCAAAGTATTGGAATTTCAGCTTCAGCATCAGTCCTTCCAATGAACACCCAGGACTGATCTCCTTTAGGATGGACTGGTTGGCGGCCGAGACGAGCTACTGCACGCCCGAGGTCAGGGGAGGCGGCTGAAAAGAGCAACCCCATGTCCAAGGAGCAGCAGCTGCGCCAGGAGAGCCCAGAGGAGCTACTCCACATCCAAGGTCAGGAGGGGTGGCTGTGAGGAGATACCCCTCGTCCAAGGTAAGGAGCAGCGGCTGCGCTTTGCTGGAGCAGCCGTGAAGAGATACCCTACATCTAAGGTAAGAGAAACCCAAGTAAGACGGTAGGTGTTGCGAGAGGGCATCAGAGGGCAGACACCCTGAAACCATAATCACAGAAAATAACAGTAGTAAGAGAGATTAAATAAACAGCCAAAGATGGGTGGGTTTGGAGAAATGGCTGATTCTAGGCTGGAGGCAAGGAAAGATCAAAGTGAACCCGAAGCACTTCGTGCCACAAAGTAAGGACATGCCTGGGGATGGGGGTCCGGCCAGGAAGGATGGTCATTTGCCAAATCTGGGATGATCCGGTTATCAAAACAGGTAACTGCAGAAACACATTGAATCCGAAAAGAACTCGTGAGTCCCTACTGATACTGAAAAAGAGAGGGGGTGGGAGGAAAAGCTTTTCTTTACAGAACAGTGACCACTTAAAAACAGAAAGTAGAAGAAAGAATAGAAAATGAGACATCACTGTACAGCCAGCAAACATTAATTGGTTCCGATGAGGATCATTAATGGATCCTGAAACTGCTGGGCAAGAGAATTCTGAGAAACAGATTGTGGTACATCGCTCAGTTGTGTCCAACTCTTTGCGATACCAGAGACTGTAGCCCGCCAGGCTCCTCTGTCCATGGAATTCTCCAGGCAAGAATACTGGAGTGGGTTGCCATGCCCTTCTCCAGGGGACCTTCCTGACCCAGGGATCCAACCCCAGTCTCCTGCATTGCAGGCGGATTCTCTACCATCTACGTCACCAGGGAAGCCCGAGAAACAGAATATTCAATCTCAACGTGTCACTCAGTTGGTCATTTATTAATTACAAAGGATGATGGGCATTTTCCCAATGAAATTGGAAGGAAGAGAAGGAGGCAGTGGTTTAGAGGACAATAGGATTGGAATTTTTATCCAAAGACTGACTTTTTCCACTTTAGAAATGGGCGATAGAGCTAGGGTCTGTTCTGTGGAGTCTTGGGTTGCCATCAGGGTAGCAGGACAGACAGGCTAGTCCCTACTGGTAAACCCTTCCTCAACCACATGATCAAAAGGTCCACATCAACAATAACGGGACCAACATGCTTCATGTTCCCCCAGCACGGTGCTCCAAGAAAGAAGCCATGTCATCTTGGTAAGATGCCTACCAAAAATAGTTATGCTAAAACGAATCTGGAAGAAGCCATCAGATAAATCCAGATTGAGGAACATCCTATAAAACTCTTCAAAATGTCAATGCTGTGAAAGACCATAAAAAAGACCAAAGAAGTGTTCTAGATGAAAGCAGATAAAAGGAAACAACATCTGTCATCTTTAATTCCACTGTGGGTCAAAACAAAAATCTATTAAGTATTCAACCATTTGATGTGGACTTTACATGAGAAGACTGTACATTTTCCCAAGTGTGATGCTCATAGATTGCTTATGTAAGAACACTTCCTCATTCTTAAGAGAGACCCACTGAAGTATTTCAGGGCCAAGCGTCACAACTCCAAAAAGAGCTTGATGAAAACAAATATGCGTCAAAATGTTAACAGTTGGGGGGTTTGTTATAGGTGGAGAATTTACAAGAGCTCAGTATACTTATTATTGCAATTTTTCAAAGACTCTTTTTCCAAAATAAAAAGCAGTGGGAAAAGAAAAATGTTTTTAAAGGCTGAGGAAGACCTAGTATTGACCAAAACATGGCCAACCCAATATTTTGAAAAGATAAACAAATCAGAACTCCCTGGACTTTGCCTGACTTCATCTGAAGGTCTGACTGAACATCCTGCCAGGCAAGGACAAGCCAGCTCTCACCACCTCTGCCCATCAACTCTGACATCGATGACCTTAGACACAGCTTACACGCTCCTTTCCTGGCTCCCCGCCAGGCACTCAAGAGGCATTTGGTAAATGTGCCTTGGTTCTTTACTGTCACTGTGAGATTGGGTCCCACTCCCCACCTTTGTCCTCATTGTCACACACAAGGCACCGTGCGCCTATTCAGGGAATGACAGTGGACACACAGAAGGTTCACTGAAACCTACCAGCCACTGTCTGGAAGTTTTATAAAGACGCCCCACCTGTCCTGCAGGTGTCCTGCAGAAACCCAGCTTGCAAGCCTCCCTTTACAACCCATGGACAGAATCAAGGTGCCGAGTATCCCACTGACCACCAGATGGCAGGCTTTCCCCACGTCAGGCCCCACGAAAGGCGGTAACCCAGTCTGGTGGTGTCTGAATCCAGCGTCTGTGTTGCCTGAAGCATCAGGAAAGAGATCCTTTACTAAAGAGACCTTCACGAAAGAGGAGAACAGTGGGATTAAATATTCGGAAACAGAAGAACTCGAAGAAGAAAATACAATTTCCCAACACCACGTGCTCACCCAGCCTTCTCTGCAACAAAAGTTTCAACAGTTTTGTGCCCATTTGCAGTCTGGAGTCGAATTAGAATTGCCAAGCGTCCCGGGGAGCTCTGAATCCACATTCCTTGATCCCTTTGTGCCACTCAAAGCCAGATATTGATGTCTGAAAACAAGATACATAAGCTTCATTATTTAAGTGCCTTTTCCCTAAACAAGAACGCTTTAATACTTAACAAGGTAGGGAAACTACATAATTTTAAATCTATGGGAACAGAAATAAGAAATTATTTGTAGCGGTCTCCACTTTTACACCCACCAACAAAGAAAGACATTCACAATTTTTTGCCTTCCCAGGGCCCCAAAATACAACACAGGCCTGTTCTCCTGCTCCAGGCAGAAGCTGCAGCTGAAGCTGTTCTTTATCAGCTTTTCTTTCTCAATATTTACCAACCAATAAATCTTTTTTCCCCTAAGACAACTGACATTCGAATCCTGTTCATGTGGAGCCTTGTTATCCAAATAATATTAAATAAACTGCTTCATTATCCACTGAAAAAGTATTAAGATGCCTTTTTCCCCTCCTGCAGGTCAATATTGAAGAAGAGAAAGGGGTATTTCCATCCCCTGGGGAGGACAGCTCCCTGCCCTTCAGGGGCTCATTTCAGTCCAAGGGCCTCATCCTCACCCTCCTCTCTGTCACCCGGGCGTGTGTGCTCATTGGGGAAGCCTGTCTGTTTTCACCCAAAGGTCTTCCCACGGTGGTGGCTCTATCAGCAAGGACCAGCCTGTCTGTCCTGCTACCTGGACGGCAACCCAGGGCTCCATAGAACAGACCCCAGCTCTATTGCCCATTTCTAAAGTGGAAGAAGTCAGTCTTTGGATAAGATCCAATCTCATTGTCCTCTAACCACTGCCTCCTTCTCTTCCTTCCACCAGTTGAGGTGTCAGGAGCGAAGGCCCTGGGCTCCACCTCTGCCACCTGCCTGGTGGGACCAGCCCAGGGCCGGCCTCAGCATCTCCATCTGTAGACTCCATCCCACTCGCTGCTCCTTCTGACTGCCCATCATTCTACTTATCAAGGATCAGAAACGCAGGAAGGGGCTTTGGGCCACTGGAGCTCCAACCATTGGAGACCACAAACACTGAGTTGATCTTTTTTTTTCACTTTTGAAAAAAATCTATTTTTAATTTATTTTTGATTGAACTATGGTTGATTTACAATACTGTGTTAGTTTCAGGTACACATACAGCCCAGTGATTCCATTTTTTGCAAATTATATTCCATTATAGGTTATTACAGGATATCGGGTGTAATTCCCTGTCCTGTGCAGTAAATCCTTATTGCTTCTCTGTTTTATGCATAGTGGTCTGTAGATGTTAATCCCATACCCCTGATTTGTCCCTCCCCTCTCCTCGCTTCCCTTTGGTAACCACAACTTTGTTTTCTATGCCTGAGAGTCTATGCCTGTTTCTATTTTGCATGTACATTTATCTGTATTATTTTTCAGATTCCACAGATAAGTGATATTATATAGTATTCGTCTTTCTCTGACTTATCTCTATCTGATTTATTTCACTAAGCATAATATTTTCTAGGTCCATCCATGCAAATGGCAGTATTTCATTCTTTCCTATAGCTGAGTAACATTGCATTGTATATATGCACCACACCTTCTTAACCCAATCATCTGTGGGTGGGCACTTGGGTTGGCAAAATTTTAATGAAAACTAAGCAACTCAACCCTGGAGACTCTTCTAGAAAAAATAATCCTTACTGTTAATAGTAACAAGTAATATTTACATAGATATTTTATTGTACCAAGCTTCATTCCAAAGTTTCATCACACTAATTTAACCCTCACAACACTCTCATTTTATTATGACTGTTTATACTCAAAGAGGCTAACATGGAGAGGTTAAATACAGTCCCCGGGATCACTTGGCTGGGGACTGAAAGATCTGAAGCCAGGGGGCCTGGCTCTGAAACCACTCTCTTAACCCCTCCGCTCCACGGCTGCGACAAGTCTAGGCAAACTCTGAGGGCTGTCATATCCTAAAGCCAGGGCTCCAAAACCAACCAAGCCCGTGTGTCACATCTATTGAGCCTGTACTCTAGAGCCCAGGAGCCACAACCACCGAGGCCCACATGCCCTAGAGCCTGTGCTCTGCAAAAAGAGAAGCACAAGCAATGAGAACCTGGTGCACCACATCAGCCCCCAATCAGCACAACTAGAAAAAAGCCCATGTAGCAGTGAAGACCCAGGACAGCCAAAAATAAAATAAAATTATAAAGGAAAAAACAGCACCACTAAAATGGTGGGCTGGTAGACACATGTCATTATAATTTGTCCAAACCCACTGAATGTAAAACACCAAGAGACAGCCCGAACATAAAGTGACCTTGAGTGATGACATGTCATTTAAAACGCATCAATTGTAGTACTGTTGGTGGTGAGGAAGGGGCTACCTGTGTGGGGCAGGGAAATCTTTGTGTCTTCTGCCCCATGTTGCTGTGAACCTAAAATCACTCTAAAAATAGTCTCAATAAAAATAAGTAAACCGATGATAGTTTAAAGAAACAACAACAAACAAGCTTAATGGCTTAAGCCAGCAGTGCCGTTTGTTTGATCATGGATGTGTGGTCTGGGTGGGACTCTCTTCACTCCTGCCATGCAAGCCACAGGCATTTCTGGAGTCAGAGCTGCGGTCTGTGGTTCGGAAGCCAAATCCAGCTAAATAACGCATACTCTGCTCTCTCTGAGTAAACCAAGAGCTTCCGCCTCCATGCAGCCTTCTCCGATTCCCCTTTCTGGCAGGATGACCATCCAATGACTCTCTCCCAGAGCCTGTTCACTCATTACGTCTCATAGCCAGCGGCTTGTTGGATTGCCCAAATCCACTGAACACCCCTTGAGGCCTGGGACCTTGCTGGCTGCTCTGCCGTCTCCCCAGCTGTGCCAGCCCAGGGACAAGCACACCCAAGCTGTGATTGTTGACCGAGAGTGAAAGAAAAGAGTGGAGGAAAACCCAGGGATGCACCCCTATTGCTTTGCACTCTCTTTATGAGATGTTGACATTTTGTTTATATTTCACTGGGAATCCCATTCACAAACACCCATTGATGTGTGTCCTCCCCGTGTGATGAGCGGGTATTTGTGTGTGTGTGTCTGTGTGTGAATGTGCATGTTTGCGTGTAAACGTGTTTGTGTGACTGTGTGGACCCGGACGTGTCTGAGTGCACATCTGTGTCTGTCAGTCTGGGTACATTTGTGTGTGAGTGCCTGTGCACTTGTGTTTGTGTGTCTATGAGTACCTGTATATGGGGGCATGAATGTGTATACGCACACTTGTGTGTGCGTGTGCAAGAGGTGCACACAGGCCCCCATCCAAACCAGCCGCTGCAGAGCAATGTACTGGGTCCCCATGCTCCCACCCTCATTGGTGATTCCACCGGCATCCTCTGGCCACCATCCTGACTTCCTCTGGAGGATGAGGAGCTGAGCAGAGGTCAAGTGACTGGCCCCAGACCCCACAGCAAGCCAGGGCGGCTCTCACTCCCCCTGCGAGGCCAGGCCCCTCTCCGCGGCATGCTGGCACCCGGCCCAGGCCGGGCTGCAGCTCTGAGGGCTCCTTTGTGGGCCTGAGTGGCTGCGTGCCATGCCCCGGGGTCCCACAGGTGACGGGTCTATGCAGAGATGCTGAGGGGCCCCGAGGGGACAGGAAAGGGGGCTCCCTCATTCTGGGTGGCTCCAGTGGGGGAAGGAGGAAGAGGAAAGCAAAGCCAAGGGGGGATAATGAAGACCGAGCAGGACGCACACGGAGAGCGGAAGGGGCCGGTCAGCAGAGGCGGAAACCCGCGCTGCACACACAGACAGCAGGAAGCGCAGGGCTGGGGACCACGTGGGCTCAGGAAACTTTTTTGTTTCTGGCTCTAATTGGTGACCCCACTCAGAGCGGCTGGAAACAGGCACAGATCAAGAGACTCGAGTGCTGGGTGGAAACCAGGGCGGGCTGAGAGGCGAGGACGACAGCCAAGACTGGTTTTTCAGTCCTGGCACCAGCGTCTTTGACAGCTTCTCCTCCGGGCAGAGAGGGAGGGCTCCCAGCGGGGCTCCCCATGGAAAATCCACCTGCACAGAGGTGCCCCCCACCCCCCGGGCTGTGACCCATCACCCCAGTGTGTCAGCCGGATGCACTGCACCAGACTGCTGGAACAGCCCTGGAAACAGAGCTATGTGGAAAAAATGGCATTCACCAGAGCTTTTCTCATCAAAACAACCAAAAGGAATGCTTCTTAATAAGCTAGCTGGGGTAGCAAGTAAGACCTCCCAAGGGTCGGGTTTAAGTAGCAAAGGGGCAGAGAACTTCCTTTCAGAGCGGAGGTTGCCAGTCAAGAACAGGCTTTGGTCTTGCTTGTCAGGATGTGCTGGTTCAGGACAGAGCACGATTACCTGGGACAACTGAAAGCCCAAGACGGCCACCAGCAGGTGCCCCTCACATCTTCCCCCACGCCTCTTCCCTGATCATCACATATTTAAAGCACATCTGTCTAAAGAAGCACAAATTATTTTTCAGAAAAGTAAGCCAAAGTACACCTTTCAAAAATGAGCAAATTATAGATAGAAACGGGGCATCATGTGTCTCCTTCCTCACTTAAGACTCCTTTAAGATAATAGGGAAAGAATAAAGGATGACATTCTCTTAAGAGCAAATGTTAATGGCCAGGAAACCAACAATCAAAGGATGAAGACTTCTGGGACTTCCCTGGTGGTCCAGTGGTTAAGACTCCGCATCCAGTGCAGAAGGCACGGGTTCAATCCCTAGTCAAGGAACTAAGATCCTACATGCCATGCAGCAAAAGAAGAAGAATTCCAAAACCGAATCTTCAGGACTGAGTGGGTGGAAGCAGGTTGAAGAGTCAGCCTGTGCAGGGAAACTATAGCTCAAAATGCACCAGGTGAGACAGAGTCAAAGAAGCTGAGCTGCTGCAAGACCCCCAAAGGACCATGAGGCTCAAAGGTGGGCACAAGAGAAAAACGGGACTCCTTAAAGGGAGGAGTTCAAATCAATCCCCCCAACCACAAAACGGTTTGCTCCCTGCCACCACACCCCACTCTGAACACAAAGAGGGCAGGCCATGCAGCCAATACTCTGGCTTCTGGGGAGGGGGAAAGATAGCACTCAAAGTATTTCCTTCTAAATGGAGCAAACTTTCAGCCATCAGGAGTCACGACTCCTAGATTGAGTACTGGCACCATATCCACACCCTCTCTGTCCTGGCCTCTGAGGGTGCCCAGCCCTAAAGCTCCATCCCCACCACTTCCTCCTAAAGTGAAGCCTCTGACCCAGTCAGTTCTGCTCCCCTCAAAAGCTCCCCATCCAATTGACACTATTAACAGCTGCAAAGGGCACACCAAGTACCTAGAAAAATCAGTGCCTTTCCTCCTCCTTCAAAATCCACAATGACAAAGGATCACTAGATATATGGAGAATACACACTACGAGCTACGGAAACAGAAACACCAAAACAAGTGGGAAGAGATGACCCCAGAGAAAATGGACATAATTCAGGAAACTAAAGAAGACTTTAGAAAGGCATTCAAATTTGCATCCTCAGAGTGATTTTGAGATTATAGCCCATCCACAAAACAGAAATAGAATGCTTTAAAAGTAGAAGAAATAAAAGACTTCTTGGAAACTAAAAAATGTGTTTTCTGGTTTTAAATGGTAAATGAATAGAGAGATAATGCCAAGGTCATTCGCAAGAGAACAGAGCAAATATGCAACAGCCAAAAACATAGAGATGGTAGAGATGGTACCGTGCATAGAGAATCGATCCAGGAAATGGTCTCAAAAACAGTTTTAGAAAAAATTATCAAAGTCATGCAATAAGAGAAGAAAAGTTACCAAAGGATTTAATCCAAGTCTTCACATTAAAATGGCTCACTGAGTCCCAGCAAAATGAATGAAAAATAATTCAGAACTGTATGGATTCTTGGGATGTGTCAGAACATTTGCTGAATTATTTATTGAATGAAAGAATGAATTGAATGGGAATCCCATCAGAGTGGGCATACCAGGTATTTCAACTGCAAAGTCCCCTCTACAAAATGAAACCAGTCACATCTTCTGATGTACCCCATTTTGCCATGGTCATTCTGCTGTTGGTTAATAACCACAAATCCGTAATGAATGCCCCTGTTGTAAAAAGACAACTACAAAAGTCTCTTTTTAAAAAACAGAAGAAATAGAATTTAAATTTCAAGACATGTTTAAAATCGGATCAGTCCAGAAGGCCCAATAACCAATAATCAGAATTCCAGAACAAAAAGACAGAAAGGAGAATATCATTTAAAAATAAATGACTCAGTAAAGTTACTGAGAACTGAAAGCAGTCATCAAATGCACATCAAAATATGTGAGAACAGGGATTTTCCTGGCTGTCCAGTGGTTAGGATTTCACCTTCCAATGCAGGGGGTGCAGGTCCGATCCCTGGTGAGGAGCTAAGATTCCCACGTGCCTTGCAGCTGAAAAACCAAAACCTAAAACAGAAACAATATTGTAACAAATTCAATAAAGACTTAAAAAATCATCTACATAAAAAAAATCTTAAATATATGAGGATAGAGCCACACCAAGGCCTATTACTCAGCAATTTGAGTATTGGTAATAAACAAAGATCCTGACTTTCCCACAAAGAAAATAAAATTTCATATATAAAAGACTAAGAATCAAAATATCTTTGGACTTCCCAATGGCAATACCAAAGCTAGAGAAATATTGTTTCCAAACAATTTTCTGTACTCAGCCAAACTATCAACAAGTGTAAAGGTAGAATGAAGCCGTTCTCACACTTCGAAGCCTTAGAAACATTTATCTTTTTTGACATTTATTCAGAAGGCAATCTGAGAGACGCTTCAGTAAAATGGGGAGAAGTGAATCAAGAAAGAATGAGAAGCAGAATCCAGAAAACATGGCCTCCATCCCAGAAGAAAAGTAGAGAGACTCAGAGGATGGGTAAAGGAACACCCAGTACGACCACTGTCAGCCGGCCTGAGGTGAGGCCACTCCATCTCGGAACAAGAAGATGCGGACGTCCTGGAGCAATGTCATCAAGATGGTAAACAGATGGGTTTCTGAACTGTTTGAATATCTTGAGAAGACACAGGCTTCTGGCAAACTTTTTTAAATGAATTAGTGATTAGTAAAATTTTTTTAGAACAACCAGCAAAGGGGGACTTCCCTGGCAGTCCAGTGGCTGAAACTCCAAGCTCTCAATGCAGGGGGCCTGGGTTCAATCCCTGGTAAGGGAACTAGATCTCACATGCTGTAACTAAGATTCACAAGCTGCGAGTAAAGCTCTCACATGCCTCAAGGAAGATAAACGATCCCATGTGCTGAAACTAAGACCTGGCACAGCCAAATAAATAAATAAATAAAAATAAATATAATATTAAATTTAAAATAACAAGCAAATTTCGAAAAGAAGAGAGGGAGAGACTATTACCCACTCTGGAAGGAAACTCTGTACATGAAGTGAGGAATATCTGGGTGCTATACTGTGTAACTTGTGATCACAAGTTATATACAAGTGATAACTCACCTGTTATTAGACCACAGTGGATAGGGAAGGGGGATAGGAGGCATGTGTACAAGGATTCTAAATCTTCATCTCTCATACCAGGAAGCCAAGAGAGAATATCTCAAGCTGAACAGTAAGAAATAGAAGTAAAAACATTTAGTTTGAAATATATGAATAAAGACCAAATAGCTGAGGAGTTCAGTTGTTGCTTCCTAGCAATGATAAGGTGAGGGGAGTGATGGGTTCAAATACTACTGTCTTATTATCAGCTTTATGTAACTAAATGATTTTTTAAAAATACACCTGTGTACTTTTGTACTTGTATACAATGTGTATTTAAAGGAACTGTTAGGTTAGCCAAAAGTTTGGGATTTTCCATAAGATATTATGGGAAAATGCAAACAAACTTTTTGGCCAATCCAATATTTATATGTGTAAAATGAAAATTAAGTTTTAAAAAATTAAAGGAATACAAAAATATATGAAATGAATGAGGAAGGTTTTCTGAAACTCTCTTTCTGCCAGAGATAACCACTGCCTAACTCATATATTTATATATATATTCCAGCATCTTCCTTTCTGGACACAATTAACCCAAAGCAGCACCACATTAAACCATAGAGTGACAGCTCACTCTTCCCAAAGAATAATGTCTCTGGGCTGTCCCTCTCTGGGCTGTCTCTCTCTGTCGATACGCGTGGACAATCTCAAACACGTTATTACAAGGATAATATTAATGACTGCGGAGCAGAGCTGTTTTGAAGATTAAATGCTTATGAGACGCTGAATGTGGAATCACTATGTAAATTATAAAGCGGGCTAAGTAGTGTTGGTTATAGCTGTAATTATAGTTAAAAATATAGAAAATTTGATCCGCAGCCAAAGTGCTTGATTAAGTGGTGTACTCCATGATCAACAGATAGCTCTCATTCATCACACCCAGAGATCACAGAAATCGCGGCAGAAGCTGCCGGCTTCTCAGGAGCACACCTGAATCAGATCTCTCTGTGCATTATTTAAAACAAGGAGAAACAGCCCAGCAGATGTTCTGGATAATGGCTCTTTGTCAGAGATATCACCTCCTTTGTCTGGGAACATGTATTCATGTTTATAGAAGTCCCTCTTGGGTTCCACATCCTGCACCATGATGGAAATGATGCCTTAAAACGCTGCTGAGGCACATTTTTTTCCACTGAGAATTGAGTGTGACCAAAACACAGCTTTGAGCTGACAGGCCAGCTTGGTCACTTGGCTGTAGTGTCTAGCAGGGCGTGACCCAACTCTGCTCCTTCCTAGCTGTTACTCAGTCTCTAGAAACCCGTTTCCTAATCCCTAAAATGGTACTAATGAGACTTTCCTCCCATAGTTGTTATGCAGGTAAGATATATAATGCATAATGTGCCCAGCATATCGGAGATATTTACTGACATGAATTTGCTACCGCTTTGTGCATATTTATGTGGAAGCAATACTAAGAGACAACTTCATTTGCTTTACTTTTCATGCATTCTTAATCTAAGATAACGCAATGAAAAGAGCTCATATGATCTAAAGCAATGAAAAGAGTTAGTCCCTAGACCCTCCAAACGGAATTGGAATCCATCTGATGTTAATTTCCCATGTGTTTGCCTGGTAAGCAGGATACACAGCCAGAAGATAGTACGCTTTGATATCCAACCTTGGTTTGAGTCCAGGCTCTGCAAACTTAGAAATAAGAGGCCTTGGGCAAGTTACTTAATGCTTTCAAGTTCAGTTTCCTCATCTGTAAAATGAGGGTAATAATATACACCTCAGAGCATTATTTGAAAGACACCATGAAAGCATACTTTTAAAAGGACCTAGCTCAGTGCTTGCTTCATTTTATGTGATCCATAAAACTAAGATATTTTATCATAAGACCCACATTATCCTAAAACCTCTCTCTAACAAGATGTGGAAGCAAACTTACAGATACAAGCTTTAAAGAGCTGACATGTTTTATATTCAAAGAATAACACAGGTTTCATGTGTCAGTATTAAGATCCTGATGTGTTGTATTCCACCCACACAGAAGACTATATGTAACTTTCTTTTAAGCTTTTATAGGTCTAAAATCAAAAGACTTCTGACAGCAAAGTGTTTTTATGCTAACTAACTCAAAACAAAAGAAGCAAGAAAAAATAAAAGGAAGAGAAGTTCACAAACCTTAGAATCTAGACTTGCCTCTGCTCTGAGTCACTGAATGACCTTGGACAAGGTCAAAGTATTGCTTCTTGGCTTGTAAAATAAAAGTGTCCCTCCATCCCTGATACTATTCAGCATTTTCCTGGAGATCCTAGCCAGTGCAGTAAGATGAGGAAAAGAAGTTAAAGATGCAAGCATGCTAAAAGAGGTCAGCACTGTGGTTATTTGTAGACAATATGATTATCTTCATAGAATATTCTAGAAGATGTTCAAACAGTCTATGAGATTTAAAACAATTGAACAAGATTCCCAGATGCATGTTGGACACACACACTCAAAAAATAAATGCTCCGTTCAACCAACAACAACGAGTTAGAGATTAGAATTGGAAAAGACAGAATTTTTGTAATAACAGCAAAGACACTACAGAGAGCCTAGGAATAAATCTAATCAAAGACGTGCACACCTTCATGAAGAAAATTAGAAAATGTTATTAAAAGACATGAAATGAGATTGAGAAAATGTAGAAAGATGAAACACATTCGTGTTTGAGAAGACTTGATACCATGAGAATGATTCTTTCCAAAAGAGATCTATAACCTTAATTGAACTTCAACTAATACCCAAAATAACCAGAGGTGATTTTGCCCCCAAGTGGACATTGGACAACCAACCACGGGTAGAAAATGCACTCTGAGGGCTGACAGTGCTCCACAGTTTTATAGAGGACTCGAGCATCTGAGGATTTTGGTATCTGCAAGGGTCCTAAGACCAATTTGCCACGGATACAGAGGAAGGAAGGAAGTCAAATTGAGGTTTAAAATATGCATACACACATCTTCTTAGATATCTTAGCATTCTTTCCATTCTGACGTGAAGCTGCAGAGACTCCAATGGGCCCCAAAGGTCAAGCTACAGCTTTGCAGAATAGGATCCCACAAAACCATCACTTGTACTGTACTTATTCAGGTGTTCGGTGTTCCTATCTTTTATGTATAATATAGCTATAGTACTATATTCCACAAGCCTAAGTAATTTTCAGTCTGTTTATGTGGTAATTGCTTTTCAGTTTTTTGGTAGAGCATACTGTGAATTCCATCAAACAATATGGCAGAAGGAAAAGACGTTTAATATTAGAAATCTTGGTAACTTAGGCTAAGTTCTAATACATGGTTTGTGTAAATCCATGAGCTGTGACAATCCAGGTGGCCTTCCTTTGGTATCAAAGGAGAAAGTAGCTGACCTCCCAAAAGGCCCTTCCCCTCTCTGTCACCTGCATGCCCATTAGTAAGTGAGATGTAACACACACCAAGGAAGAAAAGAAAAAAATAACCCGTATTTCCACAGCTTCCCTGGGATAGAATGTTAAATCAGCAATATTACTCAGCCACAAAAAAGAAGAAATAATGCCATTTGCAGTGGCATGGTTGGACCTAGAGACTGTCGTACTGAGTGAAGTCAGACAAAGACAAACGCATGATATTGCTTACATTTTCAATCCAAAAAATGATACAAACAAACTTACTTACAAGACAGAAATAAAATCACAGATGTAGAAAACAAATTTATAGTTATCGGGGGGAAAGGCGGAGGAATAAGTTAGGATATTGGGAGCGACATATACACACTAGTATACATACAGTAGATAACTAATAAGGACCTGCTGTATGATACAGGGAACTCTCTTCAATACTCTGTAATGACCTGTATGGGAAAAGAATCTAAAGAAGAATGGATATATGAATATGTATAAATGGTTTACTTTGTGATACACCAGAAAGAAAGATCTGCATTCTCCAGGAACAAGTAAGGAAGGCGGTGGGGACTGTGACCCAGACCAGACAGGGTTATCATTTCACATCCTGAATCATATTCTACATAATCCACCTTGGGTTTTTTTCCTTCATTTAAAAATATTTTAAGGACTTTCCCATCAGCCTGGTGTTTAAGACTCTCAGCTTCCAAGGCAGAGTTGGGGAGAGGGTGAGCATTCAACTAGGGTCAGGGAGCTAAGATCCCATGTGCTATGACAAAATAAGAGAAAAAAAGGGTTCCCCTGGTGGCTCAGTTCAGTTCAGTCGCTCAGTCATGTCCGACTCTTTGCAACCCCATGGACTGCAGCACGCCAGGCCTCCCTGTCCATCAGCAACTCCCAGAGCTTACTCAAACTCATGTCCATTGAGTCAGTGATACCATCCAACCATCTCATCTTCTATAGTCCCCTTCTCCTCCCTCCTTCAATCTTTCCCAGCATCAGGGCCTTTTCAAATGAGTCAGTTCTTCGCATCAGGTGGCCAAAGTACTGGAGTTTCAGCTTCAGCATCAGTCCTTCTAGTGAATATTCAGGACTGATCTCCTTTAGGATGGACTGGGTGGATCTCCTTGCAGTCCAAGGGACTCCCAGGAGTCTTCTCCAGCACCACCTGGTGGCGCAGTGGTAAAGAATCTGCCAGCCAGTGCAGGAGACACAGGTTCAATCCTTGGTCCAGGAGGATCCCGTATGCCATGGAGCAACTAAGCCCGTGCACCACAACTATTGAGCCTATACTCGAGAGCCTGGGAGCTGAAACTACTGATGCCCACCAGCCCTGGCACTCATGCTCCACGACAGGAGAAGCCACCACAGTGAGAAGCCGGCGTACCACAGCTAGAGAGGAGCCCCAGCTCTCCGCAACTAGAGGAAAGCCCAGCACAGCCAAAAATACATACAATTATTTTTTAAAAAGAAAGAAATATTGTCCACAAATTTTTATTTTGCCTTTTTAAATCTCCTTTCTGTGAAAAGAATCCAGCTGAAGACACTTCAGGAACTCAGCATTACCAATTAGGTTACCATTATGGGTGGCAGTGGGGACCCACGAGAGGGGATCGTGGAATGCGGCTATGTGCACACGAATGTTTCAGTCTGCACACATTGCACATGCAGTCTCTTTGTAGCTCAGTGAGATGTCCCGACTTGGTTTTTCTATTACTATTATCTCAGTAGATCAAAACAGACAGATGCCTTTACTGGTTTCCCTCTAACGATAATAAAAAGAAGCAGTTTATAAAATCAGATTATAAAAAAAAAATTGCCTAATGATAATAATTTATAAGCTCATTGTGGAATAATGATGTATTCAAGAGTCGTCGTAGTATGATGAGAGAAAGGTAATATGAAAGATTTTCTCTGTGAAGAATGACTCCAGATGAATTGCATTGAGATACAATTCCCTGATAAGGCACAATAAGAACCTCTAGAACACTCAATAATAGACGACTCAGGGTGAATTGTGGATTGCAATAAAAGCCCATAAATTAAAAAGTTTCCATATGATTTCTGATAAAAGACACACCAAGGTGAAATAGCGAATCACTGGAACTGACTGATAGCCTGCCTGTGGCCTGGTGGGTCATGCAGGGGAAATTTCTAGGAAACTCTATAAAATATAATTTCTTGTGCCTAGAAATTCTTAAAGCCAAGGTTTCAACTGCACCTACTAGTAAATTTTTAAACAGAACAAGCAATGTTTCCATGGAATTCAAACTGCAACCGTTTGCACGTCAAGCCCCAGGGGAAGCATGGCAGATGCTGTCTGCCATCTAAGTAACTTTGGCGGGAGAGGCTGCTGCCAGGGATGAAACCCATGCTCCCTGCATTGGAAGCCCAGAGTCTTAAATGTTGGACCACCAGGGAAGCCCTCTTTTTTTCTGTAACTTTAAATGGAATATAAGCTCTAAAATTGATGTACACCTGAAACTAATATAATGTTTAGTCGCTAAGTAGTGTCCAACTCTTTTGCAATCCTGTGGACTATATAGCTGGCCAGTCTCCTCTGTCCATGGGATTTTCCAGGCAAGAATACTGAAGGAGGTTGCCATGCCCTCCTCACTGGACTTACTGGAAGTGGATGCATTTCACAAGCTCATGCTTTTTATAGATGAAAGAACCAGGACACCAAGGAGAGGACCAGGGTTCAGGGAAGCTGAGCAAGGTCTGGCCTGTACCACATGAGGGACGCTAAGCAAGGCTGTACTCCAGTGGTGAAACCAAGTTTAAACCCAGGAGGGCTGTCTGGAGGTGGAGGGTTTTTGGTTGCTGCTCTACAGTTGCCTAAATGTGGCACATCTGTATTGTGCCAGAGGATGCAGCAGCCAACAGGAAGAGGTAATGCCTGCATTCCCACCTGGAAAGCTCTGCAAGGAGTATCAAGGTAAAAGAAAAAAGGTGGGGAGAGTGGAGAGGCAGGAAGATGTAGACTATATCTATGATCAAACACAAGAGTTAAATAAATCCCAGAGCGAGACGAGGCCCTTTGCTACCTGCCTATTTGTGCCTCAAACACCTTGAAACCATATATACCCCCATGTATCTAAAATGTGTACCACCTGTAACCACCTGTAACTTCCATCATATATATAAAAGTTGGGCCATTTTGAATTTTAATGGTGTTTTTATTGTCCACAAAGGATCACCCCATATAAATAAGCTTACTAGTGTCCAGCAACTCTGAACTTAACCATGTCCAGGAGCAATTTTGTCTCCGTTGCACAGGATATAAACTGAGGCCAAGGGGAGGGCAAGTTAGAGGAAGGGAATTCAGAGGTACAAGTTACCAGGTATAAAATGAATAAGACAAAAGGATGAATGTACAGCACCCGGAATATAGCCAATATTTTATAATAACTTTGGGGGGGGGGGCGGGTGTGGGCTGCTGCCAGGGATCAAACCCACACCCCGTGCAGTGGAAGCCCAGAGTCTTAAATGTTGGACCACCAGGGAAGCCCTATTTTTTTTTAGTAACTTTAAATGAAGTATAAGCTTTAAAATTTATGTACACCTGAAACTAATATACTGTTTAGTTGCTAAGTAGTGTCCGACTCTTTTTCATTCCTGTGGACTATAGCTGGCCAGCTCCTCTGTCCATGGGGTTTCCCAGGCAAGAATACTGAAGTGGGTTGCCAGGCCCTCCTCCAGGGGACCTTCCCGACCCAGGGATCGAACCCAGGTCTCCTGCTTTGCAGATGGATTCTTTTACCTCTGAGCCACCAGGGAAGCCCTAAATCAACTATACTTCAGTTTTTTTAAAATGAGGCCACTTTCCCACTGTCACATGATTGGGAAATGAGTTTGTGCCCTTGGGCCACTGAGGAAACCTGGGTAACTTCACTCTCAGATGAAAGTAGTGCAGAGCTGGGTGACCTCAAGTTGACCCATCAGATACTCTTACCTATGACCACCTTTAGCAAAGCTGAAGGTGACACGCGGAGTATCTGAGAAGGTTGTATCCTCAGATGCATGTTAGTGCTACTGTACACCGGTAGAATGGTTCGAATAAAAAAGATTGACGATGCCAAACGCTGGTGAGCATTGGAGCAGCTGGGACCCTCATGTATTGCTGGTGGAGTTGCAACAGTGCAGCCACTGCAGGAAATACGTTGGCAGTTTCTGCTCGAGTGAAACATGTAATTTCCATGTGACCTACCAATCTTAGATTTTTATGCAAGAGAAAAGAAAAGTTATGTCCTCATAAAATCCACATGAAATGCTAATTAACAACTTTATTCGGAAGAGCTTCAAATAGGAAACCACCCAAATGTTCATTAACAGACAATATCCATACAATGAAATACTATCCAGTAACAGAAAGAAAGGAACTGCTAATACATGCAACAAAATGCAGGCATCTTAAAAGGATTATGCCAAATGAAAGAAACCAGACACATACTTATATGATGGGCTTCCAAGGTGGCACTAGTGGTAAAGAACCCACCTGCCAATGCAGGAGACATAAGAGATGTGAGCTCCATCCCTGGGTCAGGAAGATCCCCTGGAGGAGGGCATGGCAAGCCATTTCAGTATTCTTACCTGAAGAATCCCATGGACAAAGGACCCTGGCAGGCTACAGTCTACGGGGATGCAAATAGTTGAACACAACTGAAGCAACTTATCAGCAGCATATAAAATTCTAGGAAAGTCAAAACAATAGTGACAGGAAGCAGATCAAGGGTTGCAGGGGCCAGAGAGGCAGGGAAAGGTTGACTGTATAGTAGGATAGGGAAGTTTTCAATGGGGGGCGGTGGTGGGGGGGAGGTGGAAAAGTCCTAGATCTCGATTGTGAGGGCGGGTATTTGATCATTTTAATTTCCTGAGCTACTCAAACTATGCAGCAAAAATCCATAAAAGTTATTGTGTGTAAACTCTTCCTCCCTAAAGCTAATCAAAAACACATTTTTGTAATGTGTGAGGAACTGTTCAGAGTTGTCCCAACAATGTATTTTTGTTTGTTAATATCTAATATGGTAAACAACCTTCTTACCAGTGCAGAAGACAAGAAACACAGGTTCGATCCCTGGGTTGGGAAGATCCCCTAGAAGAGGCCATGACAACCCACTCCACTTTCTTGCCTGGAGAATCCCATGGACAGAGGAGCCTGGTGGGCTACAGTCCATGGAGTCCCAAAGAGACGGACATGGCTGAAGAGACTTAGCACTAAGAGGATAATCTGTAATTGAAATTACTATAAATTAAATTCAAATCCATTTTTATTAGGCATGTTCTCTATTCTCTGGGAATTCTAAAAACATTCCAACTGGAAGTCTTCAGCTTCTAAGAGATTAAAAGAAAGCAATAAAGAGCACTGGTTTTGGAAGTTAAAGGGGGTTCAAAGAGTGCCTCTGTTGCTTTTTTAGTTGTAGGACTTTGGAAATTTTGTTTAATCATTCTAAGACTCAGTTTCCTCATCTGTTAAATGGGGAACAATAATAGTTCTTGCTTCAGTTAAATGAGATGCCAGTGAGGGAGTGAGGGCAGAGGATGACTGTTGGCTCAGTGTGCATTGATGACCCGTCAGGATTCAAGCAAAGTTTTCAGCACTTACTAAATCCTGACAAATGGAAGCTACTGATTCTACAGACCTGAAAGATGGACTTTAATTTCTATAAGGTTCTTGGTTTTAAGTTTCTGGCATCCAGTAAATATACACCTCCCCTTTGAGCCTCCAGTGATAGTAAAGCCCCCCCACCCACCAACTTATTTAGATATTATTGAAAGACTTGTTATGCTCTTGGCAGATGAGAAAGCAGAGTGAGGGATTGAGTCACCTTCCCACTAAGCATCACTTCTCTGATACCTGGAGCCATTCTAAGCTCCCCTGAGATTCAGGCCATGAAAGCAGATATGGGTTTAAACAGCATCTGGAAGGACTTTATTTTAGCTGTGAAATCCTAGTAACATGTGGCAGCAAATCTTGGAGATGTTGATCCACAGAGTAGATATTGATTATCTAATGTGCCTGAAGTGGTTTAATTAAGACGTCTTCTCCCGCACCTCCAAACATGAGCATTGTTTACTGATGTATCCTCAGAGCAGCACCCCACACATAGTAGGCGCTTTGCCTCTTGCATCATTTCTGGATCCACCTACTTCCTTCATTCCAGGCTGCCACCCTCTCCCATCCACGCCACCACCGCCTCTCACTGGGACCACATCAGAGCCTGCTCACGTCTGATTGCAGCGTCCCATGCATAAAGTTATCCAATGGCATCCATTCTTATTAGGATAAAAACCAGGAAGAGCTGACTCCAGCTCTTTTCTCCTGTCCCTACCTCCTGCTCTATCTGCTCTCTGCCTTCCAGCCACACTGGCCTTATGTCATTTCATTCCCTCTAACTCCCTTGGTCTCTTGAACCCCAGGAACTTTGCACAAATATTCCTTCTGTTAGGATGTTTCTCTCCCATGCCCACAGCCCTCCTCTACGCACTCCTTCCCAGATCCATCCTGTGTCAGCCTGAGTCTTCTGAGAGGCTGACCCCAGGACAGGATTAGATATGCAAGAGTTTTATTGGGGGACATGCCTGTGAAGGAGAGAGACAGAGGGTGCAGGACAAGGCAGGGAGAGTCTCGGGTCCTGATGCATCTCTGCTACCTCTGAATGGAGGGATGAAAGGAAGAATGAGTTAGGAAGAGCCTCCAGTGGCTGCCTGGTTTTGAGAGGACTCAGGGAGTCCCCAGCAGAGCATGAAGTCTCAGGAACTCACCTCCTTCTATTTTGTAGCTTCACCAAGGATGATCTCCACTCTCCACCTCATGGGTTCAAAGTGGCTGCTCCAGTTCCAGCCAGTATGTCCCTCATCCCAGCCAGAAGGAAGGATAAAGAGAAAGGAAAAACATGCAAAGAGTACACACTAGCTACCACTCAAGGGAGTTCTCAGAAGCTGCCATAAGACATTTCTATATCCTCAAAAGCCAAAACTTGGTCCCAGGGCCACATCTAGCTGCAAAGGAGGCTTAGAAGTGTCACCTTTACTCCGTGGTGTCATTTGTCCAGCTATAAATTTGGGTTCTGTTCCTATGGAAGAAGAAGAAAACTGTTGTGGGGTAGGGACACCCAGCCATCTCCACCACAAGGCGAATTTCCCTCCATACATGTTGGCCTTTGGAAATGACACCACAGAAAGCAAAAATCTGTTTCTTTTGAAGTACCTGCCCTTCTGCTTCATGACCTGCAGCACATATACAGAATCCCACTGACCTAACCCCTTTGATTTGACATCAATAACCTTGGTGATAGAGGCTTTCCCCAAGCCACCAGCCTGGGCACTGTCCCTGTGTGGCAGCCAGGAGGAGGGTGCCACCTTTTCCAGTCCCAAGGCCACCATTCTGGAGGGTCTTCCCTTTGTCTCATCTTGTTTCTCTTCTCAACAAGATGGTACAGAGCCCTTCTGTGCTCAGCTCGGATGCAACTGTTACAGGGAAGAACAAAATCTGACTACAAGTTGGATCTGTTTCTTTTACTTAAACCTTTGCTTCCCGTTGCTTTTCTTCACTAAAAGGACACTATCTATATAGAATGGTCTGCCTCAGGGAACCTTGCCCCTCTGTCCAAATGTTAAACCAGAGTGCCTTTGTTCAGAGAAACATCCTGACCGTGTCCACCTATGAATGGCTGCAAAAAGAAGAAATTAACACACCCCTGTCCTGAAGTTTCCCTGGTGGCTCGGGCGATAAAGAATCCACCTGCAATGAGGAAGACTGGTTCCATCCCTAGGTTGGGAAGATCCCCTGGAGGAAGACATGGCAACCCATTTCAGTATTCTTGCCTAGAGAATACTGTGGACAGAGGAACCTGATGGGCTGTAGTCCATGGGATCGCAAAGAGTCAGACACGACTGAGTGACTGAACATGCACCGCCCTGAGGCTGGCCATTCCAGGAGCTTTTGTAAGATTTAGCACCTTTTTACTTTACTTCCTCACCTCCTCCCCTCTCTGCTCTATAAAAGAAACTGGCTCAGGAAAATCAAACAGGGACTCTTTATCAACCTGGGGGTGGGGGGGAGGCAGATGGGAGGGAGGTTCAAAAGGGAAGGGATATATGTAGTCAGTTCAGTCAGTTCAGTCACTCAGTCATGTCTAACTATATGTGACCCCATGGGCTGCAGCACACCAGGCCTCCCTGTCCATCAGCAACTCCTGGAGTTTACTCAAACTCATGTCCATTGAGTCGGTGATGCCATCCAACCATATCATCCTCTGTCGTCCCTTCTCCTCCTGCCTTCAATCTTTCCCAGGATCAGGGTCTTTTCAAATGTCAGTTCTTCAGATCAGGTGGCCAAAGTATTGGAGTTTCAGCTTCAGCATCAGTCCTTGGAATGAACATTCAGTACTGATTTCCTTTAGGATGGATTGGTTGGATCTCCTTGCAGTCCAAGTGACTCTCAAGAGTCTTCTCCAACACCACAGTTCAAAAGCATCAATTCTTCGGTGCTCAGCCTTCTTCACAGTCCAACTCTCACATCCATACATGACCACTGGAAAAACCATAGCCTTGACTAGATGGACCTTTGTTGGCAAAGTAATGTCTCTGCTTTTTAATATGCTGCCTAGGTTGGTCATAAATTTTCTTCCAAGGAGCAAGTGTCTTTTAATTTCATGACTGCAGTCAGCATCTGCAGTGATTTTGGAGCTCCAAAAAATAAAGTCTGTTACTGTTTCCACTGTTGCCTCATCTATTTGCCATGAAGTGATGGGACCAGATGACATGATCTTCGTTTTCTGAATGTTGAGCTTTAAGCCAACTTTTTCACTCTCCTCTTTCACTTTCATCAAGAGCCTCTTTAGTTCTTCTTTGCTTTCTGCCATAAGGGTTGTGTCATCTGCATATCTGAAGTTGTTGGTATTTCTCCCAGCAATCTTGATTCCAGCTTGTATTTCATCCAGCCCAGTGTTTCTCATGATGTACTCTGCGTATAAGTTAAATAAGCAGGGTGACAATATACAGCCTTGACAAACTCCTTTTCCTATTTGGAACCAGTCTGTTGTTCCATGTCCAGTTCTAACTGTTGCTTCCTGACCTGCATACAAGTTTCTCAAGAGGCAGGTCAGGTGGTCTGATATTCCCATCTCTTTCAGAATTTTTCACAGCTTGTGGTGATCCACACAGTCAAAGGCTTTGGCGTAGTCAATAAAGCAGAAATAGATGTTTTTCTGGAACTCTCTTGCTTTTTTGATGATCCAAAAGATGTTGGCAATTTGATCTCTGGTTCCTCTACCTTTTTTAAAACCAGCTTGAACATCTAGAAGTTCACGGTTCACATACCGTTGAAGCCTGGCTTGAAGAATTTTGAGCATTACTTTACTAGCATGTGAGATGAGTGCAATTGTGAGATAGTTTGAGCATTCTTTGGCATTGCCTTTCTTTGGGATTGGGATAAAAACTGACCTTTTCCAGTCCTGTTGCCACTGCTGAATTTTCCAGATTTACTGGCATATTGAGTGCAGCACTTTGACAACATCATCTTTTAGGATTTGAAATAGCTCAGCTGGAATCCCATCACCTCCACTAGCTTTGTTTGTAGTGATGCTTCCTAAGGCCCACTTGACTTCGCATTCCAGGATATCTGGCTCTAGGTGAGTGATCATACTATCATGATTATCTGGGTCATGAAGATCTTTTTTGTATAGTTCTTCTGTGTATTCTTGCCACCTCTTCATCTACGGTTGATTCATACTGAGGTTTGACAGCAAACAACAAAATTCTGTAAAGCAATTATTCTTCAATTTAAAAAAAAATAAATTTTTTTAAAAAAGAAACTGGCAACCAGATCCCAATAAGATCATTTTTTCTGAAACACTAGTCTGCCATCTTCTCCGATAAAGTCACTATACTTTGCTTCAACACCTCGTCTCCTGACTTACCTGCCTGTTGTGCGGTGAGCAGAGCGAGCTTGGACTCGGTAACACAACCACAATGCCGGGCCACCTTTCCCAGTCCAAGTGAGTGGAAATGCAATGAGTGTCCACGTCACCTCTGTTTGTGGAAGCAGGAAGCCAGACAATGGAGGTAGGGGGAATTCTCGGAACTCTAAATAGCATCACGGTACATCTTCTGTGTCGTCCACACAGACAGGGAGTTTGGGTCATCTGATGGGAACAGCTGACTCCTTGGAAAAGACCCTGATGCTGGGAAAGATTGAGGGCACAAGAAGAAGAGGGCATCAGAGGATGAGAAGGCTGGATGGTATCGATATGAGTTTGAGTAAACTCCTGGAAATGGTGAAGGACAAGGAGGCCTGGCATGCTTCCGTCCATGGGATCGCAAAAAGTCAGACACGACTGCATGATGGAACAACAACAGCAACATTTCCGTATCATCCACACAGACAGTGGCTTTAGCAGCAGAAGAGAGTAACTGGGTGATTCCAGCTCCTTGCATTTTCGGGGACCTGGGGGAGATGGACCACAGAAAGGGGTAGCACAAGAGGTAAAGTATTATGTGCGAGGATCTAGCATCCTTTCCATGCAGGCAGTAGCCACGTTTGCTCACGGCCAACCAGTCAGAGAAGGAGGATGATTTATTACGAGCTGTTGCAGAATATATTATGCATGGTGGAGGCATGGGAAGGTCTTTGATATGTATCTGAAAGAGCTTCAAACCCATAAAAGATAAATTTTGTATGAAGAGTGTCACTGAGAGGCCGGGAAGAATCTCCAACACATCTTCATATCACAGGGAATAATGAAGGGCCCTCTCCTCACACAATCCGGGCATTAATTTCACTGAAAGAGGCCGCCATTAGCATACTGACGCACGGGCTTCACTTTGTAGCCACCGTGCTGTTGGGAAACACAACCAAAGACCATGGTCAAGGCCTCCATCTGCCATCAGGGCCCGGGTATGTGTTCTGTCAGTTGCTTCCCCTCGAAATGCTAGTCTGATCTCTGCTTCCTTCCTTCGAATCCTCCAAAAACCACCATCTTAGTGCAGTGAACTGCCTACTTTTGCTTTTCTCTTAACCCTCAGCTTCCGGGTAATTCCCAAGGCTTTGTGGAACACAGCATCCCCCAAGCCTTGGGCCTCGGTACCTTTCTTTCCACTTGCACCTTGTCCCTTGGTTTATTCAAGAACCCATCCTCTGTGGTAGCTGCCGGTTGGGACCTTAAGGTCTGTCCCCTTCATCCTGTTTTCCCTCTCTGGCCAGGCTTTAGGGGAGCAGGTAAGCGGCTCACAGCAGTCTGGCACACAACCAGTTACCGGGCAGGCAACATAATATTTGTCGAGAACGCCTCTTGTTCTTGAATTATGGTTTCCTGCTCCAGGCTGCTGCCACTGTTTGAATTGGGCTGCACCTAATTATGGTTTTGTTTGCTTTAATAAAGAGACGTCCAAGCGTGCAGCGAGTGGCACACAAAACAATAATAACAATAATAACAGCAAAGTGTCTCTCTAAACATCTGCAATTAAGACATTCATTGTTAATTGCATTAATTAACCTCCCCCATGAAGCAGCTGGTGAGGTTTCCACCACAAGGAGATGAGAAAGACGATTCCCAGAAGCGCCTGATGAGCAGCTGGAGAGAACCCGGCCCCAGGTTCCAGCAGATTTAGGATGCAGGCACATTTCCACCGAGCAGCTGCCACCCAGGTGGGACCAAGGGACCAAGCCACCCTCCTGCAGGACGAGAGGAGCACACAGCCAATGCCGCCATAAACCTCGGAAGGCTGAGGGATGGTAACGCTTACAGAGAGGCGGTCACAGCGACAACTGTTAACAACGAGACACTTGGATTTAGCCCAGCTCTCAATTCTTAGTTGGAGAATTTAGTCCAGTTCTCCTACACTGATACTTTGGTTAACGCTAAGTGCGTTCCATTCCATCCAAGCAGGAGAACCCACAGAGCAACCGCTCTGCGATCACCCAAGGGTGTCTTGTGCTGGCAGAACAGAAGAACTTGCTGGAATCCTTATCCTAAACATTTGCGCTCGTTTCCCAGGAAGGTAATGTGATTTTCAGCTGCCCAGTAGGGTAACGTGATTTTCAGCTGAAGCTGAAACTCCAGTACTTTGGCCACCTGATGCAAAAAGCCAACTCACTGGAAAAGACCCTGATGCTGGGAAAGATTGAAGGCAGGAGGAGAGGGGGACAACAGAAGATGAGGTTGTTGGATGGCATCACCAACTCAACGGACATGAGTTTGAGCAAGCTCTGGGAGAGATGGTAGAGGATAGGGAAGCCTGACGTGCTGCAGTCCATGGAGTCTCAAAGAGTCGTTCACGACTGAGTGACTGAACAACATCATTATTTTAACGTTTTGCAGAGATTCACAAATACTATCTCATCCTCACAAGTCCTGGAGACTCCAGGGGCAGTGTGATTGTCCTGTTCTGCTAATGAGATAAAAGAAAGCATTCACCCTTCCATAGCTGAAGTAACTCAGAGCTGGGATCAGGTTCCTGGTCTCTGGCCCATGCCCTGAAGTGTAAGGCCACTGGCTCCAAATTAAAAAAAAAAAAAAAAAGAAAATGAAGTAATATGAGTGAGCCTTTTTTTCCTACCCAAGGAGCTAGATTTCCAGATTTATCAAAATTTTTCTTTAATCTGAACTGACAGCTACTATAATAATTCTCCAATTCTGATACCTTGGTTGACACGAAGTGCATTCCATTACAAATACTGATGAAGAATATAAAGCATGAAATTTCATGTATTCAGTCCACAAATATTGGTTATGCCTCATTACCTAAGGGCATCACCTGGCGGACATGATCTCCCTCCAAGCTGTTCATCACATCAACGATGATCTCATGATGTGCTCCTGTTTCTCTCTGCCACCAACGGGAGGCCCTCACTCTGCTGAGCTCCTCTGGCTGTCCCTCTCGCCACGAGAGGCAAGAGGACATAATATAAGGTGAGAGGACATAAATGTCTGTCAGACATTGTCCTAGGTGCTAGAGATAACACAAAAGGAAAAAGATGTGATCACGAAGCTCACGTGAGGAATAGTACATTCATCTCAAGGGAATGTGGACAGTGACTCTGTGTCTGAAAGAAGAGGCCCATGTGCTTATGAGACAGATCAGATCCGGGAGGTGTGTCCACAGGCAAGATGCGCACGTGAAGGAGGAGGGCTGGGGGGCCCAGGGTGATGGGAGAGAGGACGGAGGTCCGTGGTGAGAAGGATCAAAGAGGGCCAGTGAAGATGGAGTGGTGTGAGGTGGGTGGGAGGGGTGGGTGGGCATCTGGCTCTTGCCTTCCCCACAGTAACTGAAAGCGGGGGGTCTCCAGTGAAGAGTCCAGGCAGGGACGCCCCAGGACCAGGTGAGGGGCTGCTGGGTGGAGACCATGGCGAGAAGACAGCCAAAGGAGCTCAGCAGAGTGAGGACCTCCCGTTGGCGGCAGAGAGAAACAGGAGTGCATCATGAGATCATTGTTGATGTGATGAACAGCTTGGAGGTAGGTCAGGTCTGACAGGTGATGCCCTCAGGTAATGCCTTTGTGTACCAGGGACCCCGGAGGAGGCCCAGGGCAAGGAGGACACACCCTGAGCTTGCTTGGAACATGAAGACTGGGTGTTTCTGCACATACCAAGAGGAGAGGCTGAGCTGGGTATGTGGGTCCAGAGCTGGAGGAGAGACGCCAGCCAGCCTGTGGACCTGAGAGCCACACCTGTGCACATGGAACATGAAGTCACGGCAGTGGGTGAGACCAGCTACAGAGCAAGGAGGCGCGAGAAGACAGGTGGGCTCCGGGCTGAGCCGGGAGCAGCTCCACCGTTTCATTCTGGAGGAGAAGGCGCTGATCTCCCAGGACAGAAAGGATGGCAGCAGGGGGACAGGAAGCAGCCCAAGAGAGTGGACAGCCCTGCAGGTCAGGGAGGACAGGGTGCAGGGGAGGGGGGTCAGGCACAGGGGCCAGGAGGGAAGAGACTGATGTTGAAGCCCACAGAGGGCTGGAGGAAGTGAGGCTGGAAAACATCTTCAGGCTTTGGGGCTCGAAGGTTGCTGGCCACTGATGGAGGAAGGGGTCAGGAAGGAGCCAGGTGGAAGCCAGGAGATCAAGGAGACAAGGAAGGGAGACAGAGCATCTGGAGGTCTGGTCAAAAACAAGGACATGAGCAGCAGTGATGGAAGGAGCTTTTGTGGGACTGAAGGCATCAGGTGTGATTTTTTTTTTTTTTTTTTTTTGGAGTAGAGTTGATTTACAATGTTGTTAGTTTCAGGTGTATGGCAAAGTGATTCAGGCATTTATATTCATTTTCGGATTCTTTTCCCTTATAGGTTATTACAAGATATTGAGTATAGCTCCCTGTAGAACCTCGTTGTTTACTTTATGCCTAGCACAGTATATCTTTTCATCCCAAATTCCTAATTTATCCCTCCCCGTTTTCCCTTTAGTGACCACAAGTTTATTTTCTGTGAATCGTGTCCCCTGCTTTGGAAGGCGAATTCTTAACCACTGGACCACCAGAGAAGTCCTGAGATGTATTTAAAGAGGGGAAAAAAAAAAAAAACAGGGATGGGTGTGTGGCTAGAGGAACGCACAGGAGAGCATGTGACAAAGCAAGCACAGCAGAGACCAAGCGACAGAAACAGGCTACTGGTGCTAAGTTGCGTCAGTCGTGTCCAACTCTGTGCGACCCCATAGACGGCAGCCCACCAGGCTCCCCCGTCCCTGAGATTTTCCAGGCAAGAACCCTGGAGTGGGTTGCCATTTCCTTCTCCAATGCATGAAAGTGAAAAGTGAAAGTGAAGTCACTCAGTCGTATCCGACTCTTGGCGACCCCATGGACTGCAGCCTACCAGGCTCCTCCGTCCATGGGATTTTCCAGGCAAGAGTGCTGGAGTGGGGTGCCATTGCCTTCTCCAAGAAACAGACTAGTCAAAGGCAAAAGAAAGCAAATTTCTCAAGGAAGTATGAAGAGATGGGGTTGGTAAAGGGATCTGGCTAAAGAGTTTATAGAAACCAGAGAAAAAGGAAAATAAATCTCCCCACCCAGGTTTTATTCATCAAGTAATGGAGCCAAAGTGGCTCGTCATACAACACCATGAAGGAGCAGGTTTTTCTCACTCAGGCCATAAATTTGCAACCATGCCCATGATTTGGGGGGCACTTCCCAAGTGGCGCTAGTGGTAAAGAATCCGCCTGCCAATGCAGGGGACTCAAGAGACGTGGATTCAATCTCTGGGTCATGAAGATCCCCTGAAGTAGGAAATGGCAACCCACTCCATGATTCTTGCCTGGAAAATTTCAGGGACAGAGGAGCCTGGCGGGCTTCAGTCCATGGGGCCTCAAAGTATTGGACACTGAGCAACGGAGCACACACATGCCCGTGATTTAAGGCAAATCTTATAAGGGAGATTAGAACAGGCACTACACAGGCTGAAGCACTCTGTTTCCTGTCAGACGCTCCATCAGCCTGACCCCTCCGCTGCCTGTCTCAGCACTGGGGAGAGCTGAGGCCACCCTTTCTCCACGGTCAACCCACCATCTCCCAGGCCTCTGGGAGCACGAGCTTGGGGGTCAACAGACTGGGGCTCCCCCCGGCGAGATCTGTCTAGTTCACTAACAAGGTTGAATACGTGAGGTCCCTCCTATATACAATGTCTAGGTCCACCCCTGGTGCAGAGAAAGTACAAAGCCCAGATTGTTGTTTTCTGAAAATGTGAAGTCTAAGGACATTTCACACACGCGTAGGCACTGTCTTCATTCGAAGGATACTTTATAATGTTCAAAAAAGCAGTGGTGCTTCTGTTTTGAAATCGCTTTTGCTCTTGGCTCACATCTCCAGCTGCATAAAGAGCATCCTCTCTGGTGTCCCCGAGGCCTCCGGTCATGTTCCCCATCCACATAAAAGCCCGTTCGAGAATCATTACGGCTTTCAGATGGGCAGCTCGTAGCTCGTGAAGGTCCCGAGGCAGTGACAGAGAAGCGCCCCGGAGCCTTGCTTTCTTCCTCGGGCCAAAGATCCGCCTGTTGTAATTAGCAAGACTGGCCTCAGACCGGCTGAGTCTACAGCCACAAGACCAAACGAAGCCCTTCAACATTCTGCACGGAAAAAGCCTCTCTCTGATTTTCTGCCCCCACATCTGAAAAGCCACCTTGGATGAGATTCATGGAAAACTCCAATTCATTAGCGATTTCAACAGAAAAAGAAAATCTCAAAAGGCTTGTTGACAGCCACGGTAGCCATGGTGTAACCTTATCCTTATCTTTCATTACACTGCTTTTATTAGGACAAGAAAAAAGGCGTTTGTTTTCATGGTCATAACCCCAGAGGATGCTTATACACAAGGAGGACAAGATGAAAAAAAAAAAACACACTCATTGGAGGGACCCCAGCTACACTTGAAAGTGTTAGGGAAATCTTCACCTCCATGGAGAAGTCACGCTTTCCTCATTATTGGTACAAGCCAGTTTTCAGGAGCTACTGGCTAGGTTCATGCAGGGCCAGGTGTAAAAGTCATTGAATTAATGTGTACAAACCTCTGTGATACCTCACTCAAGGTAAAGGTTTAACTTCCTACAGCTCAACTCTGCTCCCAGCACAGACACAGATTCACACCCTCCTCCAGTGTCAGTCCTTCTTCAAAGCAGAAGCATCTGCCGATACGGTCGACGAGTCCAAGCAACCCCAGCCCGCTGAGCAGGCCGGGATGGGCAGGTGGATGCCCTGGGCTTGTCGCCAGCCTCTCACCTACATCCGAGGTGACCACGCGCCTGGGAACACAGCAGACTGGTGCCCAGATGACTCCCGCTTCATTTGGCTTCAGCAATGTTTTCTGTTCTGTTTTTAATTAATTGCCTAGATTTTAAAATTCTGATGTTTTCAGATAAATATCTGGATTTCCTGCTTTCTCATGAAAAATCAAGAGCTCTGACAAAATAGAGCACCTAGGCCAGCACCAAGAGATGCCCTGGGGAGCATAGCCCCCATAACCTTCATCAGCCCTTCCCAAACCTAGCCCCACATAAACATGAGGTCTCAGCCTGGAGCCCCAGCCCCTCTCCAAGCAGAAACAGTGGAGCCCTACTCCCCCACACTGGGCTTACAGTCCCAGAATAAGAAGTAGATGTAGGGGGAGCCATGTCCCCCTACAGACAAGGCCATGTGAGTCTCACCAGACCTCACATGGCCCGTCTGGCCCCTGGGGGCATTCACTTTGAAGACCCAGGACCCAGGGGAATGGACAAACTGGCAATGACATCAAAATACCCTGCTTCATTACTGGCATATTTGGCTACTCGCTCACATTATTTGAAATCTCTCAGAACAGCAGAAAAGGGAAGTCTCTCAAAGTGCCTGTTCCTGGCTGAGGTCAATCAGGCCCCTTCCCATGCATCATCCTGAAACAAGCGTCCTCCTGTGCTCTGGTTCGTGCCACCTGCCTTCAAATGCAGTGCTTTTGGTGGGTGAGCTCAGCATTTAAACGGGCCCCCAAGCACAGTGCTGAAGGGCTACCTTGAGTCCAGAGCACAGGAAGGCTGGGCCATGTCTTCCAGAGACAATGCATGTTAGATAATCTTCCTTTGGTCGAGAGTGATGGTGCTGTTGGTCATGAGTTTAATGTTAAGGAATTGGCATATATTAAATAAAGCATCTTTAAACAGAAACACGCACCAAAGGTGGTTGTGTATTGGTCAGTTCATGAAACGTTGTGACCAGAGGCTCCTGAAACCTTAACCCAATGTCCCCCCACCCCCAGGAGCAAAGGTTCAGTGATCACGCCCACCTTACAGAGTCTATTGTCCATCAAGGCAGCCACTGAGGGCCCACCAGTGAAAAGTTTAGGGCAGGAGTGATTTCTCTGTATCCAGGGGGCCAAGTTGTGGCCATTTCAAGGAAGACTATGGGCCCTGGGCCCGGCATGGAGGTGCCCCCGGTCCCAACGTGGGAATCAACCTTGAGGCTACCTTGCCTTTTAAGGGCCCGCTTTGCCCTACGCTGCACATGCTGGACCCATTTCACTGTGTCTGGGTCCTTGTATGGGCTCCACTTGGAAGAAAGAGACGGGTCACATAGACGAGGAGCCGACAGCTGACAACACGGAGGTGCTAACGTGGAGATCTATGGGAAACGCCATTGGCCCTAAGCTCTTCTTGGCAATTTTATGAGTGATTTCACATCGGAGAAGGCGATGGCACCCCACTCCAGTACTCTGGCCTGGAAAATCCCATGGACGGAGGAGCCTGGTAGGCTGCAGCCCATGGGGTCGTGAAGAGTCAGACACGACTGAGCGACTTCACTTTCACTTTCACATTGTTTTAAGCTTTGTGCTGAAAGTAGCATTTTATTAAATATATGCATATCTTGCTATTTCACATTCACTGTAATTCAGATGTGTGGAATCTGCCACCATGGAGCTAGGTGACCGAGAGCCTCTAGTCCTCCCGTTGAAAAAGCAAGTGAAGCCAGGACCACCCATGGCTCCTGAGTCCTCCTACTAGAGGTCAAATTTGGGTGCCACCATGGACTTCACTCAGCCTGTTTCTCCAGCACTGCAAGAGGAGGACACGGCCACTTCAGAGGGAGGTCATAGAGAGTGAATGACATGGTCCAAGATGCCTGAGGGGGTCACTGGGGAAAGTTTTCAAACTGCAATAATTATATTCTCAGTAACCCCTAGGAAAACTGTCTGTGACCCAAGATAAATCCTGACTATGGTGCACCTTCCAGGCAGCAGGAAGCCGGGTGAACACCAGCTTCCACTTAGTCTCTTCCCTCACTTCTACCTCTTCTTAGGAGAAAAGATGCAAATGCCGGGCTTCCTGCCGTTTGCTGTGCTGTGCTCTGCTCAGTCGCTCAGTCATGTCTGACTCTTTGCGACCCTACAGACTGTAGCCCACTAGGCTCCTCTGTCCATGGGATTCTCTAGGCAAGAGTACTGGAGTGGGGTGCCATGCCCTCCTTCAGGGGATCTTCCCAACCCAGGGATTGAACCCATGGCTCTTTCATCTGCATTGGCAGGCGGATTCTTTACCACTGGAGCCACACTGAGGAAGCTTAAGATTGGAGAGCTTGAATAGTTTCAGGAGGTTCCAGGCTCCTGGAACTGGGTGGCCCCCAGTTTCCCAGGACCTGGCCCTGGGCTGATTTAAGGCAGGGAACGAGGGCAGGGTGTGTGTTAGCTGGGGTGTGGGCTCAAGGCCGGTTGGTCTATGCTCACAGGGCAGTGGTTTGTTCTCTCTAGGAATTACTAGCCCTGGGAGAGGCAGACTCTCCAAGATCAAGGCCCCAAATGCCAGACCAACAAGAATACAGAAAATAAGAAAGGTAGTCCAATACACATGTTATTTTTGTCTTGTTAACCACTTGGGATCTGCTGAGATCTGATGGTCGAATTTTCAAGTGAAAAAAAGAGTCTGCGAGATGTTTCCACCAGCGGTAAGAACACATGTGCATCAGACACCAGGCTGCATTCTGGGGTTATGAAGATAGATGGGGAAAGGGAGGAGGGAAAAGGGCCCAGGCTGCAAGCAGAAGTGGCAAGTACCCACAAGACAGAGAGGGAGCACGTGCAGAGGGGCTCCCGGGCTGCCACACCCAGGCTGGGCTTGCTGAAGGCATGACAGGAAGGGGACAGGGGCCGAGGATATGAAGCCAGGCGAGTGCGGGACGTGACTCCCATTAACTGTCCCCAAGACTCCATGCTTTCAATGCAAGGGGCGCAGGTTTTGTCCTGATCGGAGAACTAAGATCCCACATGCCAGTCGGCATGACCAAAAAAAAAAAAAAAAACAGCTCCAAGGTGGAGAATGCAGTTATAGGCCCAAACGAGGCCCTGCTTCCCAGCCCTGACCCTACTTTTTTGCCATTCCGAGTTTACAACCCTCTCCCTCACAGTGCTCCTCCAATGCACTGATTTCTAACATTGCTCATTTTTACAAGCTTTAGCAGTTCATTTTCAAGTTTCTGATTTGAACGAGAAGTTGGAAGCATCTGGGAAACTATCCTACAGGAAATCTCACGCGTGTGCACGTACATATACAGCTATAGATATAGCTGTATATATATGTAAACTTGAAAAATACATAAATATAAAATATACATAGAAAGAAGTGAAATATCTATTTTTATAAATATATACAACTATTTCACATGTACACATATACCATATATGTTCTATATGTCTACATTTCCAGATACAAATCGGGAAATACACATACTATACATATATGTCACTTTTAAATGGATATAATTAGTGTGGAAATGTCCCTGGGTGGTAGCAGAATCCAAATTAGGGGCAAAAACACAGGGCAGCAGCCACTTTTTACTCTACAAACCTGCATAGGCTGAAATTTGACTTGTGTGTGGGGTGTGTGTATGAGTGTGTGAAAATACACATAACATAAAATCCACCTTTACCGCTTTCAAGCATGCAGTTCAGTGGTATTAAGGACACTCACATTGTTGGGCAGCCATCACCCCCTTCCACCTCCAGAACTTTTCTTCTTCTCAAACTGAAACCCATTAAAGAATAACTGCATTTCCCCCTCCATCAGCCGCTGGCAACCACCCTCCTACTCTCTGTCTCTGACTCTTAGTACTCTTATAGGCGTCTCCTATAAGAGGAATCTTACACCACAATATTGTAAAGTAATTAGCCTCCAATTAAAATTAATTAATTAATTTAAAATTTTTTAAGCGAGAGAGGAATCCTACAGTATTGTGTGTGTGTGTGTGTGTGTGTGTGTGTGTGTGTGTGTGTGTGTGTGTGTGTGTGTCGGCCTGATTTCTCTTGTGTAGCTTTGGAAACAAAAAAAAAAAAAAAAATCCACCTCTGGGTACCCGACATGACGCCTCTCGGCCACTAGAGGGCACTAAAGATCGCGAAATGTGTCCCAGGTTTTTTCGCGGATGGGGCGCTGATGCCCCGGCCGTGAAAGCGGGTCTTTCGCCTTTTTCCGGAGGGGTTCTTGCACTTTCCTGGACGGGCACTAACCCTGAGCTTGCGGGGAGGGTTAGGCTTGGCCTGCAGCCCGAGGCCTCCTCCCCGCACTCCCTTGACTGCCGGGGTTTGGGGGTGCTGGAAGGCGTTTTTCTGCCAGGATCACAGCTTCACCCTGGTGGGTTCCACGCGCGGCGCGGACCCAGCGCAGAGAGCTGGTGCCTGGGCACATATCCGTGAGCAACTCCGTCCTTTCATTCCAGGGGGACCCTGAGAAGTTGGGGCTATATAGTGATAGTGGAGAGAACTTCTGGCCTTTGAGTGGAGGAAGGGTAGAGATTAGAAATGACCAAGATTCAGCCTGAAATGCATGTGTGTGAACCATCAATCTCTAATTCCCTGGCCCTAGAACCTAATCTGTCTGACACAGGGGTTTTTACCTGGTTAACGTGTTCTGAATTAGGCAGAATAGCTACGGGGTGAATCTTGGTGCTTTGTTGTGTCCGGAATTGACCAAGAGTTTTGCACCCAGGTGGAAAACTGGCTAGAGGAGCAAGCAGCTGGTGGAGACTGAGTGCCCCAGGCCTGGTTTGAATTTAGGGCTGTGACAGTCGTATTCTGAGAGGACAAACACCGACCACTTCATTAAATCAAATATATATATAAATTTAGGCTTCCCCGGTGGCTCAGAGGGTAAAGAATCTGCTTGTGATGCAGGAGTCCTGGGTTCAATCCGTGGGTTGAAGATCCCTTGGAGGAGGGCATGGCAACCCTCTCCAATATTCTTGCCTGGAGAATACCCATGGACAGAGAAGCCTGGTGGGCTACAGTCCATGTGGTTGAAGAGAGTCAGACATGACTGAGCGACTAAGAACAGTACCTTTTATATCTTTTTACTTCTCTATATTACAGAAAGAGCATCATTTTAGTTTTCTTACTGGTATGTGTGAATAGTTTATACTGTCTATAAATTTCATTTCAGGACAGTTAAGAACAGTCTTTTAGATATGTGTGGTCTCCAGCCTTACATTGAAATCATCTGAGGAGTTTTTTTAAAATGACATCAACTGGAATTCCCTGGTGGTCCAGTGTTTACGACTCCATGCTTCCACTGCAGGGGACCTGGGTCTGATCCTTGGTGGGGGAAATAAAATTTTGCAGGCCACGAAGTATGGCCAAAAAAGTTAAGCAATAAAATTAAATTAAAAAATAAAAGTACTTTGGCCAACTGATGTGAAGACCCAACTCATTAGAAAAGGCCCTGATGCTGGGAAAGACTGAAGGCAGGAGGAGAAGGGGATGATAGTAGATGAGATGGTTGGCTGGCATCACCAACCCATGGACATGAGTTTGAGCAGGCTCTGGGAGATGGCGAAGGACAAGGAAGCCTGGTGTGCTACAGTTCATGGGGTTGCAAAGAGTTGGACACGACTGAGTGACTGAACAACAACAAAAAAATAAAAATGACATTAATGCTGCTGCCCCACTTGAGACCAGCTGATTCAGTTTTCCCAGGGTGGGGACGAGCACTAGTATTTCTTAGAAGCTCCCCAGAGTGATTGTAAAGCACCACAAGGACGGAGAACTTTGGCTGCCATTGCCCAGTTAGTTCCTGGACCAGGGGCTTTCCACCTAGGTTCCCACTAAACCATCGGAGAAGCTGTAAAAAACACTGATGCTGGGTTCCCAAGGCTAGAAGTTATGCTGTAATTGGTCTGGGATGCAGCCAGAAGACTGAGATATTTTTTTAAAGATTCCCCAGCTGACTCTTGGAGAAGGCAATGGCACCCCACTCCAGTACTCTTGCCTGGAAAATCCCATGGACAGAGGAGCCTGGTAGGCTGCAGTCCATGGGGTCACTAAGAGTCGAACACGACTGAGCGACTTCATTTTCACTTTTCACTTTCATGCATTGGAGAAGGAAATGGCAACCCACTCCAGCGTTCTTGCCTGGAGAATCCCAGGGATGGGGGAGCCTGGTGGGCTGCCATCTATGGGGTCACACGGAGTTGGACACGACTGAAGTGACTTAGCAACAGCAGCAGCTGACTCTGATGCAGCCAAATTTGAGAGCCATCTCCTCCACTCACCTTCATGAAAATGAATAGACCAGCCACATCAACTTGGCCATGTTAGAAATTTTAAATCTGGGACCCCACCCCAGACAACAGAATCTGAACCTTTGAGCTGGAGTCCAGGTTCTGGATTTTAAAACCCCTCCAGGTAATAATTTTGCATGCTAAAGTTTGAGAACCTCTGTCCCAGTTCTCACACAAACACAAATTTGTCTGAGTCACAGCCTGACTTGTTTAACTTTCCACAGATTTCTTGCCAGTTGAAGATCTGTTCTCTAGCCACTACTTTTCTTTTCAATATTCATTTATATATATCTGGCTGCTCTGGGTCTTCGTTGCTGCACTTGGGCTTTCTCTGTTTGCAGCGAGTGGAAGCTTCTCTCTCGTTGTGGGTCTAGAGTGCAGGCTCAGTAGTTGGTAGTTGCTTAGTTGCTCTGCAGCATGAGGGATCTTCTTAGACCAGGGATTGAGCCCGTGTTCCCTGCATTGGCGGGTGGATTTGTAACCACTGGACCACCAGGAAAGTCTGCCACTGCTTTTTCACTTCCGTGAGTGCGTGCTAAGTCGCTTCAGTTGTGTCCGACTCTGCAACCCCATGGACTGTAACCTGCCAGGCTCCCCTGTCCATGGGATTCTCCAGGCAAGAATACTGGAGTGCGTTGCCATGCCCTCCTCCAGGGGATCTTCTCGACCCAGGGGTCGAACCCACGTTTCTTACATCTACCTGCCTTGGCAGGAGGGTTCTTTACCACTAGCGCCACCTGGGAAGTCCTTCATTCCCATACCAAACCCCATTTCCCATAAAATGAACCACACAGTGTGACCAAAGAGCTGCAGAAGGCAGAAAAATGAAGCATTGTGTAAAGATTTCCAGGAGGGTGGGAGGAATCCATGAGCCACGTGTGATACTGATTCCACAAACTCAGCTGCAACGGGGAGAAATGACCTGAGGTGGGGAGACGACCTCAGGTCACCTGCGTTCAGCTTCCGGTTTCCCAGGGCTTCAGTGGGTGCTCTGTTTCCCTGTCTTTGTGAGAGACAGGGTAATGGCGACAGACACGGCCTTTTGCCCTTGTGAAAAAAAATTGCCACCGAGGATCCTGGGTAAAGAGAAGCAAGCTGTCTTCATTCCTTCCCTAAAGGAGGTGGCCCTTACTTATGACTGCTCCAGGTTGGTCCCCAAAGAGCTCAATATTAGGGTTGAGTTGCTGCCAAGCGGACATAGCTGCTTCTGTTTACTCTTGCCCATCTGGCACCAAGGAGATGCTCAAAGGTGGTCCAGAGATGTTGGCCTCATTTCACTGCAGCAGGGACAGGTCATGCACCCGTGGGAAGAGCTCTGAACTCTTGCTCCAGGTGCACAGGGTGTCAAATCCAATTTTGCCTCCCATTGTATCCCCAGGACCCAGCCCCATGTTTGCCCACCAATGGGTGCTCCATAATGCCTGAGTGGATAATTGAATTATTAGCATATGGTCATAAAAATCTATCCTTTACTGGACACCTCCTGTGTGTCCAGCTCAGGGCTCACTGCTTCCCATACAGTTGTTTCATTTAACCCTCCTGACATCTTCAGGAGACACCTGTCAGAAAACATGACAGGTAAGGACACTGAGAGCTCAGAGAAGTCAGGAGACTAGCGCAGGGCTGCACAGCCTGTCAGCAGGGCTGTGAGTCCCACTGGAGACAAGCTGACTCCCAAATCTGCTTTGGCAAAGGTTTTATAATGTAATTTTGTAGTGTACTGTGTAATTTTCATGAAACTGTCACTTACGTGATTTGTATCTCATTGCAATTTTATGATTGTAAATTTGTATAATTATGTAATTGTAATTTTACATAATTACAATTGTATAAATTCTAATGTAATTTGGGGGATGGCCTTTTCTGCGCGAGGAGGTTCCTGTGTACTTTCTGCAAAACACTTAAATGAGAAATAACTCCAGTTTTTTAGAATCTCTTCTGGAAAGTGGAAGACGGTATATACTTCCACTCATCTTTTGAGGCTAACACAGACTTGATACTAAAATTCAGAGTAGAAGGAAGAAAAATTACAGATCAATATTACACATGAAAGTAAATGCAGAAATCCAAAACGAAAAAAAAATTAGCAATCTGAATCCAGCAACATAAAACAGGAAGATTTCTCATTACTAAATTTAACTGATCTCAAGTATGCTGCTGCTGCTGCTAAGTCGCTTCAGTCGTGTCCAACTGTACGACTCCATAGACGGCAGCCCACCAGGCTCCGCCGTCCCTGGGGTTCTCCAGGTAAGAACACTGGAGTGGGTTGCCATTTCCTTCTCCAGTGCATGAAAGTGAAAAGGGAAAGTGAAGTCGCTCAGTCATGTCCGACTCTTAGCCACCCCATGGACTGCAGCCCACCAGGCTTCTCCATCCATAGCATTTTCCAGGCAAGAGTACTGGAGTGGGGTGCCATTGCCTTCTCCCTCAAGTATGCTAAGTTGGTTTAATGTCATAATATCAATATAATTCATCACATTAAAAGGATAAAACAAAAAATTTGTTGTGGTTATTCCCTAGATGCAAAAAACTGTTTGATAAAGTGTAATATTTATTTTGGGTTTCCCAGGGAGCTCAGTGGTAAAGAAAGTGCCTGCCAACGCAGGAGATGCAGGACACTCGGCTTCAGTCCCTGGTCCAGGAGGATCCCACACACCTCGAGGCAACTAAGCACTTGGGCCACAACTACTGAGCCTGGGCTCTAGAGTCAGGGAGCCGCAACTCCCGAAGCCCACGTGCCCTACAGCCTGTGCGCCACAACTGGAGAATAGCCCCCGCTCATGGCAACTAGAAAAAAGCCCAGCACAAACGAAAACCCAGTGCAGCCAATAAAAAAAAACGGACAGTCCAAACGACATAAAGAAGGCCTACATCAGTAAGGAAGATGGAAAATCCCATAGAAAAATGAATCAAAAATCACCTTGAACACACGCTTCATGAATGGAATCCAAATCGCCAAAAGACATATGCAAGTTGCCCGCCCTACTAGTAATCAAAGAAATACAATTTAATATTAGCCAAAAACTGAAATAATCCAAGTGTCTACGAACTACAGAGTAAATAAATTGAGATACAGTCATGCAATAGAATACTATGCAAACAATAAAAATAAATGAGATATAACTGTAACACAATAATATGAATGAATCTCAGGAGCATAATATTGAGTAAAGGAAATGTAAAATAATACAATGTGTAGTTCTCTTTATAGAAAGATCAGAAGCAGGCAAAAGAAACTGCATATTCAGAAGTTAATATTCAGTTGATGAAACTATGAATAAAAGCCAAGAAATGATTACACAGGAGTCAGGTGAGTGGTTACCCAGGGAGTGCTTTTCAGGAAGGTGAATGCAGGTTCTCCTGGGGGCTGACAATGTTCTCTGATGTTGTCTACTGAAGTATGGTGATTACCTGCGAGTTTCACTTGTCTGAGTGCTACATTTCCTAATAAAAATGTTTTTAAAGATAGAACAATACCATGATGAATCTTCTCATGCCTACCCCCCGGTATGGTATGCAAGAGCTTCTTTAGGGCATATGCAGGGAGTGGAACTGCTGGGCAAATGCAGAGTTCCTGTCTCCAAGATGGTGCCGGATGATTTACCAAGTGGCTGCATCAGTGTATACCCCCACCAAGCAGTGTTTGACTCATTCTCAGCAAATCACGTCTTCACCAACATTTCATGTCAGACTCGCTTCACTGCTCCCAGGAATACAGAACGGTATCTTGTCGTCATCTAAAGAGATGTCATCATCTCATTGCATTTCACTGGTTACAAATGACCTAGAGAATCTTTTCCTGATTTTCGGTTCAGTCGCTCAGTCTTGTGTGATTCTTTGTGACCCCATGGACTGCAGCACACCAGGCCTCTCTGTCCATCACCAACTCCCACAGTTTACCCAAACTCATGTCCATTGAGTTGGTGATGCCATCCAGCCATCTCATCCTCTGTCATCCCATTCTCCTCCCCTTCTCCTCCTGATTTTCTTCACCTATAAATCTTTTTTCCCAGGAATGGGACTATTGTGTTGTGTAAGAGAATCCTACCTACCCCAAGGTTAGACATCCTATAACTTTTTGAAAAGTGTTTGTTTTAACTGTTTTCACTTTTAAGTTTGAGTAGGTTCTGAGAAAGGGTTCAAATTTCTTTTCTTTCCTCTTCTTCTTCTTTCTTTTTTTTTTTTTTTTTTTGTTATATGGACAAACAATTGGTACAGCACCATTAGTTGAATAATCCATACTCTTCCCAGAGATCTGGCCTATCTCCAGTTTCTATACATTAGAGGTTCTGTTTCTGGACTCTGTTCTGTTGGTCTATGTCCTACTGCCAATAATCACACTGATAAATTACTTTAGTTTGGTGATAACTGTTGTTACCTGGTAGATCAAGTTTCCCAAATATTATTTTTTTAGAAGCATCTATCTTCATAATAGTAGGATTTTGTGGTTCACGGGTAGCCCTTGAGGAAATGCTTCTGGATTCTTTTAGAAGTATCTAGAACATCTCTGTCTTCTAGAGAACAAATTAAAGCTACCTTGAAGCCCTTCAGAGTTGACTTGATCCACACAACAGCCATGTATCACTGAGTCAGTGATACACCAAGGGCAGGGCTGGGGGCCTTGTCCAGGCAAAACTTCAAAGCACTGAGACTGACTAAAGGCCCTCTGCTTTCCATCATCACCATGGCCCAGCAGCTCTAAACAGCATCCAGAGTAGATGACTCCTCTCTGACAACAAAAAGTCTCTATTAAACAAACAACTGTTGTTATTGATGAGCTTTAATTACCTATGTGTTAAAAAGCAGAGGCTTCACTTTGCCAACAAAGGTCCGTCCAGTCAAGGCTATGGTTTTTCCAGTAGTCAAGTATGGATGTGAGAGTTGGACCATAAAGCAGGCTGAGTGCCGAAGAATTGATGCTTTCAAATTGTGGTGCTGTAGAAGACTCCTGTGGTGCTGTAGAAGACTCCTTTTCCAAATAGGAAAAGGAGTACATCAAGGCTGTACATTGTCACCCTGCTTATTTAACTTCTATGCAGAGTACATCATGAGAAACGCTGGGCTGGAAGAAGCGCAAGCTGGAATCAAGATTGCCGGGAGAAATATCAATAACCTCAGATATGCAGATGACACCACCCTTATGGCAGAAAGTGAAGAGGAACTAAAAAGCCTCTTGAAGAAAGTAAAAGAGGAGAGTGAAAAAGTTGGCTTAAAGCTCAACATTCAGAAAACGAAGATCATGTCATCTGGTCCCATCACTTCATGGCAAATAGATGGGGAAACAGTGGAAACAGTGTCAGACTTTATTTTTGGGGGCTCCAAAATCACTGCAGATGGTGACTGCAGTCATGAAATTAAAAGACGCTTACTCCTTGGAAGGAAAGTTATGACCAACCTATTATACCAACCAGCATATTAAAAAGTAGAGATATTACTTTGCCAACAAAGGTCCATCTAGTCAAGGCTATGGTTTTTCCAGTAGTAATGTATGGATGTGAGAGTTGGACTGTGAAAAAAGCTGAGCACCGAAGAATTGATGCTTTTGAACTGTGGTGTTGGAAAGACTCTTGAGAGTCCCTTGGACTGCAAGGAGATCCAACCAGTCCATCCTAAAGGAGATCAGTCCTGGGTATTCTTTGGAAGGAATGATACTAAAGCTGAAACTCCAGTACTTTGGCCACCTCATGCGAAGAGTTGACTCATTGGAAAAGACTCTGATGCTGGGAGGGATTGGGGGCAGAAGGAGAAGGGGACGACAGAGGATGAGATGGCTGGATGGCATCACTTACTCAATGGACATGAGTTTGAGTGAACTCCGGGAGTTGGTGATGGACAGGGAGGCCTGACGTGCTGCAATTCATGGGGTCGAAAAGAGTTGGACATGACTGAGCGACTGAACTGAACTGAGAAGACTCCTGAGAGTCCCATGGACTGCAAGGAGATCAAACCAGTCAATCCTAAAGGAAATCAACCCTGAATATACACTGAAAGGACTGATGCTGAAACTGAAGCTCCCATACTTTGGCCACCTGATGAGAAGAGCCTACTTATTGAAAAAGATCCTGATGCTGGGCAAGAGTAAAGCCAGGAGGAGAAGGGGATGACAGAGGATGAGATGTTTGGATGGCATCACCGACTCAATGGACATGAGTTTGAGCAAACTCTAGGAGATGATGAAGGACAGGGAAGCCTGGCGTGCTGCAGTCGATGGGGTCACAGAGAGTCAGACACGACTGAGTGACTAAACAAGGACCAACAGCACCAATGTGTCTATAAGCTTCTGGGCTTCCCAGGTGGCACTGGAGGTAAAGAAAATGCCTGCCAATGCAGGAGACATAAGAGATGTGGGTTCGATCCCTGGGTTGGGAAGATCCCCTGGAGGAGGGCATGACAACCCACTCCAGTATTCTTGCCTGGAGAATCCCATGGACAGAGGAGCCTGGTGGGCTACAGTCCATAGGGTCAAAAAGAGTAGGATTCGACTAAAGTGACTTCCCTCGAAAGCTCTGTAAGCCTTTAATTGGCCCATTTTTATTACTTATCTGCTAATGAGCATTGCATTGTCCTCAGAAGCTGATCCAGAGAATTCTTGGTTACACTGTTGACCTCGTCCCGCGTAGGTTCAGTGGCAGCTATTCTGACACAGAAGTTGCTCAGCTCAGAGCGACTGGAGCTCACCACGCCTGAAGCCACATTCCAGCCTCCAGAGCCTGGGGTACCATATATTCATATGTCAACAGTAGATTCTAGATAAACCATCACTATCTCAGCACAGTGCTTAGAAAGGCAAAAAAGCAAAGCTCCTCATCCACGTGACTACTTGGAGTTTTTATTTATGTTTTAAAATTGAAAACGATGAACAGAAGGCAAAATGTCAGGGGACTTGACTTTGGAAAGTGCGAGGTTGAGTTCATATCTGAAAAGCAGTACTAACATAATATCTTGAAAGTTAAAATTTGTTCTCATGCTTTAAATATTCATTTTAGGGCTAGAAAAAAAATCAAGAAAATAATGACTAGCTCTGGTTTTTCCTTGGTGATCAGTGAGAGCAATCTTGTCTTTTAGAAAAACAGATGTCACAACTTGATACAGCAAATACATCTGGGGTGAACAGTGGCTGGAAAGTAATCACGCCTCCTGTTTCCACAGGGGCACTCTGACGGGGAGAGGGGAAGACGTGGGGACCCCAGAGTCCTGGCCAGACCCACACACCTTCCCAGGACCCTCCCAGGTCCTTGCAGTCCTCCCCGCTGCCCAAGCAGAGAGCCAGACTGGACCCACGCCTCAGGTGTTGTCCAGCCTAGACCAGGGGCCTGGGCAGTGCTTGCCTTCCAGGCCAGTGTTTTGCTCCAGTGAACTCAGGGGGAAATAACTTATCTAAACAATGACAGTGGCTAAAATGCCTCGGAGTGGGGACAGGAGGTCAGAGTCCAACAAGGTGCAAGGTGAGATGCAGTCAGCTGGAAATCTCAGCAGAGCCTGAGTCTTCATGCTGTTTCTGGTTCTCAGACCTTGGGGGACCCTGTCTTTCCTCCACTGCATTGTCCCCAGTCTGTAGCGGTCATGGTCTCATGCTGCCCATATCCTCTGGGCTCTTGCACAAGACCATGACCTACATGACACAAGGTATCACACTCCTGCTTCCGGGACCAACTTCCAGCCGGAATTGACTCAAATCTAAGCTCCTCCTTCTGGATGCCGTCAACTCACACTCTGTCTCTCCTGTTCAGTTCCCAGCAGCTCACAACATCGTTTCCTGCTTTCTTCATTAGGAAGCCCCTCTCCCAAATATACTTTTGCAACTCTCCACAGAGTTTGACCCGTCGGAAGCAATGGAGGGTCTGAAGCAATGGCTGGTCTGCAATCCATCCTGTTACCCAGCTGGCTCGGGTATTTCAGTGACTGTCTCCACCCCCATTCGCGAGTTGGACCAGATCCATCTCTCTGGGATTTAAAGGGGACGGGTCTGAGATTTTTTTCCCTTTGTACCAAATAAGGAAACTAGACTTAGAGAAAGCAGAGCTTCTCCAAGGCACCCCAGCACTGGGTCTTCCACTGCAAGCATTCAGGATCCAATCCAGTGTGTGTACCACCTCATCAGGGACACTCAGGGGCACATAAAATCATTTCTCAGGTTCCTAGAAGAAATTTTTCTTGGCAGTTCTTTCCTTATTTTAATGTGCATTAGAAAAGCAGCTCAACTGCCAAAAATTCAATCAGTGATTTTCAGGATCCTATTGTTCAGAATAGTAGTCTGCATGTAGCACCCCGTCCCTCACCCCACAGACACACATGGCCTGCCTGAGCACACCCACAGCCTCAGCATCACCCGGGAACTTGTTAGAAATGCAAATTCTCAATCTCCAGAACCCTGGGGGTGAGGGGAAAGGGGTGTCAGAAATCTGTGTCTTAACAAGACCCGCAGGTGACAGATATGCAGTTTGAGAACCACTGGCTATAGCAAAGTCAATAAGAAATTAAAATCTATTAATGAAAAATATAAAGTAAACATAGGCAATTTTTGAAAATAGCAGAAAGTTCATCAGTTGCACAGGAGTGACTGAATTTGAGGAAGAGGTATCCTACAGCAAGAGCCTCCAGGAGTTTAAAGGTAAAAAGGCCTACCCTACCCCAAGTAGATTAATCCCATCCCAGGCCCTCCAAGAGTTCCCCAATACAGCAAGGTCGGGGGACAGGGAGAGAGGGCCTTTATCACTTGTTTGTTTGTTTGGCTTAGAGTTTAAATGCTTAGACTCTGGTCACTTCCCAAGCCTTACTAGGAAAAGTTTGGAAGGGTCCTCTCTTTTATGATGGTCTGTCCTTATCGTATGATATTGCTTATATGAGGAATATAAAAAGAAATGATACAAATGAACTTCTTTACAAAACCATACAGACTCACAGACTTAGAGAATGAATTTATGGTTACCAGGGGAGAAGGTTGGGGGAAAGGGATAGACTGGGAGTTTGGGATGGACATGTATACACTACTGTATTTAAAATGGGTAACCAACAAGGACCTACTGAACAGCACGGGGAACTCTGCTCAATATTATGTAAAGACCTAAATGGGAAAAGCATTTGAAAAAGAATAGATACATGTATGTGTACAACTGAATCACTTTGCTGTATATCTAAAACTAACACAATATTGTTAACTCTACTCCAACATAAAATAAAAAGTTAAAAAGAAAAAAAGAAGATGGTCCATCCAGATGACTTTGGGCTTCCCCCTCAGTACAGACAAAGAAACAGGCTTTGGTCCCAAAGATGTGAATACTTCCCAGCAAGGAACAGCGGCTGTTCACCTTGAGCACGCAAGGCCCAGTGATGATCCCATGATCACGTGGGCAGGGTGGGCCTGAAAGGGCTTCACAATCACAGAGCATCCTTGCAACCTTGAACACTGATTCTTAAGGACAACCAGGGACCCACGTGGTTTCCCTGATAATGAGAGAGTGGATTTCAGGCGGGGCCCTCAGAATGCTGGGGGCTGGGACCCCACCTGGGCCTCGGGTCCTGGTGAAGTCTGACGCTTCCACTGACGACAGCCTTGACCCACATCCATGAAAATCATTGTTGCCTCCGTTGGGCCCACCTTCCCGCTGAATAGGTGATCCAAGTGCTTTGTTTCGACTCCCTTCCTTAAGGCACCGTCTATTTTTCAACCACGTCTATGTGGAATTCTCTGACATTCACAAGAGAGCGGACTTGCATTTACTGAAGGATGACAGCTCATCACAGCTGTGTGCCCACCCCCAGTTCCAAATGCAAAAATGTCATGAGCATAAAAGCTGTCAAGAAACTTGAGTCGCTGGCGAGGGCCACAGAAAACCCAAAAGAAACTCTCCAGATGGGGTTCATCTGCCTTAAGCCGCAAAGACACAGAGATGGTCTTAGAAGACATTTTATATACTGTATGAAATTATGTGAAAACCATGAAAAGCATCAGCATTTCCCCCCTTCATAGTCTATTTCATTTTTTTGTTGTTATTTTACGTTATTTTTTTTAATTGTGGTAAAATACACAGAACATAAATTTACCATCTTAATCATTTTTAGAGCAGTTCAATGGTACTGAGCACTTTGATATTGTTACACAGCCATCCCCACCATCCATGGCCACAGCTCTTTTCATCTTGTGTACCTGAGGCTCTGTCCCCATCAAGCTAACCATCCAGGCCCCTCCCCTCGACCCCTGGTAACCACCACTCTACGGTCTGTCTCTACGAACTTGAGTTTGCTTGAGTATGACATTCCCAAGACTCATTGCTGGGTAAATCCTGATAAGAGGAAGAACGTGTCACCCACTCAGCAAGTGAGTTTGGAGTTCTCAGTATGACCTGAAGGAAATTAACAAAAGAGGGCCACCAGTGGGGTTTTCTCCCCAGTTTGTTGCTCTCATTTTCTTAAGATTTTCTTATATGTGTATCATTTTTACTTATCTATTTTTGGCTGTGCTGGGTCTTCATTGCTTTCGTTCAGGCTTTGTCTAGTTTCGATGAGCGGGGGCAATTCACAAATTACGGCTCATGGGCTCCTCATTGTGGTTGCGTCTCCCTGGTAGCTCAGATGGTAAAGCGTCTGTCTGCAATGCAGGAGACCCGGGTTCAATCCCTGCTTTGGGAAGATCCCCTGGAGAAAGAAATGGCAGCCCATTCCAGTATTCTTGCCTGGAAGATCCCACGGACGGCAGAGCCTGGTAGGCTACCGTCCATGGGGTCGCAAAGAGTCGGACACGACTGAGCGACTTCACTTCACTTCACTTCACTCTTCCTACAGAACACGGGCTCTAGGGTCCTTGGGCTTCAGTAGCTGCAATGTGCAGACTCGGTCATTGTGGGGCACAGGCTTAGCTGGTCCATGGCACATGGAATCTTCCTGAGCAGAGATTGGACCAGTGTCCCTTGCATCGGCAGGTGGATTTCTTATCCACTGCACCACCAGGGAAGGCCTATGCGGACCATTTTTAAAGACTTAATTGAATTTGTTACAGCATTGTTTCTGTTCTATGTTTTGGTTTTTTGGCTAAGAGGCATGTGGGATCTTAACTCCCCTACTAGGGATCAAACCCCCACCCCTTGCATTGGAAGGTGAAGTCCCACCCACTTACTTTACTATTGGCATTTCCCTGGTACAGGGGCAGGGACATTAGACTTCGGGTCAGATTTGGGGTTGAAAACCCAGTACTGTTGCCTGGGAGACGACACAGAATCTCTGTAAATCTCTTAAACTTGGTCTTATTTTTAAAAATCAAAAGATTTCATATAAAAACAATTCTCAATTTCTGATTCTCTTGAAAATTCCAAAGAACTGGCATCAAAACAAACACCTCAAGGTTTTTAAATGGGGAGTAGATTTGAATAAACATTTACCAAACAGGATATGCAAACAGCCAATAACCCCTCTGAAACAGGGGCTCAGCATCATTAGTCATGAGAAAAATGCAGAATAAACTCATGGTGAGATCCCACTACACTTATACTACAAGATGTGAAGTTAATAAAATCTATAACTCCTAGTGCTGGTGAGGGCTTCCCTGGAGACTCAGATGGTAAAGAAACTGCCTGCCAAGCAGGAGACTTGGGTTCCATCCCTGGGTCAGGAAGATCCCCTGGAAAAGGAAATAGCAACTGACTGCAGTATTCTTGCCTGGAGAATCCCATGGATAGAGGAGCCTGGGGGGCTGCAGTCCATGGGGTGGCGAAGAGTTGGACGTGACTGAGCGTGCACATATGCACAGCGCTGGGGAGGACCCAAAACAACTGGGATTTCATTCATAAACAGCTTGGCAGTTTCTTATCATGTTAAACAAATACTTATCATATGATCCAGGTTTCCCTCTCAGTATTTACCAGCAAGAAATGAAAAATTATGTTCACACAAAAACCCACACGCAAATGTTCACTGTTCAGTTCAGTTCAGTCGCTCAGTCATGTCCGACTCTTTGCGATCCCATGAATCGCAGCACACCAGGCCTCCCTGTCCATCACCAACTCCCAGAGTTCACTCAAACTCATGTCCATCGAGTCGGTGATGCCATCCAGCCATCTCATCCTCTGTCGTCCCCTTCTCCTCCTGCCCCCAATCCCTCCCAGCATCAGAGTCATTTCCAATGAGTCAACTCTTCACAATGTTCACTGTAGTTTTTACTCATAATGATCAGGGAACAACCCAAGTGTTCTACAGGTGAATGAGGAACAAACTGTGATCCAACAACACCATGGCAAATGACTCAGCAATTAAAAGAACAAGTTAGCCATGCACTCAGCAACCTGAGGGAGTCTCAGATGCCTGGGGCTAAGTAAGAGACTCTTCTGGCTCTGTACAGTATGACTCCATTTCTGTGACATTCTGGAAAAGCCACCTGCAGATCAGAGGTCACCAGGGGCTGGGGTGGTTGGTGTTTCACTGGAAATTGTCATGAGGGAATTTTGGGGGGTGATGGGACTGCTCCATCACTGCAGATGGTGATTGCAGCCATGAAATCAAAAGACGCTTACTCTTTGGAAGGAAAGTTATGACCAACTTAGACAGCATATTAAAAAGCAGAGACATTACTTTGCCAACAAAGGTCCATCTAGTCAAGGCTATGCTTTTTCCAGTAGTCATGGATGGACGTGAGAGTTGGGCTGTGAAGAAAGCTGAGCACCAAAGAATTGATGCTTTTGAACTGTGGTGTTGGAGAAGACTCTTGAGAGTCCCTTGGACTGCAAGGAGATCCAACCAATCCATCCTAAAGGAGATCAGTCCTGGGTGTTCTTTGGAAGGAATGATACTAAAGCTGAAACTCCAGTACTTTGGCCACCTCATGCGAAGAGTTGACTCATTGGAAAAGACCCTGATTCTGGGAGGGATTGGGGGCAGGAGGAGAAGGGGACGACAGAGGATGGCATCACCGACTCAATGGACATGAGTTTGAGTGAACTCCAGGAGTTGGTGATGGACAGGGAGGCCTGGCGTGCTGTAATTCATGAGGTCACGAAGAGTCGGACACAACTGAGCGACTGAACTGAACTGGGACTGCTCCGTATCTTGATTTTGGTGGTGGTTGCATAACTAATATGTGCATTAGTCAGACATTCATTGAACTGTACACTAAAAAGAGTGAATTGTATTGTAAAAAAGTTATAATAAATGTGACCCAAAAATCTTAATAAAACTACAAGCATCTGGCACCCAGGACACACCATCTGCCTGGCCATGGCTGACCTAGCAAGTAGATAGAATTGAGCCTGTGAGTTCACCTTCTGCACCTGTCTTCCTTTGGGTCCCCAAGCAGCTCCAGAGATCAGAACTTGGGTGCAGGCGGTTCACTTGGTAAAGGAGGCAGTCAGCTTGGTGCAGGCACCCCATCCCTTCCCATGTGGAGCTCTCACCTGGGCCCCCCACGCAGCTCGGTGGAGTGTGAGAACTCGGTCCTGATGAGATAATTCTTATTTACAAAATTATTTATAAACACGGGCAGGGAGGATAAGCGCTAGACCCCAAATTATTAAACTAGGTTTATGGATATGGTTCTTCCTGAAATCTTCTGAGACCTTGAGCAAATCATTTCACCAACATGGATCTGGGTTTTCTCATGGGTGAAATGAAGAAAGATAGATAACATCTATCAGGAGGTAAGCTCTCCAGGCCCTCCATCCTTAAAACGCTGTTCCATCCTATCTCAAAGAGGGCCTCCCCTTGCAAAGCAGTGCATTTAGGAAACCTTACATTAGATCCACTCCTGAAATTATCCAGAACCTTTCAAAGCTTGGAACATGAGCTTTTGCGTATCTTCAGTGGTGAAGAGTCCTCGTCTAAAGGAGGGACTCGATCTTGGATTTGGCTGTTTAGGAATCAAAGGGAAATTAGACTGGAAATAGCTGGGTCCAAAACCAAATATGAAGCACTGATTCCAAAACCCCCTGAGTCAGGTTGGCTGGGGAGCTCGTTACAGAGTGAATGTGCAGAAGTGAGGGAGAAATTGCAAAATAACTGGCCGGAGCTGGGATTCAGTCACAGGCACATGCTCCCTTTCTTCAGCAAGGAGGTTGGGAGCTTGTTGAGAAAGGGTGCTGGGCTATGACACTGAGTATTTGGATAACTTCCAGGCGGCCTGTAATGCAGTTCAACAACTTCAGACAGTGGGCCGAGGACCTTCAGACCTGAGAGTCACTGGTGTGGCAGATACAAAGGCGAGGACAGAATCTTTATACATCCTCAAGGGAGCTTGGAAAACCATGAAGCAGACACCCTGATGCCTGAGGAGGGGGTGTCCGGGCTGAGGGGGCAGGAAGACATCATGTTTCCCCCAGGGGAAGGACCGGTCCCTGAGGGAGGTGGCATTTGAGACAGACTTGGGGGATGGAGGAGATTCTCGGGTCAAGGCCGCAGGTGATAGGAAAAGGCCAAGTTATGGCAGAAAGGAAGCTGAGAGTGTTCATGTCGATCTGGGAGGCAGTGGAGGAGGAATCCAGAGCCAGGACTGGGGCCAGGCCCTGGGGTCTTGCTGTTGGAATGAGAGCTTGGTCCTGTGTTTCGGGGAGCAGGAAGGACTCTGGGAGGGGAGCAGCTACAGCAAGGCTGGGCTTCTAAAAAAGCATCTTCCAGGCTGCCTGAGAACTCCTTGCCTCAGTGTTCCCCTCTCCTATCTAGATCTCGCCCCTCCCCAACTCTGCTCACTTCCTGCTGGAACCCGCTGGGCCTCCAGCCTTCAGCACATCTTGCTTCCTTGAGTTTGAGGCCTCAAGAAATCTGTGAGCACTGCCATGTCCCCAGAGAGAAAGGGGAGAAGGCAGAGGGCAGCCCTGGATACCGCTTGCTTAATGAGTCGAGAGCAGGAAGGACCAGCCAAGTGAAAAGAAAGCCTGCAGGGGTGAGAAACAGGGGAACGCTCTGCAGAGAGGGTGGTTTGTTCTTTGGGGTTGAAAGCGTGCAGTTTTCTGCAGGTTTATGTATGGGTCGGCCCAAAGGTTTTGATTCTTTGAGGCAGAGAGAAGACCTTTGTGAAGTCTTGGGTACCGTGTTTAAAGCCAGAAGCCATCTAGCTGGCACCAACTTTGGTCTCCAGGGACCAGGGATACATGAACCAGAGGAAAGGAGGGTTTCTGTGATTTTTTTCCGTACCCAACTGTCCGTCGATTCTAAAGAGGGGCAGGAAGTAACATGACCAAGTCTCCCCCAAGCTCAGATGTCCTCTCCTTTCACTTCTGTCCCCTGCCCTCATCCCTGTGACTCTTGGGAGAGCCTCCACTTCACACCCATCCTTGCAGCAGACTGCAAATCTCAGTTCAAGTTCAAAATCACTTGAGTCCTAAGTGACTCCATCTTGAAATCCTTTCCTCTAAGAGCAGGAACCCTGGGAGACAGAAAAGACCACCCAGCCTCCTTCTAAGGCTCAGAACTGAGTAGGGCTGCGTGTCTGCCCTGCACTGGGCCATCAGCAGAGCATCCAAGCAAGTGCTTGGTGTCAAAGAGCCAACGGACCACTGCTTAGGCTCACGGCTGCGACCCATGCCTCTGCATCCTGTGAAAATGATTAGGAGGTGAGTGTCAAAACCAGACAGCATTTGGCCTGAGAGAAGAGGTGAGAAAAACAAATACGACAGTTCAATTTTATTTCATTCCGCATTCTCTCGATTTTAGAATATAAACACCGAGAAAGCCGGAAGGAAGAGGAGACGCCATTCTGGGCGCAGCTTAAACTTTCAAGATCACACTAGTCGAGAAACAGCCTTATTGGGGAGGAATAAATAAGGGTAAAACCAAGCCAGATGAACTTAATGCGAGTGAGATGCTTTTATGGAATCACAGGCGTTTGCATTGTTTGGCCTGAATTGCCCATATTTTTGTATTCATCGCAGACAATGAGTTCCTGTGACATTCTGGCATACATTAGAGGAGCGGGGGGAGAAAACCCAACCTGCATTATTTGTTCCATTTTCTGCTTTTAGACATAATGGAAATGTTAACATGCTTAACATCCGTGGCCTCTCATAGAGCCTCGCGCCACTTTTCTTAGTCATCCAGGGCATCGGTGAGGGTAGATTCTGCCTGTTAATGCAGGCTGTAAAGCCGGCCAGCTACAAATCCTTCGCCACGCCAACTCTCTCTGTTCATCCTTCTAAAGACTTGCACGCATATAGTCTCCATTATGATTAAAATTATCTCCACCGTCCTTCAGAAAAGAATGGACGGCTTTTGACTACGTGAACCAGTTCAAGGAAAATCTCCCTGGAGTACAGGACAGGAAGATCATGTTGTTGAACCCCTTTTATCTGCATTCAATTCTCCCCCCAGGGGTTTCGAGCCGGCTCACTCCCCTCCTTGGATGGTTTTCTCTTACATTAATTGATAATGCTGTAAGTGTTTAATTTAAAGTTCACACCTAAGGTGAGAGCTGGATAAATAAACTCATTCAGCTTCATGGGAGGAGGAAGCAGGAAAAATACTCTTTTTTAAAAAAAACCCTTTTCAGGACTAAGAATTTGCGAGAGAATGGCCATTCCATTTCAGGGGGCTTATTTATCTAAAGAGGTGTATGTGGATTTAAAAAAAAATGTACTCAATCTCTACATTTAAAAAAGAAAAGGAATTCCCACTTCATAATAGATATTTTCCTTTACAGCTGCCCTTTGCACCTCTCTTTATCATCTCTGTACTGTAACAAACTGCATTACCACCACCCCAAAAAAGACAGATGCCCTGTTTACAGAAAAACCACACGTTTGGCCTCTGAAAGGGTTCAGGGGACACCCAAGGGCACCTCTCAGCCCAGCAATCCTTCCCGATGACTTGAGAGAGGAGCACTGGTCTCCCTTGGGGACCCAAGAGGCGCAGGTGTGGACAGGAGAGAGAAAGGGCCAACAGAGTGTGATGCTGCCGTTTGGCAGGTTGGGGCCCTCAGGCCATGAGATTTCCCAGAAGTTCTGTCTGGGGTTGGGTGTCACGCACACCCCAGTCATCTCCACCAACTTACAAGGCCTCTGAGTCCCCAAAGGGGATGAGAAGAGTAAACAGGAATATTATTCAGCCTTAAAAAAAAAAAAAGAGGGAAACTCTGACACAGGCTGTAGCAGGGATGAACTTGGAGGACATTCTGCTGGGTGAAATAAGCCTGTCACAAAAGGACAAATACTGTATGTTTGTGCTAACATGAGGTACCTAAAAGGCAAACTCAGAGTCAGAAAGTAGCATGATGGATGCCAGGGCTTGGAGGGGGTGTAAGAAATGGGGATTTGTTGTTTACCAGGTACAGAGTACAGTATTCTACACAGTAGAATAATGAGAAGCGTCGGGAGGAGGGCGGGGGTGAGAGGTGGACACCAATGTGAAGATAAAATGTATAATGTTAGGTGGTGAGTTTTATGTTCCATGCATTTTACACAGTTAAGAGTAATTGTTTTTTTTAAGAATAGACAGAAGTGGTAGCCAGCCCCTAAAAGGTCTTTTTAACAGTACTCATCATGGCATCTGAATTCCAAGTATGAACCTATTCCTTTGGGATGACACACAGCTCCAGCCTCAGAGGGCATCTCAGGCCTTGAAAATCAGCCAGAGCTCAGCAAACGCCACCTGTAGGAATGTGGCTGGACCCCGGAGCCCCATCACCGTCTCCGTCTCATTCGGCCCTGGGACACTTGGCCCTTCACTTCCCGAGTGCGTCTTTGCTATGGACCCTCCAAAGTCCAAGGCTTCTCTCTCATCAATTCACTAGAATTATTAAACATCCAGTGGACAAACAAGATAGGACAGTATTCTTTTCTGTGTGTGTGTTTTTCCCCTGTAAGAGCTCTTTACAAAAAACAAATTTTTTCTTGTGGTGTTTTGGTTTTTTTTTACTTAATGCTATGAACTGGAAGTCTTTCTATTTCAGTACATAAAGAGTTTCCAGATTCTTTTTTTTTTCTAGCTTTTTTAATATAATTGATTTTAAAATTTATTTTTAGTGGGAGGATAATAGCTTTATGATGTTGTGTTGGTTTCTGCTGTGTAATGAGGTGAATCAGCTACAAGTACACATATATCCCCTCCCCCTGAGGCCATCCTCTCACCCCCCAAAATACTAATTTTATATGATAAGGACAATAAAATATAGTACACAAGTGTGATTCAGTGCATTAACAATACATTAAGATGAAAACAACATACCAGGCTGGCAGAAACATTTTAAATCTTACTGTGCTCATGCTCAGTCGCTTCAGTCATGGCCCACTCTGTGCGACCCCATGGACTGTAGCCCGCCAGGCTCCTCTGTCCATGGGATTCTCCAGGCAGGAATACTGGAAAGGGTTGCCATCTCCTCCTCCAGGGGATCTTCCCGACCCAGGGGTTGAACACGCATCTCCTGCCTTGGCAAGTGTGCTCTTTACCACTAGCAACTAATCATGGTTTAAGCCTTTCTGGAGGGAAATTCGACAATATGTGTAAAAAAGCCTTAAAATGTGGCATACACTTTGACCCAACAACTTTTTAGAATTATCATGTAGGTATTCATAGTGGGAAAATCATCAGAGATTTTTGCAAGATTTATATACAAGGGTGATTGTTCAAGTGCTATTTATAACTGGTAAAACAGAAATAGGTCAAAGATTTGAAGTGATTCACTAAGTAAATTAGAACAGGTCCAGTGACTATTCTGAGAGCACTCTATTGTGTGATATTGGCCAAATTAACCCCTAAGTTAGTACCATTACCATCATATTCTGAAAGGAGAAGGGGGAACCTTAAGATGGCTCTTGAACACTCAAGTGCCAGAGGAGACATCATTTCTCCTAAGGAATGATGTGGAAGGCATGTCCTACTAGGTATCAGACCCCCACCACAAAGTTACTATGATGGAAGTGTGTGCTTCCCTAGGAACACACACATGGTTCAATAAAACAGAACTCAGAAGAGTCTCCTCTGGGCAGGAGTCCATCATGGGACAAAAGGGATGGTGACCCTTGCTGAAATATTAGCCAAGCACAGTTCTGGCCTGTGGGGTGGAAATGGGAGTCAGCCAGGGCTGGCTGGGGAAACGCTGCTCTCCTGATGCAAACACAGCCCCTGACTCTTCCGTTTTCCTGCTGTGAAACACGTGAAGCTGAAGCTGTTCAACTTCTTGTCCCAGGAGACAACAACATCAGGACCAAAGATGCAATCTGAAGGCTAGAGGATGCAAAACTGATGGACCCATGGAGCCTGAGCTTCAGCCCCAACAGCCTTCCTCCCTGTGGGATATGGAATCACTCCCGGGTGACACAATGGACCAGCCCGCCAAGCCACGATGTACTCTGCTCTTCAATCCTTGAACATGTAGACTGTATCCAATTTTTATACTATAATTGTGGTTTGCACATCTTTGAGCATAAAGTATTGGGCACATCTCTCATTAGAGTAAGTTCCTAGAAGTTGAAACCACTGAATGAAAAGAAAAATTTTTTCATTTAAGACAAGCGTCAAGATACCAATTTTTATATATAGCAGTTTATGAGAATGCTAAATTCACTGCTTCCTTGCCAGCACTAGCTATTAACACACTTTTCTTTCCTCATTACCAATTTTATATGCACATTGGTCCCTGTTTATTTATGTTTTTGATTAAGGTTATTTCTTTTATTCAGTGGTCAAATGTATTTCTCCTTTTGCCCATTGAAAATATAATTTTTTTCAATTTTCTTTTTTTCTGTTGAAAATTCTGACAAATTTCTTTTACTTGTAAAATCTGTTTCTATATTAAGGCTCTTAACCTTTTGTCTATCATCCATCTGTGTAGTTACATGTTGCAAAAGTTTCCTGATGAGGCCAGTTGCTTTTTAATTCATCATATGATGGTTTTATGTATCAGACCCTTTATTCAAACTTTTTAAATAAGGAAATCTGTCCTATTATGATGATTGTTGTCCCTTCAGAGAAGAGTACAGCCATAATTTCAGAATCCAAGCTCTAGAGTTGGAAAATCCAGGCTCAAATCCTAGCTTGGTCATTTTCTGTGACTTCAACAACTTACTTCACCTTCATGGACCTTAAGGTCCTCATCAGTAAAGACAACAATATCTGCCTCTAGAGAAAATGTGTGAAGTTAAATGAAGTAATGCTCCGAACATGCTTCTCATTCTGCTTGATACATTGTGGGTGCTCAAAGAACATGTCTATGTTAGGATACTCTCAAGTCACAGAAAGTCCAACTCGGCTCCAACAATAAAGAAAATACATGATCTCACATAACAAAAGATAGGTCGTTTCCAATGTTTGTTCCTTCAATAATAAACAGGATTTTTTCTTTTTTTAAGAGAAAGGAAAATTTCCCTGCAAAGCATCCAGCCCTGCCCACATCTCACTGGCCCAAGCGAGGTCACCTGCTTGATTCTTAGTCATTCTCAGGCAAATGGGATCAGCTTACCATAATTAGGGTTTATTCCTGATCTACATTAGGGATTTTTATACTCAAAACCCACCGAATATTTTGCAGTTACATGTTAGTGTCCAGCCAGAGTGTTTCAGCTTTATCAGCAGTGGGGTATAAATATAGGTTGCCCTTGTGGCTCAGCTGATAAAGAATCTGCCTGCAATGCAGGAGATCTGGGTTCGATCCCTGGGTTGGGAAGATCCCCCAGAGAAGGGAACAGCTACTCACTCCAGTATTATGGCCTGGAGAATTCCATGGACTGTATGGTCCATGGGGTCGCAAAGAGTTGGACATGACTGAGTGACTTTCATTTTCAGTATAAGTAAGTAAGTAAGTGAAGTCGCTCAGTCGTGTCCAACTCTTTGCGACCCCATGGACTGTAGCCCACCAGGCTTCTCTGTCCATGGGGTTCTCCAGGCAAGAATCCTGGAGTGGGTTGCCATTTCCTTCTCCAGGGGATCTTCCCGACCCAGGGATCGAACCCGGGTCTCCCATATTGCAGGCAGACACTTTAACCTCTGAGCCACGAGGGAAGCCCCACTTTCAGTATAAATATGTATAAATATGGTCAATTTATTAATAGCTAAAAAGCCAAATGTATAAGGTGTCCACCAAGCCCCATCTGCGTGGCTATAGAGTTCCCCTTCCCAAACATACTGGAACACACATATACACACACACACACAGAGGTAACCCCCCAACCCCTGGTCATTTCCATGTGCTCACACATCCATTCTCCAATATAAACATCTTGCACTCAAATCTTCATTTTATTTACTTTTTTTTTTTGAGAACTAAAATTATATGACATTTTTATTTTAGGATGCAAAAACAAAAATGAGCAAACAAACAAACAACAAAAAACTTGAAATAGGCTTGTCAAATGATGTAAATTCATCCTTTCCATGGAAGCAGAAGGTAGATCAGTGCAGGTTATCCTCAGGCCTCATACATCCTGCTTCACTGCTGCTTGCACTCTGCTGGGTTTTGATCCTTCTTTGGGTCACAGTCTGGATCATTTTCCTCATCTCCTTCTTCTTCCCCTTCCTCATCTGCTTCTTCACCTTCTTCATCATAATCATCGTCATCATCTTCAATAGCTTCTCCAGTAAAGTATAACACTGATCTTGGGATTATATGGTCACGTAAAAAGTGACCAATTTCAAAGTCTGCAGCGAGGATAGCTTCAGAATCATCATCCAGATCTCCACTCTCAGGAACTTCAGGAGGGGCAAAAAAATTAAAGAAAGAGTCATTAGAAACTGTTTTGGTCACAGTACGAACTGTCCCACGTCCCTTGTGTTTCTGCTTCTTCTTAATCGTTTTCAAAGTGACATTCTTCCCTTTTTTACAATCTATCTGGCACCCTGTACAACCCATAATTTCTGGTCCATCAAAAGAAAAGGGATCAGAATCATCTGACCCCTGAGGTTCTGACCTCATCCTATATGTCTTTGTCAACACTTCATTTGTGAAATATTCATTGGGTTCAAAGTGAAATTCTAAGACAAAACTCATAGGCTGACCAGCATCTGAGAACTTCACTTTAATATCTTTCAAGTGCTTCAGAATAGGTTCATCATGTTCCTGAACCGTATCACTGAGCAAGTCAACATTCTTAAAAACGGTCAACCAAAACTCAGGAATTCCCTTGGGATCTTCTTTTTCTTCATCCTTTTTCTCATCTTCAATCTTGGCCTTTTCTTTTAGCTCCTCCGAAATTTCATCTTCCTCACCTGGTTTCCATTCACACTCTTCTTCTGTAGGTTCATAAATGGCATTAATGATCTCAAATCGCTTATCAAACAGAGGCTGATAAAGAACAGAATACTTTCTTTCAAGATCATGAACTTCCTCATAGAATTTGGCTTCTATCTGTGCACATTTAACTTGAAGGTTTTTGAGAGCATTCACTCGTCTTTTCACTACCCTAGGCAAGCTTTCAACGTATCCTGTTGGTGTTTCTACCAGACCATCAAGTCTTTCTTGAAGGGCTGCAAGAATCTGAGGATTTTGCATCATCTGAACAGTCAGCTGATGTGCTTTGATTTTTGTTTCTTCACCAGTTTCTTCTTCTACTTCTTCAACATCATCCAAATCTTGATCAAGTTCAGACTGTTCTTTGTTGTCGATGTCTGCCATGTTGTACAAATGCCAAATATTTTCAAAAATGGCAAATTTCGTTTTCCAGCTCAGCTCTCCGGTGGCGAGCGCGGGGAGCCGAGCGGCCTGAGCTGCGCAGGCAGCGACTCAGGGCGGCAGTGAGAGGAGCAGGAGGCGGCGCGCGAGCAGATGGCGCTAAAAAAGCCAAATCTTCATTTTAGAATCTGCTTCCTGGATGCCTGTGAATGCCCTGTGAATTCACAAAAAGACCGTCTTCCTTTACCACTTGAACCTTTGGTCCCCTATGCATGAATTACTACACAAGAGACTAGCAGACAGCAATAACTGGAATACTTTGTATACTTTACATAAAGTATAACAATAAAATAAATTCTTTGTATTTAAAAAATCCATAGTTCTCAACATCATTTGTGAACAGTAACAGGCAACATTATGGGAACTTTTCCTCACTGGTTTTCTTCTCCTGCACCAAGCTCAGTGCCCGGTACACAGTAGGTGCTCAATAAATGTGGATACAGTGACAATTATTTAAAATAATGCATATACCATATACCTATATTTTGTGTATATACAAAATTTACAACTTCTAATAGCTTGAAAATGGTTTGCAAAGGAGGTACACCTAACCGCCTTTACTATTAGAGCAGATAGTCCTTAACTAAAGTGAAGCATCACAGTTGTTGAAGCAGCTTCATGCACACACCTCCTTCACTCTTTGACGAGGATGTTACCATCACATTCTACGAATGGGGAAACTAAGGCCTCAGAGATTTAGTGACTAGGGAAAAACATGTGAGACTGAAGGCTCCTTAAAATGACTTGTTCATGCAGCCTAGCCAACCAGCTCTCCTGACAGCCTGGGAGCTGGATCTCTGCTTCCTCCTAAGCAGCTCCAGCTCTTTCTAGATTAAACCAGCCAGAGCCTGGTTTCACTTTGGCCACCCCAGTTGTCTGTCTCTGTGCAGTCTGGCTCACTGCAGCAGTAACTGTGTCCCTTTAAATTCCCTTTCTTTCGGCGGCACGAGTTACTTGGCCTCCCTATTCTCCGTACTTAATTTGAGAATATTTGTTCAATTTGAGTATGTTTTTGACCTGCCAGGTATCTGTGAAACAAAATAGCTCCTACTGATAGCTTCTTATCAGAAGTAATTTAAAACATCCATCATCTACTGCTGAATGTCAAAATAAAGGTTGAGAGAAATTCCTGTTTCCTTAAATATGTTTTCTTTTCACTCTTGTCAGCATCATTGTCAATCCTGAAATTATAGTGTGCCATGGAAGACCTCGGAAATTGAGGCTTCAGAATGGTTACAATGAGAACATACAAATCAATCTGTGGTACAAAACTGCCCCAGCGGATCGGCCAGGGGCCCACCAATGCCAGGCAGCTCTTAGGGTTGCTGAGGGTTCATTAGGATCCACGAGCACCCTGGGGAAGCAGCTGTCCCTCCTCCCAATCCTGATTAGAAGTTTAGCCCTAAGTTAGTTATTCCAGGCTTTTGTCAACATCCAGACCATTCTCTGACCCTCCTGACAATGATTAAGCAGAATGAGAGAGAAAGGGACAAATACACACTAATAAGCCCGGCTATTTAAACAGCCCTGTGAATGCAGAGGGCATCAGGTGAAAGGCAGAGCTTGTGTTTTTTTGTTTTTTACTTCATTCTGTCACCAAGTCAGCTACTGAGTATATCTGGGTGCACCTGCCAATAGAGACCCAGCGAGAGATGGAGAGAGAGAGATGTGAGCACAAAGCATCAGCCTCTGGAAGCAATTTCCATCAAGATGATGCTTGGCCACGTTGAAGAAAAGGCAAATGTCCCTGTGTTCCAGCAACTGTTGTCCTGTTGCCTCTTCCCAATGACCAGCCCTGGAACAGCCTGGAATGATCTTCAGACAAGAGAGGAAAGAAATCCAATTATTTCTAAAAATCAACAAATACATATTAAGCACAAACTAAGTGCAAAGCCAAGTTGTGCTTGTGGGTAAATAACTGAAAGTCACTCAGTTGTGTCCGACTCTTTGCGAACCCCTGGACTTGTATAGTCCGTGGAATTCTCCAGGCCAGAATACTGGAGTGGGTAGCCTTTCCCTTCTCCAGGGGATCTTCCCAACCCAGGGATCAAACCCAGGTCTTCTGCATTGCAAGCAGATTCTCTATCAGCTGAGCCAAGAGGGAAGCCTATGGGTAAAGAATGATATCCAAAATGTCCTCTGTCTTTAAGAGACAATTAAAAACAATGAGGGTAATTGTCAGAAGCAGGGCCTGGGGAGCAAATGGTAGATGCAGGCTCGCTTGGAGCAGCCCCACAAGCATCCCTAATATCAGACAGAGCTCCGTCTCTGGTTGTGATTGTCTGGGAGACAGTGGTATGCAGAAGGTGCCCATTATATGGATATAGACCACCTTGAGAAGGTAACTGACTATGGGGGACATGCCAATTGTGGGCCAGCCCACCCAGGACCCTCTCCTCCCAGCTGCTTTGCAGCTGGCGGGGTCAGAGGACTTGGCTCTGATGCTGGCCAGTGAGAGGTCTACCAGATGAGGCCTTTAGGAAAGTTGTACCTTCCTGATGAATACACTTTCTTTGCCCCTTGGTGAGTCCGCCTTTCTCCTTGCCTGGAAAGCAAATGTTAGGCCTACAGAGGGGAGCAGCAGCCACTTTGAAACCACGAGGGAAGATAAATGAGTTCACAATCCAAAGGTTTGAGATATGGAAGAGGCCATGACTGCCAACACACTTAAGTTATTTATGCAACAATAGACAGAAAAGGAGGCCACTGAAGAAACATTCATTGTTTTCATTGTGAGGTGACCTCCATAAGAAAATTCCCTATGTCTTCAGCTCTGGAACTTTGGGCCAAAGTAAGAGGCTTTGCAAATGCTCAGGGCAAAAATTGACAAAATGGTTGGCAACCGTAAGGTATTAATTTCATGACCAGCAGGTGGACCTGAAGGCTCTGAGCTCAGTGAACACCCACGCTGTAATGAGCTTGAACCAAAACAAGTCCTCCAATGCAGAGTGGCCCTTAACTGGAGGGCCCATCCAACCCCATAGTCTCTGTCTGGATGCCCTAAGATGGGAACCTGGCCTACTCTGGATATTGCCCACTCTCCTCTTTCAAAGGGTCTCCTGATGCCAGTCTCACCAAGAAGCAAGGCTCCCAGAGCTGAAGGCACAGAAGGATTCCATGGGGGGAGCTGGGTTCTGCACAAGAGCTCTGAATGAGAGCCATGGGAAATTTTCATTCACCTCCCGCTGAATGCAGCTGCAGACGTGAGCCCAGGGAGACCACCCAAGAAACTACCCAGCCCACCCTCAGAAGCATGAGAAACAACTTGCTGCCTCAGCTGCTATGTTCAAGGTGGTTTGTCCTTCAGCCACAGTTAACTGGGGGGCTTCCCAGGTGGCGCTAGCGGTAAAGAATCCACTTGCCAATGCAAAGAGCCACAGAAGACACGGATTCGATCCCTGGGTGGGGAACATCCCCTGGAGAAGGGCACGGCAACCCACTCCACTATTCTTGCCTGGAGAATCCCATGGACAGAGGAGAGTTGGACAGCAGGCACACACAGTTAATTACAACTCTATGTGTTCACTAAATTCTCTTAGTGCCCACCTGATATTTTTAAGTAAAGTTTGCTTTGTTGAGTAAATAGCAGTATCTATTGTATTTTTTCAAAAAGGAAAAATGAATTCTGATCCTACCAAGAACTATTAACTATGACATTAATATATCATCATATTTGTCATTAATATTTTGTCACTAGTATTCCTTTGCTCTATACATATTTTATTTTCACTCAGTTGTGATCATATTATGTAAACCACCCAAGAATATTGTTTGTTTCTCAGGAACTAATATATTTGGTGCAGTTTGTTCAATCAAGCAGTATTTAGTGGGCATCTGCTAGTTTCAAGATTAAACAGCAGGAGCTTCCCTGGTGGTCTGGTGGTTAAGAATGTGCCTTGCAATTCAGGAGACACGGGTTCTATCCCTGGTTGGGAGCTAAGACCCCACATGCCGCAGGGTAACTTAGTCCACGTGGCACAACTAGAGAATCCACGCACCGCAACAAAAGATCCCACCGGACACAAAGCAGACTCTACATGGCCAAATACATAGATAAATATTTTTTAAAGATCTATTAAAAAAAAAGATTAAAGGGAGTCTATTAAAAGCTTGGGATCAGACCCCACAAAATTCATTGACCCATTGTATTTACCAGAACTTGGGCAACTTACCTGGCTGATTCTGTTTCCTCATCTGTAAGAAGGGGATAGATGCTATTCCCTGACTTGCAGAATTGTTAAAATGATGAATGTGATCATGTAAGGAAAGTGCAACGCTTAGCAGCTAGAACAGAAAAAATATATATTTTATAAAGAATACCTTTCACAGCATGGAGAAGCCTTCAGAGAAGAAAAGACAACCAAAGCCCTTCACCCAGAGTTGAATTCTCCTGGTAACATGGGGACTCACTGCCTATAAGCCACCTCTGAACAGCTGTTTCTGTTCAGAAGATTTTCCTAATACGAAGCTAAATCTATCCTCCTCAAATTTTCAACTATTTATCACCCTTATTTCAACCCTCGAATCTAAACAAAGCAAAGATGTGGGGGCACGCATCTTCCATGACGGGGCCCTTCCAGGGCTGCCCAACATAAGTCCCAGTGTCGACGGCTCCATCCTGCGTCTGAGTTGTCCAATACGACAGCCACTAGGCACTTACGGCCACGGACCATTGCACTGTGACTGGTACAATAAGAAACAGAATTTTTATTTTACTCAATTGTAATTAAGTTTATTTTAAATAGTGCTATGTGGCTAGTGGCTTTCGTATTGGTCAACACAATTTGCAAGTGTTAGTGATTCAATCGTATCTGACTCTTTGCGACCCCTATGGACGGTAGCCCACCAGGCTCCTCTATCCATGGGATTTCCCAAGTATACTGGAGTGGGTTGCCATGCCCTCCTCCAGGGGATCACAAATAGCTGGACACGACTGAGCAACTTAGCATGCATGCACGCAACCTAATTGTAGTTTCGGCCCCTCCCAGGATGGAATTTTCTTTTTTTTTTTTTTTCTGGCTGCACCAGGTCTTAGTTGCAGTAGCAAGACCTTGGTTGTGGCATGCAAACTCTTAGCTGGCATGTGGGATCTAGTTCCCTGACCAGGGGTTGAACCTGGGCCTCCTGCATGGAGTCTTAACCACTGGATCACCAGGGAAGTCCCCAACGTAAGCCTCCACATTTAACTCTAAATATCCTTTTTGTTGATGTCCTGATGATGAAGAGCTAGGGGGCTCCATACACGCCATCAGGAGTTTCTTATCCGTCAGAAATGACTCCCCTTCTGGCTGAGCTCATGACCTGTCAGTGGACCGCTGTCCGTCTGGGGGAGAACTGCCCAGCAGGTTTGCCCATGAGTCTCCTGTCTGGGAGAAGAAAAAGTTATTCCTTTACTGAATGGACACCCGAGTTCTAAAGAGCTCAGCCTGGATCCCAGCCCCACCACCCAGCTCCACTGCCTCAGTTCATCTGCAAGTCCACCCCGTTATATCACACATGGCCCCCAGAACTCAGTCTCCTGAACCAGCACTGCTCAAACTATCTGACGGGAACCACCAGGGGTTTCTTTTTTCAACTTCCAATCAGCCTCAGACCAAAATTTTTGTAAATTTTTTTGTTTGTTTTTGTATTTTTGTAAAATAGAATAACAATGAATTATCAGAAAAATAAAATTAAAAAGACACACAAAATACAAGCCCAAATTTTATTTTTAGATTAATCAGAAAATGGCATTTCAGTAAATACAATCAAGACAAACATCATGGGAAGAACAAAAGAATTATACAAACTGGACACATTCTTTGGAAGGCTGTGTAGGGAACAGAAATAGAGAATTGCAACTACACTCATGGGGTTTTGCCAGTCAGCAGTTGGAACCATGGGACACTCCATCTGGTCCATACTTTCTTTGACACTCCGCCCCCTGGGAGGTGGGACTGGGTCCCCAACCCCCAGAGTGTGAGTAGGCTCTGAACCACACTGACCCACAGAATGTGGTGAAAATAACACAGTGCCAGACTCAAGTCTGATCCTTAGGAGAGGGGGAAAATTCTACTTCCTGCTTCTTGGAGCACTCACTCTTGGAACCCTAAGCTACCATGCAGGAAGTTCACCTGCTTGTTCAAAAGACCAGGGGGAAAGTTCCTGAGGCACTGAAGGTCAGGCCAGTGTCCCAGCCACACTCTCCAGGGCATCGGACATGTGAGTGACGAGTCTTGGACCTTCCATCTCAGAGCAGCTGCTGGTTAAATAGCTCCTGGAAGTTCCAGTCAATGTCCAGGGAAAGCAGAAGTGCCCACCTGAACCAGCCTGGCCCACCACATCTGTGCAAAGGGTGGGTACTTGGGGAGGTTTCATGTCCCCAGGTGTGACAGCCACAAGAAAACTCCAGAACACAATGGCAATGCCCTGCCTCTATTTGCTGTGATACTAGCTTTTTAAATTCTGTGTAATAAGTTACCACAAACGTAGCTACTTATATGAGACAAAGCTAAGCCAAGTACGGGTTGGCTGGGTCCCTCTGCTTGAGGACTCACCAGACTGAGGTCAAATGTGAACCTGGAACTGAAATTCTCATTCAAGTCTCATGGTCTTCTTCTATGTTCACCGGATAATTTAGTTCCTAGTGGTTGTAGGACTGATGTCTCTGGCCAGGAACCCAATGTGACTCCTAGAAGCCACTCAAGGTTCCTGACCATTTGCCACTCGGCCCCTGGACAGTTCCCAAACCAAAGGCTGTTGGTTTCCTTTCTGGCAATGATACTCGCCTGATTAGGTTAGGTCCACCCATAATCTTCCCCATGAAAAACTCAAAATCAACTGAATAATAACCCATCCACAGGAGAGAGGTCTCACCATATTCTGCCCTACACTCAATGGCAGGAATCATACAGGGGCATTCAGCAGAGGGACTGGCATCTTGGGGGCCACTTTAGAATTCTGCCTACATGACCACTGACAACAGAATAAATTCAGCCCTGAATTCAGCTTCACCAACGGGATAATTCTTGCCTGGAGAACCCCATGGACAGAGGAGCCTGGAGGGTACAGTCTATAGGGTCGCAAAGAGTCAGACACAACTAAAACAATTTAACATACTCATACATATGTGGAAGGTTAAGAGAGGTTTAGAGTTTATACCTGAAAACCTAAGTATTTTAAAATTCTTTAGGAAAAAAAAAAAGCAAAACTCCCATGGTAATTTATCTTAAGAACATAATTGAAAATATATACATTAAGGTAGATACAAAATAATGGCTGAAATGTTTATTATAAAAGTAGGAAATTGGAACTAACTAAATATCTGTCAGCAGGGAACTAGTGAAATAAATGAGGGAAAATCATTCTTAATGCCAGATCTGTATTTACTGACATGGAAAGGCATCCTAGAGATCTAGTCAGATGGAAAAGCCGTTTATAACAGTAAATAGTGAACAACCCCATTTATTTCACTTATACACAGTGACTCATATTTGTGCAGTTAAAATTGAGACATTCATGTACCAAATTGTTAATGGTTTTGATCTCTCTAGGGTAGAATTACAGAGGTGCCTCACCTTTTATTTTATGGGTTAAATTACTTTCAACAAGTATTTAATTTTCTTATAATTAACAACAAAAAATTAATCTATTTTCACCTTGAGAAAAAGAGTAGGGAATCTTAGGGAAGATATCGTTTTTTTCTTTCATCCTAAAAAAATCCATCCTTTTCTCTCTCCATCTTCAACTTTTCATACTACTTTGTTGAGCAATACTAAATTGAGCGTCTTTTAAGAAAAGGACATCTGATTTTCTTGCTGATGAGTGACAAGTTTCTTAAAAATACATCGCATGTAAGAAACTGTAGCACATATAGAATAATCTGAACACAAAGGAAAAGAGCATAACATTTATTTCTAGAATAATATGGTGATAATCACAAGCTAAGCCAAAATCATTTATGTGCTACAAATGTTTTCCTTGCTTATCAGTTTCTGATTCATTTACTTTTGAAATTTGCTTATTTCTTCTGTTAAAACCTTGCTCAAACCATCAGCCAGTTCATCTTTAAGAAAATGCACACTGACTCTTGTGTCATATTGATTTCTCAAAGTGTCATTACGGTTAAGTTATTCTACCCCAAACAATGCTAATACTCTGAAATAATAATAGATTTCAGCCTTGCTAGAGTATTAGCTTCCAACACGTGGCTGTCTTTGCATGTTAAGGATGAGTACAACCATCCAGGATCTTCTCATCATCTTGCCTCGGAAGTTCTCACACACAGGCTGTGTGCTTGTCAATCAGACCTATTTCATCTAAATAATTTTGCAGAGTAGTCATAGTTTGGAAGTGGCAAATTAAGTATTGGATTGGCCGAGAAGTTTTGTCAACTCTCTATATACGTGTGTATATATATATATTTATATATATATATATATATATATATATGCAGGAAGAGGAAGCCTGGTGGGCTGCAGTCCATGGGATGGCAAAAAGAGTCAGACACGACTTAGCAATTGAACAACTATATATGTGTGTGTGTGTGTGTGTATATATATATATATATATATATATGGGCTTTCCAGGTGGCTCAGTGGTTAAGAATTCGCCTGCCAAGCAGGAGATGTGGGTTCAATCCCTGGTTCAGGAAGATTCCCCTGGAAAAAAGAAACGGCAACCCACCCCAGTATTCTTGTCTGGGAAATCCCACGGACAGGGGAGCCTGGTAGGCTACAGTCCATGGGGTCGCAAGAGTCGGACATGACTGAGTGACTAAACAACAACTCTATATGTTTTTATATATCTATAATGTTCCTGCATGCAGATGGCAACTCTGGCTGCTGTAAGCAACAGAGGCCCAAGATCCCCGTGAGCAGTAGCCATCGGTCCACCAGGAAGCTGCTAACAGGAGGCATGAACAGTACCGGCCTGCAGGCCATGCCCTGGCTATCACCCATTCGTGGTCATTATATAAGAAGTGCTTCTGAAAGATCTCAGCTGTCCTCCCTTCCCCTCTGAGGAGCCATCCTTGATTCCACCAACATGGTGGCACCCCTTCCGAGGGGACACCATGCCCTGTTTAACCGCAGTGGTCTCCAAGCTGGCCCTGCCCGTTCAGCTTGCCATTCAGCCAGGCTGCAAAATAACAATAGCGCCGAGGCACCATCTGCTGCATCCAGGTGTGTGTGCTCTGTGGCTCTGCTGAGCTTGCTGAGTAAGGTGGGGGAGGGGAGCTAGTGTCTCAGCTCCTGCTGGGCTGCCATCGTCCAGAGTGCCTTCGGAGGGGCTGGGGAGTGGAGTTTGCTGCCAGGCACCCTGCGCCATCATGGGCCATTTGGGGAGATGGAGAGCAGCCTATGTCTATTTGTGCCTGGGACAAACACAGTATTTTTACCTGAAATAACTCCATCCAGGTGAGCTCAGACCTGGCCGAGGGCTGGCTGTGTCCTCTCCTGGCAAAAGGAGCTCTGTGCCCAGAAAGTCCCAGACCCAGGCAAAATACCCTTTCCTTTAGGTTTGGTGCCTTCATGGACATTCCCACCTAGGCAACCAGAAGGGGTGAGAGTGAACATCTGGCCAACTGTAGAAACCATTCAAGAGTCAACTGGTCTGCAAAGTTCTCAAGCTGGCTCTCTTCTCCTGATTTTCTTTAAAGAAACATGTGTGAGCCAGCAGATGCTGCGTGGGAAGTATGAAATTCCATAAAACCTGCCTGCGTCTTTGTTTTAAATGGCAAAGATAGGCACTCCATAGACTGTGTTGTTTTTAAAGAAAGGAAGTCTAGATGGCCCACCAGACATTTCAGATGGAAAAAAAATGATGGAAAACAGAGATTAAAGTACATAAAAATAAACTTTCGGGTTAATTTGGTTAATATAGTTTGAGGCAACCAGCAGCAGCTTCAAAATTTCCCAGACAGCTTATTAAAAAGTCACATGAATTTTGCCCTGTACTCCACAATAGATCTGTAGTTTTCATATCAAAAAAACTTAATGTTACCAACAGTTTAACACAAGGAGAAAGAGGAGCTTCCCTTACCTGTCTCTAACTGTGTAACTGGCAAGATGTTCTACTTAAGTATACCTTTGGGTTTTTGGAAACCTGGCCCCTGGTGCAGACAACCGGCATGGCACAGGGGAGCTGGCATTCAGGCAATTTCTCTTCTCCGTTTGGGCTCTGCTGTGTTTTGAGAATCCAGACTTATTCACAAATCTTGCATTAAAAGAACTCTTCAGAAAAATGTATGTATATGCGAAGACTCACACACACATACACACACACACACACACACACATCCCATACTGCTTGCTATAAATTATATCCGTGCCCAGGTAAAAAGCCTGCCAATAAATGATACTGGAGTAGCTTTTGAGTTAAGGATAAGGGAGCTCAAACCAAACAGACCGTATTGATCTCAGATCATACCTAATTACAGAATTGCCATCATCCTGTCTCCTGGTATTGTCACTGCCTTTACCTTTGTCATTTTTTTTCTGCTGCCTTCTATTCAATCTGACTGCTCCTACAATATCATTTTCTAAGCCCTCTGCTTTCCAGCAAACACCTCTCCCTTGGGTTCTTCACTGTTCCCAGCAACTCATACGTGAGCCTGGTCCTGGCTTCTCAGTCCCCAACCTCTCTCGGTTCCCCAGTGTCACATCCCCCCTGCGCTCTCTTGGTCCACGATTCCCCACTATTGGAGAACTCTCTCCTCACCTGAACTTAAGCTGAGTAGAATTTTGGCCCGCCACCACCGTCTTCAGATCCTCTTCCTATGGGGAGCATTTAAGAAATGACTTTGAAGGGGCGGTGAAAGTTCTTGCTGTCTTATATACAAACCAGCAAAAATACAGAAGGATTGACTGTCACTGGGCAAGTGCCCAGGGGTGTAGAAAGCAGATAACAACTACCTCCTTCACTTGCAATGCACCCAGGACTTTCCCTGTAGTTAATAAATGCTGGTCCAGGCCGTGAAGAGAGTGAAAGTGTTATAAGAAGGAAGGAGGAGAGTTCTTTTCAAATGCTATGAAGAGATGTTCAGACACTTGAAGATTTAATTATTCATCTCTCTTAAGATGCACTTTCTCCAGGAACTATGTTATTGACTGGCAGCTGGATGCATATAGACAAATGCCTTAGATTGGCAGTATGCTTAAAAAATGTTAAAGACTTTTAACGTGGAAATTATTCTTCTAGAACACTATTTTGAATGAATACTCTCCTATTACTTCAAAGATTGAAAGTAATAGGAGAGTATTCACATTCAAGGATTTCCTTGTGCAGTATTTAATACAGTGAAAAACTGGAAACAACTGAATGTCCCTCATTTAGGAGATAAGTTAAATAAATTAGGATGCATTTATATTGTGGAATATTATGCAGTCATTAAGAAGAATGAAGGAGTTGAAGTAAGCTAGACAAAGAAAGACAAATATAATATGATATCACTTACATGTGAAATCTTTAAAAAAAAAGATACAAATCAACTTATTTAGAAAACAGAACTAGACCTGCAGACATAGAAAACACACTGACAGCCACCAAGGGGGGAAGGGATAAATTAGGAGACTGGGATCAATACACACACTACTATATGTAAATGATAACGGACAAGGACCCTACAGCACAGGGAACTCTACTCAATATTTTCTAATAACCTGAAAAAAATATGGAAAAGAATATATATGTGTGTATACTGAATCATTGTGCTGTACACATGAAATTAACAGGATATTGTAAAGCAACTATATTCAATAAAATAATAACCCAGAAAAAAATCAGAAGGAGAGATATGCAAAAATCTTCAAGATATACTGGTAAGTGAAAAAGGCAGAGAAATGCATATTATATGATATGAGACATGAAATATTATACAGATAGACTATATGTGAATATATGTACATTATATATGTATAAACATATATCCAGTGCTATCTATATGGGTTTTTTTTGCAAACTAGAAAAGTCATCCTTCTTCAAAGTACTTTACTTCCATTTATTAGAGAAAACTTCAAAATAAATTTTAAAATCTAAATAGAAAAATGCATTTTCCTTTCAAGATTCTCTGGGAAGTGATATCAGAAATGAGGGTCATGGCTCCAGCAGAACTTAATTGAGCAGAGCTGAAACAACTAGAACACCAGGCAGGTTTTTGGCTGCCATCTCTCAGATAAAGGTGACTGTCCATCAGAGGGATGGCCTGCTCTATTGGAGGGATGAAGAATCCACTCCTCCTGTTCCAAGGAGAGAGGCCCAGGGTGGTCCCTAGATCAGAACACAGTCTAACCACCGACTCTTTTCATCTCTAAAACTGAACAGAAACTCCAGAAATAGTGAGATCTTAGACTACATCTTAAAATGCTCAATTACCTTTAGAATACTAAAATCACTTTGGAAGAACTTGGACAAATACATTCTAGAAGACATCCAATTACATTAAAACAAAACAAAACAAAAATCATATTAGTTCTATATTAAATCAAAAGCATTGTAACCATAAACACCTCATTCCTCAAGCACGTATTGTGATTTAAAAGTTTACTCTTAAAGGGATGTAAGTTAGAAAAAAATAAACATTTGGTCACAAATCCCACTAACTGCTTCTAGTCTGGGTTAAAAAAAGAAAAAAAGATGCCTTTGTTTTTAAAGCTCTGAACATTTCAAAAAGTAGTTCGTGTTGTTGAGCTTCACACCATCTTTCTTTAGGAAAGTCACCTCGTAGGTTTTAAAGACTAATAATTCATAAACTATCTCACAGAGTGTTCATTTTCTCCCTCCTCTCACATTTACGGTGTCTGAGATCCACTTGCCAAACCAGTATTCATTAACTGCCCTTAAGAAAAAGGCCATGGGGACATGTTTCAATATTTATCAGCCTTTGCTGTTGGAACATCTCGTCACCCCGTGTCCTTCATGCTGGGCCCAAACAGATTTTCTCTCCTTCTGGCCTCACCAGAGTTGCAGAGCAAGAGCCCCATCCTTCCTGTGGGTGGTCTTTCATACACTACTTGAAAATCGCTTCTAAGTTCCCCGTGCCCCTCCTCCTAGAAAAAGAAACCCTCCATTGTAAAAGAGAATGTGGATCTAGGTTAAGTTTTCTGAGTATCCTCAAAAGCCAAAGATGGAAAGAGTAACCTACCTCCACCCTGCATGACACAAAGAAGCATCTGTTGTGTCCACCTGGATGGACAGAACCGCATGTTCTCCTGGACACCCTGTCCCTGTACATCCCAAGGGATGTTCTACATATGCATCCCTTGGGGTCTATCAATATTGATGCTGTGTTTATGAAACGAGTCATCATCGCCCAAAGTCTCTCTCTTCCCCCTAGTCTGCCAGGCTTAAATGCTTCTGTGTGGAGTTCTCAGAAATCAGTGTGTCTAACACTCACCTTGCACTCGGCAGGTGTCCATTCCTGCCACGCAGAGGCCTGCAGGAGGTAAAAAGACTGCTATCAGGCCTTTTCCACACAAAAACCTTGCCCCTCCCCACCTAAATGACCTTCTAGTTCTGCAGACATGGGCCCAGAGAAAGGCATGTACAACATCTGGGTACAAACAACCCCACTGCTCGGACAATGAAGGGGTATTTCCCCCAGGATGGAAGCACGTGCTCAGGAGAATAAACAGACCTCTGAATGCTATCTGTAACAGCTCCATCTGCTGGTTCCCAGATAATGTTACAGATCTGACAGGTGGACATCGATCACATTGATCCAATAATAAACAGTGCATTATAATAGGAGTCTTGTCGTTTTTCTTCTGAATTCATCCAGAACTGCTCCTGCCCCAGACACCAGCCAGTGTACACATGGGATGCTAAAACAGAGCAGAAGGACTGCTTTGGAAGACAATCTAGCTCAACAGAGAACTCTCCAGAACAATGGAGATGACAAAGGGACAGGGCAGGGCTGCCCTCTCCATGGTGTCAAACAGCAGGTCCTCCTAGTCTCTTCCTCCGATTTTCCTCCCCCAGGATGGAAACAGTGAGATCTGCAAGTCAGGTCCAAGTGATGGTAAGAGGATTACAGTAACGAGGTTGTACTTGGTGAGATGTGAGCTCCTAAAAGTCATAAGTCATATAAAGATCAAGGTATTGTAATTACATCTTAATATTCACTGGCAGTTATTAGAAAGGTCTAAAATCTCCCATTAATTCAGTGAGAATTAAATGTCTATCAGAGACATACAGGTAGGTGCTGTGATATTTTTAAAAAATTGTAAGGATGAGAAAAAAAATGACACAGTGCAAGTAGGCAGAGTTCAAATACATAAAATCTACCAGCACATACATGCCCATTTTCCCAGTGGGATTGCTATTTCACATATTTACTTTCATCCATTCCCAAGTCATATGCTTTGAATGCCCACCACACCCAAGTCCACACTCCTTATATTCAGAGGCAGGTGCTAGATCTAAACTCTGGCATCACTTGGGCAAGGTTTGGAGCTTTGGGAATCCCATGAGCCTCAGCAATCCCACCCTAAACCCATCCAAAGTGTTAGTTAAATCCTGGCTTTTCCCAAAAGTACATGTGTATATATATATATATATGGTGAAATCCTAGCCCCTGGTACTTCAAAATGTGACCATATTTGGAGTAGGGTCTTCACAGAGGTAATCAAGCTAAAATGAGGTCATTGGGGTGGGTCCTAATCCATGTGACTGGTGTTCTTATAAGAGGGGGGAAATTGGGAAACAGGGACAGACACACACAGAGGGAACACAATGAGAAGAGACACGAGGAGAAGATGGCCACTCACAAGCGAAGGAGGGAGCCGAGGACAGGTCCTTGCCTCTCAGGTCTCACTTGGAACCAATTCTGCTGACACCTTGATTTTAGTCTTCTGGTCTCCAGACTGTGAGACAACCAACATCTACTGTTTAACTCTCTCAGTTTGTGGTACATGTTCCTGCAGCCCTAGCTAACTAATGCACAAAGAAATCACGCAGTCTAAGTAAAAGCAAGGAGCTTGTTAATTGATGGATTGATTGATTAGCTGATTGAATAACTTTAGAAGAAATGAAGTTTCTGCCCCCTCCTAAGGGCAGCATGGTCATGTCATTTTCTCTGAAGTGAAAACCTCACGATGTAAAAAGTGCATATGCAAACAATTTTAAACCTTAAGCCCAACCAGATTTATAAATTCTCAGATGATCTTCAAGTTGACAAGAGAAAAGAGGAAAACTTTTCCCTCATTGCCAAGTCCTTTATCAAATTCACTCCCATGATGCCGCCCATTGAAATTGAAAACTGTCAAAGAATCGTAGATTTATGATGAGTTGTTTCTTTCCTCAACAGCAACATCAGCACCGGTTAAAATTTGACAGCTGTGATCTAGATGACAGTATTGTGATTGGGTCTGAATGTAATTTGTTCTCCCTCCACGGCTGTAATTGCTCAGACCTTATCGCTTACTTTATGGTGGTATCAGCCATGATACCTTTTGTCCCCAAAAGATCATCCAGAGACCGAAACTCACCAGGAGCAGATAAGCATTAACTTCTCCAAGAAAACCCTAGAGGGCTCAAAAGGAAACTTGTGATTCAGCCAATGGATTGCCCATCACCGATGGAAAGATATTTAGGATGGGGCAGGTGTCACCTAGCATGATTTTCCATCTTCCTTCTCCTATTCCTACCATGTTAACATGTCAGGGAGCCAGTGACCATGAATCCAGAGTAATTTGGGGAAATGCCAATTCAGTCACTCTGTGTGTCTTGTTCTAGGTGGTTTGCTCCCAATACCGCAGTGAGGCCAGATGCCTTCTAGGGAAACCAAAGCCAGTTGGTTTTTCTCTGTTTTATAAGCCCAAGCAATGTGCCCTCCCTTAACCTTCCTTCCATAGTAGAGACCTCTCAGAACCCCCAGGAGGGATACAGGAGAAAGGAGAGCATGAGGGCATTGCAGGGAAATGAAGAGTTAACCTGGGCTCCCCAGGTGGTGCTAGTGGTAAAGAACCCACCTGTCAATGCAGGAGACATGAGAGACGTGGGTTCGATCCCTGGGTGGGAAAAATCCCTGGTGGAGGGAATGGCTTCCCACTCCAGTATTCTTGCCTGGAGAATCCCATGGACAGAGGAGCCTGGTGGGCTACAATCCACAGGGTCGCAAAGAGTCAGACACAAATGAAGTGGCTTAGCATGCACAAAGAGTTAACCCAAAGAGCACCCACTGTGATGAGGGCCAAGCACCATACCTACCAGCCTGGCCCCTCCTAAACACAAGACTCAACCTAGATCTTCCACTGCCTAGTGGCTTCCCTCTAAGAGAGAGATCGCAGGAGAAAAACCCTCCAACCAGAAACCAAAGAATTAGACTTAACTCACACTTAAAATGCAATACCTCCCTCAGTTCAGCTCAGTTGAGTCGCTCAGTTGTGTCCGACTCTGCGACCCCATGAACCGCAGCACACCAGGCCTCCCTGTTCATCACCAACTCCTGGAGTCCACCCAAACCCATGTCCATTGTGTCGGTGATGCCATCCAACCATCTCATCCTCTGTTGACCCCTTCTCCTCCTGCCCTCAATCTTTCCCAGCATCAGGGTCTTTTCAAATGAGTCAGCTCTTCACATCAGGTGGCCAAAGTATTGGAGTTTCAGCTTCAACATCAGTCCCTCCAATGAACACGTAGGATGGACTGGTTGGATCTCCTTGCAGTCCAAGGGACTCTCAAGAGTCTTCTCCAACACCACAGTTCAAAAGCATCAATTCTTCGGAGCTCAGCTTTCCTTATAGTCCAACTCTCACATCCATACATGACTACTGGAAAAACCATAGCCTTGACCAGACGGACCTTTGTTGGCAAAGTAATGTCTCTGCTTTGTAATATGCTGTCTAGGTTGGTCATAACTTTCCTTCCAAAGAGTAAGCGTCTTAATTTCATGGCTGCAATCACCATCTGCAGTGATTTTGGAGCCCCAAAAAATAAAGTCTGACACTGTTTCCACTGTTTCCCCATCTATTTGCCATGAAGTGATGGGACCAGATGCCATCATCTTCATTTTCTGAATGTTGAGCTTTTTTTTTTTCCCCACACCCTGAATGTTGAGCTTTAAGCCAACTTTTTCACTGTCCTCTTTCACTTTCGTCAAGAGGCTCTTTAGTTCTTCTTCACTTTCTGCCATAAGGGTGGTGTCATCTGCATATCTGGGGTTATTGGTATTTCTCTGGGCACTCTTGATTCCAGCTCGTGCTTCCTCCAGCCTGCATTTCTCACCTTTTCCTGGAATGCAACTGAACCCACGTGTGTCCGTTGTTTATTTAGTCCCGAATGCCACCGATAGAATGGGCCACGAATCAAAGAGAAAGAAAACATACAAGGGGGGGGGGGGATAAATTAAAAGGGAATGATGAGGGAAAAAAATAAGGAACTTCTCTTTTGGGTAAAGAAACACTCTACGGAATTTCCACAGCTATCACTCGGTGACAAAATGTTGTGTCATGACCTCATGGTCAAGAACATGGCTTCTGGGGTCAGATAGACCTGGAATGGAATCTCAAATATTCTATAACCAGAGCAAATTATAATGATGGTAACAGAAGCAAGAAGGTACCAGGCGTCTACCAACACACCAGGCACTAGCAGATCCCCTTTACCACACACGGTCTCAGCTCATCCTCACAACAAACTCAGAATAGTTCTATTATGAGCTCCATTTTACATGGCCAGGAGATGAGGTTCCAAGAGGCTGAGTAATCTGTGGAGGTCATAAGAAAGAGGGGAGACTCAGGCCAGGCACTCTGACTCCAGGGTCTCTGTGTTTCCAGCCTCCTTAAACGTCGGTTTCCTTATATTTAAAATTAAGGTAAAAAGTGGTGCTCCTTACCTGATGTGGTTAGTTTGAGAATTAAATCAAACAATACACATAAAGGACCTTAGCACACTGCCAGGGACATAGCAAACGTTCAATAAAATATATGCTGTTAGGATCCAAACCCCTACACTAGCCAGACATTAAATAGTTAACTATTCACAATGACCCAAAATTACAGTAGATTTCTACTTCATAGTTCTCATCATTCTCTTTTAAGTATTAACCCACTCTTAAGAATAGCTTTCCCCAAATTTGCATGGCTCTTGACATCCAATATCCTTATTGGGAAAGAAGGCAACCAGGTGGCCTTAAAAATGCCCCCTGGCCTCCTAATTCGATCAGAAAATCAATACAGAGATCAACATTGTTCCAAAGTACACTGAAAGGCCAGGTTTACTCTAAGATGATGATAGAATTAGAGATCTGTGTAGTCAGTCCTCACAGGCCCTCCAAATTCAAACCAAGTTCCTGGATCTTCCTCCCACCTACAAACAACTGGATAATTATATGGACTTCAAACAACTGTATCCTGGTCCCATGTATTTCTCTTATCATAACTGCATCTGATGTCCAGTTCAAAAGTCCAAGCTATAACAATGAGTATTTAACAGGAGCACCAAAGAATTGATGCTTTTGAACTGTGGTGCTGGAGAAAACTCTTGACAGTCCCTTTGGACTGCAAGGAGGTCAAATTAGTCAATCCTTAAGGAAATCAGTCCTGAATATGCATTGGAAGGACTGATGCTAAAGCTGAAACTCCAATAGTTTGGCCACCTGATGCAAAGAGCCAGCTCACTGGAAAAGACCCTGATGCTGGGAAAGATTGAGGACAGAAGAAGGGGACAACAGAGGATGAGATGGTTGGATGGCATCACTGATTCAATGGACATGAGTTTGAGCAAGCTCCAGGAGATGGTGAAGAACAGGGAAGCCTGGCGTGCTTCAGTCCATGGGGTTGCAAAGAGTCAACAACAACAATAACATTTACCAGGAATGCCACAGTGAGAGGCCAGGTTGTTGCTAGGAAACAGGAAAGGCAAGATTTGTAGAGGAGGACACAGCATTGCGTGGCATCACATGGCTGCAGCTGCTCAGAAACTTAGCTCAAGATTTTTCACAAACACTCCTGGATCTTGGGGAGCAACTGCCAACATCAGTTAATCAGAGGATGTGATGGGTGATTTTATGTGTCCACTTGACTGGGCCATGAAATCCAGACATGTGGCCAAACATCATTCTGGATGTTCCTGGGAGGGTGCTTTTGAATGAGATGAACACTAAAACAGCAGAATCTGGGTAAAATAGGTTGCGCTCCATAGCATGGGTAGGCCTCATCTAATCAGTTGAAGATCTGAACAGAATGAAAGCTGTGTCTCCCCGCCATGAAACAAGAAGGACTTCTCCAGCCTGACAGTCTTCAGACTTGAACTTCAGCATCAGCTCTTCCTAGATCAAAACTGGCCAGCCCACCCTGTCAGCCTCTATAACCACGTGAGGAATTCCTTGAAAATCAATGTTTCCTTTTGTTGTGTTTTAATGGTGATACATCTAATTGAGGTACATTCAACATATTAGTTGCTTTTACCTTGTGACACGTTTGGACTTCCTGGAAATGTAGAACTGGAGCTTTTTTTTGTTGGTGATGAACCATTCATTGTTAGTCAGAAATATACACAGATGTCTTCCATGATAACTTGGGTTGCCTAAAGGTTCATGATCTCCCCCAAGTTTCTCAGCATTTTCTCTGCCTGATTTTTCCCTCAGACATTCTAGTGCATCACTGTGCACTGTACAATCTGTATAACTTGAGCATCAAAAGAATAGTGCTAATTGCTTATAACAAATTAAAATGTTCACTCCATAAGTCCATTATGGGGGCTGAGGGAAAGGAAACTTCTTTACAGAAAAATGCCAACAAGTACATGTAGAAGGAGAAATAGAACTCATGCAACAGATGCTAAAAACCACTGGATGAAAAGTTATTGAGGATTATGGGGAATGTTTACACAGTGACAAAGAGTTTTGAAACAATGCCAGAGTATCACTCCCCACTTGTCAATTCACATGGGACAATATAGTGATCACCACCTTAACCAAGTGATCAAACTCAGTTTCACTAATATAGGGACCTGATTTGCTTCGTAATGAGATGCAATGTGACATACCACCCACATGACATCCCCAACCATAAATGTGAATCGTGGACCTAATCCAGACTCTAGATCTAACATCCAGTTTGTGGCTGTTCAAGGAACAGAGGAACAAAGGAAAGGACACCAGGAGAAAATAGCCTGGCAAATCCAGGATGAGGGAGAGGGATTCCACAAGTCATCTGGGTTCTCAAAAGCCAAAACTGGAATGCAGGGAAAGAAGGGAAACCATGAAGATTGTTGTAAATTAAAAGAATGAGAATATAAAAGACTAAAATTACAAATATCAAATGCAGCATGTGAACCTTAAACAGGTCCTGGTTCTGGGGGGATAAAATGAACTGGCTATAAAAATACACTTTGTTTTGGATGAAATTTGAATAAGGAAGAAATATCAGATAAATTATGGAATCATTGCTAATTTTCTAAAGCCCAGTAATGATATTGTGATTATGTTGAAGAATGTCTTTTCTTACAAGATATATACTGAAATGTCTAATGGAGAAGTATTGTGGTAGCTACAACCTTCATTCCAAATAGTTCTACCAGAAGGAAATGCATTTATATAGAGTGATGAGCTTAAGTGGCAAAATGTAAATTATTGTTGAATCCAAGTAGAGGGTATACAAAGGTTCACTCTATTATTCTTTCAATGTTGTGTGTGTGTGTGTGTGTGTGTATGAGAAAACACTCAGAATAAAAGTTGGGAAAGTTAAAAAAGACAACTCTGAGGATCACTGGTCTTGTGCACATTCCATCCTCTCCTACTTTTCTTGCCCCAATGAAAAAGGAGATACATTTGATGTTTTGAATGGCTTTTTTGAGATGTAGTTTCACATACCACACAATTCAGCCAATTTAATGTGCACAATCCAATGATTTTTAGTTATAGTCACTGAGTTGTCTGACCAACACCCCCATCATTCATAGAACATTTTCATTACCCGCCCCAAGAACCCACCCCTTATTCATCACTCCCCAGTCTCCTCATGCTACCCGACCCTAGCCTTAGGCAACCACTAGTTTAGCTTCTGTCTAGATGAATTTGACTCTTACTTTTTGAGGATCTGACACATGGTATCCAACGTCTTGGCTGCTTTCAATGCTTTAACACAATGGTCTATATCCACTGTGTTTGCTCATGCTTGGTTCTGTATAGGACATGAGGGGGAGTTGGTATCATTTCCAGCCTCTGATGGCCCAAGAACCTCATCAGACCATGACTTCTGGCTCTACAGAGGGAAGTTCTTGAGGGAAAGAAACGGGTCTGCTTTCAAATAAAGTGGACTGGGATTTCATGTCAGATGAACTCAGTTGATACTTTCTCTGGCTGAGGATCCATCTGCAGTCTCCTGCACACCCTATTTTGCACAATGATATTTGCAAATGCACCAAGCTTCCTGACAGCCCCCCATTGTCAGGGGTAGTGGACACGGACTTTCCTCCGAGTCCATCTCAGCTCTCACCTTCATGGAGCTACCCTGCTCACCATGCAGGATGCTGACATAAGGTATAAACAAGACACCTGCCTTCCTAGACTGTCTAGACTTGGTAGCAGACGAAGCAGCTCTAAGGGGCAAGGAACTCTCTCTGAGGGAGCCACTGTGTAGTTCTTCTCAAGACAATGCAATTATATCCTTCCTGGCTGGGTTCAAAGCACTATAAGGTTTTTGCTTTGGTTGATTTTTACTTGTAAGCACCAGGAACTGTTCATTCCCAGAGCATCATCTGGCAACTGATGATGCCTTTGGGGAACACTGTAGAGGAAGGTTTTTTTCCAGTGAATAAGTCCAAGAATTCTGAGTCCGTGGGTAGAAGAGGAATGTCTCTGAAGTAGTAACAACATAAAAACACAATGGAACTAAGAAAAGACACAGTATGAAATCTGTTTAGGGCTGAGGACAATTAAGTCTGCCAAGTTCCGTACTGGGTTGCTAGTTAAGCCCAAGGAGAGAATGCATGGGTTTACCTCAACAGTTGTATTTTATTACAACCCTGCTCCCCACTGCATTTCCTTTGTAATGGATTTTTATTATCAATTGCCTAGTTCATGCCCCAGTACATGTGCTATTTTTAATGAGTTTTCCCCCAAAAGGGAATCATATAAAGACTGATGTGATGTACCCTCTGCTTCATGTCTCTCAGTTTTCCACCCGAGGCCACCAAACACTGGCTTTCCAAGCTCATTGTCTGTGTCCCTGTTCACTACATAGTGGTTATCAGAAAGAAGAACAAGGGAAAAACACACAAGCCTCTTGTTAGACAAAGATGCCCCTCCTGTGAAGACTACAGACATGAAGGAAACCCCCTCATCCAGCTTCAGGTGTGAAGCAGTATTTTCACCCAAAGAAGTGACTTACCAGGATCACAGAGTTTACACTAGGAGGTGACATAAACCCAAAAACACACTCCAGATTTTGTTTTGAACCATAAAGACTTAAAATCCAAGGAAAAAAAAAAAAAGAAATGGAGCAGTAATTTTCCAAGATTAACAACTCCTGCAGGCTTGAGTGAAGCCCCAGAGTTCTCTGTGGTAACTAAAGGTTTCTGGGAGCTCACTGTAAGGCCCGGGAGAGCCAGTGCGGAGAGGCTTTGTAGTGCTTAGTGTTGAAGGTTAAGAGGTTCATTTGACAGCTCTTCTTTGCACCTGTTGCATGGGTTCCTCCCGCTCCTTCACCCCACATCGCTTCTCCCCTTCTCTCCCACCCCTGTCAACAGCATCATTTTTCTACCCTTAACTGCCACTAAGGACAGTTATCCAGTGAATACGGACCCAAGGTAACTTGTAATAGTGAAGTCAAATGCTTATGTTTTTCCCTGCAGTAGGGCAACATTTTTCATCTCTGATTTTCCTTGGCCAAATGGAGGATGTCATTCAGGGAACCCCAGGTGTTTTGAAGATGAAAAGGAAGGTAGGGGGCCCAGTGCAGTGCTTATTAACCACAGAGAGAATTTGGTTCCCTTCAAGAAATAGCAAAGTAATGGCACAGGAGAGATGATGACTCTTAATGAATTCATGTGAGTAAAGTGTGAGGTGACCAGTTTGGGGACGTGCAGTCCAGAGGCCACCTTCTGGAGGAGAAAACGAAACAATTGTTTTCTATTACTGCACCGTATTGACCTCCCTTTCCGGAATCACACGGGGCCACTTTGATTTCATGTCCAATGCAGAATTGCCTCTGTCTGAGTGCTTCGCCTGCCACTTAATTTAAATAAGGCGGCTGACGTGACACTGCAGTCCACAGTCAGGCCTGAGGCAGGACTAATCTCAGGTGCTCCTTCAGTCAGTGGACTGTTCCACTTTCATCTCTGCCTCCTCAAAAACATCCTGCCTAGGGGGTCAGGAGACCCCACCCCCACCCCCAAATCCCACCGACCTGCAGGGCCCGAACATCTTCAGCTTTCAAACACTACCTCTCCTGTTCAGACTAAAGTGCCACCGGAGGTATCAACCGTCTGGAAAATAAAACAGCCTCCCAGGCCAGATTGAAAAAAAAAAAAAAAAATAGGAGCTGAAAGCTACAGAAATCAACTCCAGAGGCGGCGTCTAACCCTGGACAGGTGGCACCTTGGCACCAATGCATTGCAATCACTTTCTTCCTGAGCTGCAGGGCTGAACCCCTCTCCCAGAAAGACCTACACCCCTCAATCTGGAGCGGGGAGCGCGCTGGGGGGAGGAGCCAGGAGCCTGGGGCTAGAGGTCTGTGACCTCCCGCCGAGCCGTGCTCTCGGCCTTGGATCGGCTATCTAGTGTAAACGCGGTTTCACACATAAATAACGTGCCACATCTGGCCCTACGGTTTTATGGCGTCTTAGCGACCGAGCAATTTATAGATGGCGACCTTGTTAGGCAGCAGCCCGGGCTCGCCTGGAGCTGAGGGGTCCGAGACCACGCTGGGGACGGAGGAGGGGCAAGGGAGAGGCGAGGCCTGGGGTCTCAGGTCTCCGTCTTCTAGGGGCCGCTCCGGAGAGGGACCACCCGCCTGTTTGGGGATGGGGGTCGCAGCAAGGTGGCAGCCCCCCTCCTTCCAAGCCGGCCATGTGGCAGCTGAAAGAGCCATCGAAGCCCAAGTGTGTTTGCGCTCATACCCAATTTATTACCGCTGAACATATGGCCAATATTTTGACTCACGTCAGTCGGGCAAGGAAAACAAACAGAGCGCGCGGCGCTGGGGAGCGGCCCCCTCCGCTGGGGCTGCGCGGCGGCCGCGGGGCCGAAGCCCGGAGGGTGGGGCCGCCGGGCCAGGAGCCGGAGCCGGGAGGGGGAGCGCTCGCCGCGCCAGTGCCCGTGCGCCCGCGGCTCTGCAGCCGCCCGAGGCTTGGGATAAAGAGCGGCCGGGGATCCGCGTGCTCTGCTGGCCGGGGCTCCGGGCGCAGCTCCAGGTGAGCCTTCCGCTCGCGCGTGGTCCGGGGTGGTCGGGATCTCGGGGTGCGCTGCTGCTCGAGGAGCCGTGGGTCGCCCCCACCCCCGCCCCCAGCTGTCGCGCCAGCAGCCAGCGCGGGCCTCCGCCGCCGCCGGGGACCCGAACGCCTCGGGGCCGGGACCCTGACGCGCGGGCCCGGGGGGGTCTCGGGGTCCCACGCACAACTGCCTGAGCGGCCCCCTCTCGCGATTCTCGCCTCGGCTCGGGGGTGGGGGGTGTCGGGAAGCAGCAGGTGGCCAAGTGCCGGGCGTCTCGGGTCCTTCGCCGGCTCCGCGGGTCACGAGGGGGGCGCTGGGGAGGGACTGAGCCCCGCCCGCCGCGCCCCCCGGGAGGGAAAAGTTTTACCTGCCGCCGAGGCCAGGTGTTCCGACCGCGGCGCACTTTCCAGCCCGCGGGAGAGCGGGACCTCCGGAGGCCCGCAGGTGCGGGCGCCGGGGAACGCGGGGAGGAGCGGCGCGGCGGGGCTCGGAGCCCCGCCCGGGAGGGCGCGACGGGGGAGGGGCGCCGAGGAGGGGGGTCCCTGGTAGGTGGGGGGGGGGACTAGATAAAGGCTCGCCAGGAGATTCGGCCGGGCTGTCTCCGCGGCGCCGGGAGTGGGAGGCGGAGCGGGCGCGCCCCGCGCCTCGGGCCCCTCCCCATCGCCGGCTCGGAAGGTTCCCGGGCCGCCCCAGCCCCAGCCGGGAACGGCGCGCCTCTGCCCTACCTTCGCGGGTAAGTCTCCCCGGTGCGCGTAGGGCGGAGGCGATATCCCCCAGGCAATTTGGAGATGGCGCCTCTCGGAGAAAGAGGTGCTCTTCGGGCGGAACTGGGCCACGGGGTGGGGTGGGGGGTGAGGAGGAAGAGAGTGAGGGGCGGGAGTCACCAGCAGGAAGGACTAGGGATGGGGGACCGAGCAGGGGTCAGGGGGGGTCTTTGCGGAGGCGGCTCCAGCCAGGACTTTGAGGGGTCGCGCCAGGCGCCAGACAGTTCTCGTTTGTGTCAGTAGAGATCGCCAGAGGATCAGAAATGCGCCTCAGTGGGCTCTGCTGAGGCCCTGGTCTCCTAGGGGCGCCCCCTCTGCGCCCCCCTGCGAACCCCTCCCCAAACACACACACACCGCGAGGAGGCCCTTTGGCGCGCCTCTCGCACGTTCTCGATCTCGGTGGCGCTCGGGGATGGAAAGGGGGCGTTGCATCCAGCGGATGTCTGTGGACCTCGGGGGCTCAGACTGGTGAAATGAGAGAGCCCCAGGAATCCCTTCTCTCTGGTGCCGGAGGGCCCTCGAGAGTTGGTTCCCCGCTTTCCAGGCCGAGCTCGCAGGCTATGCGCTGGCTGGAAGCGCGGCCTCCCCGCGCCGGCGAGGGCAACAAGGCGCCGAGCCTTCAGCCCAGCTCCAAGTGCCGAGTACTAACCCGTTTGGAGAGGCCGCTGGCTTTTCGAAGTCTTCTGGGAATGATTTTGTCACGTGTTAAGAAGTAAATTCAGATAAGAACGTGCTTTCGGCGTCGTGTTTTCTAGAGAAACCCAAATCTCCTGCATTGAAATCACCCTTATGGCGGGGGGAGGTCGAGCTTGGCTGGAAGAACGTTCCTGAAGGCAACACTGACGCTGCGTAATCTCATTGTAACATATTTAATCATTAGAGAAGCGCGAACGAATAGAGCAAAGGGGTGAGCCCGGGGGGACGTGGCGTTTGGTTCCCCAATAAACCGGTGACAATGGATTGGCTGAGATGGGCTCATTTGGCCTAAAGGGGGCTTAGAGCTACGTTTTTACAGAAAATATTGGAGGAAGGCCCGTTCCATTTTGCAGCGCGCCCCGAGCCACATTTCCTGTTCAATTTAACATCCATGAAAGTTAAACGGCTTTTCTCGCCTTTTATTTTATTGGATGCATTTTCAAAGATCTCATTAAAGCACATTTATCAAAGTCCTAACATATGTCCGCCGGGTCTTACGCCCACACAATGAGGCTGATTAATAGAAAGAGAAATCCTAATTTCTATTACAGTTTATGTCCTCGGGAAATGTCTTTTTTTTTTTTTTTTTTTTTTTCTGAGGCAGATAATTGGGAAAGTGATGTCTTTCACCTTGTAGAAGAGGGTGGAGGAAGGGGTCAGCTCTAGCCGATACCTGCACCCTACACCCACGATTAATTGCAGGAGGGACTCCAGGCTCTAGGTCCCAAAGATCAGCTCTCTCCGGATCTTTATAGAGTTCTTGGGGCTGCAGGAAGAGGTAGGGAGGGGGGTTCAGATATAGAATCTGAGCCCTGTCTCTGGGCCTAGAAAATTTCTCTGCCCAACATCTTCGTGAAAGGACTGCCCTGGAAGGCGCCCTCATTCTTCCCCTCCTGTGGTACGAGTTAACACAATATAGATCAAAGAAAGAAAAAAACTTCACCTTTGACTTGAACCCAAAGTGGACTCAGATTTCCTTTCCTTCACACTAGTCCCTGCTTTCTGGTCCCTCTGTCCAATGACTGTGGGTCTCTCCTACCAGAGATTAGCACCTGTCCTGATCTGGCCTCACTGACAGGGCCGTAGTGCCCCCAACCTCCTATCCCACGCCTTATCCCACACCCTCACCTCCACCCACACACCCCACGCCTACCTTCACCACCCCCACCCCCACAGGCTGCAGGGACTTCCAGGGACCTTGCTTCCTTCTCCAGGGGCAGAAGGTGACACCAGTTGGTGCTAGGACCCAGTGCAGATGAGCCTACTTTTCAGTTTTCTGGTTGGGAAAGGTCCTGCTTGGGGTTGGTACCCTGGGGCCGCACTCCTGGACTTCTATCCTCTGGCGGCCAGAGCTGACACCCCTGCTCTCTGCAGCACCCCCCACCCCCGGCCCCATTCCCCTACCTGAAGTGGAAGCCACCACAAGCGACCTTGGAGGAATGCCTCTTAAAGGTGGGCATCTTGGTCGCCAGGCTTGGGAACCAGGTTGGAAGGTATTTCCCGTCCCCGCTGATTTTGAGTGCACACCATGCTCTGAGTCTCCAACCTGAGCTAAAATAAACCTCACCCCTCCCACAAAACCTTTGTGTCCCTGCAGCTAATCCTGTGAGGTGGGAAGGAAGGTGCCACGCGCTTTGTTTCTGGAGTGAATGTAGACAAACACTTAGCACCTTGGCGCTAACCAGACAATAATCCACTTGAAGGCTGTTATCTGAGATGGGATGTGCCAGGTGCCGGAGAGATCAGCCACGTACTGTACCAGAGACAGTTTCTTTCAACGTCTTTTCATTCCAAAAAAAGAAAAGTCAAATTAGTGTTTACAAATAATGGGAAAGACCTTGTATTTTTAATGACTGGACGGGCTTTTGTGGACTGGGTAGGGCGAGGGGTGCAGCCTGGAGCTTCAAGGCTTTGGGGTCCTCAAGGTCGCCCTCCCTTTTTAGAGTAGGACTTCAAGGTACCCCCCACCCCGGACTTTTTCTGCCCTGAACTCCTCTGGAGGAGGCACCTACCCAACAAGCTCTCACCAGCTTGAAAAGGGTAGGAGGAGTGCAGAGCACCTCCCAAGAGACCTTCAAGCCAAGAGGCTGTAGGCGAGAGGGAAGCACTCGGAGTCAGGGCACTGGGTGCTGCCCCGCCCACCTCGTCCAGGCACACCAAGCCAAGCTCCCACACGTGGGTGTGACCAGGTCTCACTTCACTTTCCCAGAGGACCTTCCCGTCTTGGTTTGCGGCTGTTCAGAGTGCACCCCTCCCCCAACAGGGGGCGTTCAGCCGTGCACAGTGCAGGCACAGGGCGCTGGGGGTCAGGGCGCGCCAGGGTGGCCCCCCGATCTCGGCAGCTCAGAAAAGGCGCTTGTGTTTGAGCTACCTGGGAAAGTAAACAGGTAAACACTGGGCCGACTTGGAGGACCACTTGTCCTGGAGTGGGGACACTTAGCCTGTGTACATTTGCCTCCTGCCCGGGCCTCCAGTGGTGGTTCAGCTCCCCACGTGCCCTCTGCAGCCCCTGCCCCTCCATCCCTCCGACACCGGAGCTGAGCGGCCTGAGAAGTCTCCTAAGAAGATGCCTTCCAGCGTCCAGGGAGAAAGATCCTCTCCGTTCACTCCCCCCGCCTCCCCTTGGAGCCTGTAACACCCTTTGAGCAAGAGGAGGCAGAACTCAAGATGTGTAAGGAAGTTGGAGCCCCAACACCCAAGCCTAATGACCCAGGGTGGGGGGCCTCTGGCTGCTCAGGTGACCCTGCAGGGGTCCGAGGTGGTGGTCGCACACCAGAGAGCTAAGCCGTGTCCCCCTCTGGCCCAGGACAGCTGCCATCAATCTTCCAGCACCTCTCAGTTTCTCCCCAAGTTTGCAGCAGACGGCCCAAGGCTGAACAGCTCAGGAGCTTCCCCAGAAAGCGTGGCAGAAACCAGAGCCCAAACCCAAACAAGAGGGGACCCAGGACACAGTCCCCTCCTGGGTGTGCGTGACGGCACCCAGAAAGAAGGTACTCAAGAATCCCAGGATGGGGAGACCAGCACATCCAAGCAGAGCTGGTTGACCAGAGGACCTAGGATGTTCAGAGCTGACTAAGTGTAAAGATGGGGGTATTTGTGAGGACTCTGAAAGGGCCAGGGGCGCGGGGTTCGGCCTTCTGGGTGGTCCGTATCCCACCAGGCAGGAGACTCCTGGCTCAAAAAGTCCGGGCTGTGCTGCTCCCAGCGAGACCCCTTGGGGAACCCTTCGGATGCAATCACCTGTCTAATTTCTGGACAGAGGTGTGGTTTAGTGCCTGGCGCCCCGCTCTTCAGGCTGCAGGAGATCCGAGAGACCCTGGGCATCAGACCTGTCCCCCGGCCGCCAGCTGCTCCCCAGCCGGCCTCCCAGCATCCGCAGGCCACTCCTGGGGGACTTGAATTTTATGATCTTCCTCTAACTAGCTGAGTTTCTCCCCTTCAATTACAGGCCTCCCAGCGGTCTCCCTGGGCCTTTTCAATTGCAAATGTCAGTGCTTTGGAAGCGGACGCGGGAACCGCACGGGCAACGGAGCGCTGGGCAAAATGGATTCGCGAGGTCCCTGGAGGGAGACACTGAGCGCAGCGGCTGGGGCAGGAAAAACTACCAGGGGTGAGGGTGGAGCGGGGAGCAGAGACCCAGACCGCGCCCTGTGCAGGCTGGAGTTTGGGCCCCCCCACCCCCGCAAAAGCTGCAGAAAGGGGCCCCTGAGACCCGAGGTGTGGGAGAACTCCCCCTATTGAGGCCGAGGGGCCTGGGCTGGCGGGGACGGGGGGACCCTCTCCGTGAACTGGGCCCAGGGTCCCGAGGTGAGGTGAGGAGGCCTTGTTTCTCAGGGTGCTGCCCGTCAGTGCTCCTTCTCCAGGATCAATTTCCAGGAAGGTGGTCTCCCAGGTGCTCTGTGCTCTGTGTAGACCTGTGGGGTGGGCCCAGGGAGGGGACATGATCCACAGTGGCAGCGCTGATGGGATCCTGGGAGAGGCCACCGTAAGGACGGAAGGGAGAAGTTAGAAGCGAAGTGGAACTAGGTGGTTCCCAAGTGAGGGACTGAGCAGGCTGGGTGCGGGGGGCGGGGCAGGGTGGGGGTGGGGGTGGTGGTGTCTGGGGCACCCCTCCCAAAGACGGTTCAGGACATAAGCCAAAGGGACACACTTCTTGCCAAAAGGGACATTTCTCACCCAACCCAGCAGTTGGCCTGGCCCAACCAGACTCGTTTCTGACCTTCCTGATGCTTAACCTGGTCCCGAAGAGACAACCCCCCTCCCCTTAGGACAGATGAAGCCAAGGAAGGGTCAGGACGATTTTTTTCTGCAAAGCTTGGGTTGAGGAACTTTCCCTCGCCAGTTATTTATTTAGCAGCTGAGTAACAATGGCCGGGGCAGGCCCAGGAGCCCTTGTTTCCAAACTCTGGGCCTCCCCGACGCCTGCAGACCCAACTTCCCTCCTCTGACTGGACGGGGCAGGGAGCTCCCGAGTGAGGGGGGAGGGGAGGCAAGGCGTGGGTAGGCTGGGAAAGGCAGACTGGAGAGAGAAAGGGGGGAAAAAGCACGAAAAGTAATGGGTTCGAGGAACAGGATTCAAACCAGTTTCTAATTCCTACGGGGGCGGGGGAGAAGAAAGGAGAAAGGGAAAAGTAGGAGGAAAAAGAGGAATGGGGAGCGTCGACATGAAGGGGTTTCCTTAATATTGTGGACGGATTCAGAAATGAATGAAGAGATAGTCCATTGAAAAGGGTTGAATGCCATGACAACTAGGAACAACCTTAGATTTATTCCAAACAGTTAGGACACATTGAAAGAGAGCGTCAATCATGTATTATTTCGCCACTGAAATAAATGCAAAAACCGAGCCGGGACAAAGGCTTCCAACGGGAGCGGGACATTTGTCTACATTTCGCTCATTGTCCGCAGCTTAGCAATCGGTTTGTATTTGTGTTTGCCCGGGTCCGACCACCCAGGACGCGCCGACGAGGGGCTCGCTCTAACCTGGGGCATTGTCACCCACGTCACATACTGGGGGCGAGGCAGCGAGGGCTGCAGAAAGCCGCCGAGCGGCTCAGGGAGAGGCGCCCTCGCCGGGCGCTGGCAACTCGGGGGCGGCCGGGGCGCGGAGGCCGCAGCTGCGCACGGGGAGGCCGGGCGCCCGCGCTGCGCTCGCGGCGAGGAGGCGGCCAGACCTGGACCCCCGCCGCGGCCTTCTCCGTTCCCCGATCCCCGGGCAAAGCACAGTTCAGACGCTTCTCTGGGGTGGACGAGCATCAGGTAGCAAACCTGCCCCCCACCCCCCCGCCAAAAATACAAAACTGGAAGGAGGGGCGGGGCTGCGGCGAGGACTTTTCCTCGCCGGCCCCGGACAGAAGGTGCCTTCCCGGGAAAGTTCAGTTCCAACCTCACGCAAGCTGGGAGCCTGCGGCGTGTCCTCGCAACACGCCCCTGAGGCATCCGAAAGGACTCTCTGCGGAGAAGAAAACTCCACAGAGAAATCAGCAGCACCTCCCGCCCTGTGACCCCCTCCTCCGCCGTTTTGGGGTCCTCGCCCCCCTGGAGACCGCGCCCGCGCCCCGCCACCCCTCCCCTCTCTCCGCCCCCGCTGGAGGCTGCAGAGGGAGGCATAATAGGGGGCAGGGAGGGCGCGGGGCCGTCTGCCCTTCCCTCCACACGGAGGGCGCGGCCCGCGGGCCCGGAGGTGGTGGGGCCGGGGCCGATCGAGGCTCGGGGAAGACGTCCCAACTCCCCCTTCCCCCGCCCCTCCCCGGGCGTCCGCACAGCGCCAAGAGAACGGTGCTGTCCTGCTCGGCTGCACGGAGCTGGAGGGGGAGAGGGGAGGCGGGGAGACGGAAATAAATGTCTTTAGCAAATAAAGGGTGGCGGGCCGGGGTGGGGGGGAGTTGTGCGGGTGTCGCTGGGTGGTGGCTCCGGTCGGCCTCGAGCCGATCCTTCTCCTGGATTTCGGGCTCTTTCGGCGTTAACTAGAATCAATTACTTGCCTTGTCATTTCTGGTACTCATCCTTAAGCCTCAACCAAAATATTGACCTAGGAGGCTTACAGAAGTTGGGCTCTTGCCATTTGAACCGGATCTTGTTTAGGGAACCGCCAGCGATGGGAAGGAGAGATTTCCGCGACTCAGCCTGCGCCCCCTCCCCCTTTTCCAAAGGCGCCACAAATCGCCAATTTTCCGGCTTGCTGGGGGCGGGCGCGCGGGGGCGGGGAGGCAGGAACCCTTGAATGTTAAGGAGGACTTTTTTTTTCTTTTCCCTCCTCCTCCTCCGGCTTTCTGTTTTGTTTTCTTTCCTCCTCCCTCCCTTTTTTTTTTTTTTTTAAGATGCAATTTGTTAAAACGGCCCTTTCAAGTGTGTGGAGTCGCGAGCGACGCGGTGGTCCTTTGTATGTAAATACTGGGTTAAAAAAAAAAAAAAAAAAGGCTTGCCCAGTCTTTGCAATTAATTGACACGTTACACCTCTCATCTTGCTCTAGAGGGCTGTTGGCTGGGAGCGCGGAGCTCCCCAAAACCCACAATTTCACATCTGCAAATACAGTCTTCATCCACTTGACTTCCAAGACCCGCCCACACGTGTCCAACCTTTGGGTTTTAATGTCTCCCCCCTCCTTTTTTTCCACCCTTCTCTCGCTCCCTCTCTCGCTCCCCCTCCCTCCCTCTGTCTCTCTTTCCCTCCCTCTCTTTCTCCCCCTCTTCCCCCCCTCTCCCCAGGTTCGTGAGTGGAGCCCAGCCTTATATGGACTGATCGCTCGGGCAATGGCCCATTTTTTCCTCGCCACCAGCCGCCACCGCGCGCCGAGCGGCCGCCGGAGCTGACGCCGCCTTGGCACCCCTCCTGGAGTTACAAACTCGGGCCCGGCCCGCGGCGCTGGCGCGCAGGCCGCCCGGCACCCCGCGTCCATTTCCGCGTGCCTGTAGAGAAGACACCGACAACGCCTGGGGTTTTTTTCCCCCCTCTCCCCTCTCCGAGAGTTTCTTTCTCTTTCTTAAACATAATAATCTCTCTAATTAAAGCCCATCCCCCCCTCCCCTCCCCCAACCCCTCTCCCTATACCCCCTCCCCCGCCCCTACTGGGAGAGCCACGAATTGATCAAGTGAAGCTACAACTTTGCGGCATAAATTGCGGGGTCCGGGCCATGTCGCTGACCAACACAAAGACGGGGTTTTCGGTCAAGGACATCTTGGACCTGCCGGACACCAACGATGAGGAGGGCTCGGTGGCCGAAGGGCCGGAGGAGGAGAACGAGGGGCCGGAGCCCGCCAAGAGGGCCGGGCCGCTGGGGCAGGGCGCCCTGGACACAGTGCAGAGCCTGCCCCTGAAGAACCCCTTCTACGACAGCAGCGACAACCCGTACACGCGCTGGCTGGCCAGCACCGAGGGCCTTCAGTACTCGCGTAAGTAGCGCAGCTGGACTGCCGCGGCTGGTGACCGCAGCCCGGACCGGACGCAGGAAGGGGAAGGGGCCCCGTGAGCCGGATCCCTCACCCTGCGCCCCGGAAAGATGCCTAACGCTTGTTTGGGATGCCCTGTTCTCTTCCCGCCTCGCCAGACGCCCCTGGGATGGGAGTGAGGGGGGGACACTTGGTCTCACGTTCTTTCCAAAGAGAAATTAGGAGGAAGGGGCGGGGGAGGGGAGTACCTCCCAAGGGCCGGTTACAGACGTCAACCGGGACGGACGGCTCGGGCCGTGGCCCCCTCCCCCATTCCGACTGCCGGGAGTGACCAGCCTGGAGCCGGCCAGCCTGCCTCGGGGTACGGGGAGAGGGTGGCCTGGGTATAAATAGCTCACCCTACCCCCCCTCCACGTTTCATAGAGGCTGCTTTGTGCAGTGCGGAGGGTGTCCAGAAAGTCGGAAAGCAGAAACGAAAGCCCCCAAAAACCTGCCTTAAATGGCCGACCCGATCAATGCCGGGATTGTGGGTTTTTTCTTTTAAAAATCTGCCCACGTCTCTCCGGAGAGGAAACTGCTTAAGGGGGCCGGAGCCCATAACCCGCGGTGATCTCCTCTGCGCGCCACTCCTCCCCGCCCCCCCCCAAATACGCACCCATCCTGGGGGAACCCCTAGAAACCAGAGCCCCGAGCCCCTACTCCTGCCTCTTCTCTTTCCCCCAGGGGAGCGGGGAGACGCCGACAGTTCCATCCGGTGTGGAGCAGGGCGAGGGTCTGGGCGAAGGCAGCCGGGCCGGCCTGCAGGGCGCGCGGGGCAGAGGGCGCGCGGAGGATCCAGGGCGCACGGGGACTACAGGCGTCTGACAGACTTCCCTCTCTTCCAGTGCACGGGCTGGCGGCCGGCGCGGCGCCCCAAGACTCGAGTTCCAAGTCCCCGGAGCCATCGGCCGACGAGTCACCGGACAATGACAAGGAGACCCCCGGCGGCGGGGGGGACGCCGGCAAGAAGCGGAAGCGGCGGGTGCTCTTCTCCAAAGCGCAGACCTACGAGCTGGAGCGGCGCTTCCGGCAGCAGCGGTACCTGTCGGCGCCCGAGCGCGAGCACCTGGCCAGCCTTATCCGCCTGACGCCCACGCAGGTGAAGATCTGGTTCCAGAACCACCGCTACAAGATGAAGCGCGCCCGGGCCGAGAAAGGTATGGAGGTGACGCCCTTGCCCTCACCGCGCCGGGTGGCCGTGCCCGTTTTGGTCAGGGACGGCAAGCCGTGCCACGCGCTCAAAGCCCAGGACCTGGCAGCAGCCACCTTCCAGGCGGGCATCCCCTTTTCGGCCTACAGCGCGCAGTCTCTGCAACACATGCAGTACAACGCCCAGTACAGCTCGGCCGGCGCCCCCCAGTACCCGACAGCACACCCCCTGGTCCAGGCCCAGCCGTGGACTTGGTGAGCGCCTGCCCCTCCCAGACTCGAGGCCCCTGGCCCAGGCCCCACCCCGGCGGCAGAGGCGCGGAGGACTCTCGGCCCGTACGGTGGTGATTATATTATTATAATTATTATTATGGAGTCGAGTTGACTCTCGGCTTCGTCGGAGAGGCTCCAAGAGTTGGCCTGCACCTCCATGGAGAGGCAGTTCCACCCACCCAGCTCCGCCTCACCCCTCTCTCCGTTTGAACCATTGGAGATGGCTGAACCCTAAGCCGTGTTTACAGAATGTTTGCGCAGCTTCGCTTCTCTGCTTCTCCCCGGGGACCTAATGGTCCCAACGTTAACTTCCTCACTCGAGAAGGAGAAAAAGACCCCCCACCCCCGCGCCCTGCTTTTGTGAATTTTGTAAAATACGTTTGTGTGAGTAGCGATATTGTCAGCGTCTTCTTCTAAAGCAAGTGGAAAACACTTTAAAAATATAGAGGATTTTTTTTCTCTTTTTTTTTTTTATAAGAAAATGCTAAATATTTATGGCCATGTAAACGTTCTGACAACTGGTGGCAGATTTCGCTTTTCGTTGTAAATATCAGTGGTGATTGTTGCCAAAATGACCTTCAGGAAGGGCCCGTACTCCTCCGGGCCCAACTCCTTTCTTTGTGGTTTGTTTTGGTTTGCTTCTGTTTGGTTACTCCTGATTTCTTTTCTTTATATATTTTTAAATTTTGTTCAGTGCAAACATTTCTCAAATGTGACAAAAGAAAAACATAATGTAGGCGAGCGAGAAGGCCCCCTGCCCCGTCCTCCTGGGCCTGAGCCCCGGAAATTGGAGTTCAGCGGTTCTGTGCGGTTCCCCAAGAGCGCCGGGCGCTGAAAGCTTTCAATTTTTTTAAATAAGAATTTTAATAAAAATCCTGTGTTTAAAAAAATACAAGCCCGGCCCTCCGGTTCTGTCTTACTTTGTCGCCCCGCGCCGGGCCTGAGGCCTCGGGCAAGGAGCCGGGCCAGGCCGCGGGCCCCGCGCCCCCCAGCATCCTTTGGAGGCCGGGGCACCCGGGGCGCGGCAGAGGCCCCGGGAACAGGCCTCGCCCGGGCGGGCGGGTCAGGCACCGCGCCTCGGCCCTGGGACACCAGACCTTAGGCGAGAGCGCCGGGCCTCGGGCCTGTGAGCGGCCGAGCGGCCGCCCGGGGTCGCCCGGCTTCTCTCGGCCTCGCCCCCTGTCTGCCTCCGGGCGTCTGCGTCCTGGCGCGGGAGGAAGAATGACTTTGGAAAACTCGAAGGCCAGAAGAGCAAACCTTCCCTCGGTTGCCCAAGTCTACGAGTGGCTCCTTCAGCTGGGGAGCTGTTGATGCCACTACACTCGTGACTTTCACTTTGTTGCATTTGATTTAGCTCGTGCGAAGAAGGGGAGGGAGCGCTGAGGTTGAGACCGGTCGTCTTCTCTCCAATCCACAACCCCCTTGCCCGGGGTCGGGAGGTGACCTTAGAGGAGGCTCCCAGACCTGGGCGCGGAGGCCCGGGATGGGTTTCGGGGCGCTTCAGGCTTAGGCTACAAGGAGGGACGCAGGGACCGGGGCGCGGGCGACAGGAGTGTGCGGTGGCCTCGCCAGGCTTCTCGCCAGGCTTCTCGCCAGGCTTCTCGCCCGGGGAGGGCCAGGCAGCGGGAGCCGGAGGCGATCCCTGCTAACCGGAGCCTTCCTTGCATCCCCTCTTTCCGCGTCTCCAGCTGTCTCCCGGGACTGGATGCCGGGCCTCATCCCTTACTAGCATTCGGCTGTGCGCGGTACCCCCCAAGACCAGCTCTCTGGCGTGAAGCTGAGCAAATTGCTCTCTAGAAAGTAGGGATCTGGGGTGGGGTGGTGCGCCCCGGCCTCCTGGGCTGCGGTGAGGGGAGCGGGAGGTGAGCACACAGCCCAAGTTCGCCCGGGGGAGGGCGCCTCAGTCCTTCCCTCGTTAGAGGTCAGATTCCATCCCACCCTTGTCGCCGGGAGAGCTCCCTGAAGGACGCCGGCGCATACCCGGGGAGCATCGCAGAGGGCCCCGAGGACTCGGGGATAGGGCCTCCTATCTCCTGTTATCTCGCTGATTTCCGAAAACACTCGAGGCTCCGAAGCTCAGAGCCCAGCCAGAGCTGGGAGACGCCTCGGGATATTGGAAGTCGGCCCCATTCGGAAACAGTTTTTTTTTTCTCGAGCTCCACGTCCGTGGCTGGGGGCGGGGGGCGAGGAGGCAGAGCAAAAGGAGCCGGTCCCAGCTGACTTACTCGCTGCCTCTGGTTGATGATCAGATTTAATTCAATATCTAAAGCAAACATGATTATCCGTGTGACCAAATCGGCGCGTCAATAGCACTCAACGCTACCCGCCCGGGACGTGATTTCACGCTCTTCCCGCGTTGCGCAGCCACCCCTGGATAATTGAGGGCGCTGGAGTCTTTAGAATATCCTCCTAAATGTCCTTTCTCCTCTCCAGGTTCGACTGGGTTCTTTCAGGTTTTCCTAAATGCTGGAAAGTCTACCTTTGTTCCCCACACTAGCGTGGAAACGTTTGAAGTTTTATATTTTGCTCTTTGAAAAAACTAGGAGAATTCCCAAATCGTGTGTGCCAATGCCCAGCTTGCCCAGCTACCAACCAACCACTCAACATTCCTCTAGTAACCTCCCTATAACCCCATCCGCCCGCCGGGAAAGTGAGAGTTCTCAGCCTGTTGGAGTAGGGTTGTCAGGAGACCCGAGGCACAGCCCCAAGACTTGGCTGCTTTTGACTGTTTCAGGACCCAAACTTCTGGAAGCCAAAAATGATCGTAGGCGCCTGCCCCCCGCCCCCGCCAGGCCTCCAGCGAGGAAGGAGGCAGCGTGGAAGGGCCAAGTTCTCTCAGGCTTCCACGTGTGCGCTTTGAGGGCACATTTGGGGCGGTGGCCAGGCCCCGGGCCTGCTGTCTGGGTGTGCGCTCCAGCGGCTCGGAGCCCGGGAGGTGGGCCCGACGCCCGCCTCTCTCTGTCCTCGGGTCCCCACGGAGTCAATAAAAGCGCCCGCAGAGCCTGTGTGGCCCTAACCCCAGCGCCCTGGGAGCGCACCCGGCGCCGGGTTCGCTTCAGCAGTCTATCTTCGCCCAATCTACAGCGGGGCCGCACAAAACGGCACAATGGGAGAGCTGGGAGCCGGGGATGTTAGAGGCGTGCATATTAAAAAGGGACAGAGAAAGGATCGCAGGGGACAGAGAGGGGAAGAGGGAGAAGGGGCCCACCCTCCGTCCCTCCACCCCGCACCATTCAGCGCGCTTATCGCGGGCAGTGAATCCCAGAGTCAGGCAGAAGTCTCCTTGGGGTTTTGTTGGGCCCGTCACTGGGTCCCTTTGTCATCCGCGGGCTCCATGCTGGATTCCATATGGCCAGCTGGGCCAAGGGAGCGCGAGGAGGGACCCGCACAAAACCCAAATTGTGTCCGGCTTTCAAACCCTGTATTGTTGTCTGTGAAAGGAAGACGCATTAAAAATTCGTGCTATATCTATTGGGGAGGAGGCTGGAGGAGGGGGAAACAGCCACCCCTGTCTTTGATGGCCTCAGAGGGCGCTTGCCCCGCCTAGGCCCCGTGACACTCTGAGAGCTGGAGATCTCTTTCTCTGTCTCTGCCTCGGTCCCTCTAGCAAATACTGGCTCTAAGCTGGGGCTCGAGTCTGTGTACGTCCGCGTTCAGGGTCGGGGCTCCTTGCGCGCGCTTTGCGGGCTCCGGGGAGCTCAGCTAGCGGCTAGGCCTCTCCTGTCTAGGAGCCTGGAGTAGAGGCCAGTGGACCGTGCCAGGCGCAGGAGGACACCGAGGTGCCCAGCGTCGGGAGAAGCGCCGAGGCCACCAGCTTCGCGGCTCTAGGGTAGATGAAGAGCCAGGTCTCTTGTTCCTGAATTGGACGCGTCCTGACGCCTGGGCGCACGGAGCCAGCCCTCCTCGCTCTGCCGTAGAGGGTCAGGGACGCCAAGGGACTCTTTACCCTTGGATATCCGCTGCAGCCGGTCTGAGCCGGCTTTCACCCTGCGGGACCCCTCAGTGACCAACCCCCTGTCATTCAAATTATGCACCGGACCCTCCTGGCATCTCGGTGCTACCACTGGAAACCAGTTTAGAAACTTCTTTAACGACCAGCACCTCCGTGCTGGAGGAGAAAGGGACTTCCTCTTTAATTCTCAATGTCTCCTGCATCGTTGCCTTTGGAAAACGGAAGCAGAGTGGGATTGACTCACCTAAGCACTCCAAAGTTAGTGGGCGGTCAGAGAGCTTTGGGGTCATACCTTGTCCCTAGAGCCAAGTCAGAAATTCTCGTAAGGAGTCCCCAAACAAAAAACGTGTTAGACAAAACGAATTCTTGCTTAGGCTGTGCGCTGTATGGAAATAGAAATAGAATCCATCAAGGTTTCCAGGCGGAAATAACAGCTCATCCAAATTTCAGGCGACCACCCCCTTTGTTTTTCTATTTCCCACAACTGCTGTCATGTTTAGTAGAATCCTCTAACTTGATAAGAGTAGGAACCCCCCATCGCCACACTCCCCACCCCAGCCAAGGAAACAGTCTTTTCCTTACCTATTGACTATTGGGCTTAGTCGAGACCTGGTGTGGATTTCTCCAGCCTTTTCAAGAGCTTGGTCATTGAAAAGCTAATCCAATATTTACCGAGCATAAGGACAGTTCTCAGACGTATTTATTAAGGCCCTACACTAAGTGATACTTGGCCTGAAGACAAAGACTAGGGGAGGGGGTGTCCGGGCGCACCAGATCCAGCCCGGGTGGGGTCTCCGGGGCCCAGAACTTTGGAGATGCCGAGGTTCCTCTCCCGTGCTTAAGTGCCGTGTGGATTAGATATTGTGTTGGCCGGTATTTCAGGAAATATGTACTTGTGGCTTCCTGAGAGGCCGAGCGCAATGACACTCTAAACTGTGTCGATATATCATCTTTTATCCAGGATCTGCAAATAAACCCCTGATCCCCCAGCGCATTATAGCCACCGCTATCTCTCCAAGGAAGCGATCTGAGTTTTATTGCTTTCACCAACGCCCCAATTTTCTCTCTCTCTCACACACACACGCACACGCACACACACACTTTCCTCTCCCATCCATCCTGTATGGTTTTTAAGGACTCAATTTTTTTTCCCCCTTCCTCCCGGGGCATCACTATTAATAAAAAGACGAATAGGCCTCGGCGCCGCCACCCGAGCAAGTGAAGAAATGCAGGCCCGCCGGCCACCAGCCGCGCAGGGAACCCGGAGACGCACGGGCCGGGGTAGGGGGCAGGAGACCCCCGCGCGGGCCGCGCGCCGCCGCCAGGAGGCGCTCCAGCCCCTCGGCGTGCCCAGCCTCGCCCCACGCCCCGGGAGAGCGCCGGGAGGCAGCCGCGCCCCTCCTCCAGGTCCCCGACCGCCTTTCCACCAAGGCGCAACCAGGCCCAGTGAGGAGTCGGCGGCTCCGAACCCGGATTAGAGTGTGTAAATCGGCGGCGAGCTCGGCAGGTGCCGCTCGTCGATGGGGCTACCTACGTTTGCGGACCACTCGTTTACTCAATTGTAACTTTCCCTCCATCCTTCTCCCTACAAGGACGTGCCAGTCCTCTCCACAGTCTGCATTACATTTGGGCATAAACAGCAAAGCCGTCCTGTGGTCCAGGCGCGCGCTGGCCACGGGGAGGGCTCCGCGACGGGCCTCAGGGAGTGGGGTCCACCACCCCGAGACGACCTCTCGCACGTGTCAGTCCCTGTAAGGGCGGGCGAATGGTGGCGCCAAGTGGTTCAGGGAATAAAAGAGCGATGCTGAAAGGGAATTCCGATTTGGATGGAGGGCTGGAGGGCTGGAGGGCTGGGCTTGGGTGGGGGGTAGTGTCCTAGGAAGGAGAGACCCTCACCTGTCGCTCACCACCGAGTCGGGGGCTGCAGCCACTGCCGCTGGTCCTGGATCCCAATCCGGTGCAGGTGCGGCGGGTCGCTCCGGGGGGCGCACGGTGGGCGGTGAGCCCTCCGAGCCGCTGGCCGCTCCGGGGAACGCAAGGTGGGCGATGCAGCCGCGCCGTCCGGCCACCAGAGGGAGACGCCGCGCCGACGCCGGACGCTGGGGTCCGAGCGAGGGAGGCAGGACGGCGCCCCCCACCCCTGTTCAGAGCCGCCCCCGGCGCTGAGGCCCGGGTTGGAGCTCCGGATTCGCCGATGGTAGGAAGGGCGCCGGCCCCTGGGTGTCTCCTGAGAAGCTGGGTGCGGGGGACAGCGGGCTGGGGGCTGGACGGGTACAATGCGGCCACGTCCGCCCGCCGAGCCCAGGGCCCGCAGCTGCAGCGCGTTTGGTTGATTGTCCCGGGAATGCCCGACGTGAAACTGCCTCCTGTCCGAGGAGCGCGAGTCTCCCACACGTGCGTGCCTTTACTTTCTGATACCCCCCCGCCTTCCACACCCGCCGCGAGGGGGGTGGCAAGTCGGGGAGGCGGCAGTGCCCAGGGTGTCCGCGGGGTGGCGCGATTGGATAAGAAAAGGCCGGCGGCGGGCGCCGTCCAGACTGTCAGGGCAGTGGAGCTTGGATACCCGCGGACAGGAGCTGGGTGGGTGAGGCGTCCTTTACGCCAGGGTTGGGGCGTGCGGGTGGGTGTGTCCACTTATTTGGGAGAAGGCAAGAAAGATTGCTCAGGCTTAATTCCAGAAACTTTGACACTTTCTGCCCTTGATTCCAGAAAAGTTAAAACTCTCTGCCCTTGAACTCGGCGCCTGGAGCTGTGATAGAAGAGTTTAAAGGTATATCCACCCAGCCCAAGCACTTTTTCCCTTCCCCGGGCTGCTGACGCCATCCCAGTGTCACCGCCACTCCACAATCAGGATGCAGAACATTTCCATCAATCCCAAAGTGTTCCTTCCTGCTGGGATGTTTCTGAAAGGCTTAGGTGAAAGAAACCACCACCCCTTCCTTTGCTGCTGTTTCACCTTGTAGGGTGAATAGTGGGAAACCGGGTTCTCTGACCTCAGCCCCATACCAGGAGGTCGTGGCAACCACCGTTTACTGAGTATCCGCTGCTGCCTACTTCATCTTATGCATCTTATGCTGTTCTTCCTACATCTTACCTGATCATCACCCCTAACCTGTGCTCCTGCAGATGAGGAAACTAGGTCTCCAAGAAGTACCTACCCCCAGGAACCAGGCAGTGTCCTGGCAAAGAAGTGGTCCAGAGGGTGGAAGGAGGTTTAGCAGGTGCTCTGTGCTACTTCAGGAGAGGGCGGCGGGGTGGGGGTGCCTGGAGGCTCCCTCCTGTTCTGCAGAAGATGGCTGGGAGGCAAGCTCCTCCACAGAGCAGAGTTTGGGGTTTCCAGCCCACAGCCAGCACTCAGGCCCCAGCCCCTTGACTCCCTCAGAGAAGCCAGCACTGCAGCTCCCTCCCTGGGGCCATGCTGGGCCAGCAAGTGCGCCCCAAGAACTGAGGGAGAACAGGCTGGGGGTCCTCCCTCTGAGTCTGTTCTCAGCTCCAGGCCTGTGGCCTGCCATCTCCCCAGGTCTGGTGACACAGTTCCCCTCTGCACACTGCCCCCCCCCAGACTGATGACAATTGCCCTATACAAAGGGCAATTGATTTTCAATTGCCGAAGGATCTTATCTTAGGGTTTCCCTGATAGCTCAGTTGGTAAAGAATCCACCTGTAATGTAGGAGACCCCAGTTTGATTCCTGGGTCAGGAAAATCCCCTGGAGAAGGGATAGGCTACCCAGTCCCGTGTTCTTGGGCTTCTCTTGTGGCTCAGCTGGTAAAGAATGCAATGTGGGAGACCTGGGTTCCATCCGTGGGCTGGGAAGATCTCCTGGAGAAGGGAAGAGCTACCCACTCCAGTATTCTGGCCTGGAGAATTCCATGGACTGTATAGTCCATGGGGTTGCAAAGAGTCAGGCAGGACTGAGCAACTTTCACTTTCATATTTGTATCTTTAAATGATTATCCATCTTTTACCTGATGTGTGGGAAACGGAAAATAAGTTATGTTCTGTTGGTTCTGGTGCTGGTCTTAACCTAAGAAATTAACAAGAATATTAAAGGCATTTTACTTAAGTGTTTGCTTCCAGACCTCTCCATGTTTCTTTAACTCTGCAAGCTGCAACATAAAGGAATGGCCTTGGCATATACCAACATAAAAAGTTGGGAGGATAGGGATAGACATATAAGGCAAAGCCCAAGAAATCCAATTTTTGTTTCAGATACCAGATAGTTCAACTGTGAAAGCACCTTTCAGAAATAGCTGGCCCTTCTCCAGCAGTCATACAGCCAGCTCCTTCCAACCTGAAATGCTGCAGTTGAAGGTCCCACTCTGGTGGGTTTGGATGGAGGGAGTGGCTCCAGGGACTGCTGCAGGTGACAGCACCGCAGGTCACGTGGGTGAGGCTTCCAGGTCACGTGGCAGGAGGAGCAGGAGGATGCTAGAGCCCAGGATGCCGGCCAGGCCTGGGGTCACTAGCTCCCTTCGGTGGTGGCCTACATAAGAAACCAGCCCCCTTCCATCTCTCCCGCCACTTCTTGATGGTCCTCCCAGGGCCCTCTCCCTTATTAACTATTTGCACATGAATCTTTGTCTCAGGGTCTAATTTAGGGGACCCCACACCTGCTACCCTGGTGGCTCAGAGGGTAAAGCATCTGCCTGCAATTCAGAAGACCTGGGTTCGATCCCTGGAAATGGAAACCCACTCTGGTATTCTTGCCTGGAAAGTCCCATGGACGGAGAAGCCTGCTAGGCTATAGTCCATGGGTCACAAAGAGTCAGACAGGACTGAGCGACTTCACTGTCACTTTCACACTGCACTACACTTACCTGAGCTCTCAGGGTACCTTCATTCTGGAACTGGCATTGGCCTCTCGGGACTACCCTTGACCTCTGACTCACCCAGTGGCCTCTTCCTTGGGGTGACCACCGCTCATGCATCTTTCCATCCTAACTAGATGTTAGGATGCCACCCCTAGAGTTTGGGATGGCAAGAAAACTGTGAGCCAGGTGACTGTGTAGCGAGGGACCTACAGACTAGAGACCAGCTGCCCAGTCACTCTGGCTCCTCAAGGCCAAGCCCAGGGCAGCTGATCAGAATGATGGTGCTTGTCCCCCTCAGGACCCATCCTCAAGACCAGCAATTTGGTCTCACCCATCAGAAAGCCTGACTCCCAGCATCTCTGAGCTCAGGCCACATTTCTGCCTCCCGCCCCCCCACACCCCGAGAGGGGTCAGAGAGTGCCCTGTGGTGTGCAGGGTACCCACTGGGCAGGTTCTGGAGCTAAAACACCCGAGAGGCAGTTGGCTTCCAGCCTTCACGGTGACTCTTGGTCCAGGCGCGCAGGACACCATATGTCCACGTGTGGCAGAAGCCGCTCATGATCCACAAGACAGCTGTGCAGATGGACCAAATAGTGTCCCCAGGTTCACACGTCGTGGTCCCAACCCCCAGGCCTCAGAGCATGACTGTTTAGAGACTGGGTCTTAAAGAGATCATTTTAAAAATGAGATTGTTAGGGTGGGTGCTCGTTCAATATGACTGCTGTCCTTATAGGAAGAGGAAACCAGGACTCAGATGTGTGCAGGGGGACAACCACGAGAAGGACGCGACAGGGCGGCAGCAGACACAGGCCTCGGAAGAAACCAGCGCTGTGGACCACTTGATCTCAGAGCTTTAGCCTCCAGAGCTGAGAAGACAAACTTCTCTTGTTCAACACACACGTCTGTGGGACGTTGTCACGGGGGCCCGAGTGGCTGATCCATGGAGACAGAGTCTCAGCCTTGTCATCTTTCACTTTGAACTTCACTCTGGCTTCATTAGACATTTTTATCCTGACTCCCACCTGGTCCTGTCTTCTAGGCTAAAATAGCCACTTCCAGAGGTTCTAATCTGATGGATTAGAACTGTCCAGTTCTTTTTTCCCACACATGGGAGACAGTGGGTCTCTCTAGGTCTCTGGAGGGCCCCAGGGGTGGTGTCTCCTCAGGCCGTTCAGTGCCTGGCAGCCACGTTGCCCAGCATCCACCTGATTCCTGTGTATCCCACAGACCCAATTTCTGTTCCCAATTTCACAGGCATCACAGAGCCTCAGGGTGCACATGGGAAGGCCACCCCCACCAGAAAGCTTCCATGGCAGCATTAATTAGATGGAAGAACGGGGCCGGGAGTGGATCCCAGAGCCCAAAGTGCTCTCTGAACACACGCTCACGTGTTTGGGATGGATGTAGGAGGGCATGGACTCCTGCACAGGGATGGGCTCAGACCCCAAGGGAACCCCCACTCCTGACCCCCTCCCCAGAGCCGAACTGGGAGGATTTGACAAGCTCCCTGTGTCCACTTGGTCCCCTGGAGGCAGGTTTCTGTTGAGTTGCATTTGTCCTTATCCCGGGGCATGGATGAGAGTTCTGCAGACTTAGAGAAAACCAATCCCCTGAGACTTTGGAGAAATGCAGCTTCTGACTTGGCAGATGGGCAGGCTCCACGGGGAGGGAGACTGGAGCTGCTGCTGCAGGAAGTGAAGGCCTGGATGACAAGCCCAAGTGTGTCACCAGGTGAAAAGTGAAAAAGTAGCTCAGTCGTGTCCAGCTCTTTGTGACCTCATGGACTGTACAGTCCATAGAGTTCTCCAGGCCAGAATACTGGAGTGGGTAGCCTTTCCCTTCTCCAGGGGATCTTTCCAACCCAGGGATCAAACCCAGGTCTCCCACATTGCAGGCGGATTCTTTACCAGCTGAACTATCAGGATAGCCCAAAGCCCCTATCAATTATTCATTATCCATTTATTATCCATTATCCAATTATTCTATTATCAATATGATGACCATTGGATGGGGGGGCCACCCCAAATATGAGGGCAGGAAATCTTAAAATAGTCTTTGAATCATTTGAGAGAAGAGTAAAAAGTAATCCATATGTGTAAAAAGTTAATCCAAAGTTTCTGTAGACCAAGTAGAAGAAATCTTAGCCTCATTTCATAGCAATTCCCTCCCTGGAATTTCCAAATAAGAAGCCAAGGCCCAAGGAGGGAAGCAGTCTGCCCCGTTGCACAGCCCGGGGGCAGCACCCACACACTTCCCACCTCAATCCACACGGCCCTCAGGGGACTCCCCGTCTTTCAAACCAGGACTGTGTGACTGTGATGCATACACAGACTATGAGGAGCCTGGACCCAAAATCAGGAGATGGCTGTGTCTGTGTGCAACTTCGGACAGGTTGGTTATTCTCTTGGGCCTGTTTCCCCCCTGATTACGGCTCACCTGCCCCTCTGAATGGGAACCATCGCACACAGCTCTTCATGCAGAGGACTTCAGCGAGGTGCAGGAGGGGAGGGTCAAACACACAGAGGAGTGAGGACCGAGGAGTTTGGAGACAAGAGGATGAAATGGACGGACAGGCCTGGGCTGGGCTCCGGATGAGCAGTGAGCAGGGAAGATTCAGACCCTCTGTCCGGGGGGCTATGTGGGCAGCGAGGGCAGTGCCTCCCGTCTGGTTCTCCAGTGTGGTCGTCACCAGCCACATGTTGGCTGTCAAGCCCTGGGAGTGAAGTTAGTGAGTCTGCGGAACTGAGTTTTCCATTTTATTTAATTTTTACCAATTTAAGTTTAATCACATGTGGCCAGAGGCTCCGTACAGGACTGGGAAGATCTGAACCATACCGATCTTCTGTTAGGAAGGAGCCGTACAGAGAAAAACATTTACCCCTTGATAAAACGCTAATTAACACCTCTGCTCTCCTGAAACCTTCCGCTTGCTCTGAAATGAATGGCCATGGCAGTAAGGGGTGGGGAAGGGGTGAGGAAGGGGTGGGCATGGAGTGGGAGTGAGGATGTGTGTTTATCCTTTCACACACTTTCTGCCTTCAGTCACAAACGCTACAGGCTAGGTAAAATTCCATTAAAGAAAACAGAGGTTTTTAAAATATATATACTAGGACAGTCTTGGCTGATTCCTGACTACATATCTGGCTGGGGTGGGCTGGGCTGGGCTGCGGTCAGGTGAGAAAGGATGGGGCACTCAGAAGCCCCCATTCTTGCTTGGCTGGAGGGTAGGCTGGAGCCCCCGCCCATAGGTTCCTGACCTTGTGTAGACCAAAGGCCCTTTAGACAGGCTTCAGAATCCTGTAGAACCCTTCTCAGAAGAATGAATTTAGATTGTAAAGGAAATTAGATTGGAATACAGTTCTACGTCTCAGGGATGAGGAACTGCAAACTAAGAGCTCCATAATTTAAGCCCTTTTCTTAGCCACCCCTTCTCTCCTACCAGCTGTCCCCTTCATCACCTCAGGGGGAACCAGGACGAGACTACTCAGGATTTGCCTTCTTCCCTGGAAGGTGCATCTGGTGACAGAGAGGGACAGCCCTGTCCCTGGCAGGATGGACGTGTGGGAGGGTGAGGGCCTCCCTTGTCAGCCCCTCCCGACTCTGCGTCACTCCCTCAGGGGACATGATGTCGTGTGCTGAAATGAGGTATGAGATCAGCCACAGGAGGGAATAACAAGGCAAACTGAAAGAGCACTCTTGATGCAAACATCCTTGCAAAGTTTACAGCCCTGATCCCACGCAATTAGACAAAGCAATTATGAACACTGTTGTCAAGTGCCCCCAACCTGGACAGGAGAAGTGCAAGCTCTAATGGAGACTTGGGCAATGGGGGTGGGGGCTCAAACCAAGGCAGAAGCTGGGTTAATTAATCCAGTGAGGAAATGGGATAAACATTCATCTTGCAACAGTAACCTAAAGCGACGAAAGCAGAGGGTGCAATATATGCAAGGCAACCCTTTCTCCTCAGAATCCTTCCTCCTAATGGCTGAGTTGGAGGAAGAGACTCTGATAGAGTTCAACCCTGCGACTGAGAAGTGGGAGGCGGCAGTGCTAATGGTGCTTTTGTGATGATCCCAGAATAATAAACCGGAGAAGGAAATGACAACCCACTCCAGTGTTCTTGCCTGGAGAATCCCAGGGACAGGGGAGCCTGGTGGGCTGCCGTCTCTGGGGTCGCACAGAGTCGGACATGACTGAAGCGACTTAGCAGCAGCAGCAGAATAATAAACAGGGAACGTGACATCCAACAGGAATTTTTTCATTCTTTGGGGTTTTTTTTCTTTTTGTTCCCCCAGCATTTATACTATGCATATTGATGCCACAGTATAACCTTCATGGATTCTGATAAAGCTGGTCTTAAAAGCAAATTTATTTCTTTAAACATTCTCACATCAATTTCAAAGGTTCTTCAGATTTTACAAGGCATGAAAGTTATTCAAATAGAATTTACATGAATACTTTAATGTCTGTTTAGTAATGGCCACGATGAAGCTGTTCATGGTTGTGTCAGGTGCTAAAAACCTAGTTTAACATTAAATATCCATGTTGTAGAGCATTCTTCTGAAATTTTGATAAAGTCTGATCCTAAAAGCTATGATGGCTCACTTACGCTTAGTAAAACAACACAATATGCCATGCCATTTGCACACAATTCAATTTTTTTTTTAAGCTTCACAATATGTATCCTTTCTAAGGAAATAAAGAGTTTTGACGTGGAACCAAAATCAGAGAGGGTCAAAAGTGGCAGGTTTGAGGAGTAGGACCAGGATATTTCAGCTTTTCTTTGCTCTCATCCCCCCTTCAGCAAGGGTGGTGGTGACCCAGGGCAGGAGTCAGGGCCCCAAAGGCCCTCCACAGTCTGCGGCTGCTGCTGAAATAAAATGAGAAAGTGCTGAGAAAGCCACACAGCAGTGTGGGAATTGAAGGTGTTCATTTAATGTCACTCTTACACAGATCTTTAGCCATTGTCGTGATGAAAGAACTCTGAGGTGTGTTGACAATGAATCCAGGATTCTTGCGGGGGACCCAGACTTCTTCCTGCATTGGTTTTGTCACCTAACGAGTCTCATGTAACTGTGAGAGCTCTGGTTTACCATGAACCTGAGGAAGAGACTGTGCTCAGCTCTCCTGCAGGAATCGCTAGGGGTGAAAAGTGCAATCTTACAAAAGTCTCTGGATCAACTTTGTAAAAAACAAAATAGTTTCATGGAAACAACCTCAATGTCCCTGGACAGATAAATGAATAAAGAAGATGTGGTACATGTATACAATGGAATATTACCCAGCCATTAAAGGAACAAAATTGAGTCATCTGTAGAGATGTGGATGGACCTAGAGTCTGCCATACAGAATGAAGTGAGTCAGAAAGAGAAGAACAGATATCATATATTAATACATATATGTGCAATCTATTCATAGAAAAGTGGTACAGATGAGCCTGTTTACAGGGTAGGAACAGGGATCCAGAGGTAGAAAAAGGATTGTGGACATGGAGGGGAAGGAGAGGGTGGGACAAATGGAGAGAGCAGCACTGACATAAATACATTACCATGCATAAAGTAGATAGCTCACGGGAAGCTGCTGTACGGCACAGGGAGCTCAGCTCAGTGCTCCGTGACGACCCAAAAGGGGCGAGATGGGGGGATGGCGGGAGGGATGCTCGAGAGCGAGGGGATATATGTACACTTACAGCTGATCCACGGAGTTATACAGCAGAAACTAACACAGCACTGTAAAGCAACTACATTCCAATAAGTAAAAACACACACGTTTGCCTGTGTCCCTCAAGGTCAGTACCCCAGTGGGTGTTCAAGCTGGTAACCAGGTTGGATGAACCTTTGCTCATCTTGTTTTCCGGAGTGAAGACAGCTTTAATGGAAGAAAACACTGCTGGGTTCCCCACAGTGCTTTCCGAAGACGAGATTTGGGATGTTCTTTGACAAGACGTCTGTCAAATACAAAGTTCTTTTCTGCACTGCTGTGATGCACTTGACAATCCGCTAGTCTGTGATACATCCACCAATCAAACAATGACACATTTTGTCATCAGGAAAGGCCTTACTTTCGGGGAGAGTTTGGGAGCATTTCCATTTGCGCCCGACCCAGATTCCTCCGAGGCGAACCTATCCCATCACCACAGGGTGATCAGCACCACCAGGAGATGAACGTCAGAACCAGACGCCCAACTACAGACTTTGCTTGGATTTCGCCACTTTTCCCACTAACGTCCTTTTTCTGGCCCCAGACCTACTCCAGGATCGCACTTTCCATGTAGGTGCAAGGTCTGCAATCTGAGCAGCTGCTCGGCCTTTGTCTTTCGTGACTTTGAAACTTTTAGTTAAGAGTTCTGGTCAGGGACTTCCCTGGTGGTCCAGGTTAAGAATCTGCTTTGTTATGCAGGGGTTGTGGGTTTGATCCCTTTGTGTTAGTGTTACTCAGTCGTGTCAGACTCTTTGCAGCCCCATGCACTGTAGCCTGTCAGGCTCCTCTGGCCATGAGATTTCCCAGGCAAGAATACTGGAGTAGGTTGCCATTTCCTTCTCCAGAGGATCTTCCCAACCCAAGTATCAAATCTGGGTCTCCTGCATTGTAGACAGATTCTTTACCATCTGAGCCACCGGGGAAGCCTCGGGGAACTAAGATCCCACATGTCACAGGGCAACTGAGCCTTCATGCCACAGCTAGAGAATTTAATTAAAAAAAAAGAGAGAGAGAGAGTACTTGTCATTTGCCTGTGAGTGTCTTCCGGTTTGGGTTTATCTGATATCTTTTCCTGAGACTGAAATTGTGCCCTTTGGGAAGCACACGGCAGAAGCGGAGCTGGGTTCCCCTCGATTCAGAATGTCAGGCCAGGGGGACATGGAGTCGATGTGTCTCACCACTGACGATGACCATCTGGGTGAAGTGGGATCCTCCTGGTGTCTCCATGGCCAGGTTACCATCTTTCCATTGGTAATGAACAAGCATCTTATTTGGAGGGGGCATGTAAACATGGAAGTTATCCTCCTCAAGCTTTTGCCAGCAGATTTTGTCATCCAGTGAAGGATCTTGCCTATGAAGATTTTTACTGCGATGTTGGCCTAGTGGTGATTTCGTATTTCTCTCATTCACCTTGGACACCTTTGCATGGATATGCAGATATCTTAGAACAGAGTTCATGCGCTTGGAGACTGAGTTCGGGGTGATCTCCAAAATTACCTCCAGGGTCGGCTCTGGGTATCCCTTCCCCCTCCTCACCTGTGATCTCTCACGGTGGCAGTTTGGTCTTGATAAACCAAACGTTAAAGGCTACCCCAAAGATGAAAGTCTACGAGAGTGACGTGATGGCGGTGAGAGGGGCTGGAAGGAAGTGGAAAGCTGGGTGCTGGGTCAAGCCCAGAATGCTCTTCCCTCCTCCTCCAGCTTTTAAACGTTTTTGAGACACGTATGAGATGAGATAAATGAGATAAATTTAAAATATACTGTTTGTATCTTCATTTGTGGGTATTTATCTTTGTGTTTATTGACTGGAAATTTATTTCCAAGGATATAGCAGCTGGGCCTCAAAACAACTAAGAATGTGCCAAAGGTGGCCACAGACCTCTGCTCTGCCCAGATTCCAGGATGCCTCCAAATACTCACGTTCAAGGAGAAGACCTTTGTCTCCGGTTTCCCAGGAGAAATGTGGCCAAGGGGTGAGGGTCATTTCTTGGGACACAGGGTATAAGTAAGCTTCCACCTGGAAATAACAAAACTTTATAAGAAAGAATCCAAGTTACTCAAAACCCACAGGGAGAGCAAAGATGGTTTTGATCTTCATGAGCTGATATTTGGAAATGAAGCAGATTGAGAAAAGAGTCACAACATGATCTGCCCAGGTCAGCTGAAATCCAAAGTCCTGATTCTCGAGTATCCTGTTGTTTCAGAGGGACCCTCACCTTGGCAAGGTGAGTTCTTGATATTGAAGAAGAGAAGTGATATGGGTACTGATTTAAGCTTCCACATTGTGCAGGGGGCTGTGTCTTTTACTGTGTTTGTAAACAAGGGTGGTGAGGTCACAAGTCAATTTTAGATGACAACTGTTCATCATTCTTTGAAAAAAAATAATTTTAATAATCATACCGCACATTTGTTTAGTATTTCCTATGCTCAGACACTGTTCCAAGTGGTTACTAGGTGTTCATTCATTCACTCCTTACTACAGCCCTGTGTGGGCTTCCCAGGTGGTGCTGGTGGTAAAGAGCCCACCTGCTAGTGCAGAAGACGTAAGAGACGCAGGTTCAATCCCTGGGTCAGAAAGACCCCCGGGAGGAGGGCATGGCAACCCTCTCCGGTATTTTTGCCTGGAGAATCCCATGGACGGAGGAGCCTGGCGGGCTACAGTCCATAGAATCTCAAAGAGCCGGACACAACTGAAGCAACGTAGCTTGCTTCACACACACACACATCCCTGTGTGGTTGGTACCTCTTAGTGCACCCAGTTTACAGATGGGAAAACCACATCGTGGGAATTTTAAACTACTCACCTGAAATTGCATAGTAAATGGTAGATGTTGGTTTCAAACCTAAGAGCTGGTATCTTAGTCTTCCTGCTCTACTAGCCACAAAAGAAGTGGATTATCAGGTTATGCCAAATAAAAGGCAAATATTATCTTTTACAATGTGAAGTGTCAGAGAGGGATGCTCAGAAAAATCACCACCAGTACCGTCTATCAATCAAAAGTCTAACCTAAGTTGTTACAACTGTATCACATGAAGCATCATGCATGCTTCTTGGTGGGCTTACCTGGTAGCCCTGACAGTAAAGAATCTGCCTGCAACAAGCGAGACCTGGGTTCAATCCCTGGGTCAGGAAGATCCCCCTGGAGAAGAACATGGCAACCCACTCCAGTATTCTTACCTGAAGAATTCCATGGACAGAGGAGACTGGTGGGCTACAGTCCAAGGGGTCACAAAGAGTCAGACACGACTGAGCAAATAACGATTACACTTTTCACGCGTCTTGGTGGACGGGTCCTCTAGGCCACACTGAAGGCACGAAGCAAACGTACATTTCACACCTTCATGCCGGCTCACCTGAAACACTACTCCAGTCCTCCCCCTCCCCAACCCTGCCGCCTTCCATGGAGGAGGGAGCGTGGGGACCAGAAAGGATCCATTTGTCATCAGCAGCTCAGTGTCCTGATTGGCTCCAGACAAAACCAATCTAAACTAACACAAGGGCCGTTCTAATGAAAGCAAATCTCAAAGCAGGCAAAAGTTCTTTTAATGCAATTATTCTGGAGGATAGTTGTGGATAAGCGTGGGTTATAGTGATACTACCAGAAGGAACATGCATTCTTTACATGAGTCTGGAGTCTCTGGGAGGAATTTAATCAGCCCTGGCTGTGGCTAAGTGGGTTTTCCTGCAGGTGATCCTGGAGATCAGCTGCAGCATTGCTGTCAGGGAGTCAGAACGGGAGGGGCCATGTCCAAGGCAGGCTCCCAGCCCCGGGACCACCACCTGAGGGCCCCTCACCCTCTGGATGAGGAGAGCCCAGGCAGGGAAAACCCCATAGACCCCTACTGAAGAAGGAACTGCTGGAGTTTGCAAGGCATTGAAGTCTGGGACTCAGTGTCCTAGAGGACGAGGCAGGATGGGAATGACAAAGGAGAGGCAGATAGAGGAGGAAAGAGGTGGGGGGAGAGGTTGCCTGCCACCTCCTTCAGAGGGTCCAACAAACATCAACTAGATTTCCACTTGTTGTCCTCTAAAATGTTTTATTTCTCCCAGAGTAGCAGCTCTGAATGTCAGGAGGAAAGCAGTATCATTGAATTAATTCATATCATGGACAGAACACCTACCACTGAGAGGACTCCAGTTCTCTCAAGACCCTGCCCTGGGCTGGCACTCCAGCCCCTGAGTTCCTACCTCTCTTCACAGGCTTCTTCCCACCTTATCAGCCCAGATTTCACTCTCTGTGGACTATGAGAAACAAACAGGGACTTCCCTGGTGGTCCAGTGGCTCCGTGCTCTGAATGCAGGGGACCTAGGTTCAATCCCTGGTCAGGGAACTAAATCCCACATGCCACAACTAAGACTCGGCATAGCCAAATAAATAAACAAATATTTTAAAACAAACGAATGCAAAGTGACAAAACAAACCAAGCCAAACAAAAACAAATATGTAGGTATAGAGTATAGAGCAGTGGCTCCCAGGGCGGGGGGGATAGATGTGCACAAGGGCGAAATGAATAAAGGGGGTCAACTGCGTGGTGATGGACAGAAACTAAAAGTTTGATGGAGAGTGCCTTAGAATGTATCGTTGTTGCTGTTTAGTCACTAAGTCATGTTGGACTCTTTGCGACCCCATGGACTATATAGCCCACCAGGCTCCTCTGTCCATGGGATTTCCCAGGCAAGAATACTGGAGTGGGTTGCCATTCCCTTCTCCAGGGGATCTTCCTGATCCAGGGATTGAAACCGCATCTATAGAAGCACAAATATAATGTATACATGTAAAACATATAAGCCAGGGTTTCCTCACCAATAAAAAAGACACATTGTAAGTGTATGACTTGATGAATTTCTATGAGGTGAACACATCAATGAAACCAGTATCCAATCAACAAAGGGAACATTCCCAGCATCCCTGCAAGCTCCCTGGGCCCTATCAGTCACTACCCACCAAGGGTGCCCACTATCTTGACCTCTAACAGCAAAGATTAGTCTTGCCCAGTTTTGTACTTTATATAAATAGAATTCTATGGTATGTATTTTCCTGTGTCTGGTTTCTTCCACTCAAGATTATAACTGTGGGGGATTCCCTGATGATCCAGTGATTAGGACTCCATGCTTTCACTGCAGGGTGCACAGGTTTGATTTAAAAAAAAAAGATTGTAATTGTGAACTTCATCTACATAGTTACACGTGGTTGTGGTTCATCAGTTCCACTCAGCTCCAGACATTCACCCAGCAGCTGATACTATCACCTCCCTTCTAAATGCAACACCTGTGTAAGGCTGCTCTCAGCAGCAGTGCTGGTAAGAACAATCGTGGTGCTCACCAGCAGGACCCTGGACAGCTCCTTAAAATGGACTATTACACCGCTTTAAAAAATAAGAATGAAGAGGCTCCCTGTGAATTAACATGGAAAATCTGTAGGACACACAATGAAGTGTAAAAATGCAAGTTGAAGGACACCACAGAAGGAAGATGTAATATTTGTTTGAATTTATATATCAGGTCATCACTAACGCCATGGACATGAGTTTGAGCAAACGCCAGCAGATGGTGAGGGACAGGGAAGCCTGGCATGCTGCAGTCCAGGGGGTCACAAAGAGTTGGGCATGACTGAGAGACTGAACAAATATATCAGGTCCACACAAGACACAAATAACTGTACTGGATGGTGGGGAGGAAAATGTGGGGACTGGGAAAGGGGAGATGAGCAGAGAATGTTCACTAAATATTCCTTTTGGTAAATGACCCCCATTGATTTATGAGGGGCAATGTTTATGAGGTAGGTGATATTTTCTGTTAAGAAAATAAAGTCCCCAATTTTTCCAATAAGATTACATCTCACACAAATAAACACTTCTGCTCCAGAAAGGAAAGAAGGAATGGAGAAAGAAAGAGAGATGGAGAAAGCAGGTCAGGGACAGCGTAGGAGCAAAGGGGTCAGAGGGAGAGATGGAGGGAGAAAGGATAAAAGGAAAAATAAACGAGCAAGACCCAGAAATGAGTCCTTGCTCAGCCTCTGGAGCGGCCATCCACATCCTGAGTACAGAGTAAGTTCTTGAAACAGGGACTATGTTGAAGACTGATAAAGCTACTATGAAAGCCTGTCCTTTTTTTTTTTTTTTTTTTTTTTGCATGCTTAGTCACTCAGTCATGTCCAAGTCTTTGCAACCCTTTGGACTGTAACCTGCTAGGCTCCTCTGCCCTTGGGATTCTCCAGGCAAGAATACTGGGGTCTGTTGCCATTTTCCTTCTGTAGGGACTCTTCCCAACCCAGGGATTGAACCTGAGTCTACTGTGCCTCTTGCTTTGCTTGCAGATTCTTTACCCACTGAGCCATCGGGGAAGCCCCACTAGGAAAGCACTGGCCTCACAAACCCCTCCATTGGTAATGGCAGGGCAAACACAGAGATGCCATTTGCCAAGTGGCCAAAAAGGAAAAAGAAAAGGAATTTTCATTCATACTCCCTATTCCACCATCTGAAATTCATCCTCGCAGTCTCTGAGTGTAAGTTGTGTTGGCTCTGAGATGACTGTGCTGTCTAATGCTGTCTGAGCCCAAAAGAGGTGCCTTGAGAGTATTTGTTGCTGCTGCTTCAGAGGCTCAGAGCAATATGGAAACATAACAACCAAGAGTAGGTTTGTCTGGGAAGGACAGAAAATTCCAAATGACAGTAGCTTATATCAGATACAGATTTCTTTTTCTCCCTCATGAAATAAATCTGGAGGCAGACAGTACATGATGGCAGGGCTGCTCTGCACAGTCCTTGGGAGCCCAGGCTCTCTGGAGTTCTCTGTCCTTCTGTCCCTATAATGACCCTAGACCTCATGATCCAAGATGGCTGCTGGAAGGCCATCCATCACATCCATGTTCTAGGCCCACTGACAAAGTAAGGAACAGAGAAAGAGGTGCCTCTGCTCTTGAAGAGACCTCACACAATACTTTTACTTTCAACTCATTGGCCCAAACCAAGTCATATGGCCATGCCCATCTGGGAAGTTGAAAAACATCACCTTTCAGTGGATCACATATGTGTCCTAAGTAAAACTGAACTTCTATTATAAAGGGGGAAGGAAAGAAGAGGTCAGTGGTTGGTAGGTAAACAGCAGCCGTCTGCAGAAGTCAACATATATGAAGAGTTTACAACAATTTTATCCTGAACACATATTTATCAATACTAATAGAATTAGTTATATACTTAAAAAAAAAAAAAAACCTCTTTATGACAGCTCTGTTTGGAAAAGATGCTTATAATTGTTTTGCTCTTAAACTGATTCTGCGGAGTTGAAGCCAGGGAATTGTCTTCATAACAGTACTGATAACAGTGAAGCTCAGTATCAGCAAAACCCTTATATCCCTTTACTGTCAAAGGCTCACGCAGGGAAATGTAGCTTTGAGATTAAGGTAATACTGTTTTGGTCATGACTATGGCTTTAGCTGGTGGCACTCGTGGTAAAGTGGCACTCTTGGTAAAGAACCCGCCTGCCAATGCAGGAGATGTAAGAGACAGAGGTTCAATCCCTGGGTTGGGAAGACCCCCTGGAGGAGGGCATGACAACTCACTGCAGTATTCTTGCCTGGAGAATCCCATGGACAGAAGAACCTGGCAGGCTGCAGTCCATAGAGTTACACAGAGTCAGACAAGACTGAAGCGGCTTAGCACGCACCCATGCATGACTTTAACTAGAACCCATTTTCTCCTGTGACTCATATGGTAGTTGAACGAAAGCCTAAATCAAGAGTTTCTGATGCTTTTCTCTGGGAGGCAGCCCTTGGTTAGAGTTAGCTGTAGTTTACTTTCCAGTAGCAGTTATTTATGATTCTTCCTATTTATGTTATTCCTCTTCTAAACTCTACTATTTAAGCAAATTTACTTTCAACTCTCAACTGAGTTCACCAAAGACAAGTAATCCTTCTGCAACTGGCAGGGCTGAAGATTAAGCCACCCCGGGCAATTCAGCGTACCCCAAGGTTCAGCTGGTGTGCTGCAGTTTACATTAATGACAGGCATTTAGCAAGGTTCTGCAGCTTACACGCCTCTCTGAAGGGGGATTTGTAGCCTTCATTAGCATCCTGTACCCGGCTAGGAAGCTGTGGCATACGCCGCCGCCAGGCTGTGTCACAGTATTATGAGATTAGGGCTGCAAACTTCACCCTTCTGCTACCAGTGGAACCCTCTAGTACTTGGCCTCTGAGAGCATCTGTGCCAGTTTTTTTGAAGGCAAAGCCAGAGAGGGTGCCAAGAAGGAAGCGCAAACAACCAGGGTTGATTAACACGGTTATGAAATTTGAAAATGGGTTTTGAATCGGAACCCTAAATGGGTACAAATGAACATGACTTTCAGGATGTCCAATCTGGTGTTTCTAAAAGGAGACTGCAAGTATGGTAGCAATATCCATTAACTCTTACTGTGTAATAAATGTTCTCAGGGAAGTCTTAGTGGCATAAATAAGCACTCATTTAGCTCACAAATCTGCATCAACCAATCTAGCCTGGGTGTGGCTAGATGACTCAGCTGCCACAGGACTCAGGACTCTCATTCTCCCCCCAGGGACTGGCAAGTTAGCCTAGGCAGTTCCTTCTCCTGATGATGGCGGATGCAAAAGAGTAAGAGCTCACGAGTGCTATCCACGAGTTTGCTTGTATCACGTCTCCTGACATCCCATTGGCCAAATCAAGTCATCTGCCCAGAGCCAAGACACATGGAAGTACGTCCTGCCCTGCAGAGTTATATGGTGAAGAGCACGGAAACAAAAGGGGATAAAGAAAGGAATATAATGTACCAGAGAGGACAAAGAGACTGGAAAAGACACACCTGATTAATGACAAAGAAAGGAAATGAAAAGTGAAGTCCCGCATTTTTTAAAAAATTACTGATAGAAGACCAGCAGTTATATTTAGGACCTAGAAGGTCATGTAATGTACAGCTGGAACTTCGTTAATTTAGAGTCATCTAAACCAGTGGTTCTTAGCATTCTTTGGGTCTGGATTCTTCTTACACATGTGTAACAACATATAACATTTTGTAAGCCTTCTGGGGACTATCTGAAAACCATCTGTAAGCTCCTGGACATCCATAAGCCTCAGTTAAAATTGCGTTTTTAACCAGATCAAACCAGTCAATCCTAAAGGAAATCAGTCCTGAATATTCATTGGAAGGACTGATGCTGAAGTTGAAACTCCAATACTTTGGCCACATGATGCAAAGAACAGACTCATTAGAAAAGACCCTGATACTGGGAAAGATTGAAAGCAGGAGGAGAAAGGGACAACAGAAGATGAGATGGTTGGATGGCATCACCAACTCGATGGACATGAGTTTGGGTAAACCCCGGGAGTTGGTGATGAACAGGGAGGCCTGGTGTGCTGCAGTCCATGGGGTCACAAAGAGTCAGACACGACTGAGGGACTGGACTGAACTGATTCAAAATTGTGTTTTAAGTCATTTGTTAAGGAAACCATCTCTTGTGACAGGTGGGCAAACTGAATTACATTCTTTCTTTATGCTTCAGAGAGATCTTTCAGCTGGTGTAAAATAGGTGCAGTTGTTTGGATTTGCTTTAAAGCCTCCAGAGGCGTTCCTTCACAGGGTGTGAAATCCCACCCGTTCCTGTGGGCCTCAGGGCCTCCGAGAACTGATACCTGCCCACCTCACAGCCTCACCTTCATCTCCTGTCCTCCCTACATCCAGCCACACAGCCTTCCATCCTATCTCCTGCACCTGCCAAGTCTGAGGCCTGTGCAGTTGATGTTCCCTCTGCCTGGATCACGTGTTTCCTGCAGATCCACACTAAATGAAGCGCTCCCTTGCTTCATTTAAGATGCTGAAGAGTCTGTCTCTAAATGCTTCATTTAAAGTGCCATCTCTCCATCACTCCTGCCTTATTTATAAGTCTAGTCGTTCGTTCTCTCTCCATCTGGGGGTCAGATGACCAGAGGGCAGAGCCTTTATCCTGTTTCCCATGCATTCTTGGCATCCAGCAGCAAGCCTGAGATAGCAAGGACCCAGTTGGCATTAAATGAGTAATTTGATCTATTACCCTGTAAGTTACACATCCACAGAGAAACCAAGAGAAAACACGCCCGAATACATTCCACAACAAAACTGTAAGAGAGAGAGTTAATAGACTTGTTCTTATGAAGAAAGTGGAACCCTCCCTACTAGTCTTCTGGATGGTTTTCCTTTAAGAATTTCAAAGTTTAATATCAAAGAAAATAATGACAATTCATTAAATCAAACTATTAGCTGTAGCTGACTAGCCCTCTCAAGGATTCTACAAGGTTTTTATTGAGTGATAGACTTGCTGGTACAAATGGGAATGTTGTCTGAATAAAGGTTTAGGGTATCAACTTGTAACTGACAGACCAAGGGGCATGCTGATCCCCTTACGGGAGGGTCCCATACGGCTCCATTTCTTGTATGGTTTTCTTCTGGATTATCAATTTGAAATTTGGAGCAAATTATGAAACACCAAATAGACATGATGAGTTGGCTGTGAGGAGGTTAGAAGCTGTCCTCAGCAGTGATTTATGGGAGCTCTGACTTCAGAGGTTAACAAAGATTTGCTTTGGGTTTATGTGCCGTTTTCCAAAGTCATTCTGAGCTGAGAGATGAATATGCAGCCCTCTCTGCTGGCGCCTTTTATGGGTCGGTGCAGCTGGGTGAAAATCAGCTACAAAGGAGATCCTGGTGTTATCATTAATGGTGACTTTGTGTAACAGATGTTGTCTACATATTAGAGGAGGCTGCTTAATTTGTCTCTTGCAAACATGAAGCCTCTTAAAACTATTATGTACTAAACATTGTTGGGAAAATTCCATTCTTTTGTAACACAGTCCTCCTTCAGGAAGAGCAGCAGTTGAGAATTACAAGAATAAAAGCGAGACTCAAATGAAGGAATACTGCGCCATTACATTTGTGTTCATTGTGATTAGGGCAGAGAGAGACCAAGGGGGGAAGAAAGGCATTATAGCATTGCCAAAGGAGAATACGTGTATTAAAAACAAAAGTCTAAATGAATAGGTCCTGGGCAAATGATGACAAATTAGGGCGGAAATGGGGTTTTGCCTCCTGCCATTTGCAGGGAGGCATGGCCATTGACTTCGCTAGCTAAGGACAGAGTCATGACAAATACCTAGAAATCTTGCACACAAATGGCAGGAAAGTGACTTCATCTCACTCACCATCTGGTCAGCTGAGCCTGTCCTTCAGGCAGAAGAGCACCCTCTTGTTAGGTACATTAAGCCCCAACTCTCCACACTGCCCACCATGCACGCACGTGGGCACTGTTGTGATGGTCCTGTACCAAACTTCTCCACCTTTTCTTCTCTCTGCAGATATGCACAAATTCCACTTTGATTTGGGGGCTTCTCTGGGGGACGTATCATGCATATCATCAAACAAGTTGCTTTCACTCTTTTCTCAGTAAATAAAAGGAGATTTTCATGAGACCAACAAAAGAAGGTTGTAGATGGTAGACGTATAATATATACTGATTCAACCACTTTGGAAAGAAATTTGGCAATTTTATCAAGAACCAAAAAGACTTCAGTTTATAAAGCTATTGAACCACTGTCATATACCTGAAACTAATGTAATATTGTAAATCACTATACTTCAGTAAAAACAAAAACAAAAAGACTTCAAACATTGTGCCCCAAAACTTCACTTCTGGGAATCTAATTTTAAATAATTTAAAATAATAAAAAGACATGTCTCAAAAATACATTTTACCACAGCAAAAGTGGCATTTTTATAATATTAAAATTGGAAGCAAGTCTAAATCCTTACATTAGGTTATATTTAATAAATTACACTAAATTACCCAACAAAATATTTTTCAGCAATTACAATTATGGCCATCAAAATTAATAACATGGAAATATTTATGCTAGATGTTAAATTAATTAAAAATTGACAGCCTTGTAAAATGTGAATACAAAAAAAACTCTAGGGAAATATACCATTAAGATAAACACTTTTGTAAAACCAAGAAAGATATAGAAAGGAAGCAGGGTGCAATCTTAAGAGTAATTATTTTCCTCAATAAGCAGCAGCTAGTATCTATCTTAGAAACAGCTTTCTGCATGTTGAACTACTTTACTGTTGTTCCTAGCAACACTTCTCCCAGTGGCCATAATTTCAGATTGTTTGTTAGATCATAAGTGTAAACAAAGGAGTAAATGTTTGTATTAACACTAGTTTCAGCACTAAAAACAGCATTTGTTTCTTCTTTTGACTTGGAGGGGAGCGTGTAGAAGTCCCTCCCTCCTATTCCCAAGGAAAACATCCAAGAGTCTCAGAATAAAGGCTTTCCTGATGGTTCATCGGTAAAAAATCTGCCGGCAATGCAGCAGACACGTGTTTGATTCCCGGATCGGGAAGATGCCCTGAAGAAGGGCATGGGAACTCATTCCAGTATTCCTGCCAGGAAAAGTCCCAAGGACTGAGGAGCCTGGAGGGCTACAGTCCATGGGGTTGCAAAGAGTCGGACACCACTGAGTGACTGAGCACACAGGAGAGTTGAGGCAGTAAACTGTCTTTCATGGTTTCGTCTAATTTATTCCTCAGAATAATGATTTCAGGGTGTGTAATTGCACTATCCACTCAATAATAAGGACCTTTCCACTTTGCAATCCCTTTCAGCATTCTAAATAGAGAGGTTGGTTGGTTGAAGAGATTAATAAGACTTTCAGAGGATTTCCCTGGCAACACAGTGGCTAAAAACCTGACTATCAATGCAGGATACACGGGTTCGATCCCCGGTCTGAGAAGATTCCACATGCCTCAGAGCCACTAAGCCCGTTAGCCATAGCTGCTGGGCCTGCACTCGAAAACCCATGCAACAAGAAGCCACCGCAAGGAGAGGCCCGTGCACCACAAGGGGGAGTGGCCCCGCTCACTGCTACTAGAGGAAGCCTGAGCATCAAGACCAGCACAGCCAAAAATAAAGACAGACATGATTTAAAAGAGGGGGAAAAAGGGCCTCCAGGACTGCTCACTCTTAGAGGGGCAATACAAAAACACCTGACACCCATGGGCCCTAACCGTTACCATGGCTGCAAGGAGCGCCAGTGACAGAGTATCTGTGGGCTCAGAGATACAAGACTCTGAGTCAAACATAACCTTCTAAAATTATAAAGTAGCTTACTTCTTGTTGTTGTTGCCAGTGTTGGGTACTGTAAATAGCTTAGCTGAGAGATGTATTTGTTTTATAATAACCTCCCCCACCTCAGAAATCAGAGCCTAGTTTAAAACGAACGAACAAAACCTGCATCAGCAATAGACTAAGTAGAAATTAAATACAGCCCAGAAAGTAGGTGGGCAGAAGCCAGCTGGAGAAGCTCTCCTCCAGAAAGCACATGTCTGAAGGTCCTCTTCTATGTCCAGCACAGAGCTGGCCTCTGGCTGCTTCAAAAGCATTAGAATCACTCCCTGCCCTCGAGCTCCTTAAAATCTGGGGGAGGGGTGTGATACATGAGTCACTGATGATGAAATGGTCCCTACTCGTAGGTCACGGACAGAAATTGTTTTTTCTCCAGCCTCTGCTTCCAACCAGGCTGCATCAGATGCCCCTATTCTGGTCCTTAATGTCTTCAGTCCATCACAAAACTTCCCTAGTCCAGCCACCGTGGAAAACAGTATGAAGGTTCTTCAAAAAACTAAAAATAGAACCACCATATGATCCAAAGTCTCACTCTGGGTATATATCCAAGGGAAATGATAACAGGATATAGAAAAGATATCTGCACTCCCATGTTTATTGCCGCTTTATTCACAATAGCCAAGATATGGAAACGACTGAAGTGTCTGTCAACAGACAAATAAAGAAGATGAATAAAACAGATGAATAAGGAAGACAGGATACACATATGTGTGTGTGCGTGCTAGGTCGCTTCAGTGGTGCCTGACTCTTTGCGACCCTGTAGACTGTAGCCCATAAGGCTTTCTTGTCCATGGAATTCTCCAGGCAAGAACACTGGAGTGGGTTGTCATGCCCTCCTCCAGGGGATCTTCCCAACCCAGGGATCAAGCCTGCACCTCTGATGTCTTCTTCATTGGCAGGCAGGTTCTTTACCACCGATGCCACCTGGGAAGTTCTGATAATATGTACAATGGAATATTATTCATTAATGAAAAAGAAGAATACGCTGCCATTTGCAAAAACATGGATGCATGTTGAGGGCATTATGTTAAGTGAGTTAAGTCAGGCTGAGAAAGACAAATATTGTATGATCTCCCTTATATGTGGAGATCTTATAAAGATCTAAATTTTTGGAATCTAAAAAAGCCAAACTTACAGGAACAGAGTAGAATGGTGCTACCAGGAGCTGAAGGTGGTGTGGGGGAATTCAGGAGATGTGGTTCAAAGACACAAACTTCCAAATATAAGAAGAATAACTTCCGGGACACAGTAGTATAATTATCAGTTCATTTCAGTTCATTTCAGTTGCTCATTCATGTCCAACACTTTGCAACCCATGCACTGCAGCACACCAGGCCTCCCTGTCCATCACCAACTCCCAGAGTTTACTAAAACTCATGTCCATCAAGTCGGTGATGCCATCCAACCATCTCATCCTCTGTCATCCCCTTCTCCTGCCTTCAGTCTTTCCCAGCATCAGGGTCTTTTCCAATGATTTAGCATTCTTCAGGGCTGCTAAGAAGCTAGATCTTAAATGTTCTCTCCCCACAAAAAATGATAATTATGTAATGTGATGGAGATGTTTAGTTGAAGCTACAATGGCAATCATGTTACAATATATAAATGGATGAAATCAATGCATCTTGCACCTTAAATTTACACAACATTCTATGTCAATTATATCTCAATTGAAAAAAAACCTTACCCAATTGCTTCTGATTATTAAACTCAGTACATATAATTCTATTGAAATTTCATTGTCCATGACAATTTCAGTTTTTGTATATTTGGCATTTGGTAAAATGCAAATATAATGTGCTGTATTTCTAATAAACCAAATCACGACACTTGCTGCTATGACAACAATAATGATAATACTGCAGCGAACAACCCTGTATTTCTGACTGAATTTTGGATAATTTGTCAGTAATCCTACTCTGGGTTCACGTTGCCAAATCCTTTTCCAGATTATTTGTACCAATTCACTTCCCACCAGCCATTATGAAAGCCCCAGTCTTAAGTGAAGCTGCTCAGTCTTGTGAGACTCTGCAATCCTATGGACTGTAGCTTACCAGGTTCTTCTGTCCATGGAATTTTCTAGATAAGAGTACTGGAGTGGGTTGCCATTTCCTTCTCCAGGGGAACTTCCTGACCTGGGGATGGAAACTGGGTCTTCCACATGGCAGGCAGACGCTTTACCCTCTGAGCCACCAGGGAAGCCCCAATCTTAATTGAAGCCTCAATAACATCACTGATTTTCAATCTTTCATAATTTCATCAGCAAAATGGTATCTCATGGCTGTTTTGATTGACATTTCATTACAGATGAGTCTGAATTTTTTCACAAATTTATTTTTTACTTTTATTTTTTCATATTATCTATTCTTGTTCTTTAGCCATGAATTTATCAAGATTCTAATGTATGAACTTTTTATAATTTAAAGTCATATTTGAAAGTCATATTTTTTCATACATTTTGCTTACTTTTAGTATTTTATCAGTTCTTAAGCATAGAGATAAAAATTTATAAACTCAAAAATACTGGTATTTTCCCTTGTGATTTTCATTATGTTTAGCAAATGGTCTTTTCTTCTAGTGATCAGTTACATATTTATCGATTTTTTTCAAATACTATTACTTAATTTTCTTAAATATTTAATTCTAAATTTATCTGAAATTTATACATAAAGTTTTGGCAGAGAAGGAGAATCTATATTTTCCTTTGCTATTTCTGCAAATAGCTTGTCAACTTTTTCAAACCACATATTGAATTATTCTTCTTATACCTATTGATCCATGATGCTTCTCTTATCAAATGTTGTTTTCAAGTACAATTACAATCATGTAGCTAGCTGTTCTGCTACACTCATCTATTTGAATGCCTTAACCACTCTGTTTCAAATAGCATAGCTTTAACACACGCTTTTATATGGGATCTCCAATCATTGGCTTGACAATATCTGCCTTTTTATCTCTTTCAGATAAAACTTTAGTGTTACTTCCTCAAGATCCTGAAAAACAGACCTTAAATCGCCTTAAATAAATGATCTAATTTAAGAAGAATTAAATTTCATTACTCATGGCCATTAACCATCCTTCTCAGAAACAGTGTCATTTATTTGAAGCTTTCTTTATATTTCCTTTTCATTACTGAGATTTCTTGTTAAGATTAGAGATTTATTTTTAAAATTAAGTACACTAATCCCATTATCTGCAATATTTTCAAATTAGATGTTATGTAAGTAGGCTTGAAGCTTTAAAGGGTAAAATGATTTTTTCCTGGTTGGCTTGCATGTATGTGCTTCCATATTAATTTTAATAATGTAAACCTCTAATCATCTTTTGGGTTCTATCTATACAGGCAAAATATAGTAAAGAAGCAAATTGAAAACCAAAAGAAAATTTGCATGGATATTTCAGATAAAAGGGAAGGAAAGGAGAGTGCAGCTTATTTTAACTGGATCATTGGTACAGGTCTTGACTTAACTTTCCATACATAGACAAAGCTTATTCAAAGATACACTACTGGAAATCCCCCGGGGTTCAGTGGTTAGGACTCCAGGCTTTCATTGCCATGGCCTGCATTAAATCCCTATTCAGGGAACTAAGATCCTGCAAGGCAAGCCGTGTGGCAAAAAATAGAAAAAAAGATAAGACTATTTAACTTTGCAGTGATTTGTCTAGCTTAATATTCATGCATCTGTGTAGAATGTTATTTAATACAAAGTTAAATGTTCCAAGTGCTTGTTGAACATAACTTTTCTTCTGATGGCCTTCAGATCAGATCAGATCAGTCACTCAGTCGTGTCCAGCTCTTTGCGACCCCATGAATCGCAGCACACCAGGCCTCCCTGTCCATCACCAACTCCCGGAGTTCACTCAGACTCACGTCCATCGAGTCAGTGATGCCATCCAGCCATCTCATCCTCTGTCTTCCCCTTCTCCTCCGGCCCCCAATCCCTCCTAGCATGAGGGTCTTTTCCAATGAGTCAACTCCTCGCATGAGGTTGCCAAAGTACTGGAGTTTCAGCTTTAGCATCATTCCTTCCAAAGAAATCTCAGGGCTGATCTCCTTCAGAATGGACTGGTTGGATCTCCTTGCAGTCCAAGGGACTCTCAAGAGTCTTCTCCAACACCACAGTTCAAAAGCATCAATTCTTCGGCGCTCAGCCTTCTTCGCAGTCCAACTCTCACATCCATACATGACCACAGGAAAAACCTTAGCCTTGACTAGACGAACCTTTGTTGGCAAAGTAATGTCTCTGCTTTTGAATATGCTATCTAGGTTGGTCATAACTTTCCTTCCAAGAAGTAAGTGTCTTTTAATTTCATGGCTGCAGTCACCATCTGCAGTGATTTTGGAGCCCAGAAAAATAGTCTGACACTGTTTCCACTGTTTCCCCATCTATTTGCCATGAAGTGGTGGGACCGGATGCCATGATCTTCATTTTCTGAATGTTGAGTTTTAAGCCAACTTTTTCACTCTCCTCTTTCACTTTCATCAAGAGGCTTTTGAGTTCCTCTTCACTTTCTGCCATAAGGGTGGTGTCATCTGCATATGTGAGGTTATTGATATTTCTCCCGGCAATCTTGATGCCAGCTTGTGTTTCTTCCAGCCCAGCGTTTCTCATGATGTACTCTGCATAGAAGTTAAATAAGCAGGGTGACAATATACAGCCTTGACGTACTCCTTTTCCTATTTGGAACCAGTCTGTTGTTCCACGTCCAGTTCTAACTGTTGCTTCCTGACCTGCATACAGATTTCTCAAGAGGCAGGTCAGGTGGTCTGGTATTCCCATCTCTTTCAGAATTTCCCACAGTTTATTGTGATCCACACAGTCAAAGGCTTTGGCATAGTCAATACAGCAGAAATAGATGTTTTTCTGGAACTCTCTTGCTTTTTCCATGATCCAGCGGATGTTGGCAATTTGATCTCTCGTTCCTCTGCCTTTTCTAAAAGGCAGGAAGTTCACGGTTCACATATTGCTGAAGCCTGGCTTGGAGAATTTTGAGCATTACTTTACTAGTGTGTGAGATGAGTGCAATTGTGTGGTAGTTTGAGCATTCTTTGGCATTGCCTTTCTTTGGGATTGGAATGAAAACTGACCTTTTCCAGTCCTGTGGCCACTGCTGAGTTTTCCAAATTTGCTGGCATATTGAGTGCAGCACTTTCACAGCATCATCTTTCAGGATTTGGAATAGCTCAACTGGAATTCCATCACCTCCACTAGCTTTGTTCATAGTGATGCTTTCTAAGGCCCACTTGACTTCATATTCCAGGATGTCTGGCTCTAGGTCAGTGATCACACCATCGTGAGTATCTGGGTCGTGAAGATCTTTTTTGTACAGTTCTTCTGTGTATTCTTGCCATCTCTTCTTAATATCTTCTGCTTCTGTTAGGTCCATACCATTTCTGTCCTTTATCGAGCCCATCTTTGCATGAAATGTTCCTTTGGTATCTCTGATTTTCTTGAAGAGATCCCTAGTCTTTCCCATTCTGTTGTTTTCCTCTATTTCTTTGCATTGATCACTGAAGAAGGCTTTCTTATCTCTTCTTGCTATTCTTTGGAACTCTGCATTCAGATGTTTATATCTTTCCTTTTCTCCTTTGCTTTTCACTTCTTTTCTTTTCATAGCTATTTGTAAGGTCTCCCCAGACAGCCATTTTGCTTTTTTGCATTTCTTTTCTTTGGGAATGGTCTTGATCCCTGTCTCCTGTACAATGTCACGAACCTCATTCCATAGTTCATCAGGCACTCTATCTATCAGATCTAGGCCCTTAAATCTATTTCTCACTTCCACTGTATAATCAATGGCTTTAGGTTCCTGAAAATAATTCCTATACCACAAAGTTTCAAAAAACATTTGGGTTTTACCTTTTTTGAGCTGAGATAAGTCTGAGTTAATTGGACTCTCTAATATTAAAGCCACTGAAGAACACATTTCCTCCAAAATACAGGGGTCCATGAGGAAATATAACATTATATTATATGCTTGCCATTACTACTCTGTATTCATAGTCCCCCCAAATAATTTTGCTTCAGGGAAGCAAATCCCCCCAGGGAAGCCCCTCAAACATTTTTTAACCTGAGAGAATACAACAATGTTTTTTATATATCAGAAAACTTCCATTCTTCACATAGAAGAAACTGCTTTCCAAATGCAGGACACTTTCCATTTTGCTAAAGATGATGGCACATAAGAGAAAGTGTTTTATAGAGAACACTGGTTTTTCATTCCACATGTTCGTAAGTTTGTGTAACTTAATATACATGGAGTTTAACTGCTGCAGGACCATGCTCCCACACGTCTCTTAATCTGCACTTGAATTTTCTACCTAGAGTCGCAGCAATCGCAACTCTTTCTTCAGTACTTGATTGTGGGGAGTGACTTTTGAGGGTTTTTAACAGTTTGCTTAAGTTTCCACTTCAGACATACCTCGAAAGACATCTGTATCAACTCTGCCCGCTTCCCTGTGATGTTTTTTGAAGGACATTCACAAGTCTCGATCACATCTCTGCTCCAGAGGTGGCTGAACATCAAGGTCCTTGACCTAAACTCAGGAGATCTGGATGCTGCCCCATAGGGGTGAGTCCAATTATGGTATTTTTTTATCCAGAAGGCTAAGCAATTCTCTCAAAGAATTTTAAAGAGTCCAAGACACAAAGGTCTTCTTGTGAAGGCAGCCCTCCAACCATATTGAAATTCCAAGTCATCTTTCTATATTGGCCATACTGCTAATACCGTTTTGAGTATCTTTGACTAGTTCTTTGAATTTCCCCTTGATGAAAGTCTATTAGTTCATTTTCTTCACTGCACCATCACCTTAGAGTCTACAGCAACCACGCCCTCTAGAAAAATTTCTTCCCAATAAATAGTAGCGTTTGGTAGATGGCCAGGGCAAGTTCCATGCATGAGGCAGGGCTCCCAAAGCTGGTGCTCTGGGACAACCCAAAGGGATAGGGTGGGAAGGGAAGTGAGTGGGGGTTCACGATGGGGGGGCACACATGTATAGCTGTGGCCAATTCATGTTGATGTATGGCAAAAACCATCACAATATTGTAAAGTAATTATCCTCCAATTAAAATAAATTTTTAAGTACACATAATAGGCAAGGGTATAGAGTATGCATGCTATCTTAAGAAACAATTCTCTAATAATAGCATCTTCCTGATAGGATAATAGCCTGGCTTAAATGAATCGATTCATATAGCAATACTAACCACAGGGCCTGATATGTCTTGAAGAATATTAATAGGTTTTTGTTTTATTCTACATAAATGTTTTTGAAGCAGCTGGGAATATTAAATAGTCAAAAGTCATTTCCTCAAATGACCTTATAACTACAAGTCAATCTATATACAATTCCAGAATGAAAACATCTTTTGAGACCTCTTTCTCACTCAATGTCATCATCATCAAAACCATCAACAAGACTCACAGACATCTGTGCTATGTTTCCTGTGTGTCAGGCCCTATGGTTAGTATTTATATGGATTAATTCATTTAAGCCACACTATTATCCTTTCAGGAAGATGCTAGTATTTCCATTTTGCAGATGGGAGAAAGGTTGAGCTCTTGGCTGCACTTCTGGCAGGTAGGAAGCTGGAAGTGGGACATAAGTCCAGGCCGGTGAATATCTGAGTCCTCAGTCTTCATCACACATATGCTGGCCAGCTTTCTGTCCTAGAGGTTCAGTGAGCAGCGAAGCTTTGAATCTCCCTTTCCTCTGCCCCCTCTCTTCAATTACTCAAGGCCAATGGAGTGTAACCTGGCTCTCAAATCTCCATCCTCCCCTTGCTGGGCTCACCCTAGCTCTCAACACATCTCTTGCACGGCTGCTATTGCCTCCTGCCTCAGTGTCCCCTGACTTGAATTAATCCTCTGCATGGGCACAAAGCAAGGATGCAGTCAGCCCAGGTTCCGCTTAACAAAGGCAGAGATGTGATGTGTCACTCCTCGCTGATGACAGAATCAGGTTTCAGGCCCCGAGGATGCCCTTCGGAGCTGTGTGTTCAGGTTCCAACCCACCTTTCCTGTTGGATTTTCCGCCACTCCTCCTGCCAGCTTCAGGTCTAGTGACCCGAAATTACCAATAATCACCCAGACGGGCTGGGGACTTCCCTGACTCCATGCTTTTGCTTAAATCCGTCCCTCTGTTTGGAATGTCCTTTTCCTCTCTCCTACCTCTAACCCCCAGTTTCTGCTAATCAAAGCCTATACCTTCCTCAAGGCCCCTCTCAGGTGCAGAGCCAGCCTTGACTCCTTGATTTGGGAGGACATGCTCTCACAGAACTGTTTACATAAGCGCACCCCCCATTCCTTTTTTCACAGTTCAGAAATGTAAAACACTTAGAAAGCCCCAAACTTCATTTGATAACTTCCATGCAGACTTTTTTTGGTGGCCTCACCTAATCTGAGCTGACATGAGACTGTCATTTATAGTCAGTGTGAAATGTTACCTTTTTCTTTAGAAATGTTGGCTTCACTTTAGAAATAGAAACTGGGGTGATTACCACGTGCTGCCCCAGATTCTGCTGGGAGTGGTACATAACACATGGTCTATGCACCACGTTGCCCTGTGTTCTGAACTCCATAGCACCTCTGGCCAGTGATTTCAGATGATGGATTGCAGACCTGTACTTAGCGCTCACCACAGTGTTTGGGATTAACGGTAGTTGTTACTACTCATCCTGCCAGCCACCTGCAGTTCCTCTTAACAGAACCAAGGACATGTGTGGCTGACGTCACCACATCCCTCATGTCCCCAGTGAAGGGCATCAGGAATGAGTCCCTGAACCTCCTGATGCAGCACCACCACCACCTCACCTTTTTTTCCCTTCTGGTTTCACACTGCTGAGTTCCCACACCAGTCTAGGACCAGCTTCTTCAATCTGCATCTTCATCCCACTCCTCCTTTAGACTCGATGGCTTAAATTACCCCCTATTATTCCCTATGTTACTTACTGAGTCTTTTCATTCCATCTCTAAGAAAATTCATGTCTGCCCCCCTTCTTTTTAAAAACATTTATCCACACTGATATAAATAAGTTAATAGGAGCTCTTCTTTATAGTAATAAACCAACCAATAAATGCAGAAGGAATACATTTTTTTTAGGGGAAAAAAACACATTTTATAACCATCATAGTAATAACTGATTCAGGCAAAAGTCATCAATGAGGGGCTTCTCTGGTAATCCAGTGGCAAAGAATCCCCCTGTCAATGCTGGGGACATGGATTCCATCCTTGGTCCACGATGTTTTCACGTGGCGAGGGGCAGCTACTGAATCCACGCCCTAAAGCCTGTGCTAACAACAAGAGAACAGCAACGAGCAGCCCACACGTGGCAACAAAGATTAACCCCCGCTTGCTGCAACTAGAGAAAGCCCTGGCGCAGCAAGGAAGACCCAGCACAGCCAAAAATAAATAAATAAATATATTTAAAAAATATCATCAGTTCTGTTCAGTTCAGTCGCTCAGTCATGTCTGACTCTTTGAGACTTCTTGAACCGCAGCACACCAGGCCTCCCTATCCATCACCAATTCCCGGAGTTTACCCAAACTCATGTCCATTGAGTCAGTGATGCCATCTAACCATCTCATCCTCTGTCATCCCCTTCTCCTCCTGCCTTCAATCTCTCCCAACATCAGGGGCTTTTCAAATGAGTCAGCTCATCGCATCAGGTGGCCAAAATATTGGAGTTTCAGCTTCAACATCAATCCTTCCAATGAACATCCAGGACAGATTTCCTTTAGGATGGACTGGTTGGATCTCCTTGCAGTCCAAGGGACTCTCAAGAGTCTTCTCCAACACCACAGTTCAAAAGCATCAATTCTTCAGAGCTCAGCTTTCTTCATCGTCCAACTCTCACATCCATACATGGCTACTGGAAAAACCATAGCCTTGACTAGATGGACCTTTGTTGACAAAGTAATGTCTTGCTATTTAATATGCTGTCTTGGTTGGTCATAACTTTCCTTCCAAGGAGTAAGCGTCTTTTAATTTCATGGCTGCAATCACCATCTGCAGTGATTTTGGGGCTCAAAAAAATAAAGTAAGCCACTGTTTCCACTCTTTCCCCATCTATTTGCCATGAAGTGATGGGACCACATGACATGATCTTAGTTTTCTGAATGTTGAGCTTTAAGCCAACTTTTTCACTCTCCTCTCTCACTATCAAGAGGCTCTTTAGTTCTTCACTTTCTGCCATAAGGATGGTGTCATCTGCATATCTGAAGTTACTGATATTTCTCCCAGCAATCTTGATTCCAGCTTGTGCTTCCTCCAGCCCAGTGTTTCTCATGATGTACTCTGCATAGAAGTTAAATAAGCAGGGTGACAATATACAGCCTTGATATACTCCTTTTCCTATTTGGAATCAGTCTGTTGTTCCATGTCCAGTTCTAACTGTTGCTTCCTGACCTGCATACAGGTTTCTCAAGAGGCAGGTCAGGTGGTCTGGTATTCCCATCTCTTTCAGAATTTCCCACAGTTTATTGTGATCCACACAGTCAAAGGCTTTGGCATAGTCAATAAAGCATAAGTGAAGTGAAGTGAAGTCTCTCAGTCGTGTCTGACTCTTTGCGACCCCATGGACTGTATGGAGCCTGCCAGGCTCCTCCATCCATGGGATTTTCTAGGCAAGAGTACTGGAGTGGGTTGCCAATAAAGCAGATGTTTTACTGGAACTCTCTTGCTTTGTCTATGATCCAGCGGATGTTGGCAATTTGATCTCTGGTTCCTCTGCCTTTTCTAAAACCAGCTTGAACATCAGGAAGTTCACGGTTCACATTGCTGAAGCCTGGCTTGGAGAATTTTGAGCATTTCTTTACTAGCGTGTGAGACAAATGCAATTGTGCAGTGGTTTGAACATTCTTTGGCATTGCCTTTCTTTGGGATTGGAATGAAAACTGACCTTTTCCAGTCCTGTGGCCACTACTGAGTTTTTCAAATTTGCTGACATATTGGGTGCAGCACTTTCACAGCATCATCTTTTAGGATTTGAAATAGCTCAACTGGAATTCCATCACCTCCACTAGCTTTGTTTGTAGTGATATTTCCTAAGGCCCACTTGACTTCACATTCCAGGATATCTGGCTCTAGGTGAGTGATCACACCACCGTAATTATCTGGGTCATGAAGATCTTTTTTGCATAGTTCTTCTGTGTATTCTTGCCACCTCTTCTTAATATCTTCTGCTTTTGTTAGGTCCGTATCATTTCTGTCCTTTATTGAGCCCATCTCAGTGAATACTAAACACTAATGGTAGGTGATTGTCTAATGAGGAGTAGGATACTTACATAGTCTCAAAGTATCTTTTCATAAATTACTGATTTTAAAAGGAAAATAGCTTCACAGTGGAGAAACGTGGCAGACCCTGCATTATCAAGTGATCAAAGATTCTGTCCCTGATAAGGAAATAAGGCAACGTCATGTGCCTCCTGATAGGATGTCGTGAGAAAGACACATTGCTTCTGGGGCCATCCTAAAAAAATTAGAAAGCTTAATCGAGTCTTGAGGAAGCATAATCAAATCCACACTGAATGACATTCTATACAATAACCAGTCCATACTCTTCAAAAGTGTCAATGTCATGCAAGATAAGGAAAGCTCTTAAGAACTGTTTCATTTCAAGGAAACCAAAGAGATATGACAACTCAGTGAAATACACAATCCCAGCTTGGATCCAAATGAAGAAAAAATAACTACAACAGGACTTCTTAGATATAGTTACTGAAATTTGAATACAGAATGTATGAAATTATTATTCTGGTCACTTTACTATCGTAATGGAAAGTAATGTCCTTATTCATAAGAAATCTACATTGAAATGTCATCTACTCCCACTGCTTCCTCCTAAGCAGTTAATCCAGCCCTGGCTCTCTCCCAAATTTCAGAACCACGTTATCAATGGTCTATGAGCTTCTCATGGATGTTCCAGACTTTACCAAATTGAATTTACTATCTCTCTCTTCAAACCTTCTTCTGCAGCCCATGTCTCAGTCACTAACATTCCTAAGCACTTCGTCTCACTTGGAACAGCAAGGTGGCCGTAACTTCTCTTTCCCTTCCTCTCTTGGGTCCCTCATTCTCTCTTCTCCTATGGCCACTTATAGCAGCTAGGCTTGGCCACCTGGACACCTGATGGAGCAGCTGGTTGTGGCCCAGATCCCTTAGCATGAGAGTCAAAGCACTTCCCAGTTCAAGTCAGCCTCCCTTCCAGCTTTACCTGCTCCCACCTCTACAGCCTCCTTCTCCAGCTACACTCGGCCTCTCACTGGAACCAGGCACATCACATCGTCTCATTCCTTCACCCCTCTTCTCATGCTGTTTTTTCTTCTCTTCCCTAATCTTCCACCTGAGGATCCTACTCACCTGCCAAGGAAAAGCCAGTTTCAATACCAGCTCCATTACAAAGCCTTCCTCTATCCTTCCCAGTTTGGTTGAACCAGATTTAATTCTCTGAGCTCCCACAGCACTTGATTAGATGCTTGTTTTAGTGCCATCTGCAAACTAAAGTGTTGATTAGTGGTATACGTATCTGTCCATCCACATTCTAAACTCCCAGGAGACAAGGCTACATGTAATTCACTTTTGGTTTCCAGTAACTCCCAAGCACACGGTAGGCTCCCCACCAGTGTTGGCATGGACTCTCATGCCTGTTTGCGGCAATGATGGTAGCTGCCCTGAGAACATTTCTAACAAAGGTCCTTGGATCTTACTTTGAAGCGCCTTTGTTGGGAGCTTGTTAGTCAATTAATAACAGCTCGTCACTCCTTTCTCTGCTCCTCATTTTGGCTCCAGGCATAATCCTTGGCTTCCACTCCAGCTCCTACCCCTGCCCTGAATATCAGTCAGGCTGATGGTCCACATGTCCTGATGTCCCATCTCCCTCTTTCCTGCCTTCTTCTCTGGAACCTGAGCTTCAGGAAGAGGTGGGGTTATAATTTGACTGGAAGGATGCATAGAAGTAACCATGCAATTCTCTTCAGAGACTGTCACTGTGTTCTTTTGTCCCCATAACCTAGCCCCTGCCAGGTGAGCTGTGTTCTGCTTTGGGTCACTCTGGGTTAAACAGACATTGACTTTAAGCTCCCAGCGAGACCCCACATAGCATCTGGTAGAAACCCTTCAACAAGCAGATAAGAAAATTCAGACTCAGAGAGAGAAACAGACTCGGCTAAGGTCATCTAGGCAGTTGCCAGCAGTCTTTTGAGGGCATAGCTTTCCCCAATTTGCACCTGGGAAGAGGTTTACCTACCATCACTCATGATTATGAAACAGTTTTCCCATAAAAGGCCATTTCACAGCACTGGCTTATCTTATTTAATACCAGGCAGTCATGTTCCAATGTTTGATTGCTGAATATATTATATTTCTCTATGTTTGCTAAGTAGGTTTTCATGTATTGTAAATAACATGCATGGACAAAGTCTCACAGATGGGAACTGACTAAATATTGGTCCTTATTTTGCCAGATAATTGTAAAATAATAACCACCTGGGAAAAAAATCAGATATAGTTTTCTATGCCATATTGTCTTCAATAACACTGGATTTGATTAACATGGGGAAAAAAACCAAACCTGAAATGAGAAAAATAAAGAGGGTTATTTACATCCTGCTTTGTTTGTGTGTCCTCAAAGAAGCTTTAATGCAGCACAATTTCAATGATTGTCAGAAAATTGGTAGTTCTCAGCAGCACCTAAGATTCTCCATTGACCTGATTGTTCCTAGGATTCATTATAAAAGAAAGATAAGGATAATTTTCCTGGAATTGTTGTCAAGCGTCTGATTGTATAAGCAACTACAATTTTCAGGTGTTTTCTGAGCCTAAAAGTACAACAAGCAGAAAGCAGTGATTAAGAAGAAATCCACAAAACCGTGTTATATTCAGACCGCCTCATGTATGTCTGTATCTGTTTTTTCTTTAGAATTCAAAAATCAAAGAAGGCAGAAACTATTTATTTTCAGTTTCACTGATATTTATTTTATTTTGGGGGGGGGGGGAAATAGCTAGCTTTTTATATAAATCTACCTTTCCTGTAGCTTACTTAAATGTTTTTTGTACTTGGCATGTACTAATTGCTCTTATCAAAAACGAAAATCTTCTAAACAATGCCTGAGCCATTTCCAAACCAAAATGTCTTCGCCAGCACTTGAGTACATTCAGTTACAAATGAGAGTTTAATGATGCCCAGTGTGAGTTTAATTACCCAACTGTTGGTGTGATGACTTGTCTTCCTCACTCTCCAGTAAGTGCCATTAAGCATCAATATTAACAAACATTTTGGTTTGGCTTCCTCCAGACAGTGAAGTCCTGAGCTGAGGATTTTAGCGCAAGTGGTTTATTGGGGGGTGACCCCCGGAAGCACCTCTGGGAGTGGGAAAGTGATAGAGAAAAGAAGGAAGTAAAAAGAGGGTGTACTACTGAGTAGGTCACCACTACGGGCCTCTGGGCTCAGCGCCGCTGGGGACGTCTGGAATGCAATGTGGAACGTGCCTCACCCTTGTTCCCCTTGGAGATTTTCATACTAACCACCCCTAGCTGGGTAGCTTGAGGGCAGCTGGGGCAGGGAGGCATTAACTTTGCAGTATTTTTGTCCTGTGCTAAGTCGATTCAGTCATGTTTGACTCTTTGTGACCACATATTCTGTAGCCCTCCAGGCTCCTCTGTCCATGGGATTCTCCAAGCAAGAATACTGGAGTGGGTTGCCATGCCCTCCTCCAGGGGATCTTCCTGACCCAGGGATGGAATCTGCATCTCTTATGTCTCCAGGATTGGCAAGCAGGTTCTTTACCACTAGCACCACCTGGGAAGCCCCATTTATTTTGTCCTGAGGACAAATAAAACCTTCAGCAAAGAAGTCAAGATGCTGGTGTTTGCAGCCATAGTGTCAACATACACAGGGATGGTACAAATGCAAAGGACATCTGGGCAGGGCACCCACAGCTGAGCTGTAATAGTTTATGCCTATTAAGAAACATCAATGGATGTGTATTGAATAGGTAATACACACATGGTTAAACCTTTTTTTTTTAAAAACCTTAACCATTTATTTTTCTTGAAGTATAGCTGATTTACAATATTGTGTTACTTTCAGGTGTACAGCATAGTGATTCGCCTTTTTTTGTTTTGTTTTGGAGGTTATATTCCATCATAGGTTATTACAAGATATTGGGTATAATTCCCTGTGCTATAGAGTAAATCTTTATTGCTTATCTACCCTATGCCTGTTTTTCATCATCACTGCATCACCTACCAGACAGTGTGCCATGTGGTAGGTGCTCAATGTGAAAGAAAGGAAGGATGGAAGGAAGGAAGGAAAAAGAGGGAGGGAGGGAGAAATAAATTGCCCTGCTAAATGTATATCCAATCTAAGTGTCACAATGAAACTGAATAATTGATGGATGGGCTGGAGAATCCCATGGACACAGGAGCCTGGTGGGCTACAGTCCATGGGGTCACAAAGAGTAGGACACGACTGAACGACTAACACTTTTTTCATCAGCTGGAATGCTCATGGATGAGGCCACATCCTTCTCAGGGTATCCCACTGGAGGCAAACAATGTCGACCTGTCCCTTATTGGTGGACGGATGGCCAAGGCACTACCTGATTTCTCTGTTTTCCTTCACTGAAATAAACCTGGGTTTGTTTTTTACCTTCTAAGTGATAAGCAATCTGTGAGGCGATATGTTAAGATCCTACAAACATACTTCTCCTCATCAAAATTTCCCCTAGAGTTGGTACCCTTTGGTGATTCTTGTCTAACCCTATGTTTACTGTAACAGTTGAAAAACGATGAGGCTGGCGGTGGTGAGTGGCAACCAGAAGGAAAGCTCCCAGAAGAGTCAGGCAGAATCTCAGTAACAGGACTTCTAGGAGTTGGGGGCTTCTGTTTGTGTACATCCATCCATTCAGAGTCATAGAGGACCAAGGGCTGTGGGACAAAGCCACGCTACTTCCCTGGAGCACAGGGCACTGGAAAAAGCTGCCACAGCTCAGTCACAGTCTAAGAGCTGCACATGCCTGTCAGCCAGTTCCCCTGGGCTGGGTCTCAGGAGGAGGACAGAGGCCAAGCTATGGCAAACATCCCCCACTCTGCTTCAGGACATTGAACTGGAACACAGTTGACCTTGTCCAAACATAAGTAAAGGATACACAAATCCACATGGAGCTTATGAAGAAATACCATGAAGAGAGGGAAAGAGAACTGCTTCTAAATGACCCAGAGGAAGATTCTTTCTCTGGGAATGATGTAATTCAGTATACAGGAAAAAAAAAAAGGCTTTTAGTAATATTTTGTTGCTGTGCAAGAATCTATTACCTGTAGAGATGGTAGCAGAAATGTGTAAGGAAATAATAGGCTGAAATAAAAAGGCAACAGAAAGAGATGAAAAGACAGTGAAATAAAGTTTTAATAATAGCTGTCACTTATGGAGTATTTACTATATGCCAGGCACAGTATACACATTATCTGACTACTGCTAAAAAATAATCTCTACTCTAAAAGACAGAGAGTTCGATAAGTGAAGTAACTTGCTCAAGGTCAAGCAGTTGTAAATATCAGAGTAGTGATCTGAACCCAGGTTTGTCTGTCTGACTCTAATGCCATGATATACAGGCTAACCAAAGGATAACTGCAAATAAAGTATTAGAATTAATATATTCAGCAAATTTGTTGGATTTCTATGTAGCTGTATTTCCATAATGAACAATCACTAGAAATAAAAAATTTTGAATACTCCTTAAATAATACATTAAAAAATCATTTTCCTAGAAATAAACCTAACAAAATATGTGCAAAAATCTTTACAAAATAAACTACTAAACATTGAGAAACCTAAACAAATGGAGAGATATATTTATGAACTGGAAAACATAACAAATAAGTCAAGCTTTCTCTCCATTTAGTAGGCTGTCTTTTCTTTTTGTTTATGATATCCTTTGCTATGCAAAAGTATTTTATTCTGATGTAGTTCCACTTGTTTACTTTTTATTTTGTTGCATTTCTTTTGGAACCAGTTCTAAAATAGTATCACCAAGACCAATGTCAAGGAGTTTACTGCCTGTGTGTTTTCTTCTTGAGGTCTTTTATATTTTAGATTATTTATTTTAAATTTAACAGTTGTAACAGAGTTCTCCAGATGAAGAGAACCACTGGGATATATAGAGAGAGGAGATATATATATATATATTATATGAGAGAGAGAGAGAGAAGTTTATTTAAGGAATTGGCTCACAAGATTGTGGGGTTGGCAAGTTTGAAATCTGTGGAGCAGGCGGCAGGTAGGCTGCAGACCCAGGGAAGAGTTGATGCTGCAGCCCTGAGCCGGAGTACAGTCTGGAGGCAATATCTTTCTTCTGAGGACTTCAGTCTTTTCTCCTAAGGCTTTCAATTGACTGAAAGAGGCTCACCCCCATTAAAAAGAGTAAAATGCTTAATAAAAGTCTACTGATTTAAATGCTTATCATATCTAGTAAATAAAAAAATACCCTCTCCACAGGTATTTGACTGGAGTTTGACCAAACGATTGGGCACAATGGCTTCACCAAGTTGACACATGAAATTGACCATCACACCAGTGGAGTTTTAGAATTTTAAAATAAAAGAGAATAGAACTAGTATGGACTCTATATCCTAGAAACATACAAACACCGTGGCACTCCTAATCCCAGCCTCTCCAAGTGCTTTACTACGCCATGCAATCACAAACTGAAATCCGATTCACTGATCAAGAGAAATATGTGATTATTTACTAATACAGCAGTCCCTGAAAAAGGCTTAATGATTTATTAAGGACTCTTAAAAGGCAATAGAAACATTCTAATGGTGAGTGAGATAACATTAAATATTGCCACAGTATCTTATGGATTTAGGCATAAACTAGAACACCAAATAGTAATATTTGAAGATTATTATATCATATTAAAGTTTTACATTTTAGACACCTTTTCTTGGAAGGTATTTCTGATTACACCTTTACAGCATTATTTCATTATCATAGTAGTAGTATGCCTATTTTCATAGGGAATAAGACATAGTTATCCTTCAATAATTGATGTGTAGTTATGCTGAATGTAATTTTCAGGGAAGATTATAATGGTTACGTTGGTCATGTTATAGTGTAACTGCTGTAAGGATTGTATTGTATTTGCTCAAATTTTTCTGAGTTCAGAGCTTAGTGATTTAATTCCATTTGACTAAAGAAACAAATCTAATCCATGTTAATGTTGGCAGCACAATCTCTTTGTATTTGACTATCAAGTTTCTGGTTTACAGGGAGCAAACATCACTCTTTTGACTGGAAGATTTTTGTTCCATTTTAAGGGAAAATATACTCAACATTTTCCAGGAAAACTGGACCAAGGACCCTTCCTATTTTTAGTTTTTGAGGTTTCTGTACTAACACTTTCTATATTTGTTAAATATGCCTAGTAAAAAATCCCTCACCTCGATGAACTTGATCTAAGTGTGAAATTCCTGTTGATCTCTCATAAATCTCCAGAATTCCCACAAGCAGAAATGTGGGATTTAAAGGATTTATGCAGTGAAAGGCACTTGAGTAATACCTCAAAAAAAAGCAAACTATTTGTACATACAATAAAAACCTAAGTTGGAAGCATGGATCAAAGGATTAAAGAAGATACAGTAGTATAAAAACAAAAGGAGAAGATACAAACTCTAAAAACAACTGCAAATGGAATTCAGGCTTTCACAGAAGGCAAAAATTAACTACATAGCACAGCATTAAATAGTGGGGAAAAAAGAGTAATATTTGGTTTTTCAGTTTTCCCAACCAATCATGTGGGCCTTGGAAATTAGTATTGGACATAAAGCCCAATTTACCTCAGAACTAAATGTTCACAAACACATACATAACTAATCAAAATCAAAGAACCACTGAAACCAAATGGCCATTTATATTATCAACAGAAGCAAGAGTATCTAAGAAATAGATACTCCATGATGTCAGTGTGTATTGTTGAAAGTGCTTACCAAGAAAACAGAAAATCTAAAAAGCAAGTTGTCAAGGGCAGTAACGGCTGTAAAGAGACAGAATGAAATTACTGACGATGATGAAGTGATTTCAGGGGGAAATGAGAAAATCACATATCAACAAATAGAATTTTTACAAAAGAAAATAGTTTATCCAAGCTTTGATACTCAGCATACTAGAAATAAATGCATTGCTGACATCTGATTCATAGGATATTAGTAACTAAATCACTAAGTAATGGAAAAACTCAGGGCTGAGGCATTATCATCAGAGGAGTATAAGGTCATGTACATCAGTGTGGCTGAGGAAGTCATTTATTAATAAAATCTGTTTCAACATGAATATCTGGGCCATCAAGGAACCCGAGGTTAGATGTGATGAACACTCACAACGTGATTATCTGGAGTTCCAGACACATATTTTTAGCTTTCTAAAGGTGTTTGGCTGTTGGCTATCTCCAGCTATCAGTAACTACAGAAAACACCTGAGTATGAACTCGAATTCTGTAGGGGTGAACTCTTGAATACACAAAGGTGCTCCCATCTTTCAGCACTTCCAGGAACCTAAGGATATGTAAATATAACTGTTCAGAGATTGGTGCTTACAATAAGGATTGTGCCTTCTATCAGCTTTTAAGCCACTCCCCTCCCTCTGCTGAGGCTTAAATCACTGCAGACGGTGACTGCAGCCATGAAATTAAAAGATGCTTGATCCCTGGAAGAAAAGCAATGACAAACCTAAACAGCATATTAAAAAGCAGAGACATCACTATGCCTACAAAGGTCCGTATAGTTTGATCAAAGTTATGGTTTTTCCAGTAGTCATGTATAGATGTGAGAGCTGGACAATAAAAAAAAGCTGAGCACCAAAGAATCTATGACTTCGAACTGTGGTACTGGAAAAAACTCTTGAGAGTCCCTTGGACTGCAAGGAGATCCAACCAGTCAGTCCTAAAGGAAATAGACCTGAATATTCATTGGAAGGACTGAAGCTGAAGCTGAAGCTCCAATACTTTGGCCACCTGATGAGAAGAGTTGACTCATTGGAGAAAACCCTGATGCTGGGAAAGATTGAAGTCAGGAGGAGAAGGGGATGACAGTGGATGAGATGGTTGGATGGCATCACTGACTCAAAGGACATGAGTTTGAGCGAACTCCGGGAGATGGTGAAGGACAGGGAAGCCTGGCATGCTGCAGTCCATGGGGGCACAAAGAGTAGAGAATGAACAACCACCTCCCTCTGTTGACACCAGAGAAAGACTCAAATCAGGCAAGGCCCTGCCCACATGTGGGAACCCTCTTCCCAGCCCCACTCCAGCCATAATAAACATGTGTCTCCTTTCTTTACACGCTGGAGCCATTCTGGACCTCCTTGACTACCTGGCCTTGCTCTCCCTAGAGACCTCCTATTAAGGACATAATTAAACTTTTCATACCCTCTTCATATGTATGTGCCACCAACAGTCTTAACAACTGAGACAAATTTTGAGAGAGTGTCCATTCGGTTCCTCAGAGTGGCTGCAATGGTGTTGTTCAGCTGCTTAGTTATATCTGACTCTGTGAACCCATGGACTACAGGATGCCAGGCTTTACTGTCCTTCACCACCTCCTGGAGTTTGCTCAAACTTATGTCCATTGAGTTGGTGATACCATCCAACCATCTCATCAGATAGGGGGAGAAGGGGACAATAGAGGATAAAATGGTTGGTTGCAACAGTAATTAATAACACATTGCTTAGCCAGGTTTCTTTCTCCTTATACAGAAAACTTTAGGCCAACTGGTTAGTGGTCTAAAATTATAAAGTTAGTACATATTTGGTCAAGGCTGGAAACAAAACATTCAGTTCAGTTCAGTTCAGTCGCTCAGTCGTGTCCAACTCTTTGCAACCCCATGAATCGCAGCATGCCAGGCCTCCTGTCTATCACCAATTCCTGGAGTTCACTCAGACTCATGTCCATCGAGTCAGTGATGCCATCCAGCCATCTCATCCTCTGTTGTCCCCTTCTCCTCCTGCCCCCAATCCCTCCCAGCATCTGAGTCTTTTCCAATGAGTCAACTCTTTGCGTGAGGTGGCCAAAGTACTGGAGTTTCAGCTTTAGCATCATTCCTTCCAAAGAAATCCCAGGGCTGATCTCCTTCAGAATGGATTGGTTGGATCTCCTTGCAGTCCAAGGGACTCTCAAGAGTCTTCTCCAACACCACAGTTCAAAAGCATCAATTCTTTGGCACTCAGCCTTCTTCACAGTCCAACTCTCACATCCATACATGACTACTGGAAAAACCATAGCCTTGACTAGACGGACCTTTGTTGGCAAAGTAATGTCTCTGCTTTTGAATATGCTATCTAGGTTGGTCATAACTTTTCTTCCAAGGAGTAAGCGTCTTTTAATTTCATGGCTGCAGTCACCATCTGCTGTGATTTTGGAGCCCTCCAAAATAAAGTCTGACACTGTTTCCACTGTTTCCCCATCTATTTCCCATGATGTGATGGGACCAGATGCCATGATTTTCGTCTTCTGAATGTTGAGTTTTAAGCCAACTTTTTCACTCTCCTTTTTCACCTTCATCAAGAGGCTTTTGAGTTCCTCTTCACTTTCTGCCATAAGGGTGGTGTCATCTGCATATGTGAGGTTATTGATATTTCTCCCGGCAATCTTGATTCCAGCTTGTGCTTCTTCCAGCCCAGCGTTTCTCATGATGTACTCTGCATAGAAGTTAAATAAGCAGGGTGACAATATACAGCCTTGACATACTCCTTTTCCTATTTGGAACCAGTCTGTTGTTCCATGTCCAGTTCTAACTGTTGCTTCCTGACCTGCATACAGATTTTTCAAGAGGCAGGTCAGGTGGTCTGGTATTCCCATCTCTTTCAGAATTTTCCAGTTTATTGTGATCCACACAGTCAAAGGCTTTGGCATAGTCAATAAAGCAGAAATAGATGTTTTTCTGGAACTCTCTTGCTTTTTCCATAATCCAGCAGATGTTGGCAATTTGATCTCTCGTTCCTCTGCCTTTTCTAAAACCAGCTTGAACATCTGGAAGTTCACGGTTCACATATTGCTGAAGCCTGGCTTGGAGAATTTTGAGCATTACTTTACTAGCGTGTGAGATGAGTGCAATTGTGCAGTAGTGTGAGCATTCTTTGGCATTGCCTTTCTTTGGGATTGGAATTAGTTCAACTTAATAACAAGAGAATCATAGGTTCTACCTTTCATTTACTTATGAAGCATTTGGGATGCTTGTATTAACTTTGTAGACACAATCAATGTCATTAAACTGGGCTCTTGTTCTACTCAACTTCTCTGGAGCTCAGGAGAGTCTGTTTCAAAAGACCTGTCAAGAAGTGACTTTACACTCCCCTCCTCCATTCAGCATGGGAAATCATGCTACAATATTCTGTCCTTTAACAAAACAGCTTCTCCATGCTTAAAAGATTTTTTAAAATCATTAATGGCAATGCATGCATGAATGCTAAGTCACTTCAGTCACGTCCGACTCTTTTCAACCCTATGGACAATAGCCCCCCAGGCTCCTCTGTCCATGGGATTCTCCTGGCAAAAAATACTGGAGTGGGTTGTTGTGCCCTTCTCCAGGAGATCTTCTGACCCGGGGATCAAATCTGAGTCCCCTAAGTCTCCTGCATTGACAGGCAAGGTTTTTACCCCTAGCGCCACCTGTGAAGCACCATTAATGGCAATAAATACAATTGCATATTTTATAATCTTTGCATAGGAAATGAGTGAAAAACGAGAAGCCACAAAAGAAAATACTGGCACAGTTGGCTGTATACAAATTTAAAGTCCATTTAGCAAAAGACACTGGAATCAAAATTAAAAGACAAACAAACTGGGGGAAATACCTGCAATACACACACAAGACAAAGATATAAAGAACTCTTACAAATCAAAACAAAAAAGATGAACACTATAGTAGAAAAAAAACTGTTGTTGTTTAGTTGCTTAGTCATGACCGACTCTTTGTGACCTTGGCTCCCCATCCATGGGATTTCCCAGGTAAGAATACTGGAGTGGACTGCCATTTCCTTCTCCGGGATGTAAAAAAAGATACGAACAGGCAATTGACTATTACATATATGAAATGATAACCAACCCCATTAATAAGCAAAGACATGCAAACTGAAACAATAAAATACTCTGCCCTAATATAGGTACGCTCTGAGACAGATGAAAAAGAATGATGAAGCTAATTCTGGGAACAGTGACCCTTTTGTACTGCTGAGGAGAGTGTTAATGGTGCTATTTCTAAAGGGTGGAGTGTATCAACATATAAATGTTATTAGCTCCACCTCTAAGGATACACCCTAAGTCAGTCATCATCCAGGGGCACTGACGTGTACATACAGGGATGTTCAAGGGAGTATTATTCACAACATCTGAAAATTGGGGCAATGTGAACATCGGTCACTGAGGCTCTGGAGAAGCAAACCATGCTGTAATTATAGACTGGCATTCCACGCAGCCTACAACATGAAAAATGTCACACACACAGGGGTGAATAAAGAAGACTGCAGTCTGTAAGGTGTCTATCACCCCATGTATGTTTGCTTTTTTAAAAACGCATAACATAATTTAGAAGACTACACACAACATTTTAAAATGGCTGACTCTGGGGGGTCATGTCCTGGAAAGGACAAGAGATGGCGTGACTGAGGCCCTGGGATCATTTTCACACAGGTGCCTTCCTGGAAGACTGAAGTTTGAAAAGCGAAATGGAGTGATAAAGGCTGCAGATAAAAATCAGTTGCTTCACCTCCAGCCCTGGAAGACTGCTGCTCCAAGTCCTGAGCCATTAGGGCAGAGGAAGGTGCCACCCACCAACAGCAGCCCAGCAAACAAGGAACCAGGAGCACGGGGAGGGTGGGCGGCTGAGTCAGGAGGCTTAGCTGCATTTTCACTGACCACCACCCAGCTAGTTATTCCTGGCTATGCTGCCCTCAAGAAAAGGGAGATGAATGGGTCTGTTGTAGCTCTGGGGGGTACGGGGCTGGGAGCTGGGGGTGTTGCAAAGTGCTAAGGAGTGCCATGAACTGCCTGAGGCTGGCTTAATCAGTGGGCTCTGATCTCAGCAGAGGGGATGGTGAGGAAGACTACCCACTTTATCAGGAAAGGGGGAAATATGTTGAGAAAAGGGCAATGGCTTGCTTCTGGGGACACGTCGGGGCAGAGTCCCTTCGGAGGCTTGCTGTGAGCTGCCGACTGGAAGAGAAAGAGACAGGCTTTGGCAAGCAGGAAACAGCACAGTTTAGTGGAGGCAACCGAGTGCCACTCACTGAAGGGGCAGTGAATGTCATTATCTGCAAGCCTAGCTGCAACATTCTGGAACCTGGTGCTCAGCTGTGTGCATGGAGCCGTGTGGAAGGCCCCTACAGTCTGTGAGTGACCTTGCTCGTCCAGTGTCAAGGCAGAGGGGCATGTTTGCAAAGCTACAGAAAGCCCACTCAATGGCAGTTATAGAACAAGAGCCATTGAGGAAAACCCTTCCCCTCTCATTCCTCTCTTCAATAGACATGGGGTCCCAGGAGTGAGGACGAACTCAGACCCAAGACCCGGGAGGTGTATGGAGCATGGCTTTGAGTGGCTGGTGCTCTATCCTTTGCTTCTGTACCCACACCACCCCCAACAACAGAGATAAAATCTACCTAAAGCTAAATATGGACTTGGAGAGAGAGTACTTCAGAAACAAAATACCTGATGAAATACAGCTCTTGTCAAGAAACCAAAGAAGTCTTGCTTTGAACGTAGGCAGGGGAGAAGCTAGGGCCTTCACATCTTGATGCAAGCGCTGCAGTTCAAACTCAGGCCAGAAAGACGGAGTGAGACAAAAACAAAGCGACTGGAGTTCAAAGAAAGAAACAGTTCTACCCTCTTTGTAATGTTTTACTCCTGAATACTTTTAACATTGAAACAGATTTTCTAGAAACTAGAAAGTAATTATGGAACCAAAGACATATCTTAACCACATTAATGAATTTAAAACCTTTGAGATTTATACTCATGTAGATCAATAAAACAGAAGTGAGAGCTCAGAAATTTTAGATATACACATATGTGGTGAATTAATTTTCAACAAAAACAGAAAGGCCATTCAACAAATGGTCTTCAAATAACTGGATATCCACTTGTGAAAGAAAGGAACAGAGAAAGGAAGGAGGGAGGGAGGAAGGAGAGAGAGGGGAAGAAAGGGGAAGGAAGAAGGAAATAAATAATTAGATCCACACTTCCTATATTCTCACAAAAGTATCATAGACCTAAAAGCAAAATCTAAATCTTTATAAGGCCACAGTTGATCTTTTTTTGGTTAACGGAAATATTCAGTATTTTTATTGTAGTGGTGATTACGTGACTACCTGACTACATGCATTTATCAAACCTCACAGAATTGAACACTAAAAGGGTGAATTTTAAGGTATCTTAATTATGCCTTAATTAAAAAAGTTTTATAATTATGACTGCTAAGAGAGGATCACTTTATGTAAAATCTATCAACTCTGCCACTAACTATCAAAAGTGACTTGGGCAAAGCCCTAAATTTTCTGGGCTCAACTCTTCAGGAAATACACTGGTTCCTGAAACATATAAATATGTTTACAAACATATCTGGGGTTGATTAGAGAGGAAAAAAACTGTATATAAATTATACAAAATTCAGAAACATCATTATTTCAAAATGATCTTTCTCAGCCCTTGAAAACAACATTTAAAAGATTTGCTTTATTTTTCAACATTTGGGAACATGATTGTTTCTTTAAAATAAAACAGTAAGTAGTAAAACAACCAACCAAGGTCTTTCTCTCCTTTGTCATTAACAATAAAGGTTTAGTACAAAGGCAATACAAAATAGCTATATTGCACATAAGCTTTGTATTTTCAGCAAGCTTGCTACACGCAGCAGTTTACAATGGAGTTTGGCAGTTTAGCAATGGAGATCACCTTTAAGACATCCTGAGCTTATCTCTTCTCTGCACATGCTGCTGCTGCTGCTAAGTTGCTTCAGTCGTGTCCGACTCTGTGTGACCCCATAGATGGCAGCCCACCAGGCTCCGCCGTCCTTGGGATTCTCCAGGCAAGAACACTGAAGTGGGTTGCCATTTCCTTCTCCAATGCAGGAAAGTGAAAAGTGAAAGTGAAGTCGCTCAGTCGTGTCCGACTCTTAGCCACCCCATGGACTGCAGCCTACCAGGCTCCTCCGTCCATGGGATTTTCCAGGCAAGAGTACTGGAGTGGGTTGCCATTGACCTCCTGCAAAAGGGGAAAGTCACTTCATAGGAGCTTGTGCACACTTTCTCTGTCCTCTGCCTCACAGGTAACATGAGCAATATCACCACAGCCCAGCACTGCTGGGTTCCATGCCTAACCCTTAGCAGCAAAGCTGGAATGGGGTTTAGAGCACTGAACATCAGCATCCTCTGCGCCATCACCATTAAAAGTGTGTAAATGGATTGAAACTCTAGTTAGACAAAACTTTGGAAGAGAAGTGGACTTCTCCCCTTTTAAAGGACAGTGTCTGAGAAACAAAGACTCTCCCCATTGGAAGTTACATAGTGCCCCCTCTCATCCAAGATAGTTTATCTTTTATCATCAGCACCTGAAGAGTTGTCATTTAACTTCTGCTTTTACCTACTCACCTGGGGGAACAGAAAAAATTTAGTGGCATCCCCAAATCAATTCACAATTAGGAATGGATTTTAAAATTAGTAAACTGCCACCTATATGCCCAACATTGTTGAATAATTTTCCCAGACTTTTATGTTGAATTAAGATCTGCCTACACACATAAAATTTCCACCAATAGATCTTAAAATTTTTTTTAATTGAGGTATAGTTGATTAGCAATATCATATTAACCAAATAGATCTTTTGATGCTACTGATAACAAATCCAATCTCCCTTTTATAACTCTCTAAGTATTTTAAGACAGCTTTAATTTTATACTAAGCTTTTTTAATGTAAGACGGTAATTTTCACAACAAAAAATAAAAATTTTAAACAAATACACAAAATTCTACTGTCTAATAAACTGTTTATTTAGTGGCTACTAAGTGCTCAGCACATTTCACCTCTAAAAGTAAAGAGCTTAGAAGTCATCATTCTCTTTTTTACAACAAGCAAAATCTGGACAAACTGAAATATCAGTGGCCTTTCTTAGACCCATTAGAGAACTGAGGACGCAAGGCTATCTGGTACCTTGAAACCTGGCAAGATGAGAGAGCCCTGGGAGTCGCAGCTGAGATCTGTCTAGCTGGAGTAGAAGTGCAGGAGCCATAGGCTGGTAGGGGCACACAAATGGCAATGTGGTGAATCGCTGGAGGCTGAGGGTAGAATAACGTAAGAGTGAGAGTCTCGTGGGGTGCTCAGCCTTAGACGGGTCCACACTTCTGTGGGTTTTACCGCCAAGAACCCCAGGTTCTGATGATAAAAAGCCAAGAAAGATCCCCCAGGGTTATGGTAGGGGGAGGGGAGAGTAGCCATTGTGAAATGCACCCAGACCGTTGCCCTACAAATGCCCATTCTCCAAGGGCAAGGACTTTACTGGAGACTTCTCTGACCTGGGGGAAGGGCCTTTCTCCAGTCCCAGCCCTCTCTAGCTTTTTTGCCTCTCTACAGGCAGGGGAGAACTAAAACAACTTGTGAAGGTCACATCCAGGGACACAGCCCCACTGAAAGACTGAGATTTAATCATAAGATTATAGAACACTTCCCCCCACCCCATGACTGACCACCACATCATAACTATTATGGTATAATAACAGTGGGATTGCAGTTGAAAGAGCTTTGAGACACAGGCTCTATTTAAGAAAGTCCTTAATGAGGCCCTAAAACAACAGGAGTGACAAAAAGTAAGGACACTGGAGAAATATGTCCTACAACTGCAGAAAACATTAAACACAGCACAACTCCTAACCAGATTATCGTTAAAATGGACATAGAAAAAAAAAGGCCAAGGTAGCAACACTTGTATCACACAAAACAGACTAAGAAGAAGATATAACAATTGTAAATATATATGCACCCAACATAGGAGCACCTAAACACATAAAGCAAATATCAACAGATATAAAGGGAAAAATTGACAGTAGCAGAATATTAGTACAGGACTTTAACACTTCATTTACATCAATGGACAGATCATTCAAATGGAAATCAATAAGGAGATACTGGCCTTATAGACTGTATGGACTTAAAAGATATATATAGAAAATTCCATCTAAATGCAGCAGAATACAAATTGTTTTCAAGTGTACATGGAACATTCTCTAGGATAGATCACATGCTAGACCACCAAATGAGCCTCAGTAAATGTGAAAAATTGAAATCACATCAAGCATATTTTTGACCACAACACTATGAGACAAGAAATCAGGTACAAGAAAAAAATTTAAAAAACACAAATACGTGGAGGTTAAACAATAGGCTACTAAACAACCAATGTATCACTGAATAAATCAAAGAGGAAATTTTTTAAAAATCTGAAATAAATGAAAACACAATGATCCCAAAATCTATGGTACACACCAAAAGAAGTTCTAAGAGATTAACTTTTAGTGACACAAGTCTACTTCAGAAATAAGAAAAATCTCAAACAAACAATCTAACTGTACACCTAAAGAAACTAGAAAAACAACAAACAAAAACCCAAAGTTAGCAGGAGGAAAGAACTCATGAAAATCAAAGCAGAAATAAATGAAGTAGAGACTAAAAAATAATAGAAAAGATCAGCAAAATTAAGCTGGGTCTTTGAAAAGATAAAACAAACTTGATAAATCTTTAGCCAGATATATCAAGAAGAAAAGAGAGAGGGCTCAAATCAATAAATTCAGAAATGAAAAAGGAGAAGTTACAACTGACAGCACATAAATACAACAAATCATCAGATATTACTAAAGGACAGCCATATGCCAACAGAATGGACACCCTAAAAGAAGTGGACAAATTCCTACAAATGTACAATTCCCCAGGACTGAACCAGGAAGAAATAGAAAAGTAAGCACCTATCCTTCTCAAACTAATCCCAAAAATTTCAGGGGAAAGAATGCTTCTTAACTAATCCCGTGAGACCAGCATCACTTTGACACCAAAACCAGACAAAGATACTGCACACATAAAAAAACGACAGGCCAATATGACTGATAAGTACAGGTGCAAAAATCCTCAACAAAATGTTAACAAACTGAATACAACAATACATTAAAAAGATTATGAACACAAAGATCAATGGAACAAAATTAGTTCAGTTCAGTCGCTCAGTTGTGTCCGACTCTTTGCGACCCCGTGGATTGCAGCACGCCAGGCCTCCCTGTCCATCATCAACTCCCAGAGTTTACTCAAACTCATGTCCACTGAGTAGGTGATGGCATCCAACCATCTCATCATCAGTCGTCCCATTCTCCTCCTGCCTTCAATCTTTCCCAGCTTCAGGGCCTTTTCAGATGAGTCAGTTCTTTGCATCAGGTGGCCAAAGTATTGGAGTTTCAGCTTCAGTATCAGTCTTTCCAATGAATATTCAGGATTGATTTCCTTTAGGATGGACTGGTTTGATCTCCTTGCAGTCCAAGAGATTCTCAAGAGTCTTCTCCAACACCACAGTTCAAAAGCATCAATTCTTCGACGCTCAGCCTTCTTCACAGTCCAACTCTCACATCCATACATGACTGCTGGAAAAACTATAGCTTGACTAGACGGACCTTTGTTGGCAAAGTAACGTCTCTCCTCTTTAATATGCTGTCTGCTGCTGCTGCTGCTGCTGTGTCGCTTCAGTCGTGTCCGACTCTGTGCAACCCCATAGACGGCAGCCCACCAGGCCTCCCGTCCCTGGGATTCTCCAGGCAAGAACACTGGAGTGGGTTGCCATTTCCTTCTCCAATGCATGAACGTGGAAAGTGGAAAGTGAAAGTGAAGCCGCTCAGTCGTGTCCGACTCTAGCGACCCCAAGGACTGCAGCCTACCAGGCTCCTCCGTCCATGGGATTTTCTAGGCAAAAGTACTGGAGCGGGGTAATATGCTGTCTAGGTTGTTCATAACTGTTCTTCCAAGGAGCAAGTGTCTTTTAATTTCATGATTGCAGTCACCATTTGCAATGATTCTGGAGCCCCCCAAAATAAAGTCTCTCTCTGTTTCCACTGTTTCCCCATCTATTTGCCATGAAGTGATGCAACCAGAATAGAGATCCCATAAGTAAACCCACACACTTATGTTCATTTCCTCTACAACAGATGAGGCAAGAATATATAATGGAGAAAAGACATTTTCTTCAAAAAGTGGCGCTTGGCAAACTGGATAGCTACACGTAAAAGAATGAAATTAGAACACTTCCGCACACCACACACAAAAATAAACCCAAAATCGATTGAAGACCTATACATAGGACCAGATACTATACAACTTCTAGAGGAAAATATAGGCAGAACACTCTTTGATATAAAGAGTAGTAATATCTTTATGAAACCATCTGCTAAAGTAATGGAATAAAAAAATAAACAAATGGGACCTAATTAAAAGGTTTTGCACACAAAATAAAAAGGGAACATACAGAATGGGAGAAAATACTTGCATATGATGCAACTGACAAAGGGTTAATCTCCAAAATATACAAACAGCTCATACAGCTCAAAAAAAAAAAAAAATCCCAATCAAAAAGGGGTAGACGACCTAAACCTTTTTCCAAATAAGACATACAAATAGTCAAAAGGCACATGGAAACATATTCAACATCAGTAATTTTTCACACAGTTGTGTCCGACTCTTGCAACCCCATGGACTATATAGTCCATGGAATCTCCAGGCCAGAATACTGGAGTGGGTAGCCATTCCCTTCTCCAGGGGATCTTTCCAACCCAGGGATGGAACCCAGGTCTCCTGCATTGCAGGCAGATTCTTTACCAGCTGAGTCACCAGAGAAGGCCAAGAATACTGGAGTGGTTAACCTATCCCTTCTCCAGCAGAGCTTCCCAACCCAGGAATTGAACTGAGGTCTCCTGCATTGCAGGTGGATTCTTTACCAACTGAGCTACCACGGAAGCCCCAACTATTAATACTGGAGAAATGCAAATCAAAACTACAATGAGGTATCACCTCACACCAGTCAGAATGGACATTACCAGAATCTCTACAAACAATAAACCATTGGAGAGGGTGTGGAGAGAAAGGAACCTTCCTACACTGTTGGGGGGAATGTAAATTGGTACAGCTACTATGGGGAACAGTATGGACATTCCTTAAAAAACTAAAAATAGAGCTACCATATGATCCTACAATCCTACTCCAAGGCACATATCCAGAAAAATCATAATTTGAAAAGGTATGTGAACCCATGTTCACTGCAGCACTATATACAACCGCCAAGACCTGAAGGCAACTTAAATGTCCATCGACAGATGAATGGATAAAGACGACGTGGTATATTTATACCATGGAACATTACTCATCCATAAAAGAGAAGGAAACAATGCTGTTTGCAGCAACATGGATGGACCCAGAGGGTACCGTGCTAACTGAAGTAAGTCAGAGAATAAGAAATACCATATTATATCACCCATATGTAGAATCTTTTAAAAAATGATACAAATGGATTTATATACAGAACACACATAGACACACAGACCTAGAAAACAAACTTGTTACCAAAGGGGAAAGGTTGGGGAGGGACAAATTAGGAGTTTGGGATTAACATGTATACATTACTATACATAACACAGATGACCAACAAGGACCCACTCTGTAGCACAGGAAGCTATATAAATATTTTATAATAGCCTATAAGGGAAAAGAACCTGAAAAAACATATCTATGTATTTAAAAGTAACTGAATTACTTTAACTTCTGAAACAAACATAACATTGTAAATGAACAATACTGCAATTAAAAAAAATTTTTAAGTACTTTCTTTATGCCTGAAGAGTCATGCTTTCTCCAAAGGGGGGATAATGTTATTCAACATTTTGGCTATAGAATGTCATGGGACAAGAGAAGAACTGAAGAAGAGATGTCAGGAGATGGTGAGAATACTCAGCCCTTAAAGGCATAAATCTCTCCACAAGCCCATATCCGTTATTATGCTAATGTTACTTCTCATCTATCTCCTTTGACATATTGTGGGTTGCCAACCTCTACAATACTACATGGTATTTCAGGAAATATGTCTTTCTGTTGTTCTCAGAAAGAAAGCAGTGAGTGAGAGTAAAATAAAGGAAGCAAGAAATAAAGCAAATATTCTAGGGAACAGCTATGATCAGTGATTTCATCTACTATTTAAACCTATTTAAGCTACCCTTCACATTTTTACAGCTGGGAAAACTGAGTTCAGAAAGTTTTAGTAAAATTTGCCATCTAGTTTTACAGTTCAATAGAGTAGGAATCAACTGAAGTCTAATTCTAAAGCATGATTGCTTTCTACTATGCCATATTCCTCTCATAGAAAACTTACAAGAATGAAAATATGAATATATCAGAGCCCTAAGCTAAAATTTCTAGCTTGAATATTTATTTAAGCATGGTTATTTCTGAATGTTATTTCAAAGGACTTTCCCTTTGCACTCTATGTATGTCTTGGTTAATTTTCTTTCCTTCTTTTGGTTTTTTAAATGAGCAATAGTAACTTAGTAAATAGAAGACTATTAAGGAAATACTAAGTTACATATGTAAAACTGAACTAGACTGATTAAAAAACGCACTTTTAAATAATTATCCAGTGTTGGTGAGAGACAAAAAGTTACATCGCACATGGCTGCCATGTAAACTGTACAGGTTTTTGGGAGGGTAATTTGGCAACTTCTTCCACAATGTATAATAAACTTATCCTTCCATCAATTTTACATCTAGAAATCCATCCTGAGGAATTATTTGTACCAGTACACACAGATCTGCACGTACTCACCGCAGCACTGTTTGTAATAGTAAGAAACAAGTGGAAAGGGAGAGGAAGGGATAGAGAGAAGAGGAGCGGAAGAAAGTACACTCGTTAACATGAGACCCATGAAATAAAATACAGTAAAACTATCATGGACCATTAATAATTAGAAAGAGAACACCTACACGCACTGCCATTAAAGCACATATTTGTACTGATGAGGAACGTATGTAAAAGTACTGATTTGCAAGCTGATATACAATACAGTTAAGTGAAGAAATCAGAATATATATGTAATGATGCCATTATGTTTTTTAACTGTGAATTCATAAGTTATAGATACATAAAGAAATAGAATTACAGAATATACGTGTATTCATACACACCTAGAAAAACATACCCAGAAAACCCTCCATAGTGATTACTTCTGGAGATAGTTGTGGGACTGCATATTTGGAAAAATGACTTTCACTTTCAACTTGGCTGAGGTTGACCAACATTATCTGTAAAAGCACCAGCAAGTAAATATTTTAGACAAGTGGGCCATATGGTCTCTGTTGCAACTACTGTACTCAACTCTGCCACTGATAAAGGTATGCTGCTCTGTTCAATAAAATTTTATTTATGAACACTGAAATTTAAACTTTATACAATTTTAATGTTGAGTTTCAAGGCAGCTTTTTCACTCTCCTCTTTCATCCTCAAGAAGCTCTTTAGTCCCGCTTCACTTTTCACAATTACAGTCGCATCATCTGCATATCTGAGGTTGTTGATATTTCTCCCAGAAATCTTGACTCCAGCTTGTGTTCCATCCACCCCAGCATTTCACATGATCTTCTCTACATATATTAATAATATTAAATAAGCAGATTATGTATTAATTAATACATAGCCTTGTTATACTCCTTTCCCAATTTGGAACCAGTCCATTGTTCCATGTCTAGTTCTAACTGTTGCTTCTTGACCTGTATACAGGTTTCTCAGGAGACAGGTAAGGTGGTCTGGTATTCCCATCTCTTTTTTTTTTTTTTTAACTTTTATTTTATTTTTAAACTTTACAATATTGTATTAGTTTTGCCAAACATCGAAACGAATCCGCCACAGGTATACCCGAGTTCCCCATCCTGAGCCCTCCTCCCTCCTCCCTCCCCTACCCTCCCTCTGGGTCGTCCCAGTGCACCAGCCCCAAGCATCGAGTACCGAGTACCGTGCATTGAACCTGGACTGGCGACTCGTTTCATACATGATATTATACATGTTTCAATGCTATTCTCCCAAATCTCCCCACCCTCTCCCTCTCCCACAGAGTCCATAAGACTGATCTATACATCGGTGTCTCTTTTGCTGTCTCGTACACAGGGTTATTGTTACCATCTTTCTAAGTTCCATATATATGTGTTAGTATACTGTATTGGTGTTTTTCTTTCTGGTTTACTTCACTCTGTATAATAGGTTCCAGTTTTATCCATCTCATTAGAACTGATTCAAATGTATTCTTTTTCATCTCTTTTAAGAATTTTCCACAGTTTGTTGTGATCCACATAGTCAAAGGCTTCAGCATAGTCAACGAAGCAGCAGTTTCTCTGGAACTCCCTTGCTTTCTCTATGATTCAAAGAATGCTGGCAATTTGGCTTCTGGCTTCTCTGCCTCTTCAAAACCCAGCTTGTGTATCTGGAAGTTCTCAGTTCATGTACTACTGAAGCCAAGCTTGAAGGATTTTGAGCATAACCTTGCTAGCATGTGAAATGAGCACAAGTATACGGTAGTTTGAACATTCTTTGGCATTGCCCTCTTTGGGGATTGGAATGAAAACTGACTTTTTCCAGTCCTGTGACCACTGCTGATCTTTTCAAATTTGCTGACATACTGAGTGCAGCACTTTAACAGCATCATCATTTAGGATTTTGAATAGTTCAGCTGGAATTCTGTCACCTCCACTAGATTTGTTCATACTAGAGGGTAATGTGCTAAGTGAAATAAGTCAGAAAAAGACAAGTACTGTGTGAGCATTTACATTTATTCATTTACATGTGGCATCTAAAAAAAAAAAAGAATCAACACAGCAAAATATATAAACAGAGAACAAACATGTTTTCCAGAGTTAAGGGGAGTAATGGCAGGAAAAAAAATAGGTGAGGGAGATTAAGAGGTATAAACTTCCAATGGCAAAATAAGTGAGTCATGAATATGAAATGTACCATGTGGAGAATACAGTCAATAACTATGTAATGTCTTTGTGTGTATTAAATAATATATCAAAGCTAGACTTATTAATTGGAGAAAGCAATGGCAACTCACTCCAGTACTCTTGCCTGGAAAATCCCATGGACGGAGGAGCCTGGTAGGCTGCAGTCCACAGGGTCACAAAGAGTCGGACACGATTGAGTGACTTCACTTTCACTTTTCACTTTCATGCATTGGAGAAGGAAATGGCAACCCACTCCAGTGTTCTTGCCTGGAGAATCCCAGGGACGGGGGAGCCTGGTGGGCTTCCGTCTATGGGGTCTCACAGAGTCGGACACGACTGAAGTGACTTAGCAGCAGCAGCAGCAGACTTATTAATCAGCTTGAAATGTATAAAAATATCAAATCACTATGTCATGTAACAGGAACTAACATAGTGATGTAGGTAAATTATACTTCAAAAACAAACTCAGAAAAAGAGATTGGATTTGTGCTTTAGCCTGGTGGCTCAGAGGTTAAAGCGTCCACGTGCAATGCGGGAGACCCAGGTTTGATCCCTGGGTTGGGAAGATCCCCTGGAGAAGGAAATGGCAACCTACTCCAGTATTCTTGCCTGGAGAATCCCACGGATGGAGGAGCCTTGTAGGCTACAGTCTACAGGATAGCAAAGAGTCGGACACGACTGAGCTACTTCACTTTCTTGTATACCTTAAATTTATACAGTGCTGTATGCCAATTATATCTCAATATAACTGGAAGAAAAAAAGTATTTTTTTCACTTGAATCACTATCAATGTTGATCACATTTTAAGCTCCCTTCTACTATATCAAATGAGATAAGCACCTACAGTTCACGCATGTATAAAGCATATTAATAAAAGATGATTGTTAGTGGGTTATAGGATTTTAGCCTTATCTCCACCTTACAAGGTTTCCCTGTTAGCTCAGCTGATAAAGAATCTGCCAGCAACAAGTAGGATATGTTCTAAAAAGTTCATTAGTAAGTCAATTGTTTAGAACCTGGCATGTATACATGTGTGTATACACATATATGTATACATAAGCATATGTTCATACATACATAAAACTTAAAATGATAAATAAAGTAATACACATATATGTACATATAATTTTAAAGTGCCACAGGACTGGAAAAGGTCAGTTTTCATTCCAATCCCAAAGAAAGGCAATGCCAAAGAATGCTCAAACTACCACACAATTGCACTCGTCTCACACACTAGTAAAGCAATGCTCAAAATTCTCCAAGTCAGGCTTCAGCAATACATGAACTGTGAACTTCCAGATGTTCAAGCTGGTTTTAGAAAAGGCAGAGGAACGAGAGATCAAATTGCCAACATCCGCTGGATCATCAAAAATGCAAGAGAGTTCCAGAAAAACATCTATTTCTGCTTTGTTGACTATGCCAAAGCCTTTGACTGTGTGGATCACAATAAACTGTGGGAAATTCTGAAAGAGATGGGAATACCAGGCCACCTGACCTGCCTCTTGAGAAATCTGTATGCAGGTCAGGAAGCAACAGTTAGAACTGGACATGGAACAACAGACTGGTTCCAAATAGGAAAAGGAGTACGTCAAGGCTGTATATTGTCACCCTGCTTATTTAACTTATATGCAGAGTGCATCATGAGAAATGCCGAGCTGGATGAAGCACAAGCTGGCATCAAGATTGCCGGGAGAAATATCAATAACCTCAGATATGCAGATGACACCACCCTTATGACAGAAAGTGAAGAAGAACTAAAGAGCTTCTCAATGAAAGTGAAAGAAGAGAGTGAAAAAGTTGGCTTAAAGCTCAAAATTCAGAAAACTAAGATCATGGTATCCGGTCCCATCACTTCATGGCAAATAGATGGGGAAACAGTGGAAACAGTGTGAGACTTTATTTTGGGGGGCTCCAAAATCACTGCAGATGGTGACTGCAGCCATGAAATTAAAAGACGCTTACTCTTTGGAAGGAAAGTTATGACCAACCTAGACAGCATATTAAAGAGCAGAGACATTACTTTGCCAACAAAGGTCCATTTAGTCAAAGCTATGGTTTTTCCAGTAGTCATGCATGAATGTGAGCTGGACTGTAAAGAAAGCTGAGTGCTGAAGAACTGATGCTTTTGAACTTGTGTTCGAGAAGATTCTTGAGAGTCCCTTGGACTGCAAGGAGGTTCAACCAGTCCATCTGAAAGGATATCAGTCCTGAATGTTCATTGGAAGGACTGATGTTGAAGCTGAAACCTCAGTATTTTGGCCACCAGATGTGAAGAGCTGACTCATTTGAAAAGACCCTGATTCTGGGAAAGATTGAAGGCAGGAGGAAAAGGGGATGACAGAGGACGAGATGGTTGGATGGCATCACCGACACAATGGACATGGGTTTGAGTAAACTCCGGGAGTTGGTGATGGACAGGGAGGCCTGGCATGCTGCGGTTCATGGGGTCGCAAATAGTCAGACACGACTGAGTGTCTGAACTGAACTGAACCATTTCAAGATCAGGATAAGGATGACAAAAATAAGTTTCCCCTTTCTGGTACCAGACAGGTTCCATTTCCAATTTTCTAAAGCACTCAGGGCACTCTTGATAATCACTTGATAAATAGTAATCACTTGATAAATTCTTGGGTAATAACTGTGTATGTTCATTATAGATGTTTTTGTTCTGGGAAATTTTTCTGTGAAAAGGAGAGACACAGTATGATAATATGATTAATATAATACCTTCTTATATTTAGAGGGCTTTATGGGAGGAAACCAAACTTACAATGTGGCATCAAAGTATTGAACTGGACTGATACCTGCAAGTTAAGAGGGTCATAGCCTTGGTATAAGAACTTTGTAGTAGGGAAAGCATAACAATGTTGTGGTTTTTATGAGGTCTTCTTTGAAAGGTGTGGAGTTTATTCCTTGGCCATCAGAAGGTTACACATCTGGACCAGGCTGCTTACTTTGCACCCACACCTTGGAGTTACCTTAGTTGAGCTGGTGTTGAGGTCTCAAATTGTTGACGAATAGCCACTATAACAAGCTAACTTCAGGAAATAACTCCATCTGCTAGAGAACTATTAATAATTTTATATTCAGTGTTTCCTATGTGAAGCCCCCATGAGGAATTTCTTTCAGAGCACAGTATTAGGAAGTCCTTCTTTTCCTGAGGAATCAGAGGAGGGGGGTTGCTCTACCACCCCCCCTCCCCAAAAAAAGTTTAACTGGCTTTTCAGCTTACAACCAAGACTGAGGCTCAACTATAGGAACTCAATAGGCTTTATGACCCATAGAGTTGATGCTTCTTTCAGCCACATCTTAGCTTCTTACTTTCATGAGTATTTATCTATATTCTTTTATTGCCTATGTACTTAAATGGAAGTACATATGGAATACTGAATAGGTAAAAGATTCTCCATTTCTCCTTTTGAAACAGGTATAGAACAGACACTCTGATTTGATCATTTAAGATTCATGACCAAATCATCTCTTTATGCCACATAAATATTTTTTTTCAAGAGCTGAGCACTTAAACAACACTTATACCTACTAAACCTGGGTTTTATGTGAAAATGATTTCAGAGGGCACTGGAAACCCCAGGTTTCTTTTCGATCCTCTGGTGTCTTTAGAAAGCAATTCCTAAAGCACCATTTCCATCACCCTTTTAATCTCTGCAAATTGTTCATAAGAGCTGCATCAGGCAGACAGATGGTCATCAATTATGTTCATAGTGACAGCTCAATCATATATGCACTACCACAGATTATTCTAAAGAAACACTGCATTTAAGAGAATTAACTCCAGAAGAAATCTTCATACATACCAGACTATTTACAGAAAACTAAAACTTCGTATGTGAAATAGTTCTCTTTCAGATCTTTGAGAGTATTTTATATGTTTATAATGGTAAGTACATAAAACACAAAACAATGACCACATTTTCCATCATCTAACTCCTAGAATGACTTATGCACAACATTCAAGCATAAACTACGCTTCACAGATCAACATTTATTTATCCCATTAAAAAGTGAACTTTAAACAATTAAAAATTCTAAATTTCTTTTACTTTGTAATTAAAAACAATCTTTTACTCACTAAAATTTGCCATTTTCCTATAGTTAAGATAGTTTTGTTAGCTTTTTAAACTATTTTGCATGTACACATATGCTTTTTATTTTGGAAGAGATGATTTACTCCGTGAGAGAATTACTTATTTTTAAAGACTTGTTGTATACCAATGTTGCTTTCATTCAGGCTGTATTGATTTTCTCAAGTAATTCTTACGTGGCGTTTTTGGCCAAATTCCAACAGCTCTTGTCTCGTGATACTTGTTTCCAGTATTACCTCTGTAATTCCCTACACAGTTACAAGATCAAATTTAGGACTTAATTTTCAAATACTTAATAAACACTAGTTTTACTGAAGAGTCACCTCACTGTTAGTTTAATTTACAAACTGGGTATTTTGAGTCAATATTTAGTAATTATCAAGTTCATCTGACAGGTTTGTTATAATTTAAGACTCATTTTACTAGATTTAAAAAAAAAATTTTTTTTAAAGAAAACCTTACAAGGCAACTTTCACCAATTAGTTCTCTTCATGCCACTCAGTGTCTATATAAAGCACATTAATAAAGAGTATTTCATATCAAGCTTCGTAAATTATTGAACCAGAAACTAAATTGCTCAAAATGTCCAAAAACTGATTTTGATTTATGACATGAACACCAGACTATTGCATCAAGTACAATTCTCAACCTGGAATGCAGAGACCTCCACAACATTTGTAGTACACAGAACAAACACAACAAAATTGGGCAACATTTTCTAATTATATTACTGTCATAGTTGTTTTTCTTTTAAAATATACATCTTGTTGTTTAGTCGCTCAGTCCTGTCCAACTCTTTACAACCCCATGAACTGCAGAACGCCAGGCTTCCCTGTCCTTCACTATCTACCAGAGTTTGCTCAAATTCAATTCATGCCCAAAAAATATACACAGTAAAACTTTGTTAATAAATGCGACACATAGTTTATCAAAATACCCCAAACTGAAGTTTCTTTTTCAAGTAAGTGACAATAAGAAATAACCCCAGTACCTGACTCAGGTGGAAAGACAAATACGTTCCTTGATAATCACAAATGAATTTGTAAACATTAAAAGATACATCTTTAATGGGACTTGTAGGACAGAAAGAGACTTTACAGTAAATTCAATGAACCTCTTAGATTTGGAAAAATTAAGTGCACATGAGAATAAAAGTTATAAAATTGTATTTTTTAAAAAGTTGTATGTAATCCCTCAGGTTATGTGTAGAGATATAGTGCAAACTTAGACTAGCTTCTCACATAAAATAATAAATAGAAATACAATTTTGCTTAAAATTCAAATAATTCTTTCTTCCTATAAAAGAACAATTCAATTACATTCCAAGACATGTAAAAATGTCAGATAATGTTCAATAAAAATGCTATTTTAAAGTTTAAACATTCTGTGTAAGCAAAATATACAAGTAAACTTGTTGCCGCAATAAGGAATATAATTCCATATTGCCTGCCCTTGTTTCCCATATCATGTATTTAATACTTACTCTAAAAATAATTTTTAAAACACAGAAAAATTTAAATTTCTAGCCAAAGCTTGTAATCCTAGGGTAGGAGAATTGTGCCCTAGTGGTCAATTTTCATATTTTTGAAAACTGACTAATATTTTTACACCTCTGATGTAGCATAACCTTATTCTCTACCTAGACTGTAAAAGTTAGTATTACAATTTGACACTAAAAGGGAAGACTTCGTTTTTGTGTGTGTGTGTGTGTTTTAGGAATCATTTAATTGGTCTCATTATTAGGATTCCAACAACAAACATCTTTAACACCTACTACTCTTTCTCACATTGTACTAATAACCACTTCAATTTAAAATATATTCATTGATCAGAAAAATATTTTCAATCTAAAAATCTGATGATCAGGCAACACTGACTCAAAATTTTTTTTAATAGAGGAGTTAAACTGCAAGAAATTTGCATTTGTGAAGAAATTATGAAAGAATGAGGTGTGGGGGGAGGTGGTTCAAGTTCTCTAACTTCTTCTTTTTGTCCTCCCAAGGAGAGTCTCAGCCCTGGGCCCTAGCTGCATTTCAGGGCATCAGGGAGAGCAGAACGGAGGGTTAAGACAAGGAACCCTGGTGGGGAAGCACGAGGGTTGAGGGTGGGGTAGAAATAACAGAGTCATTCTGTTAATAACAAAGGGTAAAATTAACACAAGAGACTCATAATAATTGAAATGAACATCTAAAACAAAGAGTCTTTTAGGAGGAATAAAAAGAGATCAAATTTCAGAAATTGGTGAAATTCATAAACATTTACAATTTTTAAAACTTTGTGTTTCATATCTATAGCAATTTTGTTTCCTCTTTATAATCTCAATTTTGCTACAAAATATTAGTATCCTGACATATTCTTTTTGTTCCTTCCCTACTGCAAAGGCGATATTTTAAAGGCACTTCCAAAGAGTAAGAATTTTATTAACAACTATTTTAAACTAGTCACAAATGTGGCAAGTGTCTCATTTCTAAAAGGCATGGATCTTGAATATTAAGCAGAAAGTTGTATTTTCAAACATTATTTTCCCATATAAGTAAATTCAGGACACATTAGATATCTACTTGCTACCTTAGAAAAACAACATTGCCCTTTAAGTAACTGACTGGTTTTGCAAGGTCTCTCAGGTCTCTTTCTCTGAGCTTCTGTTTGACAACAGCAAATCCCCTATTTGGGTAAGGCTCCTACCTCAGGACTGTTTTGCCAAATAATTGTGGCCCTAAGGTTAACTAATACATGAGAAATTTTCAATGAATACCACATTTTTGTCAGAAAGCCAAGAGATTCTATTAAATCTTTTTGTTTAGGTAATTTTTCTATGTCTGCCACAGTCCCAATTATTAAGTTTTCAGTGGTGTGGTATACAAACGTACAAAAACCTAAGCTGTGAAAAAACTAAGGTATCAAACCACATGCCACCTCCCGTGTGTAAAATGGCAGCATGTTTCAAGATGTATAGACTCACCCAGAAGAATCAGGTAACCGTGCCTCTGAGGGGAAAGAAGAAGGCTGGAGGATGGGGAGGCAGGGCCATCTCTTTTCACCGTGTTCTCTTTGGTAGTATTTGTTGTTGTTTTTTGCTGAGTGCCAGCATTGTTTTTAAGATAAGAAAAAAACCAACAGGAAAACATTTCTCAGAAATATATTTCCTGTGAAATCCAGTTTGGTCAACAGTATTTAACAATCTACTGAGTATTAATTTCCATACATAATTTAGGCAGACAATAATATGATGAAATGAATTTGATAAAAACCTTTAATGGAGTATCAATTGGATTATTCTAATTTGCATCTGTATATACACATCCTCCAGAATACATGTTTTCAGAATCATCTGCACACTTCCAGTGTTTTCAGCACGAAGATACGCAATTTCTGGAACGAGACCCAGACAATTGAGAGGAAGAACTGTTGAAGATTGTGGATATTTTCCATAACTGTTTACCTCTAGTAAAGGAGTACTAATTAGGGTATCAAGTTCCCAAGCAGTCAGAAAGTGACAGTCTGCAGAGAGCCTCCAGACACGATAAGGTGCTTTCTTTATTCAAAGGTGTGAGCTTTCCAGATGTCATTGAACTTGCAGCAGGAGCCACTACAGTTGAAAAACAAAATAAGCAACAACTTGTAGTTCAACCATCCGAGCAAACTGCTAAAGTTTATAAAAATATTACATGAGATGAAATGTATAGCCTGAAAACAGAGCAAATAATAACTGTCTGGAAAAAACTAATGATAAGTACTTTTGCAGCTTGGATAACTAACCAATACAAAGACTATGATAATAGGTTTCATTTTTGAAACATGTTTGAACTTTAAAAGTAAAACATAATGGTTCACAAATGACTTTTTCTGTCCATGGATGTTAAAACAACTATTTTTACTTACCCTGTTATCTTTGAGGAAAGTTTGAAATGAAAGACTATTATTTTTTATTTAATTGGATCAAGTAAACAATACATTTTGAATTAAACCAAAACTTAAAAACCAAAGTGCAGTTTTCAAGATTCCAGCAACTACTTAAATACAAACATAAATGCTTCTCTGTAATTCATTAATTAAAAAAAAATTAAGTAAGCAATTCAACTGCAGGTAAGGATGAAGACCCAGCCCAAATGTTTCAAGCACAGGAAAGACCTGTAAAAGTGGCATGGTGTTAAAATTGTACCAATACTAATATTGCTAATAACTGACATCTGCAAATAATCATGGTACCTTGTCTTTTGTTCTTTCAGTATTTTAAAATACTAATACTCTACACACTTGCCCGGTTGACACTTTTTTCTCATAGGTAAATATGGGTCCCTTCTCCCCCATCCCCCCACCCATAGATTCTTTGCAAAACTCACTGAAATGAACAAAACAATGGTTAAAACAATAAAAGCAAACCCATGGAAAACATTCCAATCAAAGTGCTGAAACCAAACAAGGAATAGGTAACTGTTCTTACCTTGAAGATGTGTATATTAGATTTTATGTTCTAATAGGTTAAACTGGAATTGTTTTCTTACATCCTGTTCTTCTTCTGTTTTAAACAATAAAATCTTGCTTAAGAAAGCATTCTCCCTGTTTTTCTTTCTCCTGCCCCAGTCTCCAGGAAACCTTAAAAACTGCATCTTCGTTTCCCTGGGTGTTTTAAGTGAAGGACTTTTCAATTTTTAGTCAATATGCTTCACAGACTTTGTCATATTCTTTGTCATGTTCAGCATTCATAGGAAAGTTCACAATGTCTAAGTTCTTCTATGCTATGCAGGTAAATTTACAAATCAAAAGATGACAAATGTTTTTTTTTTTTTAATCATTTATCTACAGTTGAGTATCTTTCAAGCGAAAGTACCACTCTCACCTGATTTCTGTATCCATTTCACATTTTTAAGCAGATTATATTTTTTGAACAGTAAAAAGGCCCATTTCGAATAGCTAGAAATTTTGGACTTTGGGGTTTTTTTTTTTTTTTTTTTTTTTTTTTGATTACTGTAGTGATAGGCCAGTAAACCCCAAGTTGGATATTTTCACTCGGGGGAGGTGGGGTGCGGGAGGAAAACAAAAGGGAAAGAAACCTGTACAGAACTTTACAGGTGCGAGCTGAACAGGAAACATTAGAACACATAAAAACCTAACCTCTTTCCCTTATCTAACCTCTATCCCCACAGAGCAGAAACAGAATACTTACAAATTAGCATCCGTGTATTTGTGTCTCTGTGTGTTTTCTCTTCTTTGGATTTGGATACTTTGAGCTAATTTGAAAGTGCCCGGTTGGTTGCCCACAAAATGATGCTTGAGAGTCTAAAGACGCATAAATTAGAAACCCTACAAAGGGAGAGGACGGTCATTGTACCTCATCTCTTTATGCGCTCTTACGGTGGGACCCAAGAGCTTTTTTTTTTTTTTTTAACACTTTAGATGATGGAGCAAGTGAGAGGCTGATAGCTGGAGAGGACTAGGCGAAACCGCCATCCGCTCTCAACTTAGCACCATTCTGTCCACCTCCCCCCCAACTCCAAATACACTGGACTTTGCTACTACATCACTTTAGGAAACTGGGGTCTGATGGGCAGAGGCGCGGAGTCCTTCACATCCAGCCTCGACGCCAGCCTCAGAGTTTCTGTTTCTGATGCTCCAGGGCTAGGGTAACAGGAAGTCCGGATGGAAGCAGGAAGGATGGAGAAAGCGAAGGGAGTGATCCTTTCAAGAAACATCCAACTGCCCCCTTTACCTTTTTGCCTCCTCTATGGGGAGTGGGGGTGGAGTGGGGGTGTTGGCGAGGGAAAAAAGATGTCAAGGACCATTGTTTGCTCGTTTGGGATGTTGCTCCGCCCCCCGAGTCTGTCGTAAACCCGGCGCCGGACTAAAATAAACCCCAGATCCCGCAGCTCGGGGGGCTCGCCGCGCCGCCGACTCCTGGTCACAGGCGCAGCCGCCGCGGCCGAGGTGGCGGCGACCCGCGCGCGCCCCGGGCCCCCCTACCTGGCCGCCCGCCGAGCCATGTCGTTGAGCCCCAAGCACACGACGCCCTTCTCCGTGTCCGACATCCTGAGCCCCATCGAGGAGACCTACAAGAAGTTCGGCGGCGCCATGGACGGCACGCCGCCCGGCCTGGGGGCACCCCTGGGGGCCGCCTACCGCGCGCCGCCGCCCGGGCCCTCCTCGCAGGCGGCGGCCGCGGCGGGCATGCAGCCCCCGCACGCCATGGCGGGCCACAACGCGGCGGCGGCGGCAGCGGCGGCGGCTGCAGCGGCGGCGGCCGCCACCTACCACATGCCGCCCGGCGTCTCGCAGTTCCCGCACGGCGCCGTGGGCGGCTACTGCAACGGCGGCCTGGGCAACGTGGGCGAGCTGCCCGCCTACACAGACGGCGTGCGGGGCGGCGCGGCCGCCGCGGCCACCGGCTGGTACGGCGCCAACCCGGACCCGCGCTACTCGTCAAGTGAGCGGGGCGAGGAGCGCGGGACTGAGGGCCGAGGACGGCGCGGGCGTTCCCCGCCGCAGCCCGGGGCGCGGGGAGCGCTTGGGAATCCGGCCGAGGGTGCGCGGGGCGTCCTGGGGCCCTGAGACACTGAGCGCGCGGGGCGTCCTGGGACCCTGGGGCCCTGAGACACTGAGCGCGCGGGGCGTCCTGGGACCCAACCGGCCCCGCCGGCGTCGCGGCCGCCGCGGTGTGAAGAGAGCGGGGCGGCGGCTGCTGACCGGTCTTCCCCTTGGGCCCCTCCCCAGTCTCCAGGTTCATGGGGCCGTCGGCGGGCGTGAACGTGGCCGGCATGGGGTCGCTGACGGGCATCGCGGACGCGGCCAAGTCGCTGGCGCCCCTGCACGCTGCAGCGGCGCCGCGGAGGAAGCGCCGCGTGCTGTTCTCGCAGGCGCAGGTGTACGAGCTGGAGCGGCGCTTCAAGCAGCAGAAGTACCTGTCGGCGCCCGAGCGCGAGCATCTGGCCAGCATGATCCACCTGACGCCCACTCAGGTGAAGATCTGGTTCCAGAACCACCGCTACAAGATGAAGCGCCAGGCCAAGGACAAAGCGGCGCAGCAGCTGCAGCAGGAGGCCGTCCTGGGCCCGCCGCCGCCTCCGTCGCCGCGCCGCGTGGCCGTGCCCGTGCTGGTCAAGGACGGCAAGCCCTGCCAGAACGGCGCGGCCACGCCGACGCCCCAGGCCGGCCCGCAGCCGCCCGCGCCGACGCCGGAGCTGGAGGAGCTGTCGCCCAGCCCGCCTGCTCTGCACGGGGCGGGGGCAGGCCTGGCGGGGCTGGACGCGGCGGCGGCGGGGGACTACGGAGGCAGCGCGCTGGGCGCCAACCTGCTCTACGGCCGGACGTGGTGACGGCGCGGCTGGCCGGGGGTCCCGCCGCCGCCCGAGGGTCTGCTCGCGCCGACGGCGGGGCAGCTGCTTGCGAGAGAACGGACGGATCGCGGAGAGGGGCGGGCGCCGGGCCTCCGCTGCGGGTGGGGACGCGACAAGCCCCAGGATCGAATCCTGAGATCGCGCCGGCCAGGAGGCTTTGAGGTGATTTCCTCCTTCCGGAGGTTCCTAAATTGTGTAAAAAGCCGGCCGAGTCCACATCCACCACCACGTTCCTAACCAAAGCTCTCGGAGTTTTAAACGTTGGAGACTTAGGTGGTGTTTGTAGCTCTAAAAGTCAACCCAGCTTTAACAAGGTTTTCTTCTTGAAGTGGAACTTACCTTGGGAGATTAATTTTCGAAACCCCTCCCCTCACCGCTCCCCCCGCCCCCGCTTAAGTGCAATTTCATTAATGTTTGATGGAAAGTAAATTGAATTGTAGCTCAAGATGGATCATGCACATAGCAACATTACTGCAGAGGAGTTATTGCCATTTAGAGAAATGGAATAAACGTAATCAAAATATTGCTTATACGAATTGATATAGCTTTTTAAACTTAATGCTGTTTTTAAATGTTTTGATCATGATTTGGCAATGAGTGTTTGTATATTATCCTAAAAGAGGCTTTTCCTCCTAAGATGCAGCTCATCAAAAGAAAGGATTGTAAGCTACTTTTTATATGGAAACTGGTCTCCCAAAATCAACGGACAAAATAAATTATACCCTATTCTACAGACATGTTATTTACTCTTTCTAAGGTATTTGATTATCTGAATTAAAGTACCTTGATAAAACACTAGAACAAGTAAGCAAAATTGCTAAGACAGACATCAATTAATCTATTTTTCAAAGCATGTCAAGGAAGAAAATAAGGTGACTTATTGAATGGTAATCAGTGTGTAAAGAATCAGTAAAATATTATTTTCTCATATTTAGAAGTTAATAGGGGTTACACACCGATTTTGTTGGTGTTTTCTTGTACAAATAATGTATTTACTCTTTAATATGCTGATTTATATTTCCTATGTTTCAAAAGGATATTTAAATATAACTTAAAAGAATTCAAGAACTTTTTTTTGGTAAATGTCAAATGATCATTTCTTTTTCACTACGTTGTATAGGCTTTTTTTTTTTATACTAGTTGGCATGATGTGACAACACAGCTCAGTTTATTCATGATTTAAAGAACTGGTAGTAGATTAAAAATGCTAAAAGAAGGCTGGAGAAAGTGAGTTCATAAAATGAAGAAAAATTAAAGACATAACATGGATAATGCATGTTTTACAAATGACCAAAACATTTCCCAGAGACCCTAAACCTCTTCTACATTTTTGAAATTTTAGAATTATAGTTTGAAGTGAAACATTTTATTTCATTTCATTGCTTGGGTATTTTTCTGAACTGTGCAAAGTGTTTTTAAAAGTTGCACTTTCTCTATATTTTCTACAGTAAACAGTAATAATAATTAAAAACTCCAGTTCCTTTCACAAAGAGAAAAAAAACACTACAGAAGCAAGTGAATCAATCTTTATCAAGGGTCTGTGAATGCATTTTTGTAAACTGACAACTGATTTTTAACACATTTTACATAAAGAAAATTTGAGCAGAAAAAATATGAAAATGATGCAGTACACTTTCAGAAAATTCTCCCAGTTTGAGTTTTTGCATACTAATAAAATTGATTTTCAAAATGCTAACCAGGCTAGCATAACTATTACCGATGTGCCAGGTTTAAAAATGCTTCTTTATATTGATTCCTTCAATTTCTGAAATTCTACTTCTAGAAAACATGTTATAAAAGTTCACATGGTTTGTAATTTTTTTTTTTTTTTTTTACAGCCCAATACTTAACAAAACCAGTAGCTTATGGAGTAAGGGTTCCGAGTAGCATATTTAAAGAAAATAAATCTTCATGCACAGTTTTTCCCTTGATAATTTCTGGAACAAAAAAATCCCTTAGACTAAGTGAACTATCAATCAAAAAGACCATTAAGAAGAAACAGCCTTCTTTATACAATATTTTCTGAAAGTGTATTTGGTGCAGGCATATCTTTCTCCTTTCAGCGTTCCTTTAAATAGTAAGGGACTCAAGCCAGAGGTAATTGCCGCAGAGAGCTTAACATTCTGCACCCAGAAATGTACTGAGTTTATGTGTGCACATCCAGAAATTAGGATAAGGTTTGCTTTTGAAACATTAAAATAGAAAATGTTTATACTGTAGAATTCCACATTCTGATTAATGTGAAACAAAAGCTTTTTTTGCTTCTTTTGCAATTAGTGCTTTGCAGATCTTTTATAAAAACACAAACGGCCAGACTAGGTGAAACTCATTAACTGAAGAGGAGGATAAGTGTCTTCACAACCAAGAGAGAGGTTGGCGCAGGGTTTAAGTGGGAACAAAGCCCCTCCAAAGTTTAGCAGAGGCCACAGCAAAACTCAGTTTGAGAAATGCTAACTGAGGATGTCACAGTTTCCTAAAGGTTTTTGGGGTTTTACAACACTCTAACCTGTTTTTTCCCAGTTGAGGCACAGAAACCAAAATCCAGAATCCAAGTTGCAGAGAGGAACGGCGGAGATTGCAGGTACTTTTCTGAAATCTGTGTTGGGATGTAAATTGAAGTAGTGTGTGTGTGTGTGTGTGTGCGCGCGCGCGCGCCCAATGTTGAAAGATACAGGAAGGGTGTTTTGTACATGGAAGAGGGGGTGTAACCCAGTTGTCTTCTGTTTGAGGCTTTGCTTAGAACTAAAACCTAACAGTCAAAACAAGTAAGTCAATCAGACTTTTATCAACACAGATGTTGTGTCCAAACTCCATTCTGCTATTGACTGTTTACTTTCAATTTAAAGCAAATCAGAGACACAATCCTGTTCACTAAATGCAAGCACCTTCCAAAGACTTGCTTTGTTAGCTGCATTTCGCAATGATGACTTTTAGAAAGACTTTTAAATTTGTGAACTATAATCACATAAAGACCCATGACTGGATTTTAAGATATGAATTTGTGCATAAAATAATGCACAGTGTAATGGTGATAAAAGTTTCAGATGTAGTTGAGAATATGAATGATACCGCCCAACTCTTTAACGTTAACATTAATATGTGGATAAAACTCTGTATGTTAATTACTCAAGTCCAGTTTTTAAAAATACTGCTACTTGCCATGCTCAAATCCAATGAAACAGGGCACTAGGATACATTTTATTAAAAATGAATTAAATAAGTAGACTTTTGCTGCTAGTGAAAATGGGTGAGCATCTGGAGAAGATTCAAAGAAGACGAAGTCAGGGGTCACTCTCTCCAGTAAGTATTGAGATCACTTTGTGATTTTAGGATCACTTTTATGTCATTATTTTTTGAGCACGGAGATTTGGAAGCTTCTGAGAGAGGTGTTTTGGTTTCCTTTGTTTTTGCTTTAGAATGTTGGAATGAAATGCCTTTTCAGTTTCTAAATTTCCATGTAACCTCTTTCAGTAATTGCTTAGGTGATTTCTAATAAACGTTTAATCACAAATGTTACCTAAGTTTAAGTTGTGCAAACTGTTTTGCGGTAGTAAATGGTTCCATTCCCATTTCACACACACTAATTAAAGCCTGTTACCTCTGGCCCTCGTGCCATACATGCGGTATCAGATAACTAGCAATGCAGATATTCACCTCACCCTGAGTGGAGAAGAAATCCGCCGAGAATGGGCCGCTTGCTAGTTAAATTAGTTTTGGCACTCGCGGGCCGAAGGCTAGCGGATCTGCTCCAGGCAGCCGCGGAGCTGGACGAGCCGGATGCAGACCACGCCCGGGACCGCGCCGCCTGCTAACCCGGCTTCCAGGTTACGTCGGAGAACGACTACATTCTGATTTCCAAGCCAAGCGAAATTCACTTACCTTCAGGCTTAGAACTGAAAAAAACAGCAGCCTCGGAGAAGACCCTTTCCGCTGCCTCCTTCCAGGGCCGATGATCGCATCCATGCGGGGACCCAAGGAACCCAGGTGATGATGCCGCCGACGCGCGCCCCCCTGAGCCGCCCGCCCGGCTGTGGCTCGGGGTCAGCCTGCAGGTCACCTCCCCACCTGCTTCCCCGACACCGCGCGGCCGGACAGCGCTCCGGGATGGACGGATGGCCGTGTGCTGCCCTCGACCTTACCCTGAAGACAGACGCTCACCACCGGCTCTCAGCGCCGCGATAAAGTCGGGCTGTCCCCAGGTTCTTAAATGCTTAAAAACCTTCAACATGAGACCTTGAAAACCTTGGCCCTATTCAAGCATAGTAAGGTGGAGTAAACTACACAAAATCGATCCTTTGGCTTTTACTCCGGAGTGTGGAGAGGGCTAGTTACAGCTTTAAACGCGCCACTGAAAGTTCTAAAAAGCCTTTGTTGAAATAACGGGGACTTTTTCTGGAAGATTCAAACGTGGGGACAAGTTGTAAAGAGATGTCAGAGTAAGGAGAGAGAAGGAAGCAAGGGCTCACCACCTGCTATAGGAAAGCTAGGGGCTTAGTTTTCCCATCAGGCTTTTGCTTAGATAGATGTCTTTGAAACACTTAAAAACATTTTCAAACTTAGTATGTTTTCATTAGTTATGTGCAATGGTGCAAAAAACCAAGTCAAAATTACTTTAGATACGCTCATGAAAACTTAAAAAACTAGACCAAAATTAAAGATCTGAGAAATCTAGGTCCTGTAGAAGCATGGCTATAGGGTACTTATTGAAGCTGTATACCCTAAGACATGTACATGGGCTCCTTCTGAATATGCAATACTTGATTCAGGTGTTACACATTTTTAATACTCAGCAGATAAACAGCATTATTCCTTCATTCTATTGTGATGGTAATATATAATGGTTAATTCCCAGCAGAGACTCTTTATCTCAACAATAAAGAACTCTGCTCTATTCACCCATCATCAGCAATGAACTCAATAGCTTCAAAATACCTTCCTATCCAAGGTTAAGGTGGGATTTTTCCTGAATAGATTTAAGATTAACAAGTTGCCTTTGTTGAATATTAAAGCAAAAATGTCAAAAGTCAGAAAGACAGAAACCTGATTTTACAATCTGAGGCTAGAATGGAAAAGGGGACAAATCTTCATACATGTGTCTAAATCTGTTGTGGAAAGCGAAAAACACATATGGAAGTGCTTGTGTGTGACCTGTAAGCATACATTTAAGGAATGAGTGTACTTACTAGCAAGGAAAAAATGAGTACAGATTGGAATCTATTGTGAAATAATGCAAAAATATACCAAGGAGCATAGGCAATTTAGCTAGGAATTAAACTTTTCAGGTTTTCTTTTTTAAATCCTTTATTTATTCATCTCTGGCTGCGCTGGATCTTCATTGCTGCGCTCTGGGTTTCTCCAGTTGTGGTGTGCGGGTTTTCCTTGTTGTTGAGCACAGGCTCTAGGGCAAGTGGCCTTCAGTAGTTGCAGTGCTGGGGCGTAGTTGCCCCAGGCATGTGGAATCTTCTTGGACTGGGAATTGCATTGGCTGGCAGATTCTTGATCACTGGACCACTAAGGAAGTCCAAAACTTTGCAAGTTTTCTTCTTTCTGTTCTTCCATTGTGGGTTGTTTTTCTTCTTCAACTGAAGTATAACTGACCTACAACACTGCATTAGTTCCAGGGGCATAGACTGATTCCAGATTTCTATACATTACAAAATGATCACCACAATAAATCTAGTTACCATCTGTCACCATACAAAAATAATATTATATTCTCCATGCTGTAAATTTCATCCTATGACTCATTTATTTTGTAACTAGAAGTTTGTTTATACCACAGTCTTCCTCACCTCTCTCTCATCACCACCCCCTGAACTTTTCTCAAAGATTTTTCTCAAACTTTGAGAATTCTCCAAGATTTAAAACAAATCTTTAAAACTACAGCACAAATATGCATGAAATTTGTAAAATGTAGATAATCTCATGAAGATTTTATAACTTGCCAAATTAGTAGTGGAAAGGCATACGTGAGTCGGATGGGTTGTCTTTCTGACCATATCCTCTTAAAATCTACTTCTTCATTGATTTTCTTTTGACACCTAATTGTAGAAAATTCTGATATAGTGGTAAAAAAAAAAAAAAAAAAAACAACCATACACTTGCCAAGATTTTCAAAGTTTAAATACTGTAAAAGAAAAACAACAAAAGAGACCAGAGTTCTAAGTTTTGCATTGTTTTTTACTAAAGTCCAGAAATTTCCATATGACAAGTACATCAATGAAATGTTCCCAAAGAAATACTGAACAATATACACTCTAGTTAGCTGAGGGTTCCAGCTCAAGAGTTCATACTTAATTCCTGTGCATTAAAAATCAGCATGGATCTTAGATGATCTAGAATACACTGTGTTTTGAAATCCACAGCTGGTTTGATTTTTAACCATAATGAAAAACCAGTATTCCTATTCCATCAAATGTGTTTTACAAGCAATAATAAATTCAGATCCACTGTATTATGCAACACACATCTTTGGAAAGCAACATAAAACAGTGAGATCGGATCAGTAGAAATATACAGTTAAAAGAAATACACAAAGTACTGTAGTTTTATTAAAAACTACTACTTGAGAAAGAAATCTTTCCACAAATAGCATAAAACTGTAGAATGATGAAAGGATCTGGGAAAGCTTTACAAAAGCCTAATTCCAACTGTATCTTCCTGAGGGTGGTGGCAAAGGGTATTTCCTTCCTTCTCTGGGATATCCCTGAAGGAAAAAAAAAAAAGCAAAAGTTTACTTTGTGGATTAACACTCCTGCAAAGAAATTAATCTTACTTCTCAATGGAAAAACACACCAAAAAGAAAGGGACTATTTCTTATAGGTATATCACATGGATGGTCTCCATAAACACGTGTATTTGGTTTTCAGCCTTTTCCAAAGCTGCACGCGAGTGGAAATTAGCATAAATGCTATCACTGACAACTAACCAAATCAGCCTTAACAAGAACCTAAGAAATTCCTTAAAATGTACACAAATGAAGGACAGTTAAGTGTCTTGTGTAAAACACTTGTCAGTCTCGCCCACCACCAGCCCCTCCCCCAGCCCCCATGGTGTTTCAGGCCACATTGTGGGAAGGTGCCCATGTCATCCTCAGACATATTAGACTAGGAAAGCCATTTTGCTTAACCAAGGAAGGAGCTTGCTGCCTCAGCTGAAGCCTTTAGGCGTTTTTGTTTGTTTAGCTATAAATAATAGTAGACCACATTAGGTTATTACATAATCAATTACAGGGAACTTTCAAAACATTTCCTAGTATGCTTCCAAACACCATTTAGGTACAACCTAAAGATGAATGTGATGTGTCTGCCATCACAACTCCTCATTTCTAGGGAGGATTCTAAAATGGACCCCTTTCCCCATACTGGCTCAGAGCACTTTACTAGTTCTCCACTAAAAATATACTGAAAGTATAGTTTTACTGGTTTTAACAGTGAGCTTCTACAATTTAACAGTGCTTCAAAATTCTACTTGAAAAAGAAATCTTTGCAGAAAAAAGGCTGAAAAAGAAATGTATTTCCAAAAGGTCCTAAATGATTTAGATCTCCTGAGTGAATAACAATTAGACCTCCTGGAACAGCAGAAAGCTCCTCTAAAGGGAGGGTCTCCCCTAAAGAAGGCAGGAGAGCCATTGAACTGGGGTCAGAAGTTAACAGGCACCCCCAGCTCTGCTGCTGAACAGCAGATATGAGGTTTTAACTCCTGACTTGGAAAATGAGGGGACTGGACTCAAATTTCTCCAGAGCAACTTCTAGTTGCAGGTACACCTTCCTTTCACCTTGACTCTAGCAGCATAAAGTCTCAATCTAAAGAACCTGCTGATATCATCTGTAGAGATTCTGGGCAGACAGTATGTAAAGTAATATTATACATCTAAAGAACTGTTAACAAAATTCTCTCAAAGGACAACTAAGATGATTATTTTCTTATAAAGTGAACTGAGACTTTTAAGAGTACACCAAAAAAAGTGTGAAGAAAAGATTTTTCTTAGCTGGCAAGAGATTCTTCTCAGTTGTCAGAAGAAAGGGACACAGGGCAAGAACGTGAGTTAGAAAATTAATACTCGAAGCACTGCAAAAGGCTGAGGTAACACAAGGTAAGCAATTTAATAACCACTTCACATCAGCAACTCCACGAATACTACACACTCTGAATCACTGCATTCAGACCCTGCTCTCTGGCAAGCACTGGATTAAGGAGCATGTAAATACTGGCCAGGGTGTCAAATGGCTGAGGCACAGACTGAGGCAAACAGACCTCAGGCTTAAATGTTGCTACAAATGGATGTATTATAAAGAGAAGGACATAAAGCTTCCTCTTACTGAATCTGTCTAGGAATTACTATACTCATTCAATGTATGTTTAAATTTAGTTTAAAAAAGTGGGAAATTAGGAGAGATTTCATTCCATGAAGACACAACAGATAAATCAAGACAGAAAACTCCTAAGGGGAATAAAAGTAACAGCTGAAAAGGTGAGAGATTACTTTCGGCTTCTATAAAATTACCATTCATTTTGAGAGATCCAGTTTCTAATACAACAAAAAGCAACATTATAAAGAGAAACAATATGTTTTGGTGCTGGACCATATTTGTGCTAAATATTGGACTGCTGTGATTAAAGGGGCTTTTGGTCTGAAAATTCTTCAGCATCTTCAAAGTACAACCTATTTAGTGAGGCAGATACTCATCCCATAAACATTTTTAATGAGAGATCCAAGGGAAACTGAGCTACTCTTAACAGTACTTACACAGAGATATTTTAAAACAACCAACCAACCATTGAGTCCCAAGAGGTACGGTTAGGACAAAGTGAGCAGTAAGCTTTCCACCCCAAAGCCCACACCACATCCATCACCTGTCTCCCTCCACGATCGTCACGTCTGGGTGGATACCCGCCCGGCCCAGCCAGCATCTGGTACTGGTTTGGCTGGAAGGCTGCATTTTGGGTTTGGAGCATCCGGTTCCATGGTAGCAGAGGTTCGGCCCCAACACCTCTGTGGAAAGGCATCACATTTACATTAAAGGTCAAAAATCTGGCAGGTACCATTTCCAAATTTGGGACAATCCAGTGTGCCTGGATTTGTCATATGGGATATATAGGACCAGAGTGGCCTTCAGGTCCCTCACAGCGAGTGTAGTGTAACATACTTCATGAAATATCAGCATCTGTTTAAAACTCAGTTGAATCAGAAAGATCTGACTTAAAAAAAAAAATTGTTCATCTTCAATTGTAAAGTTTCCTTTTTAGTCACTAAAGTTTTGGACCCAAGATCACCAAGCTGGCTACATTTTAAGATGCTATCCAAAGAGTAAACATGCACGAGACAAGAGAATGAAGCTTTATTTTTTAAAATGTCCAGGCTCGTTCTTCGAGTCCATTCTTTCTAGTTAATTGCATGCTGCAAATGAATTCTTACTGCTGAGTATTTTGAATCTAGGGTAGGGGACTTGGCTGTTTTTTCCCATCCATTATTCTGCTCAATATGTCAGAAGGTCTGATCAGGAGGAAACCTTTTCAAGTTCTATTGATGCGGCTTTCAATTGACCATGGTGACCTAGCAACATGAGCACTAATTGGCATGGACTGACTGGCATTTGGTGTACAGTTTACATGGGAACACAGATTCAAAAGCTATTATAACCCAGTTTGCTGGCCCGGATTACTGGTCAAAAGAAATGTTTTAATTGTTTTCAAGTGCCTATTTTAACTCTGCAGATACAAAACAACAGGTATGAAGTATTAAATCATAACAATTTAAAGCTGTCACATAAACAGTGTAGCAAAGATTTACCCTCTAAAGGCAATCACCCTGTATGACACAGCTTTCTTGAGGTATTTTCTTCAACTTCCATTTTATTCAACAGTCACTACCAAGAATAAACAGTAGCAAAATTCCCTAGTGTACTTCAGCAGTAGAAGCTTTGGGGGGTGTTACAGACACTGAGAGGAATTATAAGAAAACCTGAAATTTGCTAAAGCACTGAGTAGCTGGTATTAGCTATGACCACATCAGCATATGAATCTCACTGCCTAGGTCTTAGCAGGGAAAGCCCAAAGCTGGGCTCACCGGGTAATGCATTCTTCTCACAGCTATTCAAGCCTGAATCCATCCTCTCCACCCCCACTCTCCTTCCTTCACTTGGAGCTTGCCCTTTAAAAAAAACAAACAAAACCAGCAAAGACAACTATTTTTGTGTGATGTCTCCAAGAAGTGCTCTCTAAAGAATCCTAGAAAGGCCAGTGCTATTCTTCACAGTTAGTGGTGGGACCAGAACTCTAATAATATAATCTGCTGTGAGTCGAAATAAACTGAAAAATCTGTACCTCAGAAAGAATATGCATATATTCGGGGCTTTTACTTATTTCTGAATTCACTAATACAAATATATTTCAGCGAGAATGGCTCAACTGTCAAGCAGGAACGGCTCTGTATGCAGAGAAGACACGGTCTCTTCCAGTCTCTGCAGGACTGAGCAGTTAAGGTTCGTGCTGTGACCAAGGAGGCTCGTGAAAATTGGGCCATTAATGCAAAACCCGCTTGTTTTACGTACAGCTCACACGCTGTTTATGAGCTGTGATCATGTTTTCTCCACAGTTTTACAACAGTAAAACTAAGTCAACTGAGTTTCAGGAAAATCAGCTGGCATGGCTAAAATACATTATAAATGCACTTCTCCATTATTTTATGACCTAAAGAAAGGAACAAGGCCACAATGTAGGAGCACAAAGTTCTCCTTTTGGTTTAAAACGATTACCTGAAATGGGTTTTGACAAAAATATTTATAAAAATAATAATCAAATAGTTACAAAAATAATTAATTAAATGGAAAGAGCCACGTAAGAGGGACTTGTATGAACTACCCTCTTCTGCTTGATAGTGGCAGAAAGGCCTTTATTTTACCTAAGTTTATCATATTTCTATACTAATTATATCAGTTTGCAAATACTTTTACAAACTGAAATCTGCCCTGGAAAATACATTCTAAATCTGAGATGGAAGTGCTGAGGCTGACACACATTTTTTTTAATGAGTAGCTATTGATTGAAGCAACTTATTTGAGGCATTCCACACCATGGATGGCAAAAATATTCTTAAGTTTCTGAATTACTGTTTTGGAAAGTAGCTGGCAGTATGACATAACTATATACTACTCATTGTTTTAATTTATTTTAAATTTATTTTAAAATATTTTAAATTTATAAATACACACACACACACACACACACATATATGTATATAACAAATCAGCTTTTAAAAATCTACGACTGAGCTTAGTACCTATTAAGTTAAAAAACTAAATGGCCACTTTGGATAAGATATGGCCAGAAAAGAGACTCCCCACTGGCAAGGACACAGACAACAGGGCAGCACCCAGGGGAGGAGGAGGCACGAGCTGGACCTGGACCTCGATCACCATCATGATGACGGCTAGGTTGTCCTTTTGAGGGGAGGCAAAGGTGGGAGCAGGGTGTTCCTGTTGTAATTTAAGTGAAATGAACATATGAATTATAAATACTATCTCAAAGTACGAATTAATTCAATAAACAGTGTAGTTTATGTTTAAAAAAAAAAGTACACTTAAAAAATTTTCTCCTCTAATAGGATTCTCAACCAAACACTTAACAGTGCAGTGGAAAAGTACTGAACTAATGATCAGTGAAACCTGGTTCTAGCAAGAATTCTACTTACCAGTTGTGACATCTCAGCAAAGGCAAAGTGAGTTTGTATTTTCTCCTCTATGTCATGTAAGGTCAGAAAGGTTAGACTGACACAGGCTACAGAAATGAGTGATGTATCTGCTGAAAGGCTGGCTAATGGAGAAGTTTAGGAGGCTAAATTCAAACTTTGTTTTAAGAATAAACAGTGTGTTTCTTAAATGACCGCGCTCTAAGACATAAGAAAGAATTCTATTAAGCTCACACGTAACTTCTGCCTTATGGCACGGTTTTAGTTTCTGACTGAAAGTAAACCAAAACTCCAACAGAACACACCTCACATCTGCTGGGTTCACAGAGTCAATCAGGAAGATACCAACTTGACTAGGGCACAGATCATAGATCAAAGAAAACCCCACGGATGTCAGGACATAAGTGACGATCTTAGGGGGGCTTAATGTGGAGAGGGAAGGAAAGCTGCAGAACTGAAGAAAGGGTGCCTCAGAAGGGGAAGGACTTCTCTGAAGTCCCTGTGGCTTCACGGGACAGGATGCTCAGAGCAGTTTTCTGATGAGTTTTGCTCGGGTGAAAAGTTTCTTGGTAAAGAACGGTATGGAAGAGAGACCTCAGATAAGCTACTGAACTGTGGGCTTCAGTTTCCTCATCTGTAAAAGTAACAATATCTACTTCAAAGGGGTGACAGGAGGAATAAATGAATTCATGTTTCTCTGGTGATTATTAATATTGGTGAGTATTTAATAACAAGGGAAAAAGCAAGCAACAAAGTGGGGAAACCAAATCTTAAACATCAAACGTGACAAACGTTCTGCAGAAGACGGTCATCTAAGGTTAGATCAGTGTGAATGTGATAATATGTATTTAGAAAAATTCACCCCTCACTCATTTAGTGACGATGGTGCCACTCTGAGGGTGCTGAAGTGGCACATACCATGTGCCCTGAGCACTCACACTGAAAGCAGAACATAAACACAGGCAAGAGCAGCTGTTCTAAATTAAAATGCAGCTTGCACTAAGTAGCTGATACTATTAATAAACAATTGAATAACATAATTTCTTTTATCTTCTTGAAGAAAATAATGAAATAAGGTTTTGGAGTCTCTAAAAAAAGAACTTTCTTAAAGGGGGTAGAGGTTATAACCCTGTTCAAATAACAACACTTCATTCATTTCAGATGTGAACAGATCAGACTGCTAAAACAGCAAAGGAGAGGCGAACAAAACAGATCAGGACTGGGAAGGCAAAGAAGGAAGCCGTGCTAGGAGGAGGCTTAAACTCGTCTCAGCATCTACTGATGCGGGCAAGACCAGCATGAGACGACAGACTTTAAAGCTACCCTTAAAAATTATTCTTCAGATGTTAATATAATTATTCATAACACGCCTGGCTGCCTTGTCGTGCAGAGACCACCTGACTTAGGCGCGCACAACTTATCAATGAAAGAACACATGTCAAACATCCCTTGTTATTAAACCATGTCACATTCTTCCTCGTCCGTGGTACTTATTAGACTGCAGATCCCATAATCCTCTTCTGAGTCCCTTCTGCGTTTAATTCAGTTCAGTCTTAAGTAGTTGAAGAAACTGTTTTCAGTGGCAACTAATAACTACTGACCTACAGTGACACTGCACCACAATAAGCTTGTCAACCCTGAAAAAGTTGTACCAAAGAAGCTGATTAGGACTTCAAGAGGTCTGCAGCAAGGATCAATGGTGGGTCTGTACTGACACTGTGTTGCCGGCAAAGAAATGATAAAAGTGGAACCCCATTAGTTATGCCTCATTAAGCTGCACAACTCTTCTAAAAAGAAATTTGTTTAGCCTGACCAAAACCTAATAACAATTTTAAGCTCTCTGTGTTGCATTTTTCAGGGCACCTCAAAAGCATCAATAAAGTAAAGGCTAGGAACCAAGAAAAGCAGGAAACTATATAAATATGAATCTTTTGCTTCAACGTGTTAACCATGTATTTTCCTAAAGAACAGGCCCAAAAGAAATTCTTTAGAGGGGAGAAAGTACATTTCATACTACAGAGAAAGCCCAAACCTCAAATGCTGGTGTGAAAAATTACTGAAAACTCATGTCTGCATTACCTGTCAAATCTTTGCTGCTGGAAAAGGGGAGGGGGACCTCGCCAGGAGTCCTGAGGCCTCACATCTGGAAGATAAACAGGAAAGGATTAAACAGCAGAATTTTTTTTTTTGGAAAAGTAATTATTATTCAGCTACCCACATATATTATAATTAACAATTCTTGGGAAAAATTGAGACTGAATATACTAACTAGCATAATTACACACCATGGAAAAGTGAAAAGATATGAAATCAACAAAGTCAACAAATTTGTCTGTAAAATTATTTCTCCTTTGATAAGAAAACATAGCTTTTAGTTTGAGAAGCCTTTCTCATTAAACTCACGTTTCTCCCTCCCTTGCTGTGTGTGTACGTGTGTGTGCAAAGACATATGTATGTATTTTACATTCATATTTTAAATGCTGTGCAAAACAATGGTATTTTGGCTTTATCCATAAACAAAAACTGAACAAATAAGTAACTTTAATAGAAAGCCTAAAATCTGCCCCTTAAACATGTCAACTTGAAAGCACCCTGACTTTCTGAGCGATGCCAACAGGACGCAGACAGCAGTCTCTCCAAAACAGGCCAGAGGATGTGCTCACAAGGGATCGCCTACTTTCCTGCTGTTTTCTGACAGTCAAACCTCTTCCCCTAACATGAACCGAAGCCGGGAACACTGAACGAATGACAAGCAACAGGTAAGTGGCTGCCGGCCCTCTGTGTAAATGGGCTGCAGGGCACCCCCAGCGCGGCCCACAGTTTGTATCAACTGTCCGCCGCTCTGGCCCCCACTCTCGCCACCTCGGCCACCTTCTGGCAGGGTCTGAGTGTGACCAGCTGTTCCAGGAGTTGTCTAATGAGGTCTCCGTGTGAGGACAGTAAGGCCTCCAGACTCCCAAGGCCCAAGGACAACAGGCTTACCATAATGTATTCAAGCTCACATTTTAATGGAAACACAAACTAGAAACATGCTTTTCAAAATTACTTTCTTAAAGGAAAGAAGAAATGAAAGCTTATCTCTGGTTAGCAACCAAAAAGATGCAATCTGGGTTTACTTGAGGAGAAAAAGAAAGAGAAGTAGAACGGTGTTTTAAAACCTCCTACCAAGGAGAATCAGGAACAAGTAAAGGCACCTGGCTGCTCACAAGGGTTCCAGCAGGAAGCACCTGGCTGTTTCCGCTCTGGAAGCAACATGGCCAAGGTGCTGGCCCAAAGAAAGCCTCCGAGGTGGACAAACCAGCCTAGGGGAGCCACCCAGTCCCAGGCCAATGGCACGTGCATGAGTGAGGCCTTCACCTCCGTCACTCCCAAGCAGAATGCCATTCCAAACTGAAAGAGGGATGGCATTTCCAATCAATCTGAATTATGCCTCCCTGTCATCTCTTTAAAACCAAACTGTTGTTTAGTTGCTCAGTTGTGTCCGACCCTTTGTGACCCTATGGACTATAGCCCACCAGCTCCTCTGTCCATGGGATTCTCCAGGTAAGAACACTGGAGTGGGTTGCCATTTCCTTCTCCAGGGGATCTTCCCAACCCAGGGATTGAACCTGCATCTCCTGCACTGGCAGAGGGATTCTTTACCACTGAGCCACCCGGGAAGCCCTAAAAACCAAATTAGTAGCAGCCAAACCGAGAACAATGCTGATGACCTTTCTCTGTGGTCATTTAATATTCAGACCTGAATGGAAACTCAAGAAGTTCATCACCACACAATTCACAGGAAGCAAGGCCAGGAACCCTAGTCCGGCCCGGGCGGAGTAATGTCTGAATCACTATGCACCATCAGGAAATCTAAATCAGAGGAGGTAAAACCAGAACTTCTTACAAGACAGCAATCATTTCACCTGTGTGGTTTATTTCTATAGAGAAATCTAAAATACACATACCCCAAAACACTATGATTTTCAATGAATTACGAAAAAGGAATCTACCAACAGTAAAACCAACACTTGGGCCACTTTTTCTAATCATTACTTTGTTAAACTTGTAGTCCATAACTATTCAGATATTGTACCAAACTTAAGTTTGTGAAAACTGGTAAAATGTTCCCAGAAGCATTATAGTTTAGCGTCTTATTTAAACAAAGTTAGCTAATATGAGAAACATCACCATGGAACAACTAAGCCCAAGGGCCACAACTATAAGCCTGTGCTTGACAGCCTGGGAACCACAACTACTGAAGCTCACCTGTGCTCTGCAACGAGAGAAGCCACCGCAGTGAGAAGCTCACACAGCAAGGAAGAATCAGTACAGCCAAAAAATGAATTAATAATTTAAAAAAAGATCAAAAGAAATACAGTAAATTTCATTCGGACCCCTGTCTAACTCTGTACTTTACACGTTCCAAAATCACTGTGGTCAGCCCAGAAACAGGCCTCCTTTTTAACAGACTTAATTCTGCGATTTGGGTTGCATGGTGTCTCTTTATATACGGTGTCATGGCAGAGTACGCACTCTCCATGGGACTGCCCCCTAATACGAAGAAAACTGAATGAAGATAATAAAAAAAAAACAGTCACATTAAGAAAAGCCTTCAGAAATGTTTATCCTAAGGTTTTATGAAAAGTAAAGGTAGGGAAAAAAAGCAGGTGTATTTCCTCCCAGGAACACTGTAAGTAGAGGCAAAGTCTTCAACATTCTAGAATATGCACTACATCTGAATATGCCACATTGTTAGATTAAGCACACCAATATTTCTAAGGAGAACTGGAATGTAAAGTTCACTGTGCACAAATGTTTTCTTCGGAGAGGCAGAGCCCTTCTCAGTAGTCTAACTGTATCCCTCTAAGTGCCCAGGAAAGCAGCCGGAGTTCCTACCCCACCAACTCTGGTATGCCAGCTGCTTTCCTCTGTTTCTCGTTCACTATTTCTTACCACCAAGACAATCTTCTTTCCAAACTCAGCACATGCAAAACTATCGTTTTTTGTTAAAAACCTAAGCAAATTTTATACGACTTTTAAAAATTCTATCACATGACTATTAAAATACCTCTTGCTCTCAAAGAAGAAAACTAAAGAGGATTGACAAACTTCAAGGCTACCTTTAAACAAATCTCTTCATGTGATTCTGAACAATATATATGGCATGTAAGTGTTCATAAAGCAGAAATACTTCCTGGCTGAGAAGTAATGAAATAGAATGCAAAACAAACTTATTATCATTCATTTGTATGGCTCTAACAGAAGATCCATTAGAGAGGGGGAGAAAAAATTCTGAGATACTGAATTGCACTTCAGAAAGGTAGAAGCACAAGAGAGAAAAAAATGAGAGCTAATTTTTTCCCATGATCTTTAAAAACACATCCGTTTTCTAGAGCTCTCCGGCCACAGAAACCAAGGCTTTACCAACAGTTCCTCAAGTGACAATTTACCTAATCAGCGTGGCAATCACAGAAAAGATTTCATGTTTACTGATTGCCACGAATCAAAAATCACTTTTCAAATGCAGATAACTGACAAGTTTACGGACTGAAATGAAGAGAAGTGACATGCCATGTTCACCAGGCTGCAGAAGCGAATGCTTTATTCATGCCGAGCACTCAGGGCTGCACTTGACTCCCAACAGTCCCCGGACAATCACCCATCAGCCAAAAACTGACACATCAAAGACAAATCAAAGACCGACAGAGAGACGCCTGCAGCAGACACTTGACAGAAACTGGCTCTGTGACCGTGGCTCTCCTTGATGGAACTCAGCACCACATGAAGAAACAGCTGTGATACTACAAATATTTTAAAAGACTGACTAACCAGTTTAGATCTCAATTTTACTAAAACTATTTCTAACCAAAACTTAAAGTTCAAAATTCTATAGAGAGGAACGCTATATAGAGGATCATTTATCACTTAATACTTTCATAGCACGCACCATGTGCCAGGTACTGGTTCAAGTACTTAATAACTTAAACTCATTCACCATGGAATTTTGTGAGATGGGTGTTCTCTGTACCATTTCAGAAATGAAGAAACGCTGAGTACTGATCAGAGCCTGCCTGAGGTCACAGGCTGTCAAGGGGTGGAGGGGAAGCCAGGACCACGCCCACCACACCGTGCCACGCCACAGTCCACATGCACTCGCGCTGTTGGCTGAGGTGAGTCTCACGTTATTTTATGTCAGAAGCACCAGGAGAGCTGCCTCCTCAACCAGAGACTCAGAAGCTCAGGATCTCCAGGAGGCAAGACTGGGGATCTGCACATTACTTTCAGTATTTTCAGTTTAGAATACACACATCTAATTAAAATAGGAGGGGAAACAAGCACACTTCACACATGCACTCTGGGAGTGAGCGTCTTGACAACACAGACTCATGGGGAGAAAATAAGAAAAGATCTTATCACTGGTCTTCTTAAAAGGATATCTCCACCCTAAAACATTTGGTATTCAAAAAAGATATGAAAGTGTAAATGTAAAGGATCAGATACAAATCAGATAGGAAATATAGAGAGAGATACGGATGGATGGACGGATGGATGGATGGACGGACAGACTGGTTGGCATACATGCAGGGATTAGGTCTGTCTGCATAAACAGAAACTGAGAGGTCACAAGTGGCCATGAGATAAATATGCCATAAAGATCTTAATGACAGTTAACTTAAAAAACAAAAGAAAGAAGGAAAGCCAAATCTTATGTTGAGCTGTGTGTGAAGAGTATGGGTGAAAACTTCACAGGACATGGGATTTCCTTTCCTGACCGCTGCAGCATTTGTCTGTGCTTATTGTACAAGTGTGGCCACAGATGAGTGCAGACTTTCACCTCTCTCCCTAACCAGAACCACCACCAAGCCTTTCCACAACCGATCTGTGGTTCTAGAAATGAGATGTAACTGTGTACTTTTCTCCTTTAAAAAGCTTCAAAAAGCTCTTGCAAGAAAAGAAACTCACACAAACCACTGAATTCTTTGAAGGATTAAGACATGACAACAATCTCACAGTAACCCTTACTAGAGAAATAAAAATGTAGGAAACACTTTTTAACTTTTTTATGAGCCCAGAATGTGTGAAGCTGTAAACTTGTCTCTCAAATCATAGATATGAATCAATATCCCACAAAATGCTAACACACACACACACACACACACACACACACACAGATAAATCAACATTAATCTCATTCCAGTAATGCCAGGTTAGTGTAATAGTCAAAAATCAGTTTGTGTCATTCACCACGTAACAGAAGAAGAAAAAATAAAAAAGAAACAAACATTATCACCTCAAGAAATGGAGGAAAAGCAGTTGATAAAATCCAACATCCACGAGAAACAAGGAATAGAAGGAAACTCCTCCAACCTAACAAAGGTTATCTATACATTAAGATTTTTAAGTTGTTAAAATATAAATTAAAAATTTACCTAAAAATTAAATTATAGCCAATATCATATTTAATGGTGAAATATAATAAGTCTTGCCCTGAAGACTGGGAATGAAACAAGGATGCCCAGCATCACCACTTATGTTCAATCACACTAGAGGTCCTAGGTGGTGGAATAAAGCAAAAAAAACCAAAGGCATTAAGATCAGAAAATGAATACATAAAACTATCACTACTCACAGATGACATGAATGAAAAGGGCAAAATCCAAAAGAACATACAGACAAGACTTCAGAGTAAATGAATTTTAGTGACACTGTCAGTCAATATTAAAAAATCAACTCTCTCTCTCTATATATACAAGCAAGCAACTGGAAAATGATGTTTATAAGTCACCAGGCAGGGAGGGCCACCTGTTTCTTGCTCAAAGTGAATCCCTACTCTACAAAGCCTATTTCCTATTTTTAATTTTTATTTTAAAAATTTTATTTATCTTATTTTGGCTGCACCAGGTCTTTGTGGCAGGATGTGGGATCTTCCATCTTCTTTGGGGTATGTGGGATGTTTAGTTGCAACATGTGAGATCTAGTTCCCTGACCAGGACTCGAACCAGGCCCACTTATACAGATTCTCATTTGGGTCTGTGATGCCCTGTTAAGAACTACTGACCTGGGTAATACTTCCCAAGTGTGTTGCATATCACAGGTGATATAAAAGATGGTTTATTGGAGGTCCATGAAAAAGCCTGTTATCATCATGGTTGTATTCACTTTGATGTATATTTGAAAAAAATACATCAAGGACATCAAACCCAGAATGCACTGATCGATGATGGAAGGAAGCTGCTTAACACGGAGCCCGTGCTTTCTTTCACCTGTGCTATTCAAACTTGTTTTCTCAAACCTCAGACTCTCTACTCGACACACTGACCTCCAAAATTCCCCACAATCACAACCGTAGTCTTGAGAATGACTGACTAAACCAAGACACAGTGATAGATGGATTACACCTGGGTCTAGCATTTGCATCTTATTTTGTTCTCCTCTTGGGAAGCCGTGATACCAGCAGATAGAAGTAAACAGCCAAGAGCCACAGAAGAAAGGCACTGACGAGGAGCGTGTGAGTGAAGAGTGGGCTCTAACTAGCCGCCGGAGGTGCCCTCACCCACTGGTGAGCTCCCGGGGCACAGACAGCTCTTTAAAACTGATTAGATGCTTCAGTTGTATGTGGTACATCCTGATACATACTCCACATACAGACATAAATGGAAATGCTAAGAAACACTATTTGCTCAATTTTGGGGGGAAAGTAGCTAAAGAAACTACCGTACCAAGGAGCTCTCCACAGCCTATTAAACGCCACACCCTCTGTGCTTCCTTCACTGAACAGAAGAGAACCGTTCAAGTCCACAGACTTTACAATGGAGGCAAGAACGCTCCATTCACTATCATTAAGATTCACAGAGAAACATACAGACAGACGGAACACAGTGAAAACAGAACCCTGAGAGCAGGAGACTGTCAGAACTCCTTTCTTACAGGGCTTCAGGTTAAAAATGCTCTTGTAAATAAATTAGCATGAAATAATACTAAATACATGGCATAAATATTTCCCAACAATCATTACTTTAATCTGGTTCTTTGACAGGTGTAACTTTGATTTTAAAAGAGTTCTAAGGGTTCTCTGCAATAGAGTAACCCCTCCTGCTTTTTCTAAATTTAATGTTTCTTTGAAACATTCAGAAGAAAATTTAAATGATATGACACTTGGACTTAACAAAAATGTCAGCATCCTGGCCACACTGTATCTTCCCCTGCCACCCGGGGGCTGACTGGTTGGGAAGCAATCGGACAACCAGGAATGGAGATGCAAAGTCTTCATGAAGAAAAGTGGCTTTGAGATGGCCTGTACATGGCCTGTATTTTCTAGAAAATTGAGCACAGCCATGGAGCGCAAACGTAACATTAAATGGGGATATGAACTAAAATGAAGGCAATTATGCTGTTAGGTCCACCCTTTTAGCAATGCAGATCAGAAACCACCCTTTGTCGCAGTACTTAATCTAGGAGGTAGAACCCATTATGGGAAACATACTTGACATGAGCTTTGGAATCTGGGCTTGTCCTCGCAAGAGTGGCCGGTACATGTTCCCCTGGAAAGCTGCAGGTGGTGGTGCAGCGTTGCTGTAGACACCAGTTCCGGAGGAGCCTCTCGGCATAACGTGGCTGTGAAAGGACCCCCCAGCCAAAAAACAAGTTAGACACAGACACACCCATCACTATTATAATAAAACAAATCCTGGGCCATCTCGTCACTACTAGACCTGACCAAGACAACGCGAAGTTGAAAGATTTATAATGAACAAAGTTCAAAACGTTACCTGATAATGGAGACAGCAAATGTTCATTTGTCACACCAAAGCTTCCTGATAATCATGTAACTATTTAGTACTTTATGCAAAAAAATCATTTCAGTCTATTTCTCTTTTTCTGCATTCTATTTACTTTTTCCCTCAAAGACCTATGCTGTGGCTGTCACTATACAGTTGACCCTTGAACAACACAGGTCCACTTATACGTGGAGTGTCTTCAACAGTAAACACCAGAGTCCTACACAATCCATGGCTGCAGATGTTCAGTGAGTGAGCGTCCCTAATCCTACAGTCGTTCAGGGTTCACCTATATATACTGCTACTCTATGTTTTACTATTTTCAGTTTATTGCATCAAACATTTCCATATACCTTTCATAGTCTTCCTAAGTGTAATGTGTATTAAGTATTACAGAATACTTACATGTTAGTGTCTCATACATTACTAAACCTGTCCACTCATTTAGTACTATTTAGTACTAGTAGTATAGACAGCAATGCCTAGAGACATGGGTGTATTACTAGGCTCCTCTAAAATATTTTCTCAGGATAAATTCTAAGAAGTAGGAATCTGAATCAAAAGTTCAGAGGATCCTCAGAACTTAACACCCTACTTAGAGATACTTCTACGTTGCTTTCCAAAGTGGCTGAAATAATGCAAAAAAGAAATCTAGAGAGTATTTTAGACTTGCATTTTTTTTTTTTTACTATTAAATGAAGACTTTCAAGCAACCTGCCGAATACCTCACATTTATACAGTGGTTTAGAAACTATCCCAAGCAGTTAATCCCCACAACTTCACGAGGCTGGTGTGATTACAACCTCCATTTCACACACAGGAAACAGAGGCAGAGAGAGGTTCTGTAACTTTAACAAGAATATCCAGTGGTAGACAAAGTGTCTGATCCAGACACTCAGGACTCAAAGCCCATGATGCCACTGTCCCTTACTAGTCACCGCATAAAGTACATGCTACTGATGGTAACCTACTGCCTAAAGCCCACTTTGAATCTTAAAGCTTTCCTATGAATTGGAAATATCTATTTATGAGTTACCAACATCAATTCACAGATGATAACTCATTAATACATGCCCTAGCACTTTGCTCTTTTTATCTCAGCTTTATGTGTTTCTGCTTCAAAGCTCCCTCTTTTATAGCCAAGAAAAAAGAAAATTTGAAGCTAATGAAAGCAAAGAATAAAAAACAAATTCACAGCAGAGGAGATACAAAAGGCCAGCAGACACTTTGAGAGGCTTGACCTCACTAACACGCCAGGAGATACACTCAGGCATCACGGAGGCCTCAACACACGGGCACAAGCCCAGGAGCTGGCGGCTCCTCATAGAGGGACTGTGACACCCAGAGGTTAACTCAGTCACAACTCTCTTGAGAGTAAAGAGCATGTTTCATTCTTTTGAAATAACGGTCAGAGACAGCAAGATCTCTTGAGAGAAAATAATGGAATTCTCAGGCAACACAAAACAATAGATAAACCAAAGACACAGAATTGAATTTAAAAAATGAAGAAAAGCAGAAAAGCATCAAAGTCATTAAAATAGCTGCAGAACAGTTATATTTAATGATCTCGAATATCTGTGGTGTAAGTGCTGAAAATGCTCCATGGACGATTCCGAACAATCAAAATACACAGACAGAAAAACCTACCACTCACCCCAAAGCCCTGAAGGCTGCAGGATCCAGGTGGACAGGCCGCCGGTCCCGGTTAAAGCCAAGCTGGGGCTTCCACTGCCGTCCGTTGCTGGATTTCTCCCAGTCACTAGGTTTCAGGACCGGTGCGGGTTTTCTAACCATTTGAAAATACAATATTTAGTTACAGGGATGGACTTCACTTACACAAAATAAACTTTAAGAGTTTATATTTTCTAACTTGTACAGTTGTTACCTTGCTCCCGGAAGCATGACAGCTTTAAAAATGTAATCTTCAGCAAACTGTGGGTCTTTAAAATTGATACTAGAAGATAACAAGAAACAATTTAATGATTTCACTAAATTAGCCTGCTTCACTACTACCATGTAAATTCAGGTACTTGTGACCTTGGTTCTATTTTTAAAGTTTTTTTATTTTTCTTTTTTTTGGCTGTTCTGCATGGCTTGCAGATCTCTGTTCCCCATCCAGGGACTGAACTCGAGCCATAGCAGTAAAAGTCTGGAATCCTAACCACTAAACCACCAGGGAACTAGATACTGTGGCTCTTTAAACAGAATGACTACAATTCAGAAGTCTTCTCCCAAAATTATCTGAGTCAGCAGATTCTGCCAAACTGCCAAATGGCTATACATCTGTCTCACCAAACTGCCACTAATCCCCAGGATGGCCCTCATGTAACTTTATATGTAAAGTCATGCTCCACCTAATTGTAGGTGATTGCAGAGAAAGAACAACAGACACAGCCCAACTCTTGAGAAACTCCGGTATGATACCAAACACTGGTACAAGAGGTTTGCAACAACAAAAATAAAAACCACCTTTCCTTTTGTTCAGTCCATGGCAAAGACCCTCCCTCGAACATCTTCAAGATCAGAGCTTGTTACAAGAAACAGTAGAAACATTTGCAAAATCAAAAACAATGAACAGATAATCCACAGGGGAAAAAACACAAAGCCTCCCTGTTGGAAGCCCCATATCCTGCTCGACTAATGTGTTTCTGTGAGAATGTAAACAGTCACAACTTGAAACGATGTGATGGCTGAATATACAGACTTTTAATAAGTTGGGCCAAACTGCCTTTTTGAGTGTGGGGGGGGTGTGTGTGTCTGTGTCTGTGTGTGTGTGTCTCACCCAAAGCACCCAAGTCTTCCTTCTGACAAAGCAATGTCTCTTCTAGGACTCTGGATATGCACCTAGTTTATATCTAAGGATGCTCGTAACATCAGGATTCATAATGCTGAAAAACTGTAAAACCTAAGTATATGGGCGAACAGTGGACTGGTTAAAGAAACTATGGTTCTTTCTAAAAATGGTATCCTCAGAGACTTCCCTGGTGGTCCAGTGGTTAAGAATCTGTCTGCCAATGCTGGGGATGTGGGTTCCATCCCTGGTCCAGGAAGACCCCACATGTCAGAGGCAACTAAGCCTGTGCACCACAACTGCTGAGCCCACACGCCCTAAAGCCTGTGCTCTGCAGCAAGAGAAGCCACCTCAATGAGATGCCTGTGCAGCTAAACCAGAGAGCAGCCGCTGCTCAGCACAACTAGAGAAAGCCCACATGCAGCAAGAAAGACCCAGGGCAGCCAAAAATAAATTTTCAATTTTTTAAAAATAATAAATAAATACAAATGGTATCCTCAATTGGCATTTCTTAAAATTTAACAAAATACTTAATGACAAGGGGGAAATACAGGCAACAGACTAGACACACGTTCACCAGAAGGTTATTTGTACACACAACCATTTCCAGCCATTTCCTTTCCTTCTCTGTGCTTTTTTATATTCTCCAAAGATCCTCTGAAGATTACAGATTACAGTTGCAATCAGTGAAAAGGGGTTTTATTGAACTGGTTGACATTTTAGATAGCTAACTTTTTTTCTCTTCAAATAATGCCACTTAAAATAATTAGGGCCCATCTGTTATAGAGAAATTTTTGTTAACTGTATATTTTAAGTACAAAACAATGGTTCCATTTATAATAAAGATGCTATAAGCTCAAGAACAGCTAAACAGCACTTCATTGACTCAATCTGTTCCTCTTATAAACTCACTCTTCACCATGACTGTTTTTATCTCAGATGTTCTCTACTCCAGGTGGCTTAAGGCAAGGCCAGGCATACTAGGCAATGTGAAAGGTTTAAGAGGGTGAGAGACAAGGTGGTAGGTAGGTATGTGGATTTGTTGGGGCTTTCTAGACACAAAGTAAACAGAGAAAATTGGTAATAAAGCAAGGCCTGCAACTAAAGGATCTCAGAGCAGTTCTCTTAGTGTCAGCAGCCTTTTCAGCAGTTTACCGGACAAATTTTCAGCATGCCTGCTGTATACATGGTCTCATGGTGGGCGCAGAGGCACAAACAGTACCCAACCATGGGGCCTGCCTCCTCTTCTAACAAGAGAGATAGACTGGAAAAGTGTAACAGTTTAGTAAGGAAGAAAGTGGAAAAGGCCACAACAGGCACAAGAAAGATGCTATCAAAGCCTGTCACTTGCCTTCCACATAGGACCTTGTGAGTGTGGGCTAAATGCACGCGTATGTGACGTAGGGGGTCTTCACGGAGGGACCAATCTGGAGAGCAAGGAGGAGGCGTCCCTGCGGAGCTGTGGGGACCCAGATACAGAGCACGGCTCCACCAAACTATGGCAGGAACCAAAGGTCTCCAAGGAGTGGCCATGGTTAAGAAAGATGAGAGAAGATTCAGTGGGAAGGTAGGTGGGATTTGGGAAAAAAATCAGCTGGGAGAGCACTACAGTAATCCAGGAGAAGAAAATACAAATAGGCTCACTGGGAAAAGCCAGATGTGAGAAATAACTGGAAAGAAAGACGGTTCCAGAGCAGTGGTATCAGTACACAGAGTCATATACCATAAGAAGTTGAAGTTCCTAAGTCTGGGCAAGAGGGGAACAAGAGGTGAGAGAAAGGTGGAGAGATGGGCAAGGAGGTGTGCGTGGGTGAAGGACACAGCAGCCAGTGTGGACACGGAGCCCGGGTGACACAGAGGGTGGCACCTGCTCCTCCAGATGGGAAGAAAACTGAGAATCAAACAGAAGTTTTATATGTTTACAGTTAACGAAGAGCTACTGTAAAAGTACCAGGCCCAAGCAAGTTACAATGGTGGAGGAAGAAAGGGACGAGAGAAATTCTGGGAGACGGCTCAGCTCTACTCACAGTTAAACTACTACTATGTGGAAAGATTTATGGAATCAGAAATTGAAAGAAATACAGTTGACTGTATTCTCTAAGAGTCCTTCCATGAATTTAAGACACTTCAATAACTTCTAAAATATATTTCCTCAACAACACAGGTAAGACCTAATGTGATGGGAACAGGAGGTGAGGGAAAGTCCACTAAAGTGGACTCAAGGAGACAATTTCTCAAATATGGACTCCAACACCAGATGAGCGCAAACAGAGAAGGGGGAAATGCCAGGAGTCAACGTAGACAGGAATAACTGGCAGGGGGCACTGGAGGCTGCATGTTCAGGTTTTTTGTTTGTAAAGCAAGAACAACACTGAGATACAGAAGAAGCCCTGAAACAAACACCCAAAAAGCTAAAGTAAACTGCATCGGTCTCAGCATGACCCCTCAGAGAAAAGACTGAAAATGACCTCATAAGAAAAGAGTTACTTTTGGTCTTTCAGGCATCTCCAGGAAATAAACTCAATTTTATTATGAAGTTACATTCAATATACACCTGAATATCCAGCTGAATTTGAGATTTCTTTTATAAATTTAATAATCTTGTGAAAACAATGGATACCAAATAACACCAAAGGAAATTTCAGGCTCAGAAATCACCATCACCATCATAATTATACAAACAAAACTCCAGGATTTGTCAACTCTGGAACTCTTACTTGGGCAAGTCTCTGTCCTAATTAGAAAGTTAAGTAGAACTCACTATTTCTAGGGGGCTGTGAAGGAAGACCCTTGAAACACACTGAGAAACTAAGGAGCACAGCAAACGTGCCAATCCGGAGAGGACTGGTGGCAGTAACCGGCCTGAAGGGCTGCTGCAAGCCAGGGACCCAGGGGTTAAACACAGAGTCCACACTGGCTCTGCCGGAATCAGACTGTTTGTGGCGGACACAGGAATCTAGCTTATGATTCTGAATCCCGCCTTTAACAAAAGAGCCAAAAGACAAAGAGCCAGGGCAGATTATACGCCAAGATAAACAAAAACTGTGGGTAAAGATAAAGGGTAAAGCAACCATATGCCAATACAAATTAATTTAAAAAATGATCCACCGGAAATTTAAGAATGGGGGTGGTGAGAGATGAAGACAATTAATCTAGCAAGATTTTTCAAATTCACAAAGGATTTCTATAAGTGAAAGCCCTCCTAGAATGGCAGCTGCTATCTAAATCCATTAAAGATAGGAAAATAAACATGCGTATACTTCACAATGAGAAATCTAAATAAAATCCAAAATAGTCCCCGAGAGTGAGAGAAATAATAACATGTGGGAAAACAGTATTCAGGAACAGCTTTTACAAAATCCTCGAGTTACTTGAACATTTGCCCTGTTCTCATCTAAAGAGGGAGGGAAACAACAACATAAACCTTGCCATCAAGATTAGGAATTCATACAACAGTTACACAGATGCGTAGTAAGTTTGCTGATTTTTATTCTAAAGAGCCGTATTATATTTTACATACTTGGCAGAAAATGCTGTCACCATTGAGGAAATGAAGTATGAGTTTTCCACAGAGCAGAAATTAGCCCTTTAAAAGTTTGTAACTGTTGATAAAAAAAATATTCCACAAATTCCTTCTATCTCATCTTAACCAAAATAAAGTATATTGACAGCTCTGTTTCTGAACTCTACAGGGCCACGAACATAAATACAGTTTACATTACGTTACAATACCGTGAGGCCATGGGGCCTCCAGGGTGCAGAGGTCTGTTTGAACCTACATAGCACACAACTCCTGGAAACTCCTACTTTCTATCTTCCACCTCTCTAATCCAGGAAGAATTAGAGGTTGTTAGGGGAAACCAGAAAGCAGAGAAGTAAGCTTGTTAAGTCAGTAACCTTAACAATATACATAATTTAAAGTCAAGAGGCTCTACTCTACTTGGAGGTCTGTAACACAGGGACTCTCCAAATATCAAAGACTTGCTGGAATAATAATTACCATCCCTGTGAATCACAGGTCTTCTTACACTTATTTGCAAGTTCAGAGCTGTACTCTGGGCAAATGTCAGAAATTTGGGGAAACTTACCTGATCACAGCATTGTGTGTCAGATCCTTTAACACAGGAATAGGAGAACATACTACTCTAAAAAGAAACAAAAGAACCATCCCTTTGTAAGTTGTAACCTTTGGGAAAAGTGGAAACAAAATGTTGCTATGTTTCTTAGGCTTTGAGAGAGAGAAATCACTAAACCAATAAAAACAATATAATCATAGGTAACTTTTAAAAAGGGCCCTGTTTGTATTTTCACTAATAGAAAACAATTATGAACAAGGGCTTATATCAGAATTTGTAAAGAATTCTGGTATAAGAATTCTTTATATTCTATAAACCAAAAAGGGGGCAGTGGGGGAACAGATAACTGAATAGAAAAATACAACAGGTATTTCATAAATAAGGAACACCAAACAGTTGAGAGACAGGTACACAACAAGGTACACAACATCCTGACACTTTAATAAGATTATGAAAGTAATTTTGACCTTGTGGATCGCCTCAAGAGGTGGGCTCTGACCCCAAGAGTCCAAGGGTTTTATGTTGTTTTGTTTTCTCACTACTTTCTTATTATTTCTAGAAAATGAAACATTTAGGCAACAAAGTAGAAATGCTAACTAAACATCCTCCCACCCCCTCAATTATATACAATGATGCTTACTGATTTGGAAGAACAGCTTCCTCATCCAAAGAAAACTTCCCTTGGATCCCATGACACAGTTCAGGTGGTACATCCACTGACTGTGGGGAAAAAAAACAACCCAGTCCTGATTATACAGGTGAAAGAATGGGAAGCAGGAACTCAAACATGTTTGTTCACCAGTGGTTACAGGCCTACCATTCTTAACACCCCAAAGGTAGAACCCATGCAAGTTCCCATCAACAGATGAGTGGACTAATGAAATGTAGTGTATACACAAATGAAGTATTATCCAGCCATAAAAGAAAGAAACACTGACGTAAGATGGCTAAACCTTGAAAATTCTGCTAAACGAAGTGGGAGGACAAATACTGTATGATGTGACCTAGGGGAGGTGTTAAAATTAGGCGACTCCATAAAATCAGCATGTAGCAGAGGTTGTGAGAGGCTGGGGGCAGGGAAGGATGCGGAGGAGTGTTTAATGCTGTCTGGCAGGTACAGAGTTTCCGATCAGGAAGACTCACAACTTTGTAAATGGTGTTAATGCCGCAAAATTACACACTTAAAAATGCTCCGAATGGTAAATTAGGTTTATATTTGGCCAAAATTGTAAAAATGCATTCCTGATTAAATAATCAAATGAATGTACTGTCAAGCAACGCATCATGATGGAAAAGAAACCATACCTCTGTGGAACCTGTCTTGTACAGCTCTAAAATGAAGTCATGCAGTGGGTGATGTTTCCCAACAAATAAGACGTCGCCTCCAAGACTGTTTCTTCTGGCTGGGGGGAATGCAGGACAAGACCAAAGTTATATCCGCAAGAGCAGTTTTTATTATGAGACCAAAATTAGAAGATGCATCTAAATTTTTAAAGCTTTATTATAGGGACTTCCCTGGTGGACCAGTGGTTAAGAATCCAGTTGTTGCCAGTGCAGGGTGCGGGTTCGATCCCTGGTCAGGGAACCAGCATCCCCAGAGGCCGCAGGGGAACTAAGCCTGAGCGCCACAACTAGAGGGCCCACGCGCTACAGCAAAAGATCCCACATAATGCAACCAAGACCCTACGAAGCCAAATAAATAAATGAATGCTTTTTTAAAAACTTAATTATAGAGTTTGTGAGAAAATAACAAGAAGAGGCCTAAATTTAGGTGATGTGCTTCTGCAGAAGAAACAAAACTTTGAAGATAAGGTTTCAAAAATCAATTATTATCAAAAAAAAATTTAATCTCAAAAAAACTTTAAAAATCAATGACTATTAGGAAAAGTCACTAAAAGATACCTGCATATAGAATTGCAAGATTTTATTTATGTAGAACTCAATTTCTTATAAGATATGAACATTCCCCAAGAAAATACAAATTGTATCATCTAAGAACAAAAATTATCCAAAGGATGGCTGATAAATTATTTCTATAGGTTTGGTACACTTACATTAAATTTTCCAGTTGAACCCAACCTTGCAATTTCCTAATATTTTAACTATCAGTATAATGACAAAAATCCCACTTGTGAAAAATAACATTTCAAGTTAACAATCTGAGAGTAAATGCCTACAACTCATCTTATCCTTCAAGCAAAATTATAATCTGGGAGGTGGGGGAAGATGAAGGGAAGAAGGGAGATGGAGGAAATCAAACATTTATAACTTAAAAACTTTCAATTTAATTTACTATTAAATTACTACTCAATGTACAGATAGTATTAATTTTAAGAAACTAATTTTTGTTACAAAGAAGTAAAATCAATGATTTGTGCCTCCTTTATGAAAGCTTTGACAAATGAAAAAAAAAGGTCTAATTAATTCTATAAGCAAACGTGAAGCCTGTGTCACAGACTGTGCTGCCCGGTGGGCACGGCCTTACTCTCTTCAGGGGTGAGGTCTGGGTACACCTCTTCCAGGGCAGCACGCAGTCGCCGCTCGTCCACAAATGGCAGCAGAGCCACACCTGGGGACACAAAAGCACACCAAGCGCCCAAGTGTGAGAGTCACCTAAATAGCAACTGATCCAAGGGGACATTTCTAGTAGAGTATTTCCACAAACATAAAAACATCCTGGAATTGAACTATATAGCCAAAATTCAAATGCAGAAGGAAAAAACTTCCAATTTTCCATTCTTAAAACGACTCATATGGAAAACCATCTTTGATCTTAACTCTGTGATAATAAAAATTTTAAGTTAAAATAACACTTAAGATAGCAGCCTGTTCTCATCTTCCTTATGAGATGGCCTTGGGCAAGTTAGTCAATTCCCCAAAGGGCTTGGGTTTATCCATTCATCATTCTAGAACGTTGGATTCTTTTATAAAACAAGATAATTCAACAAAAGTATTTAGAAGTTCTATCACATTTTAAAACCTAATAATTAACTTACACAAAAATTTTAGAGATTTGTTTGCTTGAATAACTTGGGGATGGTAGAAGAGATGTTAATTTTCAGGCTGAAAATTGTCCTCTGGAGTGTTAAAAATTAAGGTCATTGTTTTAGCTAGACCTGTGTGCATCATCTTCAAAGAAGCACACCAGTAAATGCAGGATCCATTACTAGAAAACGTATGAAGCTTCTGAAGCGTAGTAAGCTATGGACGTGAGTTTGAGTGAACTCTGGGAGATGGTGATGGACAGGGAGGCCTGGCGTGCTGCGATTCATGGGGTTGAAGAAAGTCGGACACGACTGAGCGACTGAACTAAAACTAAACTAAAGTTATGCTGCCTATAGTATAAATAGTATCTTTGCCAAATAAAAAACTTAAATAGCAAAGAGAAATGCTAAATGAAGCTAAACAGTTTTGAAACTGCCATTCAAAACTGCTGCATTTATGACTGTTCCCTTTAAAATGATTAGAAGTGGAAAGTTTCCAAAGTTGTCATTAATGATTTAGCTGCCGTATTTTCAAAGTTAAGAAATGTGTACTACCTACTAAGGAGAATACATATATTTTTTTTTAAGTTAAAAAGAAACTAAGTTCTAGTGTGAATTTCATAGGGCAAAACAGCTGATAAACACTTAGATGGAAAAAACCTCGAGAGTTGTTTGAGTTTAGTTAGTCTATACACATAAATTACCATGAAAAGCTAAAACACTACCTGGCTTTCATTTTCTACCTACTAGATTCAGGATCTAAACAAATTATGAGAGACTTTCCTACAATATCAACTCCAGAAGCAAAGAGTAAGCAATTTGCAGTGCTAATGACAGCAATATGGTTAATAAGTAACAAACAAGCCCTACAGGCCAGTGGAAAAAAGAACACTTTGCACCCAGGTATGAAGATGGTGGTGCTTGAGAATGAAATGATAGTAAAAACGACAGCAGTGGTGACTTTTTCCTGAGCACTTATATCCAATGGCTCGTTTAATCGTCTCAATAGCCCAGAGGCAGTCCAAATGGTGGTAGTATTTAGGTAAAAACAGTGGTCACACTTTCCAGGTTCTGGTCTTACTTCTGACACTGATCAAATAACTTATATTCTCTGTTCATATAAAAAACACACTTGAAATATCTGTTATATTATTACATATAGTATTTGTATGGTCAATAAATGTTGGAAATATACCCAGATAAGTTTTATCTTCTATCATTTTCAGTTCAGTTGCTCAGTCGTGTCCGACTCTTTGCGACCCCATGAATCGCAGCACGCCAGGCCTCCCTGTCCATCACCAACTCCCGGAGTTCACCCAGACTCACGTCCATCGAGTCAGTGATGCCATCCAGCCATCTCATCCTCTGTCGTCCCCTTCTCCTCCTGCCCCCAATCCCTCCCAGCATCAGAGTCTTTTCCAATGAGTCAACTCTTCACATGAGGTGGCTAAAGTACTGGAGTTTCAGCTTCAGCATCATTCCTTCCAAAGAAATCCCAGGGCTGATCTCCTTCAGAATGGACTGGTTGGATTTCCTTGCAGTCCAAGGGACTCTCAAGAGTCTTCTGCAACACCACAGTCCAAAAGCATCGATTCTTCAGCGCTCAGCCTTCTTCACAGTCCAACTCTCACATCCTTACATGACCACAGGAAAAACCATAGCCTTGACTAGACGAAGTAATGCCTCTGCTTTTGAATATGCTAGATGTACTCAATTTAGGCAAGAACTTAACTAAGTATTATCATTACCTTCCGTAAGTTTTAAACACATGTATGGAGAAAAAAACTATACCTCCTAATAGTAGTAAGTTTTACCTCAAGAAAGGTATATTCTTGGTACAGAGTCTACTAAGTGAAAATATTTATATAAGATATAAAAATATTAAAGGTCTGAGTTAAACCCATGCTGGGACTGCCCGGGTGATGCAGTGGTAAAGAATCTGCCTGCTGATGCAGAAATGGGTTCGATCCCTGGGTTGGGAAGATCTCTTGGAGAAGGAAGGCAACCTACTCCAGTGTTCTTGCCAGGAGAATCCCATGGACAGAGGGAGCCTGGCGGGCTACAGTCCAGGGGGGGGTCCCAAAGAGTCGGACATGACTGAGCATGCACGCATGCAAACCCACCCTAAAATTCATTTGGACTCTCAAGGGACTCAAAACAATCTTGACAAAGAAAAATAAGTTAGAGGACTCCAATCTTCTGATTTCTAAACTTACTGCAAAGGTACAGTAATTAAAACAGTATACGGTACTGGCATCAGACAGACTTACTGACCAATAGAACAGACGGCCCAGGAATAAACCCCCACAAGGCCACTGAGTGGGAAAAAAAAAAGCAGTCTTGTCAGCAACCAGCACTGGGAAAATGGATATCCACGCGCAAAAGAAAGAAGGTGGACCCTTACATTACACCATGTACAAAAATTAACTCAAAATGGCTCAAATGTCCTAAATGTAAAGAGCCAGAATTATCAAGCTTTTAGAAGAAAACATACAGAGGAAACTTCAATGACACGGGGCCAGGCAGTGATTTCTTAAGACACCAAAAGTAAAGGCAGGAACAACAAAACACTCCAACTAAAACTGAACTTCACCAAAATTAAGAATTTCTGTGCATCAGAGGACACTATCAACAGAGGGAAAAAGAAAACACACAGAATGGGAGAAAATATATGCAAATCATGTTATTTGATAAAAGATTAGAGACTGGAACATACAAAAGACATCTACCATACAGTACCAAAAACCCAAGTCAAAAATGGGCCAAGGACTTGAACAGACAATTTTCCAAAAAAGATACAGGAATAGCTAATGAGCACATGAAAACAATGATCAATAACACTAATCACTAGGAAAATGAAAATAAAAACCACAATGAGACACCGTTTCACACCCATCCAGATGGCTACTATCAAAGGGAACAGAAAGCTACTATCAGTAAGGATGTGGAGAAGCTGTAACTAATGCACACTGCCTGACCTTTCCTCTGGGTAATTTATACTACAGTAATAGCAGGTTGTCTGCATGTGTATGTATTTACTTACTCATTTAACACACACTCACATAAATACACTCATATTTTTATTTACTACTTCCTATTCTCCTGTCTCCTCTCCCTGTTACTCCTCCACAAAGCATCTTCAAAAGCAACCTAAATCCCAATTCATATGTGTAACACAATATGCCCACAGAGCACTACACTTGCATAGCCCCAAGCAATGGGCTGCATTTCGCACTACCATTCTGTTTCAAGTTAATACGAAATTCCAGTTACTGCGTAAGTCAACTCTAAAATCTCATAAAATAATTATTTCAATTGGTAAATTATTACTTATTCCCCTTTGTTCCACAATTCTCTTTGAGTTATTTTATTGGTCTTCTGCACCACAGAGAATAATCAAGGAAAAGGTGTGAAAAATGGTAGTACTAAACACACTTATCATTTTAGAACAATAATGGTGGAAGGAGAGGTTAAAATGACTTGTTGAAAGGGATTTTGATGGGAAACAACAGCTGGCTTACTGTGTTTGAGACTTTCTTGTGTTCTGTTATTACACGTTTTTTGAATGCTAAATTATCACCTTAAATTTAATACTAATTTTTACTGCCCTTACTTCTACAAAGTCCATGAACAGAAGAAATGAGAAAGTAATATATAGATAAATAATAAACTTTAAGTGATGATCAATGTTAAACATTTAAACTAAATGTCTAATATATTTTTCAAAAGAGTGTAAGTAAATCTCCACATGGATACCCTTGTGTTTCTATTAATACATCACCAAGCAACTTCATAAGGCATCAATGACTAACAGGAGCCAAGTCCCAGGCTCCATTAGTTAATTCAAAGGAGATGAAAGATAAAATGATTAATCTGTCTCAACCTGATTTACTATTTATCATAATGTGACTATTAAAATTACATTAATCATGGCTAATCCCAGTTTGGATGGCAAAACATAGAAAATTCTTTCATTCCGTAAGTCATGTCCAGTTCAGTTCAGTCACTCAGTTGTGTCTGACTCTTTGTGACCCATGGACTGCAGCACACCAGGCTTCCTGGTTCATCACCCACTCCCAAGCTTGCTCAAACTCATGTCCACTGAGTAGATGATGCCATCCAAGCATCTCATCCCTTGTCGTCCCCTTCTCCTCCTGCCTTCAATCTTTCCCAGCATCAGGGTCTTTCCCAATGAGTCAGTTCTTCGCATCAGGTGGCCTTCAGCATCAGTCCTTCCAATGAATATTCAGGACTGATTTCCTTCAGGATCGACTGGTTTGATTTTCATGCAGTCCAAGGGATTCTCAAGAGTATTCTCCAATACCACAGTTCAAAAGCATCAATTCTTCAGTGCTCAGCTTTCTTTACGGTCCAACTCTCACATCCATTCGTGACTAGTAGAAAAACCATAGCTTTGACTTTTGTTGGCAAAGACCTTTGTTGGCAAAAACCTTTGTTGGCAAAGTAACGTCTCTGCTTTTTAATATGCTGTCTAGGTTTGTCATAGCTTTTCTTCCAAGGAGCAACTGTCTTTTAATTTCATGTAGTCACCATCTACAGTGATGGTGTAGCCCAGCACTGGAGCACAAGAAAATAAAGTCTCTCATTGTTTCCAATGTTTCCCCATCTATTTGCCATGAAGTGATGGGACCAGATGCTATGATCTTCATTTTCTGAATGTTGAATTTTAAGCCAGCCTTTTCACTCTCCCCTTTTACTTTCACTCTCTTTTCACTATTTCACTTTTCACTCTCCTCCTTCACTAAAGAGGCTCTTTAACTCCTCTTCGCTTTCTGCCATAAGGGTGGTGTCATCTGCGTATATGAGGTTATTGATATTTCTCCCAGGAATCTTGATTCCAGCTTGTGCTTCATCCAGCCCAGGATTTTGCATGATGTACTCTGCACATAAGTTAAATAAGCAAGGTGACAATATAAAGACTTGATGTACTCCTTTCTCAGTTTCGAACTAACTGTTGTTCCATCTGGCTGTAACTGTTGCTTCCTGACCTGCATAAGGATTTCTCAAGAGGCAGGTAAGGTGGACTGGTATTCCCATCCCCTGAAAAATTTTCCACAGTTTGTTGCGATCCACACAGTCAAAGGCTTTTAGCGTAGTCAATGAAGAAGCAGCAGATGTTTTTCTGGAAAAAGTCATGTTAGTACATAGTTTTATCAGAAAGAGAAAATTATTTTAACAAAAAGGAATACTGTCTAAATTTTACCTTGCCATGCATACCTCTTCCCATTCAAATCAATAGCAAAATCTTCAGGGTAGAAGTCAATTATACTAGAATCCTATAGCAGGGAGACAAATAGATTCACAAAATGAAGTCACACATTTCTGTTATGAAAAATTTGATATAAAACTTTTGATCACACTATCATGCATGATAAGAAAACAAGCTTTCCTTTTAAAATAGTATTCTTTAAATTGCAGGTCCAGGGAGAAAAAAATCAACAATTTTAAAAGATAAAAATAAAAGATACTAACACAGAAGAATTTTAGAGTGGATATCGGTGGATCCAGTGTACAGTGAAGAATTCACAGAGAACCCTGTTTCCCAGCTGTGCCTCACTCCTCCTCACATACAAGATAAGCTAGGAGGGGATTCCAGCTGTGCCAGTCTTAGGTCTGGCAGCCACCACAAAGGCCCGGAACAAACAAAAACAATGGCTTACAGGTAGGCGGAGAACAAAATAACTGTTTTAAGAATTTCTTCAAAATACAAATGCATTTTATTTACTAAATAGGGTACTGATAGCCAAGAAAAGCAGAAAAAAATAATAAAGTTGTGAAAAAATACAGAAGAACTCAAATATTTGCACTGTTTCTGTACTTCACTCTTTTAACTATGAAATGCAAATGCAACTGTGACTCATGTTAGTAAAGTGTATGACAAAAACCCAGGTACACACTCAAAACACCAAGACTCATGGCAAATATATCTCAGAATATATCGGATACATCATATTGAATTTAACATTAACACAGTAACATGTTGATAATATAGAATAATTTAAATTTGGCTAATTTTGTGAACAACTCCAAAGATTTACTCTCTCAAGCCAGACAGCAAAGTTTCTATATCATAAGAAAACAAACAAACCACCACTAACACCAATCAAGAAAAATGCTTAAATTTACTATTTAATATTAAGAAGTTTACTTAGTTATTAGCAGGTTGAAGAAATAGAATGCACCTGTTATTTTGCAAAATAATAAACGTGTCTAAGACTTGGCAGGGGCGGGTAGGGAGAGACTCACTGGATCACTCATGAGCTTCCGCCATGATGGAGGTAGAAAGTTACCACTAGCAGCTGGAAAAACCCCCATAAGTTGTTCCAGTGGTTTAAACTATTAAAAACAAAACAAACAAAAAACTTTAACATATGACACACAATTTTGATCTATGCCAAAATTCTATAAATTTTATGGCTCTAAATAGCTCAGCTTACCGGTTTGGTACCCTTCTCAAAATCAGAAGGCATGTCTGCAATCCCTTCAAAGTCTGAAGCAAATGGTGCATAATGGAATGGATAATACCACTTCCAGGACGCACAGCCCTGGAATCATTCAAAACAGCAAAGCCACAAATCTATGTTAATGATATACACAGAAAACCAAAAAATATTAGGCTATTAATCTATAATATTCTATTTATAAAACATATGATTTCTAGTAGATAGTCCATGTATTAATTTTTCCATGAGTTCTAAAAGTTATTTTGATTCAATTTGAACCTTTCACTTCATATCAATGGCCCCTTTATTTAAAAAAATACTGCAAAACACCTTTAAAATCAGTAGTTAATACCAAATTTTATATTGACAAACACAATTTGGTGAAATTTTTGTCCTTCAAATGCGTTTGGTGGCATTTTTTTACAACTCTAGAGCTTCCAGTTAAAATGAAGAACAAAAGTGTAGCTGACACTGAGCCTACAGATGGAGAAGGGACATCACCATGATTGACAGCAAAACCAGCAAAAGCTTCATTTGAGAATTCCCTAGATTTTCAGTGAGAACTTTCTTTTTCTTATAAAAATATTCAATGATATGTATTTTGACAATGTGCCTGGGGAATTAATCTTTGTAGAAGTAAAACACTATATTAAAAAATTCTATAGTTGATACTTAACACATTAAATTACTTTCTACTAATTTCAGATTACAACAAACTGAACTTGCTTCATTCTACAAACACAAAACCAGATACTAACTATGAGTTACAACCCCCATGTCTACCTAACCTCTCACCAATCTGACATCCCAATTACCAAAGGCTTTAAGTCAAACTTCAATAACATCATTACTTTACATGGAAGAAATGGTATCATTCAAATTCCTTTCCAATTCTTACTAGTATTTTCCAGGCTTTCTCTTTTGTTCTGTAATTTAGTGACTATCTAATAGTTGCTCAGTTATTTTTTTTCTTCCAATTCATTTAGTGACTACCTATTAGTTATTCAGTTGTTTTTTTATTCCAACTTAAAAAAACACTAAACTGTAGTCATTTGCAAGACAAAGCATACTCAACAACACTCCTTTATGTTGAAATTCTTTAACAACAAAAATGAGCTCTGTGTATACATTAATGAGCTTTATAAACAAATATTAGGCTCAATAATACACATTATTACAAAAATTATCTTTCTAAAATTATCAGCTAGAAATTTAGAGGAAAATATCCTTTGTACCTGGTAATAATATCGTAGAACCCAGCAGAGTCCTTCAACGTAAGACTGAACAACTTTACGTCTGAATTTCTCATCTGCTGCATCAACATCAAATTTGTTCTTATAGTATCGCTGTTTCCAACCAGCTTCCCATAACCTAAAAAACCAGGCAAGATCAGTTTATCCTGATTTAATATGGTAAGTGTACACCTATTTATCACCCCAATCAACTTACATCTAATGTCCAGGTGAAATGTAAATGAGTTCAACAGTAACACTAGCAAACACAGTTCATTTAACTATTTTCTAAAACCTCCACTTTCACAGGATTTATTACCAACTTAAAGATATTTAAACATCAAAAATTCAAAACACTGATTCCAGTAAGATCATTCTAAAACTACATTTTAAAAAAGGATCATCACTTATGCTAAAGTAGATACGTAACAGGGCTTCCTGGGTAGCTCAGCTGGTAAAGAATCCACCTGCAATGCAGGAGACCCTGGTTTGATTCCTGGATCAGAACATTCCCCTGGAGAAGAGATAGGCTACCCACTCCAGTATTCTTGCCTGGAGAATCCCCGTGGACAGAGGAGCTGGTGGGCTACAATCCATGGGGTCGCAGAGAGTTAGACATGACTGAGTGACTAAGCACAGATACATAACACTTGTGTGCTTGAAATTTTATACTATTTTATATGCTTTTGGACCGTGGAGTAATTCTAAAACTACATTTTAAGATTCAAATAGTGAATATATTTTTATATAGTTCAAGTTCCTCAGTTTATTAGGATATATCTAAACTGTACAAAACAAGTCAATTAAACTACTTTGGAAAAAAAAAGATTTGCTATGGGTAATTCTTTTAAAGGTAAAACACAATTTATAAAAGAGTAAAAACCAGGCAGAAACTTGGTATAGCTAATCTATACTCTGCATGCTTGGGCATCTTAAAGCTAAGAGTTAAAGGGAAGGACATGCATGCACACGTACGTATGTATATTTGCATGTTCTGGTAAAACTTAGAAGCAGGCCAATCAATTCACTAAGTTATCATTAATTACTAAACATACAATGAGAAGAACCACAAAGTACTGATTTCTCATTCTCTGAGAGATTAAAACATTTTCTTGATAGAACACAAAGAAGCCAAAATAATTTTCTTTTCATCAGGACAGATCTCAAGATGCCTCTATAGTAAGGCCACTTTCTACCATGTGCCAGACCTTACAAAGTAACTGCAGTCATGTTTCAGAATACAGGTAAACCCTTTCCAAAGTTCACTTTACACTACTTGGCTTGTGCAAAAGACCTCCATCAATGCCTGTTTTCCCTAAGTGAAAGAAGTGAAGAGACAATTTCATTTTTTTTTTAAAAAGGCAAAAGTAGGAATCTTGTTTAGCATGTTTGTTTTCAGGGTGCACCCCAGGAGTGGGAGCAGCCCTGCCAGCTCCTTCCTCAGGAACCACACTCAGCGTCTGAGCATCAGTCGTCAGAGCTGTGAGCTGTGTCTGTGAGCAGCTGGGCCTGATCTCCATTTATTTTGTGTAGCAAGATGCGACCTGGGGTAACTGGTTCTTCACTATATGCCATTCTAGCTATGAAAGGTTTCATAGCTACACAAAGGATTCACAGAACACCAATGTGGAGAAATATCTCTATTCATGATGTAGATCACCATTATACAAAAGACAGTAAGAAAATAAATGCTAAGAATCCCAAGCATTTCTTGATAGAAGCATTTCCATCATGATTATTCCCAGCACCAAAATTAAACAATAAAACACTAAATAAATCAAGTTTACTATTAAGCTAGCATTAATTAGTTTACTATTAAACTAGCCAGATCATGATGACTTCTTAGTAAACAAAAAACACTCAAAGAGGAAAATCCATTGTCATAGAAGCAGAGGACAAAAACTCAGGTAAGGTAAAAGTACGATGACACGTCATCACAGACTGCAGTACCTGACATCAAAGGTTGTTTGGAAAATGCAGAACCACACGACATTTGTGAGGTTTCTAATCATAAACACAAACGCACCATCCATAACCTATATAAGAAGCATGAGCTGCTTTTGTGCATGCTTTTGGACCACTATTGTTCGCTTAACTTTGGACTACCTATTATTTTGCTAAATTATTAATGAGTTACATTTATTGAGACTGTTGGCCTTTTGTACTTGGGAGTCTAGGATTCAAGCTTAGATTTAATTATAAAAGAGGTTATTAATCTCTGATCTGGACAAATGAAAGAATCAAAGTTTCCCATCATAAATGTTAAGTGTACAGTTAAAGGGAAACTCCTTTGTCATGAAATAGAACTGTGCATATACAAATTTGTGGTTTTTAAAAATATACATATTTCTTAACCAAACGATTTCTGCATATTTCATCCTGAGGAAGAAACTTTTCAACTGAGAAGATTAAAGCAAACTATATCAAGTATCCAAGTGTTACTGAACTTTCTGGATTAAGCAGCTTGAAAATTTAATCCCCACACAGTCACATTCAGATCACATAGTCAGAGCTAAACACCTCATGCCTAGCCTATCTAGCGCCTGGTCTCAGAGGGAAAGTGGCTTGGAGGATGAGAACCTGCACGCATACTAATCTAGATACTTAGGTTTAACAGCTATAGCTTACACATCTCACTGGAATTTACTGACTATCCTAACCCTCCACATTAATTACTGCTGGATAAAAAGATCACAGGCAAGCAACTGAAGGCACTGCTTCTCTGAGCTAAATAGCATTAATTAGACCACCTCTATTTCAGCAATTTGCTAACAAAGTGCTACCAAAAAATGGCCTCACCTGACGTTATCCTCTGGCTCAGGTTCACTGTCACTGTCGTCCGCTTTTCGTTTAATTCCTCCTCTCGGAGATGGGGAGCCGTCAGAAGTGAAACTCGTATTAGGAGAGACTGATGGACTCTGCAGACAATTATGACATTACAGAGGAAGGATTTAATTATTCATTTCACAAAAGAAGCTACATCCCACTGCTTCTACCACCATGCTTCATGGTAATACCTTATTTAAAGCTGTTATTTTTTAAACCTGTTAAATGGATATGGTGAATATATTTAGAAAGCATAAAGACTGATTTTGGCCTATTGTACTTCTCCCCAAAAAGAGTAATATGGTACCAAGTTTCCTATGCTTAAATGAATTTGAACGTTCTTAGGGCAAAAACTGCTTGAAAAGAAAAACTGAATTTTATAGATTTTTAAAATTATTATTTAAATATTTCTTTTCTTTGCTGATCCCCTGATCTTACGAATTCACAATCACTTTCTACTAATCAAACAGCAGAACTGTAAAAGGGGAAAAGATAAATATATAAATTAACTATAAAATAGCCAAGCAGATGAAAATGAATTTAAATGGTACGTGTTCAACCTAGCATAGTATAACCACTCTGGAAAGCAATAGTTTAGTAATAAGACTCAGCCAGGTAACTATTAAATTATTAAATATTTTACATACACTGCTTTAAAATTCAATGTACAAATAAAAATCTATTGGTCATCTTAGAAAAATATACATTAGTATTTCAAAGACTTGGATACCAGTTTAAATTCAGTGTTCTCTTCTCTATGTACCTAACTCAGTGAGGATAGGCACACCCTATCCTTTAAACTAAAAATTAAAATCTTCTGCAACTTTAGTTTTAAGTGACCAAAAACATATGCAGCAGAAAAGGTTTTCATAGTAAAGGTTTTGTTCTATTAGTGAAAATCTATTAGATATTTTGAATAAATTGAACTTTCTAAATTGAGAAGTTCAAGAGGCTATTATGATGAAACTGTAAAATCTGAGCATAAAGGCAGTTCAAACCATAGGCTAAGAAAGTCTGTTACAACAAAGCAAAATTCTGTTTCACATGGTGTTTATAACCCTTTCTTTTAAAAATGTAGAGCATCAACTTTACTCATGATACTGTATGGCCAGGTGTCACAGGTTACAGAGTTTAGACCTAATGCCTCCCTGATATTAAGAAAACAGCACTCCATCATCAACATGGTGTTGCCAGTCACGTTCAGTCCATTCTGTGGGGACCGTAGCCACTGTGCTCTTCAATGACAAATATCAGTTTCTTTTGTCCTACTCAAGAGTCTCACTGCAATCCCTTTCACTGACCCTCTGCAGCTCACTGTTAATGGTGCAAGAAATAAGACAAGAAAACAAAGAGCAAAAAGAACAGATACATGTATATATGTACAGCTGAATCTAACTGGAAACCAACACACTGTTAACCAACTATACTTCAATATAAAATAAAAATAATACTAAAATAAATAAATAAATAAAAATAAAAATAACAAACCCACAACAGTAAGGCAAGCTTCTTCTCTGGGAAGATGCAAAACCTTGTTTCTTCAATTTCAAATCTAAGGTCCTAAAACTTCTCATTGTGAGTTAATGGGAATATAAATTCAGTCTCTTGACGTGGCAAAAATTCCACATGTAGGATTGCCCTATAATAAAGAACTTGAACATCAACTGGATAACTAAAAGGAATAATAAAACTTAAATATCCAAAGTTACACAATTTCCTTGAATTCACCATAGTAAAAAGTTATATATCTTTTTTCCCTGTACAGAACTCTTTCTCTCAGGCCTGCTAGACTGAAATAAGCAATAGCTTCGATCATCTGCTGTCTGTCTGTGTTAGCTCATGGTCTCTTCCCTCATCCCTGCTTGCTGTCCGCCATGTGCCCCAGGCTCTTGGGTCTTCTGTCAATACAACAGAAAGCTAATGGGCAGAGTAGAGACTTGCCAGCTGAGATGGTCCGCTCCTGCAGTCTGGATTACAAAGTTCAAACAAGGAGGGCTATCACAAGGCAAATCCATTTAGTTCCTGAGTTTACAAACAGGCAGCAACTAGAATTTCGGTAGTGAGAGCTACCTTAAAATAGATACTTGGATCTATTCCATGACTGAATCAGAGAGCGAGACTTTAGGCAGTAATGAGCACCTGTACTTAACAGACTGAGGAATACCATTCTGCAAAATGCCCACAAGTGATCCCTGGAAGAAAGGGGAAATTAGGTAGCAAAACCCTCCCTCCTCTCTTGCCCCAGCTATGAGACATGTGGATGTCCCCTCACGCTTCCATCACCATCACCATCGTGCCTTGGGGAGGAGCTGGAAGCACTGAGGCCCATGTTCATTACGGAAACACTGCAGCCACTAAGCCATCTTATTTACATGCATTTTCGTTCCCTTCACATCATTTACGTATTTTCATATTTCATATTCACATTTAGATCATTTCATATTAATAAAGATAGATTTAACAGAAATAAAAATATCCCAAGGTAAAAGACATTGAAAAAAGCTGTAAAACAAAAAACACCTCCAGGCTACATGATCAAATTCACACACAACTACAAGGGGCACCTGGTAAGCCACCAGCCTTTCAGGCTACATGAAGAGTGAGTCCCTTACCAAGTTATTCTGCATCCTCATCTCATAAGCCGCTTGTCTTGGATTACTGGCCACTTGAGATCCTGGTGAGCTTCTTGAACCAAGGGCATGAGGGGTTAATATTCCACCAGGAGAGAAAGATGGTTGATCTCTCTAAAATAAATGAAGACAAACGAATGTAGAAATTAAAATGAAACCACAACACAACTGGATGACAGGGAAAAAAAGAGGGCAATGGAAAGAGACCCCACTACAAGCATGGAAAAGATGGGATGTTCTGTTGACGTTCAGGGTTGTTTACCCTTTGATATGATGGTAACTCACCCTGTAAACAGTCTGTAATAGCAACTCTGCTCTAAAAGTACATATAATTCATTGTTCTGGTACATACATGGGAAGTTTGAGAATAGCCATCATCACATTCAGTTCCACTCTATGGAACTATTCAAGTCTCAGGCTTTTCTCTTATAATTTCGCTACATGTTCGAGACATAATTCTAGTCAAATAAAAATAACAAATAACATTAACATTTTACCTTAATGGTTAAAAAAAAAAAGTCAAGCGTTTGATTTCTACTTAGGAAATACAGCTTTTATTCACGCTTCACCTTGCTACAATTTAACTCTTTATTGCCAGAGCTATGACAACAGCTATAATAGATGACAGCTGTGACTGACAGATGTTTTAAAAACAAATACTGACTGAAAGAAAATAATCATACACAGTATGAACTATGATGGATAGAATAAATAAGCTGCAAGGATATACTGCAAGACCACAGGGAACACAGCCAACATTTTATAATAACTGTAAATAGATTATAACCTTTAAAAACTGTGAATCATTATGCTGAAACTTCCATAATATTATATATCAACTATGAATGAGTGAGTGAAAGTCACCTAGTCGTGTCCAACTCTTTGTGACCCCATGGACTATACAGTCCATGGAATTCTCCAGGCCAGAATACTGGAGTGGATAAGCCTTTCCCTTCTTCAGTTATCAACTATACTTCAATTTAAAAAATTAATAAAAGAAAAAAGAAAGCAGTAACCAAACAGGCTTCTCCCCAGATCTAAGTGGTTTGGAACTAATTCAGCAATAAATTATTCTTCTTTCTAGGTTCCTGAAATTGCTCAAACCCAATAAAATCTGAAAATAAAAGGCAGTCCCTCAACTCCGTTGAGTTTAAAATCTAGGAAGGACAACAAGAATCACCAGAGGTAAAGGAAAGGCCTGCTCAACCCAGGCACCAGCCAGGCAGCAAGGGAAGCCATGGAGAAGGCGAAGTGTGCACAGATGGGAGGAGGAACCTCTGGAGGAGGCAACGGAGGCCAGGCTAAAACAGCCTGGCTTGTTTAGAGGATGTTGAGAGGACAGGAAGGGAGGAGCTGGCGGCCAGCGCTCTGCAAGCCAGACTGAGAATGGACTCTGAGGGTGACTAAGAAGTCACTGCTGATTTCTGATCAGAGAAACAACAAAACTCCAGGTAGCCATCCTATTCTGTGGGCTTCCCAGGTGGCACAGCAGTTAAGGGTCCACTTGCCAAGCAGGAGATGTGAGTTAGATCCCTGGGTCAAGAAGATTCCCTGGAGAAAGGAAAGGCAACCCACTCCAGCACTCTTGCCTGGAAAATCCCATGGAAAGAGGAGCCTGGTGGTTACAACCCACAGAGTTGCAAAAAAAATAGGATGCGACTGAGCATGCATGCATTCTATTCTAGGAAGATTAACCTGACAAAATTAAAGACAGAGCATAGTGACTTCAAGAGATACCAAAGGTTGACTGCTTTTATTACAAAAACAATAATAATAACTGATCATTGTAAAAAACTCAAATAACTAAGTACCACCTGCCCATCAAGTATTTCCCTTCAGACTTGAGACAGAGCTTAGATAGGACTCCTTTAAAATCAATACCAGGCAGGAAGGCAGTTGGGTGGGTACCATGTCTCTAACCAGATCCTACTGGGTAAAGAATAAAAAGCTACTGTCATGAACACATTCCTCCCAAATTGTAAACTTATACCACTGCCAGTCTTATGAATTAAAACTCACCTTCATTCTCTTTCTTTTTTCTTTCTGTCGTCTTCTAAAACTGTCCTAAAAGTATAAAATCCACATATTCTGTCAAATAATTACACAAAAATGTAAGAGTTAAACATTACCAGGAATGATTTGAGAGACAATTAAAGTTTTAAAGGAAGACCCCAGAAACCTAGGTACATAATGAAACTAGGCAATAGACTGCATGTTCATAGTGCTGCTTATCAGAACTGCACATGGCTAGAGGGTATTCTAAATTGGGTTTATATACAATTTAAATGGTTCCTCTTAATTTTTTTGCAGATAGTTTTTAATATCATTTCAGGGAAAAATGTAAGAGTCATGACAAAGACCCTTGGTTTCACCCTGGAGTGAACAGGCTGTCAGTATAGAGAAGATACACATAAGAAAACAATTCTTTAAGTTGTAGCTGAATATAGTTCATAATCAAGATGAAAATTTTAAAAATTCAATAAGACAATTTAATAATGAGCCTCTATTACCTACAAAGGGCTGGACAGTCCCTACCCTATCACATGTGTGGCACAAGTGATAAAGAGAACAGTGGGGCTCTAGGAAAACACTACCACTCAGATGCTCCCCTCAATGACCACCACCAAATAGACCCAATGAGAGAAGGAAGAAAAGACAGATGTCTGCACTGCTTATTCTGGGCCAGTTTAACTCACAGGAAAGGGTCCAATCTGCCTTGATTCTTCCCTCCACTCATTTTTGAAATCTAGCCATGATTTCAACTAGACAGGATTTAGGGCTGACCTTGCTCCCCACTAACTGAGTCATTCAAAGGCGTCCTTCCCCAGAAAGCACCCCTCCCATGCCCATGCCTGAGTGTTCAGGCACTGAAACGACAGCGAAGGTGCCCACAGCAGGTACTATAATGACCATCACCCTCCTCTTGGCACTTCCACCCTCCAAGGCAGTACTGCCACTCCAAGAGAACACTTAACAAGATGGGAGGTTAGCACTTTCTGCCAGGAGGGGCTGAATGCCAGATACATGCTGACTGACCACTTAAAACCTCCTAAGATCTGAACACTGCCAATTTCCCTAACCACACTCTGCTTACACAGTTAATGAGCCGTCTCTTATCTGGCCGTGACTCCTCCTTCTGAAACCACGCTCTTCACCTCGCTGCCAGGACACCACTCACCTGTTCTTTCACTCCTGCTGCTGCCTTCACGCGGCCCTCCTTCCACCCTCTGAAAGCCACTGCTCCCCTGGGCCCATCACCTGGACCTCCCCACTTCTCTGCTCTCCTAACAATAATCACCTAGTCTCATGAGTCTCCAACCAGAGCCTCTGCCAACTCAACACCCCCACCTACGTGTCTCAACCCTGACATGTCCAAAACAGAATCGCCACCCCCATCTCTCCATCTCCCAGTCTTCTCTTCACAGCTACTCAGACCAGACCATTTTTCGGTTGTTCAGAAAAAGGTGCCTTGGAGTCATGCTTGATACCTTTCCTTCTCTCACACCTAGGATTTAATCCATCAGCAGATCCCACTGGTTCTAGCTTCAAAACCTATCTCAAATCCAACCATCTATTACCACCTTCACTGCTACCATGCTGGCTCCCTTAGCATACTGCAGAGGAGCCTCTTAATTGGGCTTGATGCTTCTGTCTCTGCCTCCACACAGCAGCTCGAGTTAATGTTTCCTAGTTCGTGTCAGACTTTGTCACTTCTATGCTTCAGTGATGCAGACTGAGAGCTGAAGTCCTGCTAATGATCGAGAGGGTTCTACTACATCCACCACCTTTCTGACCTCTTCTCCTATTCCCTTCCCTTTGCATCCTCTGCTCCCACACGGGCTCCTCGCTGTTCTCAACATCCCATACGTGCTCCAGACCAGAGCCTTTTGGTGGGTGATTCCGTCCGTCTGCAGTGCTCTTCCTGAAAACATCTGCATGGTCCACTCCCTGACATCAGCAAGGCCTTCTCCAGCCACCTTTCCTAGGGCTGTGATCTCCCCAGACACTTCGTCCCCTGCTTTAACTTCCTTCAGGGCACGTGTCACTCTCTCACACCCTGCATACTACACTTCAGCTTTGTGTTAATTATCCATCTCCCCCAGAAGAATGTCAGCTCCACGAGCTAAGAAGTTCCATCTATTTTTTATTTTGTTTTTTTGTTGTATCACTAACCCTCAGAATATGAATACTATCAGGCACATTGTAAACAGGAAATGTGTGCTGAATAAATGAACATTTGCAAGATAAAAGGCAAAGATTAAAGCTCATAAAATAAAAAAGACATTTCTGACCTAACTGTTCTATTTTAATAACAAGTATCGATAGACTCCCATTCTACTATTTTGCTCTTTTTAAGGGCGGCAGCCACATAAGCAGATCAAATCTACCTGGACAAGACCTTACTGATATTTCATCTTTTGTGTCTTATGAATTCCTTTGGAAATCTGTCAAAAGCCATGGACACACATTCCTGGAAATTATATACACTCAGATACTTTTATGTTGAGTTTCTGAGGGTTCATAAATCTGTCCAATACAATGCCCAACCATGCCAAAAAACATTGTAACAAGTCATGGACACCAACAAAGACCCAAAGCTGTCAAATGCCCTCTCTGCCAGGCCAGCCAGAAACCACATGATATACCGAAGTCTGAAGCACTTTGGTTTCTATCAAATCCTACACATCCCAGTCTAATGCCAAATACCATCAATATTTAACACTACAGAGTCCGCTAAAGTCACAGAAAAAGACTTTTCTAAGATGAGATTTTATACCAACTAATACAAAATGTGTGTAGTTTATTTCTTCAGCATAAAGAGCAGCAGCTCAAGTGGAGCCACTGTGACGGCTGAAGACTCGTTAAAATGGCTGTTCTGGTAGGTGTTTCATACTTCAGAGTGAGTTATTTCTGCGATTTGAATCTTACATGTGACGATTACCAAGTACCAAAGGCTTTGAAAAAATGCCTACAGGCCACTCACTGTTATACAAAATGGTACCCAAGATTCTAAAGAAGAGGCCATTAGCTACAGTAGCAAAGCTGAGGAAAACACAAAATCTTATCAGATACAATAACATGTTTTAATCTTTGAGGAGATCAGGAAGTTATGTATCAATATTATGTTGCCATCTGCTCATAAAGATCTATAGGACTAAGAAGCTGAAGGGTCTCCTCTGCTTCCTTTCTGCTCCTCTCACCCACTGTCGGCCTCCCTCCAGCCCACTCTGCCTCCAGGCTGCGGCCCCTCCCTCTAGCTTGAGGACCAGGGGCCCATCCATCCCACTCTGACAACCTCAGGCAGCACCAACAGCTTCGCCTCTCTCCAGGGGCTTCCTCCCCCGGCCTTACCTTCTCCTGAAACCTCTACACTCCCAGAGACCCCTGATGGAAAGCACTTTCCCTCTTTATAAACTCCCAGAGATGTCAAGTTTCTGCTCAAGATAGGAGCCATATCCTATCTGCTCACGGTTCTCAAATCTCCTTCTGAAGGATTTCTGACCTGAGCTCCACATGGATCCATCTGACTGGTTCATAGACTTCTCCTCTCAGGTGTCCTGTGGCCCCTCAATTGCAGCACCTCCAAAACGAAACTCATTTCGACCTTATCTCCACCCCATCTGCTCCACCTGCAGGGCTCACTGCCTGGGTGAATGGCACCAGCAAACTTCCACTGCCCATGCTAAGACTCACCCTATCCCACATAAATAATTCCAAAATGCTCTGCGACTTTATTTCCTTCTTTTATGCCCACATTTCTTACACCAGCTGCAACCCTCTGCCTTGGCCAATGCAGTCAATCCATCCCAGATCCCCTACATTCCGCCACCAGAGTACGGAGTTGCAAAGTCCAGAGCATACACAGTGCCTATAAAACACGGCAGCCAGGAGTTCAATTCCAGCATTCTTCTAGCTTTGGAACCCTCATTTCACAGCCCATTGATTAGGCAGGTATTTGGATTTATATCTTACTTGGGATTAAAAAGAGAGAAGGTACAATGCAACTCACACAGGGTGCAATACATAATTCCACACAGCAAGCATCACAGCCTTTATAAAATCATCAAAGCACTGACCACTCGTGATTACACTGGTATTTGATACACTACATTGATTTAACAGCGCACTCAGAGAGGTTAAAAGGACAATCACAGGATCATCACAGCCTATGAGAGACAGGAGCAATTGAGCTACTGCAAGAGAAACACTTTACCTCATCATCCTTTCTTTTTTTAAAAATGCTATCCTCAACTTCACCAACTGCTAACATGATCATCTGTACTCTCTGCAGATTGACATAACCACTTTCTGTAAGGTAACCCTGTAAGTGATAAAATACATGTAAAATGACCTTCTTACAAAAGCAAACACTTCTGTTTTGAAATTATTCAAGAGTGAACTTACCCCGGTTTTGTGTACCACATTTTTGTATATGTTAACCAAGCGGTCGATGGCACCTTCCCTGCCACCAGGAAACAAACATCAAGCATTAGGACCAGACTGCACTGAAAGGCCAGAGGGCTAAACAGGAGCTTGAGCACACAAGCTCACACACACATACCTAATCTCTAAGGATGGCAGGTGAGGAAGGAAGTCGTTTCCCACAAAGAAGCACATGAAGACCCAGTCATCAATGCTCCTCTCGACATCGAACGTGAACGGCAGGCTGGCCATGGTGAGCTCTCTTTCCAAATACTGCGACCAAAAAGGAATGCTGTCACTAAAGCCATCAAATAGCAGTTGGCTTATTATTGGTGCACCCATGCCAACGGTCACCGCCACATACCTCACGGAGAACACTGAGACGAATGAAGATAAACTCTCCTTCTGCACAAGGAAGGCTGTCTGCCAGTTCATCGTGCTGTAAGAAAGGGGGGAAGACTCAATATATCTACTCCGAATCTTGGAACTTCCTTCATCCAAACAAATAGCACAGCTTCTTCTAAAGCAAGACCCATTTTAATATTACAAGTATTAAGTAAGAGCAGAATTTACCAAACCATTTTAAAAATAAAAATTACCCACAATTTCAGTCACACCTAGACCAGGGGCTGAGCGCTCAGACGCACAGTCGTGTCTGAGTCTTTTGCGACCCCATGGGACTTACTAGGCTCCTCTGTCCATGGGATTTCCCAGGCAAGAACACTGCAGTGGATTGCCATTTCCTCCTCTAAGGGACCCTCCCGACCCAGGGACTGAACCCGCGTCTCCTGCGGGTCTACACTGGCAGGCAGGTTCTTTATTATTGAGACACTGACGGAGCACACACATGTTTTTAACAGAGGGCGAGACACTAACTATTTCAGCCTGCGGAGGGAGACATGTATGGTTTCTGTTGCATATTCTTTCATGTTTTATTTTTACAACCCTTTAAAAACAAAAGACCCTCTAAACTCATAGGTCAAACCTGGAGAGCTATAGTTTGCCAAACCCTGACCTACACCCAACCAATATTAACATTTTAATGTACATGCCTCACCCTTCTCTGTGAATATGTATACTTTTTACCAGTTTTCACTCAACACGTCTTTTAAAGAGGTACCATATTCTTAGACACCCTTTAAAAGGATATAAATGGTTAAATGGATATAACCAAGGGAACTCATAATAGGGAGAAACTAGGAGTTACTCAAAGGTATCAAGAAGTTTAATAGACTTTATTTACAGTTCAAACAAATCATGCACAATGGGCATCATTACCTATGAGACCTCAGCCTTGTGCAGATGTAAGCTGTGCTAGGAAAGCAGGGAGGAGAAAGAATCTGACTGCGTGCAAGGTTGTGAATGTGTGTTTAAGGAGTTTGGAAAGATACATCTCTGTGAGGGGTAACAGAGCAAATAGATGAAAAATCGAATCAACCAGTCTTCTTTTTATCCATTTTTAAAATGAGGCATTTATATACTTAATGCCATTGAACTGCACATTTAAACATGGCTAAAAAGTGGTAGTTTGGTATGTATGTTTGATCACAAAAATAAAACTGAAAAATATTAAATGAGGCTACTACCATCCTGAAATTCTTACCTTTCCCTTCTTTTCTCTCGGCAAACCCTCACAGTCCTTGACATCATGTCCAAATTGATTACAAAGACCACAGGGTTTGGGTTTGTTCGGTTTGAATTCTTCTCTGATAATGGTAAAGTTGGGCTCATGTGTAGCAAGGCCAAGCATAATGAGATCAGCTATCAGTCAACAACAACAAAACACCAAACAGTGAGCATTTCCGGAAGACCCTTACTGTAACCAAAGGCAAGATAATATCGTAACACAAGACAGCAAGGCAAAGAAAAGCCCCAAGGATCACACAGAGAGCAAAGCTGAAAAGCCTAAAACTTCCTAGTGGCCAAGAACAGGACCTCCAGAAACATGAGCTTAGAGTGTAACTACCACTCAGAAGTCAACACTTGGCAACTTTCCATTTTAAAGATATGTGTGACCATATTAAAAAGTTGAAAAAAAAAAAAAATCAAGATAGGTGAATATTAAACACAGATTAAATGACTCCACACTAGTTCTCTCTCAAACATAAAATAAGCATGGCATTTTAGAATTTCCAGGCAGCCATGAATAATTCATTACTACACACCAAACCATGGACTCGCTACTGTTTAACCCAAAGAGATTCAGATCCCAAAGAAGAAACTTACCATCTGCTCCACATAAGCAGTGATGAGTGTTTGGGTCATGGTTAGGCTGGGCTAGAGAGATGGGAAATATATATTTATGTAAATAGATTTCATACTACAGGAATATCACATTTTACCAAACATTTTCTACACAATGGCTTGTCTTTTTTTTTTAATAGAACATATAATCAACTATTTATATATGAATTTTACCTCTTTGTCTTCTAATGTAATCCATGATTTTATGTTCCCCTTCACCAGGAGCACTAGCATCAGATAAAATAACCTACAAAAAACAGTTTAAACATTTTTAGCTCATTCCCATTTTTCAAGCTCAAAAATCAACAGAACTGAACATTTTAAAATAAACTGGGATAATTCTATTAAAACAGTGTTGCTAATTGGAAATTTTTCTTAATAAGGTGTGTGTTAGACATCAAAATTATTTCACTAGTTAACTGACTACTTGAAATAGAAAAAATGAAATGTTTGGGTCAAACTTAGCCATTAGAAAAACAGATCAGTTCACAAGTTTCTACTCTTCACTGCTACTCAAGTATACAGCACCAAGCCATACAAGCCCTGAGAGTAATTGGTAAGAGATACCCATTAAATACAGAGTACCACATCTAATTAACAGGGAAATGGGCTTATGAACCCAAGATTATATAAACATTTTGCTTAAATTTTACTTAAACACTCAGGAGCACACAGCCATTCTTTAAAGGCAGCCCCAGGGTTTTTTATCTTGCTGTATTTTGATTTCTAACAACAGAAATTACTTTCATATATATGTATTTTAAATCATGAGTCCCATCTTACAGCTTCATGGTGACGGTAAGAGGACAAAATTGGCACTGAGAGAAAATTCGGCTGCCGGTCACTGGACCATGCAAGGTACCCCATCTCTAATAACCCTAGAAGCTTCTCGTTCCTCTAACATCAATCAGCATTTCATGGAGGGAGAAAAAGACAAATAATATCAGTCCTATCAAAGGACATAACTTTGATATGACTCAAATTGTCACCCTCATCTTTTTGAAGTACCAAAATGTGAAACTTACTGTCAAATTTTTCCACCCAGGGTCATTATTTAAACGATCAGCTATGTAATAGCGAAGGCATTTAGCAAGATTGTCCATGAACTCAGTTCCCTAAAATGATAGAAAAAAATAAATTAACCTATCATTTAAGAGTTAGCAATAGCTAGCAAAGTATGAGACTACTTACTGGTGTAATACAGTTGCTGTCAAATCTTTCTTTTATTTCTTCTGGAGGAAGATAGCCACCTAGAGAAGAAGGGGCAATGCTTTGTTCTCCCCATAAACAGTGAGGTAAGTTACTCAATATTAGACCAGAACAACAAAAACAGAAAGTTGAAATATAAAGAAAGAGAAGTGTTGTCACCTGAGGAACAATGTTCCCCCTTTTCGAAGAAAATAAGATTCCTCCCCTCAAATTACATGAAGCTGCTTTAACATGACTGTCAAACAAGACATGGTACACGGAAGATACTCTATCGTTATGTAAAAAAGACATTCTTCCTAATGACCTGGCATACGCGCGTGCGTGTGCACACACACACAGGGTAGAGGCTCTAATCCCAGTAACAGTTCTTAAGATGAAGGGGCCCAAGAAAAAACTAAAAAGCCAAGTTTATCACAGCTTTATATCACTTAGAGCGATTTAGAAATTCTATTTTTTCCTCTGTATCACTGAAAAGCCTTTTCTTGAGCTTCTAACATCTTCAAGAAAAAAAGACATCTTTAGAAGCAAAGACAACCTGTTATAAATACAAACAGTAATCAGAATATTAATTACAAGCTGTTAAAATATGTATGTACTTGCATACTTCCAGCAAATTAAAAAACATGAAATGCACGGTAACTACAAGTCTCAGACGACTACACTACGCCTCTTTTTCCACCTGCCAGACACAACATCCTGAACCAATAATGGTGGCTCTCCTGGTCTATCACGTTGCCTCAGGTAACACAACAGCAAACGAGTCACCCTGCAGGCACCGCACTTCACCCCGCCTCACCCACAGGGGTCTTGGGAGAAGCGGTCCCAGGGGCTCAGCACCCTGGTCTCCCTCCTCTCTGAGTCACAGCCAACTCCTGCCTCGACCCATCAGGCCTTAGACGGACTGCAAAGACGACCCCATTCGACCCCACAAGCCCCTTCCTGAACTGAGGGAGCCCTGGGCACGGTGAGTGTGCACGATCCCAGTACAGCCTGGAAACATGGTGCCATCATCCCAGGCCTCTGCATACAGACCTGAGTGCTACGGAGAAGCAGCAAGCAAGCCACCAAGACTGATGGGAGGAAAACGCTTACAGTAGTGCGGCTTCCTAACAGCCCCCACAGCAAAAGGCAATAAGAAGCACTCAATGTATTTCTAGTTTACAGACAGATGAAACTGAACCGAAGGGCTGCACTCGCCCTGACAGAAGCTGACAATTTGCTCTCCCTACTTAATTCCTTCCTTTTGTCCACAAGTTTCCCTGGTGGCTCAGCTGGTAAAGAATCTGCCTGCAGTGTGGGAGACCTGGGTTCAATCCCTGGTTGGGAAGATCCCCTGGAGAAGGGAAAGGCTACTCTCTCCAGTATTCTGGCCTGGAGAATTCCAGGGACTGTAGAGTCCATGGGTTCGCAAGAGCTGGACACGACTGAGAGACTTTCACTTCCCTTTTACTACAGAGTTCAGAAACGAAAAAGCTTATTAAAGGAATAAACGATTCTATTAACTACTTTTCCTCAACAGTGAACATAAACTTCTCCTGGATATCCTGGGATCTTGATTAAATTAAAACCCTGCCTACTTGTGAGGAGAAGGCACCAGCCCTGCCCCCTCCACACAGTTCGTGTAACACATCCAAGCCCAAGGTGCATGCTCTTTACCTTTCGCCAGGATCTCTTCCCTGACTCGCTGCTTCTCTATCTCTGCTTCCATGCCTTCTTTGGATGCTCGGAACCTCCTTGAACGCTGCTGGTTCATTTTAGCACGCGGTGCCTGAAAATGGGTATTTCATATTCACATACTATTTCAAACATTTATAACTATATTTGTACATTATTTTGAACCAGCTACTCTGATAAAAATAGCGCACTCAAATGGAAAAGCTAAGTAATACGTCCAAACAATCCTTTCACCACATACAGTAGAACCTGAGGGCTTAAATTTGGACCAAAACCCTTAAACGCAGTGCAGTCAGGTGAACGAGTGACGTGTCAATAAAGGACAACCCCTCTATAAGGCCACAGCACTGAGGGCCGCACAGCACAAGGGCGGGCCCAGGACAGTTCCACTAGGCTGCAATACAATGGAAAGCTCGCTTTACTCAGAGACTCAGCACACAGAGAGGGAGTAGTTGCCACAGAGCCAGGATCAGGAATACCTTCTCTGAGCCCACACCTAAAAGGAAGAAAGGTCTCTAAATGGGATTCACAAGACCATAATTATCACGCTGTCTCTATAATAAAGCACAGCGGGTAGAAAGAGAACACTTTATCTTATATCACTCTAACCAAATGTAACTTCAATCACTGAGTAAGTGTGAATGAAGTGAACTGAACTGTAAGGTTTTGCAATTACTGAACTGGGTTTGGAAGGGACTCTCAAGCCTCCTGTCTGCATAAAGTAAGCTATTTCATATTCTCTTTAAACAGTTCCCTTTCCTGTAAAATGAGACCACCTAATCTAACTCTTTCAAGTGCTATGATCTACATTTATATTTTTAACATAAACAAAAAAAAGGGTTACAGACAAGAATGGGTACATATCTATAAACATTCAAATGTGCACATAACTTATCCTTGACCCAGCAGAAAAACACAGTGGAGTACAGTGAAAGGGATTCTGCAAGAAACTTAGCTAACGTGAGCTGTAATCTGCTCCAAGAAAGACATACTCCCGTTCCCTTTACTTTTTTTTACTATACTTTACTTGTAGCTTAAGTTTTTAGGCAGCTAAGATTCTTTCCTTGAATAAATAGAAAAGTTAATCTTCTCGAACCCAAAGCTTTCTGGATTTTCAAAATTATTTCATTCATTACTTTTAACTCTTCAAAAATAAATAAATAAATAAATGGGACAAAGGCCCGCTCCTCTCTATTGCCTCACTGCCATGTAGCACTGCCCACTCCACGCCCCAATGCCCTGCATGCGCTGCTGATGCTCAGGAAGACCCTGGGTAACTCACCGTACCCATCTACCCCTGCCTCTGCCCCTGCAGTGGCAGCCACCAACACCCCCAGGACCTCATGGGCTCTGGCACAAAACAGGCACACTCACAAAACACAGCTGAATGAGAGGCTGAAAGGTGAGGCTTTCTTTCTCAAACTCATTATCGTCAACCATTCTTCACTTAGCTGACTTTCATTCTAGACACTGGGAACACAGCAAAAACAAACACAGGGGAACTGATTTTAAGTCATTCAGCACTTACCACTCCATCTATTGCCATGTAGAGAAGCCGTCTTGGTCTGACAATATTGAAGAGTCTGTCAATGTACTCAAAGATTGCAACCATCATTTCATCCTCGTTTTTTGGTGCTGGTCTACAATGACAAGCAAATAGTGTAATATCATATAGCACTCCTCCGTGACTTGTGCTATCAGCGACAAAAATGGGTTACGTACTTGTCTTCAGGATGCGTACAGGGGTGGATGATTCCATTCATATCCAAATACAGATTATCAAACTCCACATCATTGGGGTTAGGCTTACTGGCATCGACAGGAATCTTTACACCATTGCATTCTTTTGGCTATGAGGAAGTGATAATTAATAGTAGTTTGGTTTGACTGTTCAAGTCTGAAATTGACATATCCTAGGCTCAGTATGAACCTGTGCTTCATTTCTGAATTGGAAATAAAATACTTTTAGTCATCTTTAAGTTACAAGATAGGCTATTTTTACTCCTTAAAGCTTCCAGCACAAGTTACTCTTGACTACGTGGGGGATAGTGACCAAATTCCCAAGTCATTCGGCTGTGCAAGAGACAGACCAGGGAGTCTTTCCAGAATTCTCTTCCTTACCGCCCATTTCAACTTAACCTGAAAGATGCCTCTCCATGCCACATGTTCTCACTCCTGCTACCAGCATCAGGCATCACTTCTCACCCAAAAGATCGGCCTTTGGATGGACTGCCCCACTTCCAGGCTCTCTCTTCTCCAGCCCACCCTCTATGCTGTCAGTTTTCTTTTAAGTACAAACGTGGCTGTGTCTTCTCTTGCCTACATCTTCCAGTGCCACCACAGCACGTGCAGATCCACAAGCCTGGCCCTTACCAGCCCTCGGTCCTGCCACAACGCTGCTCAGGCCACCCCACCTCCCCTGTTCCCAGAAGATGCTCTTCCATCTCTCAACGCCTCTGTTCCTCCTTCTCCCTCCTGACCAACACTCCTTCCTGACACCTTATTCATTTTTCAAAGTCTAGACTCAGATCGAATGCCACCGTGTTATCACACCTTGAACACATCCCCCCAACGAATTAACTGCTCCTCTTCTATGTCCTCACAATTCTTCTTATTCTGTGTTTTATTACTTGGTTTGCCATTCTAACCCCCAACTACACTGCAAGTTCTTCAAAAGGTAAGGACTGTGCTACACTCACTCCTGGAGGCTCTCAACTGTATTTTTGTGGTAAAGCATTATCTTTCTTTCTGCCAGAGCTTTAGCAAATGATAAGAGCTAGGTTTTTATTCTTAATAATAGTAAAGGCACTTTAAAAATAACACATGCAAAGTATCATTTTTAAAAAAAATTGTGAACTTAAAAACCCATTATATACATGCTACCTCATGGATGAACCTCAAAAACATTCTGCTAAATAAAAGCCAGTCACAAAAGACCACAAAAGATCCTATTTACATGATTCAGAACAGACAAATCTTTAGAAAGAAACAGATTAGCTTCAATCTGCAGTGGGGGCGGAAAGGAAGGGAGGAGATAGGAAGTGACAGAAAATGGTTACAACATTTCTTTTGGAAATGAGGAAACTGTTCTAAAATTAAGTAATGGTGCTGGCTGTACCACTGCATTCATACTAAAAGCACTGAACCGTATCATTTTAAGGGTGAATTATATGGTACATATTGCAATAAAGCTATTTTAAAAAGATATAAAGACAAAAGGTCAATTTAATGAGAAAAAAAACAGGGCCCACAGAAAGGATTGATGAAACCGTGGTACAACCATGTACTGCAATGTCTGACAAAAGTACATTCCAAATGTACAAAAGTAACAATAAGTACAAATGTTACAAAAGTAACATCCAGCTGGATGGTCACAAATACCTTAAGCCAAAAGAGGAGGTGAAGAAAAACACATCCTGTATACCACTTACAGGAAATTATAAATGATCAAAACAGTGCTAGGCACTGTTCCGGGATGAACAGAAACCACAGAGAAGAGCAGATGAAGGATGAACACCAATCTCAGGACAGTGGTGATCCTCGAGAGAGAAGGAATGAGATTGGGCTTCAATTTGCATTTCTAATCGGAAGAACTGGGTGTCAAAGAAAGAGGCTATCAGAGTTCTGTGCAGACACCCTGTGAATCAGGGAAGAGGGGCTTGATCAGAAGCAGTGAACCAGAAGGAAAGCAAGTCAATTTTTGCGGTCTATCAGAGAAGATCGTCTGATGACTCTCAAACAAAAACAAGCTCTACAAAGGCAGGAGGCTGTGCCGCTCCACTTGCTCTACACTCAAGGTCCATACCTCCCTTCCTCCTGAACCAACCAGACACCACACTCAGGAGAATCCAGACCCACTTTCTCTATGATTCCCAAGAAGTCAGACAGTTAAGTATTTTTGACTTGTTGACCTATGACCTCAGTTGCAACGACTCATTTCTGCCTTTATAAAATTAAAGCACCCCTAAACAATATGGACATGAATGAGTATAGGTGTGTTCCAATAAAGTTTTATTTACAAAAACAGTATAGACCGCTGGCTTGCTATATTGCAGCTTTTCAACAAATGCTGAGTGTAGCTGATGAGTTTCCACTTCCCCTGCCTAGAAAGCAGAGCCTAGGGAAGAAGGTGTAGGCGGGTCCTGATTTTGAGAAAAGAGCGCCAGGCATTCCCAACAAGAAAGACACACATTTTCCTCTTGGGAGTTCTAAGGATATCTTCAACACATTAATTACATAACCCTAGAGTTTCTTTCTTCAGGAGAAGATTCTCAACAAAGGAACTTACTCTTCAAGAGGCTGGCCATTAACTACAATGTGAGTGTATCTGCTGCTGGATTCGAGAGATTCTTAATCAAAGAGTAGCTACACGGACAGCTACTCTGAACACGAAAACCAATTCATCTCAAATAGCTTTTCATTATCTTTGGGGGTTTCCAGTAATAAACTGAGCACACATCGCAGCCTTTCCTTTCTATCCCCGGACCACGTAAAAGACTAAAAACATCCCACCACAACTACAGAGCTGTGCTGGAAAACCAAGAGAAGAACCGTCGGTGACTGGTAAATCACAGGGGACGCCCAAAACGTGGAAAACTAGTAGATCTGATCAGAGGACGTGCCTCAAACATGCAGATGTGGGAGAATCTGAGGGCTCCAGGCCCACAGGGGGCTCACGTAAGAGCCTCTGGAGGATCCAGAAGCAGCAACAGCAGGAACAGTCCAGCTGGTCAAACTTAGCACTCTCCCCTCCGCTCACCGTCTCAGGCCCCATGAGGACCAGGCACCTTGAGACCGTTATTCTCAAAGGACAAGGGTGCTTGCGGAGGAAGGGCAGTCAGCACCCTGGCTGATGGAAGGCTAGCTATCAGGGCAGTCCTACCCCGTGGGAAGCCCACTTCTCCACGGCCCACGGCACGAGGGGAGAAAGAACTATCTGTATCCCAGACAAGCAGCTGAGAGATCACCCTGTTTCTGCACAAGCTGATAAAGAAGGTATGTGAAAAAGTAAATATGGTCCACACACAAATAGTGACTCTGTATAAAAATACACTCCACAGTTTTTAATGCAAAACCCTAAAATAAACTCCACACCAACCTGCTGTTCTAGTCAACAATATACAACTTTCTGGCTCTTCACATGTAAGGTAGAAACCCCAACTATCAGTAATATTTAAGTAAATGCATTTTTTTGTGTAAGCCTGCACACATTTCACAGCAGCATAACGAACCCACCTGCAACGCAGGAGACACAGAAGATGGGGGTTTGATCCCTGGGTTGGGAAGATGCCCTGAAGGAGGGCATGGCAACCCACTTCAGTTTTTGGTCTGCAGAATCTCATGCACCAAGGAGACTGGTGGGCTACAGTCCTAAGCATCACAAAGAGTTGGACACGACTGAGCAACTAAGGGTACAGCACACGCAGACACAGAAAAATCAGGACTCATGCCTGAGGTTCTGCTGCAGTAAGAACTCCCTCCATTTAATGAAAGGGAAGTGAAATGGCTCAGTCATGTCCGACTCTTTGCGACCCCATGGACTATAAAGTCCATGGAATTCTTCAGGCCAGAATACTGGAGTGAGTAGCTGTTCCCTTCTCCAGGGGATCTTCCCAAACCAGGGATAGAACCCAGGTCTCCCACATGGCAGGCAGATTCTTTACCAGCTGAGCCACAAGAGAAGCCCAAGAATACTGAAGTGGGTAGCCTACCCCTTCTCCAGGGGATCTTCCCAACCCAGGGATCCAACCCAGGTCTCCTGCATTACAGGCAGATTCTTTACCAGCTGAGCCCCAAGGGAAGCCCAAGAATACTGGAGTGGGTAGCCTGTACTTTCTCCAACGGATCTTTCCGACCCAGGAATTGAACTGGGGTCTCCTGCATTGCCGGTGGATTCTTGATAGATAATATATTGTAGAACTTGGTTTTAGATTTCCCTTAAAGCAGCTCAGAACTTACAAAAAAAAAAAAAGCAGCTCAGAAAAGACTTACAAAACACAGGTGATATTTTGGGGAGAAAGGGTCACAAGGCTACTGAAAAATTTAAATTACAGTATTCTTGTTAAAATTTCAGGCCATAAATTTTGATGTAGTTGCCAAATAGAAAAGCTTCATATTTTTAGTGATTAGTATTTTTTCATGTAGTATGTCAGCTCTCCATTTTTATATGGTGTCAGTCAACAAGGACTACTAATTACCACCACCGTTTACAGAATACTTAAAATGGGACAGGCACTGTTCTCAGGGCTTTTACTCGTGGATTATTTCCCTCTCTTTTCACAACAACCCTGTGAGGTATAGAGCATCTCACTTACTAATGAGAACACAAATGCTCAGAGGCGTTAAGTGGCTTTCCAATGTCATACTTCTGTCAAGTTCAGAGACCAGGACTGAACTCAGTCATCTGAATTCAGAGCTGGTACCTTAAGCCGTATGTCAGGCTGATTAATTGCAATTTCACTAGATTCAGCATGAACTCAACACCTGTAACGGGCATCAAGGACCACAGCCAGAACTACAGGGGACACATAGCGTGCTGACGTGTGAACCTGATCTTCACTTGCCCAGAGGGCACACTGGTGAGGAGAGCTGCCACATGACAGCATGAGGACTTCTGCTCACCTGCTCTCCAGCTGAACTAGTGAGAATCTTTTGAAAAAGACAAAAGCATTTAAATTTAAAGCCTTTGGAAACAGTCTGGAGGCAAAGAGCAATCTAGTCAAGAAAATCTTTGAAAATTCAGAACTCACTTCATTTGTGACAGAACGTGGAGAAATTCACACCCAAGGGCATTCTCAAGAACTGTGTAAGTTGTGGCGAAAAGGGACCAAGAAAAGAATCAGGGACCTAAGGAAGATACAGCTTAGACCACAGACTGGCTAGTCTGTGGGACAGAAGTGGCGTTTAAGACAGTTGGGAGGAGCCGCCCTCCAGCTGGGGTTAGAACAGATACCAGACATTAATCTCAGAGGCGAAGCCTTGCAGGTGTCACTGCATTAGTCTATAACAGACTTCTGTGGAACGCTCAACAGACTATATACATTCTCGATTTCGTGTGCAACATTCTCTGGGATAGACCAATCGCCGGGCCATGAAACAAGCCTCAATAAATTTACAAGCACGAAAGTAATACAAAGCATGTTCTTCAACCACAACAAAGTAAATAAAATTCGAGCTCAATAACTGGAGAAAAGTTGGCAAATCTGTAAACATGGGAAATTTAACAACACACTCACAAACAATCAAGAAGAAATCAGAAGGGAAATCAGAAAATGATTTAAGATGAATGAAAAACAGGATACGACATATGAAAACTAACATTGTAAAGCCCAAAAGCAGTGTTCAGAGGAAAATTTATAGCTGTAAATGTTTGTATTAAGAAAGATCTCAAGTCAATTACCTAACCTTCCAACTTGACACTGGAAGAGCAAAATAAATCCAAAGCAAGCAGAAGGAAGAAAACAAATATGAGAGAAAATGACACAGAGAATAAAAAGGACAATTTTCTAAAAAAATCTATGAAACTAGACTTCCCTGGTGGCACAGTGGATACCCCACCTGCCAGTGCAGGGGACCCGAGTTCGAGCCCTTATCCCAGAAGATCCCACGTGCCACAGAGCAACTAAGCCTGTGCGCCACAACTACTGAGCCTCTGCTCCAGAACCTGTGAGCCGCAAGTCTGAGCCCTTGTGCTGCAACTACTGAAGCCCATGTGCCAAGAGCCCAAGCTCTGCACCAGCAGAAGCCACTACACGAGGCCCACACACCACAACTCGACAACGCCCTCACGCAGCATCAAGACCCAGTGCAGCCACAAGCAAATAAATAATCTATGAAACCAAAAGGCGGTTGTTTTACAAGATCAACAAAATTGACAAGTCTGACCAAGAAAGAAAAAAACAAGGTGGGAAACCTAGATTTCACTGCAGGCAAACAGCATAATTCTATACGACGCAATGCTACTGAGAACTAGACACAAAAATATCTCCACGTTTACTTGGATATATAAACTACCAAAATTAACTTATCAATCAATGCAAGGCACTATTCGAAGCTGTTAACTTGGATTTACTGACTCAATCCACACAACCAACTTCTGTGGCGCACATACAACTGGTCATCTTTATTTACGAATTCCAATTTGCGAACTCATCTGCTCACTAAAATTTTATTATACCCCAAATTAATATTGTTGCAGTCTCGAGGTCATTCACAAACACAAGCAGAATGGAAAAATTTGAGTCCACCGACACACACACTCCCAACTGATGTTAAACAAGGCAGCACTCTGCCCTATGTCAGCTCTCATACAGAAATGACCAGAGCATAGACTGTAGGAATGGGGTTGTGAAATACAAGAAACTCCAGTTTGCTTATAAATATGGCATATAAAGGTTTCCAAAAATCCTGAAAAAAAAAAAATAATAAATTGATACATGCTGAACAAGGATGAATCCTAAAAACATTATGCGAAATGAAAACGAGAAATACACCAGACACGAAATAACAAATATATGATTCCACTTACATTAGTACTTAGAATAGGCAAATTCATAAGACAGAAAGTAGGTGGCAGGGGAAGCAGAGAATTGTTTAGGTGAGTACAGAATTTCTATTTGGAATGATAAAAAAATTCTAGAAATGAGTAGCAGTAATTTGGCAAATTGACTCCCACGTATATAAAAAAATAGTACACCATGACCAGGTGGGGTTTGTTTACCTGAAATACCAGACTCATGTTAACATTTAAAAATCAATGTGATTCACCATTTAAAAAAAAAAAACAAACTAAAAAAGAGAAAGCATAGCATAAAGTGTAATTTTATAACAGTATAATTTTAAAAACTCTTAAGAAAACATAAGAAAAATCTCAGTGACCTTGGCTTTGACAAAGATTTCTTAAACATAACACAAAAAGCAGTAATATAGAGAAAAAAGAAAGCAGGCTTTACTAAAATTAAAAACTTTTGCTCTTTTTTGCATGAAAAAGGAAATCACAGATTAAAAGAAAATATTTACCAAAAAAATCAATATGTAAAAAACTCTAATTCAGTAAGACAAACCATCCAACTTAATAATGGGCAAAAGGGACTTCCCCGGTAGGACTCTGCTTTCACTGCTGTGTGTCTGGGTTCAATACCTGGTTGGGGAACTAAGATTCCTCAAGTCTCATAAAAAAAAAAAAAAAAAAAAAAAAGTCCTTACTCTTAAAAAAGGGGGGAAGGGGAGATCTGAACAGATACCCAACTCAAGAAGATATATGGAAGGCAAATAAGCACCTAAAGAGATGCTCAGCATCATCTGTCATCAGGGAAATGCAAATTGAACTCACACTGCAGTACCACTGCACTAGAATGGCTAGAACCAGAAAGACTAACCACACTCAGTGCTGACAAGGAAGAGCAACAACCAGACCTCTCATACACTGCTGTTGGCAGTAAAACAGTACAGCCTCTTTATTAAACAGTCTGGCTAGTTTTTTCTTTTTAAATAATCAAACACCAGCATACAATGCAAGCACTTCTCTAAAGAAATGAAAGCATTATGTCCACACAGAGATCTGTATGCCAATGTTCACAGTTTTTCTTAATAGCCACAAACTGGAAATAATCCAAATGTTCACCAATCAGGTGAATGAAAACCAATCCAATGAATGAAAATCAAAATGTAATATATGCACAACACAGAATACAATTCTAAAATAAGAAACTATTGATACAAGTAGCAACATGGAAGACTTTCAAAATAATTACTCTGAATGAAAGTAACCAAGTTAACTGAGTCAGGTTTTTTAAAAAAGTACCTATTGTATAATTCCATTTATATAAAATTTTAGAAAATGAAAACATCGATAGAAATAAATTAGTGGTTGACCAAAGATGGGCAGCAGGAAGGGGCTGGGGGAACAAAAAAGGAGCAGAAGGAATGTCTCAGAGGTGATGTTCATTACCTTGATTGTGGTGAGGAGTCCATGGATAGACACATGTCAAAATGTATTAAATTGTACACTTTAAAAAAGTGCAGTTTGTTCTAGGTCAATTATACCTCGGGGGAGGAGAGAGAAAAGAAAAATAAATCAACTAGAAGGACCAGTATTCAGAGTTCAGAGAACAAAGTAAAAGGAAAACGGGAAAAAAATAAAAAAGCATTCCCCATAACTACGAACACAAGCCTCCAGACTCACAGTCAGCCAAGCACTGATGAAAAGGAATTAAAATCTAAAAAAAAAAAAAAAAAAAATCTGTAATACACAGTCACACAAGCTTATATTATCAAGGATAAAGCTCTTTTTAAAATTCAGAAAGAAAAACCGATCAACTACAAAAGAGTGAAAGCAAAGGAACACAGAAATTAAGAGCATGGGCTTCCTGGCTGACACAGGCTCTGACATGCATTAACCACATGACCATGAGTACATTACTTAAGCCGCCTGTGCTTCAGTTTTCTCACCTGTAATAAGAAGCAAGAGGAAGAGGAGAAGAAATAGTTACGTGGTTGTTATGGGGATTTAATAAATTCATCTGTGAAATGCCTGCTGCTCCTAAGTCGCACCAGTCGTGTCTGACTGTGCAACCCCACAGACGGCAGCCCAACAGCTCCTCTGTCCCTGGGATTCTCCAGGCAAGAATACTGGAGTGCGTTGCCATTTCCTTCTCCAATGCATGAAAGTGAAAGGTGAAAGTGAAGTCGCTCGATTTTGTCCGACTCTTAGCGACCCCATGGACTGCAGCCTAACAGGCTCCTCCTAACAGGATTCTCCTGGCAAGAGTACTGGAGTGGGGTGCCATTGCCTTCTCTGGTGAAATGCCTAGTACCTACTATATACTGCATTTAAGTGTTAGCTAAATAAATAAACTGCATTAACATTCAACTTTTCATCAACAATTTTGGATGACAAAAATCAAAAGAACAATGCTTTCCAAGTTCTGAGGGAAAGCAATTTTCAAACTCAACCTCTGCCTAGCTAATGATTACTCATGTTTACGAGGAAGAATGGACTTAGAAAACTCACATACTACAACAGCACTTCTTAAGAACTCAAGTAAGAACAAAAACCAAGAAAAATGATTAAAAAACAGTACCTCCAACTGCAGAAATTTTTAAAAATATCAAGAAGCAGCTTTTCAGCTAGGCTACATAACCAGGTGCCACAGCAGCAGAAATACAGACTTCAAGCAGTCTCCAATTAGAAAGAGGACTTGATAGAATATCTGATATAAGAGTCTGGATGGGGAACCATGTACAGTGGAAAACACGCAACAGGCAAAAAGATAAACGTAGCAGAAAAGAAAGAGAATCCTAGTACACAACCTAGATCTACATAGTGACAATAATCACCAACACTACTTGATTCTTCAGCTTTTAAAACAAACTTGTATAGCCAAAGCCCTGACAATTTAATCCTGGATGCCAACAAGGCAAAAAGCACAGCTGACAAGCTTGGTATGAGGAGTAAGGACAGCAGGGGTTTAGAAAAGTTAATACCTAACCTCAGCATGTGAAGGGTCAAGGGGTACTCTGTATAGGAGAGGAAAAAGAAAAAAAAAAAATACATTACTTAACGCTATAGTTTATCAGTAGAAGAATAAAGGCACTGATTAGGGGTGGGGTGGGGTGGGGTGGGGTGGGGGGCGGGGGCCTGTACAAGTGACTGCTCCTAACACAACTACAATTCCACAGATACATCCAGAAGCAATACATCAAACATAACCATGACACTCAGAGACAGAACCAAAAATAAGTTTAAAGCAGTTATCCCTGCAGAGCAGAAAGGAGGTAAGATATAAAGTTAAGAAAAGTTTTAAACGCAAAGGACATGAGCATTGTTTCCACAGTTTCTCTTTGAGAAAAACACAGGCGGTACTGGAAATTTCATCAGAACCATCAGTTTCGGTTTCTCCTCGGACAGGAACTAAGCAAGGTCAAGATCTCACACAGAATGATGAATGAAGTCTGAAGACCCATCTACCTGTCCAAAACAAACAAAAACTAAACAAACCTTTGCCACCCCCCCCCCAAAAAAAACCCTCACTAGCCGAAGCAGAAAGTTCCCAGTGTCGGCTGGGCACTTCGTTCAAAAGCAGGGCATCGTGTGTCCCTGAACCTCCCCGATCTGGAAACTGAAAGCACGGGTACCAAATCGAAACCGGACGGAGAAACCTGGAAACGACCAATAAGAAACGCCAAGAAACCAACAGCAAGAGGCATAGCACCGATCGAGCGCGCCCAGGAACCCTGAAAATGTCAAAGACAGGCTTAGCCCAGCAGTCAGACAACGAGGGAGGGGCCCCTTCGCGGACTTGAGTGCTGTCCGAGACCTTCCCGAGGCGCTGCTCTCCCCGCGCGACCCCTAACACGACACCGACGGACTGCCTCTCCCCGAGCCGAAAGCCTCTCAGGTCGGCCGCCCCGGGAGGAGACAAAGCCGTGGGCGGGGTCTGCCGCCCGGGAACCCGCGGGCAGCGCAGGGGCGGCTCTCGCGCCGCCCGAGCCGCTCCCAGGCCGGGAGTGCGAGCGCCCGCGCCCCCGACGCGCGTCGACCCGCGGCGACCGGGGAGGCAGCGGGCGCGGGCCCCGCGGGCGGGCGGCGGGCCCCCCGGGGACCGCGGCCTGCACGCGCGCCGGGGCAGGGGCGTGCTCTAGGCGTCGGCGTGGCGGCCGCTTGGCGCCCCCTCACCTTCTCTTCCACGCAGTTGACAATGATGGACGGGTACTTGCGGCTGAGCCAGCGGAAGAAGGCCGGGACTCCCATGGCGGCGGCGCAGCAGCGGGCGGCGGCCCGGCCAGCGAACGCGCGGTAACCACAGAGACGAGCCGCGGCGGGCACCGGCGCTTCCGCCCACGTGCGCCCGGCGACCGGAACTTAGGTCACGGCGCCGCCGCGGAAGAGACCAGGAAGGAGGTGCCGGCCGGGTGGGGCGGGGCCGGAAAGGGGCGGGGCTAGTGAGCGGGTGGCCCGGAGCAGTGGCCCGCGTGGCTCGTCGTCCTCGGCCGCACGGGACTCGGAGCTTCCCCGGCAACCGGCGACCCTCGGGCGGGAACCCTGCGTACCAGGCTGCTCCAGGGGAGCCTTGGCGGACTGGTTTCCTCCTTCTCACCCACCTCGATTCATGTAGAATCTAAGCATCCACACGCACTCGTTACTTCTGCTTCCTGCTTTCTCCCGATTTTATGCCACAGCATGAATCTGGGTTAGCAACCGTTTTTTTTTTTTTTTAAGTATTTTGCACTGATGACGGCTGGTTTGCGTAAACAACTCACTTATCACTGGTTATAAAATGCAATGTAGCATGTAATTCAACCTTCCAGCTACATTTATGAGTGTAAAATAATTGCTGGTGTCACTCTCCAGCACTTATTTGCAAGTTTACACTGTGCTAAAGCATTGGCAAAGGCATTATCAATGGCACCCCACTCCAGTACTCTTGCCTGGAAAATCCCATGGATGGAGGAGCCTGGTAGGCTGCAGTCCATGGGGTCGCTGAGGGTGGGACACAACTGAGCGACTTCCCTTTCACTTTTCACTTTCATGCATTGGAGAAGGAAATGGTAACCCACTCCGGTGTTCTTGCCTGGAGAATCCCAGGGACGGGGGAGCCTGGTGGGCTGCCGTCTATGGGGTCGCACAGAGTCGGACACGACTGAAGCGACTTAGCAGCAGCAGCAGCAAGGCATTATCAAATTTGATCGTCACTTGGGCCTTCTGAGGGTGCTTTCATCATCTTCCTGTAACAGACGAGAGGCCGCGATAGAGGGGGCTTAAGTCTCTTGCTTATTCACACTGCTTCTGTTTCAGTCCAAGTAAAGATCATTTAATACTCTGTCCTTGCACTAAGAGGATACTTATATCCTTTGTTTTCTGATGGCTTTAAATACATTTTTTTTTTCAACATATAAGAAGGGAGGCATGGAAGAGGAGGAATGTATGTCCATTTGCTCAAGTCTGGAAGTCTGTCTCCCTGGAATCCCCTCCTGCCTTGACAAATCACACTCAATCCTAAAGGCTCACCTCAAGAGGTCTCTAGGGAAGTGTTTCTCCCTGCCACCTGGCAGTATTCATTGCCCCCTTCTCTGTGGTCTGATGCCACTTTGTTTAAACCACTGGTGTAGAAATTAAAGAAATGGTTAGCCCATATTTTACCTAAGAACAGTCAAAACCTGGAACCTAAGAACATAATTACCTGGAATTGTGTCTGTGGTGAAGTCCCTCGTTTCTCCTACAAAGAGCCCTTCCTCAAGTATTTGACTTCCCTGGGCAGTGCTATGTTCTCATAGGCACACATGTCCAGTAGGCATTTGGTATGGGGATGGTTAGCTGGGAAAGCTGAGTCCCTGAGAGTCCTTGCCCAGTGTTTTTCAACTTCAAGCCATAAGGAAGGTGAGGCAGTACCTCCCAGATGGTTGAGGCTGAAAGATCACAATGGGATTTCTTGCCGGTCTGCAATGAGAGAACCAGATTTAGTCCCTGGTTGCAGTGGGTTTCGAGTACAGCTAAATCCCTCTTCCTGCAGTTTGGTTGGTAAACCTGTTCTTTATTTCCACGTGCCAATAAATGATCCTTTTGCCCTAAGCTGTTTGGAGCTAAGTTCCTCTCCTTTGCATAGGAAAGAGTCTTTGTGCCAGCTCAAATCCTACGTGTTTCCACTTCCCCTCTTCTCCATAAATTTTTCCCAGCACAGAGCCCAAGGCTCCTGCCAGTTCTCATCTTCCATAGCTCTCCTTGACTTCTAACGTGTGGTATTGCATCTTACATTTTCCTTATCTCATCTGTAAATATTCTCTTTCTTCTAATATACCAGGACAAGCTACGCTTTGCTGGGATAATAAATAATGGCTGAAATCTCATCAGCTGACCAAAAGTGTGGTTGAGCTCCCTCCAGGGCTGTTTGTCCTCCACATGGTGACTCAGGGATCCAGCTGTTTTCATCCTGCGGTTCTGTTAGCTCAACATGTGACCACCACAGCCACTACCAAAGGAAGGCAGGGCAAGAGGGCTGCCCTGAATGTTCTGAAGGGCTAGGCTTGATGGTGGCTTACATAATTTCTACTTACATTCATTTGACCAAATTCCAATCACTTGGCTCCCAGCTGAAGACAAGATTGGGAAATATTGTGGGGAAATATTTCCCAATCTCATCTTTTGGAGTACTCAATAAATAGAAAAAGGAAACAGGATGGGGGAACACAGCATTGTCTCTGCCACACTCCTTAGTTAAGCCGCAAATCAAATTATTAAATATCTATTTAAAGTCCACAGCCTTTGCTGCCTATGTGGGCACCATTAGCAAAATAAATCATTGTCTTGCTACCATCACCTGTCTTATCCATCACTAGCAAGGACAAAGTACAGCCACGGCATATGAAATAAGTGAAGTAATTAAGTCACATTTTGACCAATAATAAACAAGCCTCATACCACAAGTCTTATTAAATATCCCAAATGAACTGCACAGACAATTGCTACAGACATTTTAAAAAGATACAGATCTAGTCATCTAAAGGGGTAGTCAGAGATGATAGGGAGGAAATAGATTGACAAGGAGTCTTGAAATCTCAGTGAGATTGGGTTGGAAATGAGATGTGTGTGGAAGAAGACATTGTAAGTTCCCTGGAGGCAGGGATGTGTCTTTATTGATTTTGTGATGAGCATCCAGTAGATTGTTAATATTTTCATGGTATTGAATTTTGAGAGCGGTAGTTCTCAAAATGTGGTTAAGGGATCCCTAAGATCCCAGAGATTCATTCAGTGGGTCCATGATGTTAAAACTTTTTATAATAATATTAAGATGTGATTTGGGGGAGTTCCCTGGTGGTCGAGTGGGTAGAACTCCAAGCTTCCAATGCAGAGGACATGGGTTCAACACCTGGCTGAGGAACTAAGATCCCACATGCTGCACAGCCAAAAAAACGTGTGATTTTCTGTCTTCACTTTCATTCTCCAAGTGTATAAAGTATATAATGGAAATTTCTAGAGGCTATGTGATGGGATCTCTCAACGAATTGCCAATCAGAAACAGCTGTGGCAACCCAGTTGTCTTCTGTTAAGTCAGACACTGAAGAATTTCAAAAAATATAAAACAGTGCCAATCTCCTCACTAATCTGGGTTTGGGAAAAATAGTTGTTTTCATAAGCATGTTACTTCTGTTAGCATGTTAAGGGCTTCTTGTTATTTTTAAATGAATTAATAATTATTTATTTTAGCATTTTAAATATTTCTAAAATTTTCTCAGGTTTGATTTCAAACATGGTAAATATTGACAGGTATAATTACCTGAACAAAACTTCTTTGGGGTGCTGGATAATTTGTAAGAGTATAAAGGAGTCCCAAGGCCAAACACTTTGAGAACCTCTATCTTAAGACATAAGAAATGGAAATAGAATCAACAAATTTCTGCTCTTAGAACCCAATCCAAAGCTACTTTTTCAGATTTCTAGGATTTTGATATATTGAGATCTTACGCAATAGGCAATCATCATCACCAAGTGTAATTCACGGGTACAAATGAACATGACGTTGGTGAAAGCATGTGTGCTCCTATGCAGTCCTGTCCTGGCTGAACTTCAGAATGCAGCTCAGAAATGTAGATAACTGAAAGATGCATTTGTAAGGCCTCCATCTGTACACATTGATGAATGTATTCAGAAAGATTATTTCCTTCTCAACTTTCTCCATCTGTGCTCACACCTTAAGTTAACCAAAGACATTAAACAATGAGCATCGTACCCCAAAGTGTTGAGAAAGGGAAACTGTAATGAAATGATGTTAGGGTTAAATTGCATTAAGTGGCCTACATTTCTGTGGCCATTTTAGAGCCTTTTTTCATGCCTCATCTCTCAATTTCTCCAACCACAAAAATCTCTCTTTTTTTTTCAAGGCCTTGTATCCCTCAGATGCTTTTAGAATTGATGCTGTATGTTTGTAAGTGTGACACGTTGTGACTGACATTTTCGCAAAGTTTGGCTGGCTGTACATAGTTTGGTTTCAAAGAACAGGATTTGACCAAAACCACAAATCTAAATCATACTTATTATTACATGGGTTTCAGTGACAAATCCCATGCTCTAAAACATAACCCCAAACAGTCAAAGTCCGCTAGAATGTGATTTGCTTATAAAGCAGGTACTAGACGTTCTCGGTCAGCACCATGAAAGACTCCTGCTACATTTCACCCCATAATATGACATTTCAGAAGATCCTGGCAGATTTCTGTTTAAGGCCACAGGTTATATTGTCTCCTAAAGCAAAAGACAGGACACTGACAGAAGGCACATGTTTCAAGGAGTCAAATGGTAATAATTCCCTTTGGGTGTGTAAGTGGAGAGACTGGAGGGAAACAGCCTCGTTTCAAGGATAATAAAGCGTGAAGCACTCAGAAGTATTGAAGGTACAACCTCAACCCTACAAGCTGATAAGCAGGCCTAGACTTTTATTTATAGTGACATGAGTGACATTTATCTGCCTTTCATTGGAACATCTAATCCACTTGTCAAGGTGTGTCTTAAGCGGACACCTGATTTCTGGCCAGAGTTGGCAGGCTTCGAATACAAATGTGACTGCCCTGGCTGAAATTCAGGATTGAAAAAAAAAAAATGATGGAGATATGAAATCATCAGGGAAATACATCAACTTGATTTCAGTTTGCTGCAGAGAAAACATCGCCTGAATAGGGTATTGGCTTTGTGGTAGAAATTATCGTCAGTCAATTAAAGTAGAAACAGAGATGAATTACCGAAGGGTTCACAAACCTCAGTATCTCTTGTTGTTGTTTAGTCACTGAGTTATGTCCAACTCTTTTGCAACCCCGTGGACTGTAGCCTGCCAGGCTTCTCTGTCCATGGGATTTTCCAGGCAAGAATACTGGAGTGAGTTGCCATTTCCTTCTCCAGGGGATCTTCCCAACCCAGGGATCAAACCCACATCTCTTACATTGGCAGGCAGGTTCTTTACCTGGGAAGCCCCAGTATCTCCCTACTTAGCCCTTAAGTTCAATCGTAACAGAATTGTAGCTGTCTCTTCCTTATGCCAAATTATTAACAGAGTCCAGTTTTAGGAAGTGAAAACCAACATGAATCAAGAACGTACACAAATACTGCCTGACTTCTCTGGAGGCACTGAGGGGGATCCAGACAGTGGTTCCCTCTTCAGGGCCTGGCAGTAGAAGATGATGTAAAGTGTAACCACATTTCAAATTAAGTAGCAATAAGCAACTGAAAGAGCAGTACAAGAAGAAAAAAAAAAAAAGCCATAGTTACCTCCAAACAAATTAAACAAACAGGACTTACTGTAAGAGTTCAGAAGAGAGAAAGAGGAAAAGGCTGGTGTGGGCAGGAGCTCAAGTAAGACTTTATGGGAAGCAGGACTGGAAAGAATCTTGAAGGATGAGCCAGTAGGTAAGATCTTCACTAGAACGACATGCATTAATTAACTGCAGGGATCCCATCCCCTCAACACATAAACACACACACACACACACACACACACAGGCATTCTTGGCTCCTTTCTGTCCACGTGGTTCCTTGGCCATGCCACCTGGCACCCCCCCACCTCCCCACGCTGCTGTCCATGGTGCTACAGAGCAGGGCCTCTATGTCACAGGCTACACCTCACCTTCAGGCTAAAGGACAACCACGTTAGGAAAGTCTGTGCTGTTTCCTTTGCCCTAAGTAGTGCTGTGCCCAAATATAGTTCTGTTTTCTTTTTTTTAAACCAACTTCATTTCGCTTTAATTTACATACATTGAAATGCATCCGTTTCAAGTGTACACTTCAATGAATTTTGACCAGTGTATATACTTGTGAAACCACCACTACAACTGGGACATAGAATAATTCTATTGCCCCACACACACACAAAGTTCCCTGTGCTCCTGTGCATGGGGTGGCAACTCCTCCCCTCACCCCTGGCCTCAGGCAACAATTAATCTGCATTTTGTCCCAGTAGAATAGTTTTTCTAGTGTGTGCTTGTGTGCTCATTCGTGTCTGACTCTTTGCGGCCCCATGGATTGTAACCTGCCAGTCTCCCCTGTCCATGGAATTCTCCAGGCAAGAATACTGGAGTGGGTTGCCATTTCCTCCTCCAGGGGATCCTTTTGACCCAGGGATCAAACCTGTGTCTTCTACATTGGCAGGCAGGTTCTTTACCACTAGCACCACCTGGCAAGTTTTTTGTTTGTTTTCTAGATTTTCCTATAAATGAAACCTACCATTTGTAGTCTTTTGTCTGATGTCTTTTCCTCAGCGTAATGGTTTTGAAACATCCATATTCTGTGAATCAATCCTTTGTTAATTGCTATGTCTATGTCCCACAATTTCTTGGATCTTCACCTCTTGGTGGATATTTGAGTTGTTTTCAGCTTTTTGGAATAGAGCTTCTGTGGACACCCATGTACAAATTTTTTGTGTTTGCAAATACACTTTTCATTTCTTTAGAGAAAATACTAGGAATAAGAATTGCTGGTAACATATATATGGCTTCCCTGGTGGCTCAGACAGTAAAGAATCCACCTGCCATGTGGGAGACCTGAGTTCAATCCTTGGATTGGGAAGATTCCCTAGAGGAGGGCATGGCAACCCGCTCAAGTATTCTTGCCTACAGAATCCGCATGGACAGAGGAGCCTGGTGGCCTACAGTCCACCGGTTCGCAAAGAGTCGGACGCAACCGAGCAACATTTATGTTATATATGTTTGATGATTATAGGCATGGCCTCTATGAGCATTCTTGTCATTGTCTAAAACCTTAGGAGGCTCTCTGATTTCTATGAGTGGAATTCATACTCCTTAGACTAGCATCTGTGGCCCTCTGCCATCTGCTTTTCATTATTTTGCTTTTCCACCTCGCTAGTATACTTATACTTCACTCACTCACACACAATTGAACTTGCTTGTCCACAACTGAGCCAAATATAAGTGGCAGTGCTTCACATGGATTTCCTCCTCTTTCTGCCTCGTTGTCTGCGACCACATACCTACCAAAGGTTTAAGTCCTAACTTAGATGTGTGACTTATGTACATTCTTAAGACAAATTTCACAGATATCATGAATCTTGAAATTTTGTTTGTCTCTAAACATTCCAAGCATGTTTGTAAGATTTCAGAAATCCTCTTTTTGAAGGGTGGGGAGTACAGAAGGCATTCTCTTCACAGATTCAGTCTTCAGGCATTTAGTGAGCATCTACTATGAGCAAGGCATAGTAGTAGATACATTTGTAGAGTCTCCGTAGGATGGGTGTGGGTCACTGCAGCAGTCTAAAAAGGGCAAGTAGCAGACAGCTCCAAGGGAGCATGAAGTGACCACATGGGCTGATACAATTTTATCTGAAGCACAAACAAGAAAACTGGAATGTACAGTTCATAATGATTACAAAGAGGAAAAAAAAGAAAGGGTTTATCTCACCCTGTCTCACTCAACTGTTTTCTCTTGTCAACTTAAAAAATACACAGTGCAAGAGTTGCAAGTTAAGTTTGGTTTGAGGCAAAATGAGGACTGTAGCCTGGGAGACAGCGTTTCAGATAGCTCTGAGAAACTGCTCCAAAGAGGCAAGGGGGAAGGTCAGTACATATGTGATTTTGGCGAAGGTAGAGTACATGCAATTAAGCACATTATTTTTTACAGAAGGTTCTGATGGTCATGAGGAGCAGCTGTCACCATGAAGAATTTCATGCTTTTCTAGATAAAGAAGATGTAAAAACTGGGCTCATAAAATTGGCCCCTGAAAATATCTAACTATCTGGAGATGTGTTCTATCAGTTCCCCAACCCCCACCCCGAGCACAGAGGGTCTCATTACTGCTCTCCACCCTGAACTCCTTTCAGGGGGTGTCGAAGATCAGCAGCACATGCTTTAATCCTGTAGAGGTAGATGGTAAGTGCCAATTCATAGTTGACACTCTTGCCAATTTGTCATTAACACCCTTCAAGATGGGCTTCCCTGGTGGCTCAGCTGGTAAAGAATCTGCCTGCGATGTGGGAGACCTGGGTTCGATCCCTGGATTGGGAAGATGCCCTGGAGAAGGAATGGCTACCCACTCCAGAGAATTCTCCAGTATTCTAGCCTGGAGAATTCCATGGACTGTATAGTCCATGGGGTCACAAGGAGTCAGCCACGACTCAGTGACTTTCACTTTCACTCTTCAAGGTAAACCTAATTATGAAGATGAAAATAAGGATGGCCGGGAGAAGAATTGTGCATTTAAAAATATTACCAGTGGCCCACTTTGCTAAATTTGCTAAAACCATGCCAATTTGAAGGAGAAAGTCCATTGGTGTAGAAAGCATGCAAGCACCATTTCTCATTTCTTGTATTTTTTAAAAAACTAATTCCCACTGTTCTGCAAATCCTCGTTTTCTTTTCTGAAATGAATCTTCTACCTGGACTAGTGCACGTCTTTGTCTTAGAATATGTTACTCAAATAGAATCACTCAAGAAACTTGAATAAGAACTAAGACAGAATTGGACACTTGTGTAATGCAGAAATGAGTCATGACTCAAATTCTAGTTGCACAATGTGGGAACTAGTCCAGCACCACGAGAGAGTGCCTCAAATTAATTAGTGCTTTCAGAAAGTTAACAAAGGTAAGAACCTGAAAGCTTTTCTGTGTGAATGGCAGTCACGTGTTTCTATCTTTCTATCACGGGATCACTTACTTAAGGAGAACTGGCTTAGAAACCTCTGTCTTTTACAGTGAGCACTTTAGCTGATGTCTGGGAAAAACAGGCTTTTATGATACCAAAGACTGGAAATATTTTTCATGCAGCTGATCCCATGACCCAAGGTGAATCAAATAAAGCTCCAAAGAATATGTTTCCTTCTGTCTAGTACCCAGAGATCCCACAGCATGTGAGCCTGACTTTCACTGTCCAGTCCATAGTCTCCTCCTGAAATCTCATTCGTTTTTGCCCAGCCAATCAGCACTGTCAGGCTCCAGATGCTACGGCCCTAAAACATGCTTCATTGGAGAGAGGAATAAGACATGTGGAGCTTTAAGTTTACATAGTGACCCAAGTCACTGGCCTGACTCTAGACCTACCGCTGTGTGGCCTTGAATAAGCCTCTCGCCTCCTTGGGACCTCACTGTCCTCACTTGTAAAGCCACTTGCTACACCCAGTCACCTCTGAGGATACTTCTGGCTCTAACCATCCAGTATTAGACACCCCTTCCTTGTCCAAATGCCTGTGGCATTTGTGATCTTCACTGAATACGCTGACATACACAGCTTGTTGCCACTTGTTTTCAGCTGAATGGGGCTTCCCTCCCCAATGACTGCGGTCATTCAGTGCTTTTGGTGACGTTTGATAGATCTTGACTGCACAGCTTTGTGTCAGCCTCTTTTGCAGGTGCTGGGTGTTTATCAAAAATGACCTGTTCTCCTAGATTCTACAGTCTTGCTTGGGGTAGGGAGCAACTAAGTGAAGAAACAACATGTAATTGGGTTGTGATAAGTGCTATGGAGTAAAATAAAACAGGGCCTAGGGATAGAGCATGAGAGTGGGGTGTGGGCTCTATTTTAGTGTCAAGAAAAGCTATTTTCCATACTTTAAAATTGGAGTGTGCACATGTGTGCTAAGTTGCTTCAGTCATGTCTGACTTTGTGCAACCCTGTGGATGGTAGACTGACAGGCTCCTCTGTTCATGGGATTCTCCAGGCAAGAATACTGGAGTGGGTTGCCTCGCTCTCCTCCAGGAGATCTTCCCAACCCAGGGACGAAGCCTGTGATTCTTAACGTCTCCTGCACTGGCAGGGGGGTTGTTTATCACTAGCACCACCCGGGAAGCCCTAACATTGGGTTATAATTAACATATATGCTTCTGACACCAGTTTCAGTGTGTAATTGCAATTCTCCATCAAGCAATTCTCTGACACCAGCTGGGTGTCCTACAATTCAACTAGGTTCTGACACTGTCTACCCCGAGACAGCATCAGACCATGTTCATGCAAGTTCGTGTGTTCGATGCACAGTGAGGCCAAACAAACAGAAAGGTCAGAGTTTGGAGCAGAGCAAGTTTTACTGCCGGGCCATGTAAGGAGACAAGGTAGTTCTCGCCCTGAAAAACCTCTAGTTTCCAAAAGAGTTTCGGGAAAGCATTTTTAGGACCAGGGAAGGGAGTGGTGTCACAGGTCTGAGGTCAGCTTGTGCAGTTATCTGACTGGCTGATGCTGAGGCAGAAGGATGGGATCACAGGGATTCAGAGTGTCTCAGCCCTCAGGCTCCAGGAGGCTTGGGGCTCTGTGCTCTCGGTCTTCAAGTAGTCAACATCTTCCATTTGTTGGAGACTGGGAGGCTTTTACATCTTTAAAACAACTCAGGAAATTTGCATCCAATATTGTTATCTAGATAGTTTGTGTGTGTGTTAGTCACTCAGTCGTGTCCCACTCTTTGCGACCCCATAGACTGCAGCCCACCGGGCTCCTCTGTCCATGGGATTTTCCAGGAAAGCATACTGGAGTGGGTTGCCATTTCCTTCTCCAGGGGATCTTCCTGACCCAAGGATCAAACCCGGGTCTCCTGTACTGCAGGCGGATTCTTTACCAACTGAGCTACGAGAGGAGCTAAAGCAGAGGATGGGGGTGGGGGGAGACATGTCCCTCCCCCAACCCAGGAAGGCCCCAAGGGGTACTTCTTGGTTACAATTTCTGCCCCTCCACCTTTCTTCGGTATTCCTGTCAACTACAAATTGGCACTTGCCATCTACTTATCTATTTGGTGGCTATGGTTTTCCCAGTGGTCATGTATGGATGTGAGAGTTGGACTGTGAAGAAAGCTGAGTGCCGAAGAATTGATGATTTTGAACTGTGGTGTTGGAGAGGACTCTTGAGAGTCCCTTGGACTGCAAGGAGATCCAACCAGACCATTCTAAAGAAGATCAGCCCTGGGTGTTCTTTGGAAGGAATGATGCTAAAGCTGAAACTCCAGTACTTTGGCCACCTCATGTGAAGAGTTGAGTCTTTGGAAAAGACTCTGATGCTGGGAGGGATTGGGGGCAGGAGGAAAAGGGGACGACAGAGGATGAGATGGCTGGATGGTATCACCGACTCAATGGACGTGGGTTTGAGTGAACTCCGGGAGTTGGTGATGGACAGGGAGGGAGGCCTGGCGTGCTTCGATTCATGGGGTTGCAAAGAGTTGGACATGACTGAGCGACTGAACTGAACTGAACTGAACTGACAGGCTAAAGTGGGAATCTGGGAGGCGGGCACCTCTGCAATTAATGAGCACATTTAAAACTCCCCAACCTGCAGACGCCACACACAGGAAACATTTCCAGGAGACACCCAACCAGAGGACCAATGCCACCACCAGTTTCACGTGGGGATGGGGGTTCTAGACTTCTGACTGCTTTCAGGCATGGGGGTCTCCACCCTGGAGAAGGAGGAGATGGACAGTGAGACTATCCCCCAGCAACTGCTTTCAAACCTGGGCCACCCACAGAGTCCCCCATGAAAATGGCTGAAAAGCAAAGGAAATGACAAGGACTTTGAGATTATCCGCAGACCTAAGCTAAACAAGAGAACTTTCCAGCTATTTCTTGGGACTCCCTTCCAGACGAGCTACTCTTAGGAATCTTTTCCTGTCTGTGCCTCCCTGAACTCCTGAAAGTCTCCAGTGTTTGTTAAGAGACAGCATTATCTAGAGTTTGATGAGTCTCTCTGGCAGACTGTAGACCTCATGGGCAGAAACCTCTACCCAGATGTGGTTGGTCGGCTTCTGTCCTGATGGGTAGTTGCCTTCTGCTGCCCGTGATCATTTATGGACCAATTGTTAGTTGAATATTTCAGCCCTTTTTGTCTACAGCACCTGGACCTATCGAACTTAGTGATTGACGTGTTTACCCTCCACGGCCTTCTGTCTCACTGCTCCAAGTTGCAGAATCTCAGCCTGGAAGGCCTCTGGCTTTCTGATCCCATTGTTGATAATCTTGCTAAGAAAACAAATTTACTGCAACTCAACCTTTCTGGGCATTCTGGATTCTCTGAATCTGCCCTGAAGATTTTGCTGAGCAGCTGTTCCAGATTGGATGAGCTGAGCTGAAACTCTCTTGGTGCTTTGACTTCACTGAAAAGCACCTATAGGTGGCTATTGCACATGGTGTCAGAAGAAGGCAATGGCACTCCACTCCAGTACTCTTGCCTGGAAAATCCCATGGACAGAGGAGCCTGGTAGGCTGCAGTCCATGGGGTCGCATAGAGTTGGACATGACTGAGCAACTTCACTTTCACTTTTCACTTTCATGCATTGGAGAAGGAAATGGCAACCCACTCCAGTGTTCTTGCCTGGAGAATCCCAGGGATGGGGGAGCCTGGTGGGCTTCCACCTATGGGGTCGCACAGAGTTGGACACGACTGAAGCGACTTAGTAGCAGCAGCAGCAGCAGCATACATGTCGGAGACCATCATCCAGTTGAATCTCAGCAGGTACCAAAGGAATCTGCAGAGATCAGATGTCTCTGCCTCAGTTGGGAAGATGTCCCAATCTTGTCCACCGTTATACTTAAGTGATAGTGTTATGCTGAAAAGTGACTGCTTTCTAGATATTTACCAACTCAGCTACCTCCAACATAGCACTCAGTCAGTGCTATGACATAATACCTGAAACTTTACTTGAACTTAGAGAAATTCCCACACTAAAAACACTACAGGTCTTTGGAATCATGCTGGATGGTAACCCTCAACTGTTAAAGGAAGCCCTCCCTCATCTACAGGTTAATTGCCCCCATTTCACCACCATCGCCAGGCTGACCATTGGCAACAAGAACCAAGGGATATGGGGCATCAAATGCTGACTGTCCCTGGAGAAGCCCAGTTGTCTATGATGAATCTGTTGTAAGATGGTGTCTCCTCTTTTCTTTGAACAGGAAAAGTAGGCAGGAACCCCAACTGTGGAGAGCTCAGCTATTTTTATTCTTGATTTTCTGTTGCCTTCCTTCTACAAGTATATTAGAGAACCATTGGAGAGACAAAACTGTGAAGTGTTGCTTTTTAGAAATGATTATGAAAGCTTTTATCACTGCTGCTGCTGCTGCTGCTAAGTCGCTTCAGTCGTGTCCGACTCTGCGCGACCCCATAGACGGCAGCCCACCAGGCTCCCCCGTCCCTGGGATTCTCACTGTTATACCCTTAAAAGCCTAAGTTCTATGCTTTTTGAAATTTTAGGGAGAGTGAACCTTTAATTTCAAGATACCTTAAATAGCAAAATTTGAACCACATTTTCCAAGTGCCCTTCTCAGAAAATCTATTTAGAATCAGGCTTAAAAATTACCACCAGCAAATCATTTTCATAGCCAATATGGCAACTGAACTTTCTTCTATTTAATTTTTCAGCACTGCTTTATTGTAAGACATAGGTTGCAAAAAATAATAAGCTATTTGTATTGTAAGCTGAACAGAATGAGAATCAGAGTAGATTTGCAGCAATATCTTCTGAGGATAGCAAGAAAAATAGACATCTCAACTGTGCCTTTAGATTTGAAATCAGGTTGATGGAAACAAATAGCCCCAGGTCATTCACCTTAAAACCTAAATAAAGGAAGAAATGATAAGCCAACCAGAGGTGTAGAACTGGTATAGAATTTAAAGGCTCAAGAGACAGTTTTCTATGACAGGTTAACCTGGGGGATCCTCTAATGCCCATTAATGAAGTCCCGTTTATGTACAGGTGGGAAGGTCCCCTGGAGGAGGAGGAAATGGCAACCCACTCCAATATTTTTGCCTAGAGAATCCCATGGACAGAGAAGCCTGGTGGGTTATAGTCCATGGGGTTGCAAAGAGTCAGACACGACTGAGGGACTAATACTTATCTACTTATCTACCTCTACAAAGATTAAATCATGTCCTGCTGCAGCTGCTGACCTTCAACACCCCATGAAAGGAATTCAGGGTGGAGAACAGAAATGAGGCCCTCAGTCCTGGGGGCGGGTGAGGACTGGCAGGACATGTCTTCAGGCAGATATTTCCAGGAGCTGATTTTAGAAGCCCAATTCTTGTATCTCCCCATATCTAGAAAAAGCACTGAAATCGTCCAAGGTGAAGATGGTTCCCTGCGACTAGCAAAGGCTTCACGAGACCAGGAGAAATCTTCTGGAAAAACATATACTTGATGGTATGTGCTTCCCCCTTCACCAAAGGCCACATTTTTACTGACCTTCCCCCCAACCTCTTGAGAGCATTTTCTCAGTGCATTTTGCCTCAAGTAAAACTTAGTTTGTTACTCTCACATTGTGCATTTTTTAACAGCCTTTTAAAATTATTATTAGACATTGATTTACTTATTTGGTTGCCCCAGGATCTTTAGTTACAGCATGCAAACTCTTAGTGCAGTATGTGGGATCCCGTTCCCTGATTAGTGATCGAACCTGGGCCCCCTGCAGTGGGAGCACAGAGTCTTAGCCACTGGACCATCAGGGAAGTCCCTGTGCATTTTTAAAAAGTTTTTAAAAGTTGACACTCCTCAATCTTGAGAAGAGCAAGTTTTGGACAAGAAAAGGAATGAAGGGTCTCTGTGGAGGTACAGTCCCTGTTGGGTTACAGTCCCACAGGTTGAGGGCTCAGTCCTCCAAGACTGTCCTCCTCTGAGACCTCAGAGACCACCTGAAGGCCTGGCCATAACCTGTGCTTCTAACCCAGGGGCTGTAGATCAGAAGTGCCCATGACCTCCTCCTCAGGAGGTCATTAATTTGCTAGGGTGGCTCACAGAACTCAGAGACACATTTTACTTACTAGCTTATCAGTTCAGTTCAGTTCAGTCGCTCAATCATGTCTGACTCTTTGCGACCCCAAGGACTGCAGCACGCCAGGCCTCCCTGTCCATCACCAACTCCAACCAACTTTTCTCAAACTCATGTCCACTGAGTCAGTGATGCCATCCAGCCATCTCATCCTCTCTCGTTCCCTTCTTCTCCTGCCTTCAATCTTTCCCAGCATCAGGGTCTTTTCCAAGGAGTCAGTTCTTCACATCAGGTGGCCAAAGTATTGGAGTTTCAATTTCAGCATCAGTCCTTCCAATGAATATTCAGGACTGATTTCCTTTAGGATGGACAGGTTGGATCTCCTTGCAGTCCAAGGGACTCTCAAGAGTCTTCTCCAACACTACAGTTCAAAAGCATCAATTCTTTGGTGCTCAGCTTTCTTTACTATCTTATCAGTTTGTTATAAAAGGACCTCACCTATGAACAGGCAGATGGAAGAGATTCATGGGGCTAGTGGGTGAGAAGGGCATGGAGCTTTCCTGTTCTGGGGTCCACCATTCCCTCCAATTCAATATGTTCATCAACTTGGACCCTCTCCGAACTTACACTTTGGGCTTTTCTGCAGGCTTCATCTGGTGGGCATGATGGATCACTGACTCCATTTCCAGGCCCTCTCTCCTCCCCTGAAACCAGAGGGTGGAACTGAAATTCCCAACCATCCAATCAAGGCTGGTTCTCCAGCCTCATTAACCTCACAAAAGAAATCTCTACTCGCTCTCAGAACTTGGAAAATTCCCTGAGTTTCAGGAGCTCTGTGCCAGGAACTGGGAAACCAAGACCATATATATATATATATATATATATATATATATATATTTCTTATGATAAGTCATAATATCACAACCAACCATATGGTGAACAGTTCTTAAATAGTCAGTGAACTTTGACAATTGTGCAGATGCATGGTAAAGTTAAAACAGGTCTGAACCTGCTGTAGCATGTTCTCGTCATTTCCCTCCTTTGAATTTGACTGGCCTGACTGACTTGATCCCAATGCAGAATGTGGCAGAAGGGATAGTAAGTATGTGACTCCTGAAGCCAGGTTGCTGCTGCTGCTGCTGCTAAGTTGCTTCAGTCGTCTCCGACTCTGTGCAACCCCATAGACGGCAGCCCACCAGGCTCCCCAGTCCCTGGGATTCTCCAGGCAAGAACACTGGAGTGGGTTGCTATTTCCTTCTTCAATGCATGAAAGTGAAAAGTGAAAGTGAAGTCGCTCAGTCGGGACCAACTCTTAGCAACCCCATGGACTGCAGCCTACCAGGCTCCTCCATCCATGGGAATTTCCAGGCAAGAGTACTGGAATGGGGTGCCATTGCCTTTCCGAAGCCAGGTTAGACAAGGCAATACAGCTTCCAGTCTGAAGGGAAAGCGTCTCTTGCTCTCTCTCAGTTCATCCACCAGGTTATGAGGATGCCAAGAAATCACATGGAGAGGCCAGGTGTTGCCATTCTGGCCAACAGCTCCCGCTGAGGTCCCGGCCTGGGGATGTTGGTTTTCTCCTTGTCAAGTTGCGTGTGCTAGGCGAGGAGGTGCGGAATCCAAGCAGGACTTAGGGAAGCCCAGGCAGAGACAGCCTCATCAGGAAAGCATTGGAGGCCAGGTCAGAGCGCTGGTGGACAGGGATAAGAGGCAAGGGGCCTCTCCCCAGCCTGTGGTCTGCTTCTTATGGGCCAGGGATCATCCCTCACCCCGCCTCTCCCCCTTCATGAGAATATAGCTAGGTCAGAGTCCCTGCCTATAATCACCAGAATGGAGAAAGATGGCCATGACCCCAAAAGGCAGCTACAATAATATGTGACATCTATTTAAAATCTCAGCAGCTTTCTGCTGCCCTGAAGGAGCTTGTTGGGTTTGGCAAATGGATGCAGCATTAGGCTGGAGGGGTCAAGTAAGGCCACAGACCAGTTTTGCAATTGAGAGCCGGTGTGCTACTCTAGACTCACGTGGGCCAATGTCATCTCCCCTGTTCCGACCAGAGAGGCTTGGCGTGACTTGGAATCTAGGTTCTGCAGAAAGTGATAAAGCGAGGTGCTGTGATGACTGCTTTTCTGACCGGGGCAGCACTGGCCACATAAACATCCACACGCTCCTCATTTGATGATGAGCTCAGGCCAAGATGGGCCTCCAAGGGGAAAGCTTTGAGTCTCCTTTTGCTCGCTCCGAGCAGGGTTTGAGAGTCCTACTGGGTTGAGAGTCTCTTCAAATATCTCAAGTTTGCCCAGCGGGAATGATGTCAACCTTCCATTTTTAATCAGCAGTTCTTCCCCTGAGGCCACAGAGAAGATGGGATGCAATCTGTCCCTACCCAGTTCTCGCAGAGCTGCTTCTGTAGGAAGAAACAGGGAAGACATTCGATTTCCCAGGTCATTGTATTGCCCGTGGGGTCCCTGCAATATTCTGTTTCTGGAGATTTCCTGGGGGAGAGGGTTGGAGGTGGGAGCTGGCTAAACCAGGGTCCTGGTCCTTTCCGTCTACGCAGAGGACTCTTGGAAAGGCACTACACCTTAAGGATTCAGGTCACAAATAAACCTTCAAAAGTCCTTGTAAACATTTGTTAAATATTCATTTATTAGAATAAAACAGACTCTCCCGTGTGACATGAGGGCAACATTATGTGTGGAGCCCTGTATCAAGGTCACAGGACAAAAATCTCTGGAACTGACCAAGCCCCATGGCAACTGTTGCCATGAGCCTCTGGATCTAAACCTGCCAGTTGCCTGATCCCATGTTAGGTAAAATACCCACCCGGCTACCACTCTATAGCATTCTAACCAATCACCTAATGCCACCATTCCAGTAGGAATTTTCTCTATCTTGAGGCTATGAAAACTGGCTACTCGCCCGCATCAGAGATGGCAATGGTAACCCACTCCAGTACTCTTGCCTGGAAATTCCCATGGATGGAGGAGCCTGGTAGGCTGCAGTCCATGGGGTCGCTAAGAGTCGGGCCCAACTAAGCGACTTCACTTTTACTTTTCACTTTCATGCATTGGAGAAGGAAATGGCAACCTACTCCAGTGTTCTTGCCTGGAGAATCCCAGGGACGGCGGAGCCTGGTGGGCTGCTGTCTATGGGGTTGCACAGAGTTGGAAACGATTAGAGGGACTTAGCAGCAGCAGCAACAGCAGTAGCCCACGTAAGAGGTCAGCTCTCCCTTGAACCAGTCTGCTGTTCTAACAGTGTCTTCCACTCTAATAAACTTTATTTTTCTCTTATTTTGCCTCATGTCTGGAAATTCTTCTCCAACCTGCAGATGGGCCATGACAATAAGTGCCCCAGGAACCTTCAGAATCCTTCCGCACAATACCAAGAAATTTGTGTGGGACCTCCCAGATGGGCCAGTGGTTAAGAATCTGCCTTGTGATGCAGGGGATGTGGGTTCAATCCTTGGTGGGGAAACTAAGATCCCACATGCCGTAGCTAAGTCCAGGAGCCACAACTACTGAGCTTTCGAGTTCTGAAGCTCGTGAGCCATAAATAGAGGGTCTGTGAGCAGCAACCAAAGATCCCACATGACAAAACTAAGACCTGATGCAGCCAAATAAATAAATAAGTAAAAGTAAAACAAAGAAAAATGAAGAAGAAACTTGTGAAGTTATTCAACTTCGGGCAAGATAATGTGCAAACTGAGAATTATTATTACTGTGCATATACCTGTTTCTTCACGTGAAAACTCAAAATGTTCATTTGGGTTTTCCTGTAAGTTCTTATGGGAAAAAAAAAACACCTGAATGATCTTTTGGGCCAATCCAATATATTAATAATTGTTCCTCTCCCACATTCTCCCAAGAGGACTTGCTGAGGTTTAAGGTCACCGTGGGGTTAAAATGGGAGACTCAGGAGCCTAACATGAGCTCTCTTCACATAAGAAAATTCTAATTGCTCACAGGTAAAAATGGTTACCTGTTCAGGTAACACCTCCCCTGGCACACTCATGCCCAGAACTACTAAGCCCCCAGTAGTCCACTTGTCAAACTCCTATTAGTCCTCTGAGACTCACTCCAAAGGTAACCTCCTGATTGAATCCATGCACAGAGGTCTATCCTGTCCTTAACATGTTTCCACAGAAAAGTGAAAGTGAAAGCTGCTCAGTCATGTCCAACTCTTTTCAACCCCATGGACTATACAGTCCAAGGAATTCTTCTGGCCAAAATACTGGAGTGGGTAGCTGTTCCCTTCTCCAGGGGATCTTCCCAACCCAGGGATCGAACCCAGATCTCCCGCATTGCAGGCTGATTTTTTACCAGCGAAGCCACCAGGAAACAGCAAGTAATAACACTATTGCATGCATGCATGTTCAGTTGCTTCAGTCACGTCTGACTCTTTGCAACCCTGTGGACTGTAGCCTGCCAGGCCCCTCTGCCCATGGGATTCTTTAGGCAAGAATACTGGAGTGGGTTGCCATGCCCTCCTCCAGGGGATTTTCCTGACCCAGGGATCAAACCCGTGTCTCTTATGCTTCCTGCATTGGCAGGTGGGTTCTTTACCACTAGTGCCACCTGGAAAGCCCAATAATACCATTAGCTAGTATTTATTGCATGCCTTTATTAAGTGAGTGACTGAATAAATCATTACTTCTTATATTATTGCCAAGGTGTCTATGAGAAATGTTTGAGCTTGGAGATTGGATGCTGGCATCTCTGAAAAGGAGAAAGAACTGGTCCTTGGCAAGAATTGGGACCAGGATGGAAGACTGACAGCATTCCCGTGACTCTGGAGAAAGCGAGGTGGTCTGCTTTCAGCTGATTTCATACCGTTGCCATAAGTATGCTCACAAGTGCTAGGAAGCCTGGCAACAGGACCCTGCAAACGCCACTTGGTAAACTTGTTGTTGTTGTTCAGTCATTAAGTTGTGTCCAGTTCTTTGTGACTTCATGGACTGCAGCACGCCAGGCTTCTCTGTCCTGCACTAACTCTTGGAGTTTGCTCAAATTCTTGTCTACTGAGTTGGTGATGCTATCTAACCATCCCGTATCCTGCTGCCCACTTCTCCTTTTGCCCTCAATCTTCCCCAGCATCAGAGTCTTTTCCAGTGAGTCAAGTCTTTGCATGAGGTGGCTGAAGTACTAGAGCATCAGCTTTTAGCATCAGTCTTTCCAGTGAATATTCAGGGTTGATATCCTTTGGAATTGACTGGTTTGATCTCCTTGAAGTCCAAGGGACTCTCAGTAAACCTCCATGGTTATTAACCAGCAGGATGCTGCAGAGTGCCTTCCTAGCTCTTGTCTCTAGCACATTCCCTCGATCGGGAAGCATCCGGCTTTAAATTTGGGAAGACAGGAGATGGCAGACGTCCTGTCCATCAGCATCAGCTGTCGCTGTCCTTTGAGCTGCCAACGTGACAGCTGGGGAAGAGAGGGTTCAAGTTGACTGGCAGAATGTTTTACAACAAATGAGTTTGCACGTAATAATAGTATAATAAATAAGTCTCTAGAGGCACCCGGTTATCGCTTGCATTCCAAAAGTGAGATATGGCCTTACCAGAAGCTCACAGAGCCATCTGTCACCAAATATTAGTCTTGGTGTCAAAGGCTGGACCGGCCTGAGGAAATGGAAAACATCAGTGGAGGCAGGCAAATGGCGGCACCGTGTCTTTCAAAAAAGATTTAAAGGGAGCTACCTCCAGGAGCCAGAGATTTCCAGATGATTTTGAAATAAATATATAAAACCCACTACCCAAAGCGGTTAGACTTGGGGTCTTGGGTGATGAATACTAATGAGCTTTCTCGTTGGATGAGTTTAGTTTCTGTCACTCGGCATCTGTTCTTGAGTAATCTCATCCTTATCTGCTTGGATTTGGGGCTGGAATTACTGAGATCTCCTTTAATATGTTTTTGCCAGTTTGATGCATCAAAATCTGATTGTCCCCAAAGCACTCTGCTGATGACACAACCACTGGTGACAGGAGCACTGAAAGTGGGTGAAAGCTTGAGAACTGGATAAAAGCTGTTAGGATTTGTAGTTGTTTGCTTTCCTCATTTTTTTTTTTTTTTTTTTGGTTGAGGAAAGGAAGGAGGGAACTCACGAGCTGACCAGACAGAGAACTGGGCATAAACAACCCCACTCGTCAACAGCACAACCCTCAGACCACATGGCAACTGGGAAAGCCTGGGGTAGGGGAGCCCAAGAGGCACCTGGGTGGTTGGGAAAGGAAACGCATTAGAGGAGCAATTCACTGAGATGAGAAGTTCCAGGACATGGGCCTTTCAGAAGATCTTCATAAGGTCTTCAGCCTGGACTGGCCCTGACAGAGTCTCATCCTGGAGGATATGTGATGTCCCATTGCCATCGGGACCCTGCAGAGGACTCTACTGGGAGTTACAGGCATGGGTCCCTAGGGACAGAGTTCAAGCAAGGTCAACTTTTGTGGTTCCAAGTCACAGAATTTGCCTCTGCTCAGGTTTCTCTGTTTCGAACAATCCCGCCCCAGGCTTCCTGGACCAGGGCTGGTGGGCACTGACAGCACAGATGGCAGAGTGGTCCCCACCTCCAACCAGGCCCCTGAGGGCACCTCGATAAACAACCCCCTCCAGACTCCTTGGACTAGGGTTCTGCTGTGATTTCAGGAGCCCCTACTGATCAGACGGACCTGTGTGAGACTTGGAGACTGGTTTGTTCTGGTGGCAGGAATGGGAGTTATTGCATTTGTTGTTCAGTTGCTCAGTTGTGTCTGATTCTTTGGGACCCCATGAACTGTAGCATACCAGGCTTCCCTGTCCTTCACTATCTCCTGGAGCTTGCTCAAACTCATGTCCATTGAGTTGGTGATGCCATCCAACCATCTTATCCTCTGTCGTTCCCTTCTCCTCGTGTCCTCAATCTTTCCCAGAATCAGGGTCTTTTCCAATGAGTCAGCTCTTTGCATCAGGTGGCCAAAGTATTGGAGCTTCAGCCTCAGCATCAGTCCCTCCAATGAATATTCAGGATTGATTTCTTTTAGGATTGACTGGTTGGATCTCCTTGCAGTCCAAGGGACCCTCAAGAGTCTTCTCCAACACTACCATGCAAAAGCATCAGTTCTTTGGAGCTCAGCCTTCTCAGTTATTGCATAAAGGGGCCAGAATCCCAGCTGCACATGATAAAAAGAGTTCTGGAGACAGATGGTGGCGATGGTTGCATAAGGTGAATGTGCTTAAAGCCACTGAGCCATATACTTGAAAACGGGTAAGGTGGTAAATTTCACATTACGTGAATTTTACCATGATTTTAAAAATTTCATTTTTATTTTTGACCTTGTGGCTTGTGGGATCTTAGGTCCCTGACCATGGATAGAATCTGGGATCCTGACAGTGAAAACTTGGAGTCTCAATCACTCCAGGGACCACTAGGGAACTTTAAAAAAAAAAAAAAGTTTTTTTAACTAAAAAAAAATCCACCATGGGAGAGGAGTTTCAGGGGGAATGGATACATATATATGTACTGAGTCCCTTTGCTGTTCACCTGAAACTATCGCAACATTGTTAATCAGTTCTATCCCAATGCAAAATAAAAAGTTTAAAAAAATTCCATTCTTACGCACACATAAAAAGGAAACTATGAACTAATTCAGAAAGTTAACACTGTTTTAAAAGTCCTACACATATGGAACCCACCCTTGTAAATCACATAGATCACGCTTTGATTCAGAGTCGCTGATACTGAGGTTTGTCAGCATTGCTGCTCTCTGCACCCTGAGGAGCAAGCCTGGGCAGCATTTAAGGCCGCTCCATCATCCCCAGGACACTCACGCAGGGGCCTGCTGCCCATCCTGCAAGTGCCGACGTCAGCAACACCCGAGCCCTGACTCCTGACCGGCCAGCACGGCACAGCCTGGTCTCAGTTCAGTTCAGTTCAGTCTCTCAGTCGTGTCCAACTCTTTGCAACCCCGTGAATCGCAGCCCGCCAGGCCTCCCTGTCTATCACCAACTCCCGGAGTTCACTCAGACTCACATCCATCGAGTCAGTGATGCCATCCAGCCATCTCATCCTCTGTTGTCCCCTTCTCCTCCTGCCCCCAATCCCTCCCAGCATCAGAGTCTTTTCCAGTGAGTCAACTCTTCGCACAAGGTGGCCCAAGTCTCAGAGCTGTTTAAACGAGGTGAAAAGTATGTGTTGGAAGCGATGAAATCTTTTTCTTGACTTTTATTAGCTGGACTGGGTGAGCCTAAAATGAGGCTGCCAAAATGCTTCCTCCAAAAGGAAATCTTGTCCCCTGTTTAAAACCCTTCTATGGCTTCTAAACGTTGACCAAAAGAATAAAGTCCAAACCCCTCTGCATGAGATACAAATCTCTTCACGACCGTTTCTTTAAAAAACGATGAATTATTTTTAGCATGCAAACATGTAGAGAATAGCATAGCATAGATGTCACGGGGCCACACTCAGATTGGATGAGTATTTGACAAAAGTTGGCACTTAGCCACATTTGCCTAGCACACTTGGTTTTTAAACTGAAAGAAGCTGTTCTGAGTGCATCATCTCTGTACGTACGGCTCGCACTGCTGTCCTCTTTCCAGGGCCGGTCACTCTGCAGGATCTGATTATGTCTCTTCTGCCCACATTTTACATTTTCACTTCATCTGAATGCCCCCTCCTTCCCTGCAAATGATACAGTGAATTGTTCTGTGTCTTTCACTTTAACGTGGGTTTTACTCACAGTTTAAATCTTTCAGCAACATGTGCTTCTCATTGTTTTCCTGGCAGTGGGCACTAATGTGCCCCAATTTTTGCCATTTCAAACAACAGAACAATTAACATTTTGATCGTGTCTCTTTGTGTTTACAACAGAGTTTCTGCACAGAGACTTTCTTACTAGAAATATAATTAAGCCACAGACGAGAGCTATGTATGTAACTGAAAATGTTCTAGTAGCCACATTAAAAAAAAGATACAAACAAATTGATAACATTAATCTTACTAACATATTTTTGTTTAATATACCATTTCAACATATAACCAATATGTTAGTGAAACACCCTATAGTATTTCTTTCATACAAAGTCTTCAAATCCAATATGAATTTCTTGGTTTAGATGAGCCACATTTCAAGCTCTCAGGGGTCACAAGAAGCTGGTGATGACTGTATGGACAATGTGACTGTCAAGTATATATTTAGAGATGGAACTGAAATGGAATAGGATCCCATGGTTCTCTACCCGCCCCTCCCCCCCCCCCCCACCGCCCATGCCCTCTGCTGCTTTTTGTCTATGGAAATATTTAGCCAAAGAATAAGTTTAATCAGAGAAGTGAGAACATGCAGAAACAAAGGAAAGATAATATTAGTTTAGTCATTAAGCATAAATAAGGACCTTCAGTTCCTTCTCAAGGGCTATAGATAATATTCTGGGCCATATTCTGTGAGCTGTCTGGTAGATACTGAAACCCCCACCAGATGGAGAAGTTCACTACATGATGAGCAGACTATCACCATGACATTTGTTGTTATTACTCAGTTGGTAAGTTGTGTCCAGCTCTTTGTGACTCCATGGACTGTAGCCCACCAGAATCCTCTGTCCATGGGATTTTTCAGGCAAGGAAACTGGAGTGGGTTGCCATTTCCTGCTCTAGGGGATCTTTCCAGACCAGGGATTGAACCCAGGTCTCCATTTTTTACCACTGAGCCACCTGGGAAGCCCCAGCCATGACATGAGCTGCCACAATTCCAAGAATTGGCCTCAAGAAATGGAAACAAACTGACCCTGGAAATGAAGATTAATTGTACTTAAAATAATCAAGATGATGCTGGTCAGATCACCAATGACCAATTTCAAGAGCTGACTGTGCTGTTTCTACATGCAGCCCCTCCGTCCATCTATAAAAGCTCTTGTACACTGATAGTCAGTGGAGGGAGTCAGCCTTTGGACTGATGTCTGCCCTCCCTCCAAGCGGCCAGCATCTGAACACCTGAAATAAAGCAAACTTTCCTTTCCACCAACCTTGCCTCTTTCATTGCTTTTTGAGAGGTGAGCAGCCAGACCCCACTTCCGGTTACAGAACCATAGCATCACAGGTTATGACACCATCTGCAATGGTGCTTGATATAAATGTGCTCTTCAAAGTGCGTGCAAGTTCTTTCCTGGTGCCCTTCCTGACGCTCAGAGGGATCTGCCTGCCATCCTTGCCTTGTCCTCTGGGTATAGAAAGCTGCGTTGTTGTACTCTCCTTTTGCTGTTTGCTTTTCTGGTAAGTTTGAGTACCTTTTCATGTTTACTGCCCATGTAGGTTACTCTTCCTATGACTCGCTCATTCTAATCCTTTGTTCATCTTTCTGTGTCACATTTTTCCTGTTGATGTGTAGTTCTTTATGTATTTTCGCTGCAGAGCTCTGACGGACTCACATCCTGCAAATGTCACTTTCTAGTCCATGGCTTGTCTTTGCATCTTGTTGGTGTCGTTCTCATACAGAACATTCTAGTTTCAATGTAATATTTATTAATATTTTTCTTTATGAGTTTGTGCATTTTCTATGTGTGTTAAGAAATTCTTCCTTGCTTGGAAGTCATAAAGACACTTGCCTATTATTTTTTTCTTTAAGAGTTTTAAAGTCTTCGTTTTCACTTTAGTTCTTTATTCTAGTTGGAATTTCCTCTGTGTTAAGTGTGATGTATAAATTTTACCCCCTTACACCCATTAGGATGGCTGCTATAAAAACATACCAGAAAATAACAAGTGTTGGTGAAATTCAAACCCTTATGCACAGTTGGTGGGAATGTATTTAAAATGGTGCAGCCACTGTGGAAAATAGGATGGCAGATCCTCAAGAAATTAAAAACAGAATTACATGATCTAGCAATTCTGCTTCAGGGGACATACCCAAAAGAATGGAAAGCAGGGAAAGAGGTCATTTTTATGTTCATAAAAATAAGTGAATAAGAACCTTATTCACAATAAGTAAAACATGGATGCAACCCAGGTGTCCACTGATGGATGAACAGAGAAACAAAATACGGCACACACCTACAATGGAATATTGTTGTTGTTTAGTCGCTCAGTCATGTCCAACACTTTTGGGACTCCATAGATCATAGCCTGACAGGCTTCTCTGTCCATAGGATGTCCCAAGCCAGAATACTGGAGTGGGTTGCTAATTCCTTCTCCAGAAGATCTTCCTGAGCCAGGGATCCAACCCATGTCGCCTTCATTGGCAGGCAGATTCTTTCCCACTGTACCACCTGGGAAATTGTATGATGGAATATTATTCAGTCTTAAGAAAGGAAATTCTGATGTGTGCTCAACATGAAGGAAGCTTAAGGACATTATACTGAATGAAATAAACCAGTCACAAGAAGGCACCCTTATGTGAGGTTCTTAGACTAGTCAAAATCATAGAGGCAGAAAGTAGAAGGATGGGTGTCAGGGCTGGGGGGAGTGGAGGGCAGAGAGTTATTGTGCGATGGGAACAGGTTTCAGTTTTACAAGATGAGATGAGTTGTGGAAATAGTTTATTTAAAAATGAAAAATATTTTTATCTTTAAATAAAAAGACAATTGGCACACTATTATGAATGTATGTGATACTAATGAACTGTACATTTAAAACATGGTTAAGACGGCAAATCTTATGTACATTTAGCCAGCTAAAAAAATAGAAAAAATGTACTAAGGAAAATGGTGTCAAATGTACCCTGAATGCGTAAGTGAATAAATGAGAGAATGAATGAATGAATGGTAGGGGAGAAATAAGGCAGTGAGGGAAGGATAGAAGATGCCAGGTATTAAGAGATGGCAGTGGAAGGACAGCCAGAAGCTTCGACCTCAGTCTTTGCAAGGCCAGGAGCAAGGCCACATCCTGAGCTGGGGGAGGGTGAGGCTCGAGGAGCGGGTGTGGGGCTGCTCCCTTCAGAAACTGACAAAGGGTCATTACAGATGCTGCTATCCGCTGAGAGATAATTGAAGCAAAATAAATACTTTATGATTGAAGCATAACACACTTAATTTTGTGTTTTGCCATGTGGATTACCAACTGGTCCAGCATCATTCACTGAAAAGTCTGTTACCACCTCATTGGTTTCTGAAACATCTGTCTGTACCCAGATCTCATGCCTGGGTTTTTTTCTGGGGCCTCTATGGCAACCCACTCCAGTATTCCTACCTGGAAAATTCCATGGACAGAGGAGCCTGGCGGGCTACAGTCCATGGGGTCGCAAAAAGAGTGGCCACGACTGAGCAACTGAGCAACATTCTGCTCCAAGTTTCCAGCCCTGAGCCTGGAACACAGACCTAATGATGATCTTGATAATAAATCTTGATGTTTGCTATGGTAAGATCTTCTCTTTATTATGCAGAACTGTTGGCCATTTTGAACCTTTAAATTCCTTCCAAGCTTAATGACCAGCTTGTCAACTTCTTGGAAATGACCTGTTGGGATTTTGATTGAAATGGCATTGACTTCTGGGATTAATCTGGACAGAACTTGTACTTTTGAAAATAGAATCTTCTCATCCATAAATGTGTAGTTCTCTACTGTCAATAGATGTTTAAATTTCGTCTTTCACTGATGGCTTAAAAACTTGAAGATTTTTCACATGTAATTTTTGATTACTGTAAATGGCATCTTTAAAAAATATTTTCAAACTGGCTTTCTGGGTGTATCACTATACTGTTGATTTTTTTTTTAACCTTAAAAAAAATGTATTATTTATTTGGCTGTGTTGAGTCTCAGTCGCTAAACAGCGTTTTCGTTGAGTCATGCAGGATCTTTCATTGTGGCACATGGGTTCAGTTGCTCTGCAGCTTGTGGGATCATAGTTCCCTGACCAGTAATCGAACCCTTGTCCCTTGTATTGCAAGGCAGATTCTTTACCAGTGGATCACCAGGAAAGTCCCTATACTGTTAATTGTTGAAATTGCTTTTATCTCAAAACTCTCACTGGTTTTAATGCTCTTCTCCAGCGTCTGGATCTTCTTTGGAGACAACCTTGGCATCAATCACCCACACTTTGTAGCCTCCCCCCTTGCTCCCACAGTCTGTAGCCCCTCTTCCTCTCGGGCGCCCCTCCAGCCCTCATCCTTGCCACACACGTCCTGCACTGGTTTCATGTGAGGACCGTTTCATTTGCACCAGTTCTCTTATGCTTCTGGGCCTTGCTGGGGTCATTTCTCTGCCTGGAGTGTTCTTGCTCCTCCAGGCCCCGCCTGTCCTGTGCTAATGTCACCTCCCACGTGAAAGTTCCCCAACTCAGCCGCAGGAGGAATAGTGTTTTCGCTGCTCAGAGCTTCAGGGACAAAGGATCTACCAAAGGGGCTGTACACAATGTGCTGAGCTTCAGGCTTTTTCACCCTTGTTGGAGTGAGGGCGCCCGAGGTCAGTGACTATATCAGATCCAGCCCTGTGCTCCCAAAGACTAGTCCCCCAGAGTCTGACACACAGGAAGTGTCAGGATACGCAGCTTGATCAAGCTGTATCCGAACTTCACTTGGTAGAGCTGGGAGGGTGGTCACCCCAGATCTAGAGTTGAATTCTCAACACTGTGGGTTCCCAGGATTGATTTCATCATATTAACCAAGCTCACAAAGTTTGTTTCTTTGACTAGGGTGAAATAAGAGATTGTGAAATATGTATTGATCTCTGCCCCTGGTTTCTGACACAGAGCTCCTAAAACCCCTGGAATTCCTTGGGCAAAGAAGTGGTTTTTTTTTTTCCTAATGAGGTGGCTCTGGGGTGGGGGTGGGGGTTCCTGGAGTGCTGCAGGAGAGGGAGCTGGACACTGAAAACACAAAGCCATGATTAGAAGCTTGAAACTATCAGCTCCAGGCTCCCCCTCTTTGCAGAGTGAAGAGGGGCTAGAGGTGTGTTGTTTTTTTAATTGAAGTATAACTGATTTACAATGTTGTGTTTATTTCTCCTGTACAGCAAAATTATTCAGTTATACATACATACATTCTTTTTTGTATCCTTTTCCATTATGGTTTATCACGGGATATTGACTATAGCTCCCTGTGCTCTACAGCAGACCTTGTTGCTTATCCATTCTCTGTGTAATAGTTTGCATCTGCTAATCCCAGCCTCCCACTCCATGCCTCTCCCAATCCCCTCCCCCTTGGCAACCACAAGTCTCTTCTCTATGTCTGTGAGTCTGTTTCATAGGCAGGTTCATTTGTATCATATTTTAGATTCCACATGAAAGTGATATGGTATTTGTCTTTCTCTTACTTCACTTAGTATGATAATCTCTAGGTCCATCCATGTTGATGCAAATGACTCTACTTCGTTCTTTTTTATGGCTGAGTGGTATTCTATTGTATATATGTACCACATCTTCTTCACCCGTTCATCTGTCAATGGACAATCAGGTTGTTGGAAGTGGAGTTAATAATCAATCATGCCTACATGATGAGGCTGCCGTAAAATCACTGAAGATTCACAGCGCTTCTGGGTTGCTCAGCACGTGGCGGTGCCGGGAGGGGACTGCACCCAGTGGGGACGTGGGAGCTGCGTGCCCTTTCCCCGGATCCCACCCTGCACATCTTTGCACCTGGATGGTCTCCGCTGTACTTGATCATATTTCATGATAAACTGCTAAATGTAAGAAAGGGTTACACTGGGTCTTGTGAGCCATTCTGACAGATTATCAGACTCAAGTTGTGGGGACCTCAATTTACAGAGCAATCAGATGGAGATTTTGGGAATCTGGGGCCCTACAACCTCTGATTGGCGTCTGAAGTAGGGGTTAGCCTTATGGGACTGAGCCAGGAAACTGGCGTCTGCACTAACTCCAGATACTACCAGAATGGAACAGAGTTGTAGGACCTGCAACCAGTGTCAGAGCTCGGGCTGATGTAGGGGGGAAGAACGCTGATGCCTGGGGCCAGTCTTCTGAGTGCGGCAGTTGTTAGAGAGCAAAAGAAAACACACGTTGTTAACTTAGGCTGTGATTCTGCTCTTACCTGGGAAACAAGACAAGCTGTGGGCCCAGTGCACGGCCTCCCTGGGAGCTTAACCCCGGCAGAGACCCCAAAATAGGTTAGCAAGTTGTTGGTGAGCAGAGCGCCCCTCTTCGTATATTTTCAAAAGTCAGTTATCTTCTTTCCCCTAAAGAGTATTTGAAAAGGGAAATTTATACCACTTCTTTTTAAACCAGGGTCACTGGAGATAAATACAAAGTAACTGAAAATAAAATGCATTAATTTTCGATGGAAAATTCTGCCTGGTAATGGCATTGGGCCCCAGGCCTTCCCTACCACTACTGAATGTAAGATACACTCATGTTGAAGTCCAGCACCACCCGAGGCTTTGCTCGGGACCAGCATCAGTGTTCACATGTGTGGCCTCTAGTAGAAGCTATGCAGAGGCAGGACTCTGTATGTTCCATCAGCACGCCTGACAATATCTAGGAAGCATCCTGGCTGAAGGGCTTGTTTTATTTTTTTAGTGGGTATAAGCAAGCTGTTTAAACTTGGTAAAATCTAGAATTAAAATTAAAAGTGTTTACAAGAGTTTTTAAAGGGTTTTATATGCATAGAGAAACTCTAGAAGCAATTACCCAAACGTCAATAATGTTGACCACTGGACTTGTGTGTGTGTGGACTAAGTTTAGATTTTTAGAGAAGCTGCAAAGATCACAGAGTTCTTATGTACCTTTCACTCAGGTTCAGTTTCCTCTAGTGGTACATTCCTCTAATCCCACATTTTAAAAAATATTCATTATTTATTTATTTGGCTGCCCTGGGTCTTAGTTGTGGCATGTGGGCTAGTTTTCCGACCATGGATGGAACCTGGACTCCGTTTGGGGGGCTTGGATTCCTAGCCACTGGACCACCCTGGAAGCCCCTAATTTCACATTTCTGTGGTGCGTTTGTCAGAACTAAGAAACCAACACCAGGCATCACTATCAGCTAAGCTGTGCTGTGAAGTTGCTCAGTCGTGTCCGACTCTGCGACACCATGGACTGTAGCCTGCCAGACTTCTCCTTCCATGGGATTTTCCAGGCAAAAATACTGGAGTGGGTTGCCATATCCTTCTCCAGGGGATCTTCCCAACCCAGAGATCAAACCTGGGTCTCCTGCATTGCAGGCAGACTCTTTACTGATTGAGCCACCAGGGAATCCCTATTTTATCAACTAAACTCCAGACTTGATTTGGATTTCACCAAATTTTCCATTAATGTCCACTCTTTTTGTTCAAGGATCCAATCCAGGGTCCCACATTTCACTGAGATGTCATATCTCCTTTGTCTCCTCTGGCCTGTGACCGTTTCTATGTTCGTCTTTATGATCTTGACTGTGTTTTTCTGTTGTTAGTGCTTTTGTTATCTTGACTAATTCAAGTCACAAGGGTTTTTACCCATGTTTCCTCTTCAGAATTTGATAGTTCAGCTCTTACATTGGGTCTTTGACCCATTTTGGGTTACTGTTTGTACACAGTGTGAGGTAGAGATCCAACTTCATCTCTTCGCATTAGACTGTCCAGTTGTCTCAGCATCATTTGTTGAAAATACCAGTTCGTTCCCCACTGAATGGTCTTGGCAACATTACTGAAAATCAACTGATCATAAATTTGACAGTTTATGACTGGATCATCAATTCCGGATTATATGTGAATCAGTATTTCTCGCAGTACCACACGGTCTTAACTGTCTGCGTGTTAAGTTGCTCAGTCATGTCTGACTCTGGGACTGTAGCCTGCCCCCAAGGACTGTAGCCCACTAGGCTCCTCTGTCCATGGAATTCTCCAGGCAAGAATACTGGAGTGGGTTGCCATTCCCTTCTCCAGGGGATTTCCCTGACCAAGGGATCCATCCCAGATCTCCTGCATTGCAGGCAGATGCTTTACCATCTGAGCTACTACACCATCTTTACTTACCCTATCTTCACTTACTGCAGCATTTAAGTAAGTTTCAAAACTGCAAAGTGCGAGTCCTCCAACTTTTTCAAGACTGACTTGGTTATTTTGGGTCCCCTGAATTTTGTTATGAATTTTAGAATTAGCCTGTCAACTTCTACAAAGAAACCAACTGGGTTTTGATGGGCACTGTATTCATCACTGTGCTTTTTGATAACGCTTCAAAACAAATATGCCACTTTATATTTACATCATGAAATTCCACTGGAATAACAATATGGTCCCTAAGATTGTTAGGGACCAACTTCTCATGTTAAACAACTAGAAAACTTAAAAGGGCACAATGATTTTGGACATTACATCTGAACACAGGGACTTAGCTTGTTTGGAAACTTTATTTCTAACAGATATTGCAGCTTATAAGTCATAAAAATCACCAAAATCATTGGTGGATGTGTTATGGTGTCCTGGGACGTAGAGCAGCTTCGATTTCTGAGTTACTCTCATCAGACTCACTCCAGAAGGCTGGAAGAGAAAACCAAAGAGCAGCTCAGCATCTCTACAGTCTGATTAGCTCGACTTCACCAACCCAGCCCACAAAGGGCTTCCTGGGGACCCCATGTGGTGCACGTGAGCAGACGTGCCTAGAACACAGGCCAGGATCCCTGGCAAACTCACACCTGCAAGTTAAAACGGTGTGGTCCCTGGCCACGGAAGAAGCCTCCGGGTCCTTCCCAGGGAGAAGCCTCCTGTTCTCTGTAGAGGCCACGGGTCCTTCCAGGGAGACTTTCGGGCCGTGAGCACAGGCAGGCTCTCCACCCCCTCATATCTCCCTTAAAGGTGCAGATGACACCACACATCACAAACCACCCTTTTTGTTAAAACACAAAATGACAGTCTGGTCTCCAACTGTTTCTCTTACCTTTAGACTTTAAATTGGTAGTTAGCTTCCCTTCATTTTCATGCCTGTAAAATAAAGAAATAGAACCTAAATTTTGAAAAAAAGACTAATAGTTTTACATGGGTAAGTGAGAAAAGAGGCACTTGTTACTCACTGAGAGGCCAAGAAGTTTATGTTTACTCCCCAAGTTTTAAAAGCAGAAAGCAAATGTCAGGGTCCCCTTGGCCCAGAGGCACCTACTGATTGATGCTCTCTGGTGGAAGGGTCCCAGGAGCCTTGGTCTCCCGCTCTCTGGGAAGGCAGGAGGCAGGCCCAGGGGCACACAAGCAGGCACAACTCATCACTGCCAGCCCAGCTGGAAGTAGATGACCCAGGAGCAGCGAGAAGTAAGCCAAGAGGTTACAAAACTTACCTCCATCAAGCCCGTGATACCAACACTCAACCGTTTAACAAGGAGTTCACAATAAACTCTGTGTGCTTAATTAAGGACACTGACTCTGGGTGGAGAAAACTCAAGTGTCCTGTCACCTGTGTTCAGGTTTCCGTGTGTCACATACACGAAAATGTGAGGGTCCAAGGATGCATCTGATGCTGGCTGACATGCTTACTGAAGCCGTTGGCCCGAGCAGGTGGCTCTGTAAGAGGTGGTGCCCACCTCCATCACCTTCTCCATCCCAATTGTCATGCATGTGAGAGTCATCTCTGGGAGCACCATCCAAGCTTTTAATTACACTTAAATTCTTTAAGGTTTGTAGTAAATGGTCAGTTCAGTTCAGTCGCTCAGTCGTGTCAAACTCTTTGCGACCCCCAAAATCACAGCATGCCAGGCCTCCCTGTCCATCACCAACTCCCGGAGTTCACTCAGACTCATGTTCACCGAGTCAGTGATCCCATCCAGCCATCTCATCCTCTGTCTTCCCCTTTTTCTCCTGCCCCCAATCCCTCCCAGCATCAGAGTCTTTTCCAATGAGTCAACTCTTTGCGTGAGGTGGCCAAAGTACTGGAGTTTCAGCTTTAGCATCATTCCTTCCAAAGAAATCCCAGGGCTGATCTCCTTCAGAATGGACTGGTTGGATCTCCTTGCAGTCCAAGGGACCCTCAAGAGTCTTTTCCAACACCACAGTTCAAAAGCATCGATTCTTCGGCACTCAGCCTTCTTCACAGTCCAACTCTCACATCCATACATGACCACTGGAAAAACCATAGCCTTGACTAGACGAACCTTTGTTGGCAAAGTAATGTCTCTGCTTTTGAATATGCTATCTAGGTTGGGCATAACTTTTCTTCCAAGGAGTAAGCGTCTTTTAATTTCATGGCTGCAGTCACCATCTGCAGTGATTTTGGAGCCCCAAAAAATAAAGTCTCACACTGTTTCCACTGTTTCCCCATCTATTTCCCATGAAGTGATGGGACCAGATGCCATGATCTTCGTTTTCTGAATGTTGTTTTAAGCCAACTTTTTCACTCTCCTCTTTCACCTTCATCAAGAGGCTTTTTAATTCCTCTTCACTTTCTGCCATAAGGGTGGTGTCATCTGCATATCTGAGGTTATTGATATTTCTCCCGGCAATCTTGATTCCAGCTTGTGCTTCTTCCAGCCCAGCGTTTCACATGATGTACTCTGCATAGAAGTTAAATAAGCAGGGTGACAATATACAGCCCTGATGTACTCCTTTTCCTATTTGGAACCAGTCTGTTGTTCCATGTCTAGTTCTAACTGTTGCTTCCTGACCTGCATATAGGTTTCTCAAGAGGCAGGTCAGATGGTCTGGTATTCCCATCTCTTTCAGAATTTTCCACAGTTTATTGTGATCCACACAGTCAAAGGCTTTGGCATAGTCAATAAAGCAGAAATAGATGTTTTTCTGGAACTCTCTTGCTTTTTTGGTGCTCCAGCGGATGTTGGTAATTTGATCTCTGGTTCCTCTGCCTTTTCTAAAACCAGCTTGAACATCTGGAAGTTCACGGTTCACGTACGGCTGAAGCCTGGCTTGGAGAATTTTGAGCATTACTTTACTAGCGTGTGAGATGAATGCAATTGTGCAGTAGTTTGAACATTCTTTGGCATTGCCTTTCTTTGGGATTGGGAGGAAAACTGACCTTTTCCAGTCCTGTGGCCACTGCTGAGTTTTCCAAATTTGCTGGCATATTGAATGCAGCACTTTCACAGCATCATCTTTTAGGATTTGAAATAGCTCAACTGGAATTCTATCACCTCCACTAGCTTTGTTCATAGTGATGCTTTCTAAGGCCCACTTGACTTCACATTCCAGGATGTCTGGCTCTAGGTGAATGATCACACCATCATGATTATCTGCGTTGTGTAGATCTTTTTTGTACAGTTCTTCTGTGTATTCTTGCCACCTCTTCTTAATATCTTCTGCTTCTGTTAGGTCCATACCATTTCTGTCCTTTATCGAGCCCATCTTTGCATGAAATATTCCCTTGGTATCTCTGATTTTCTTGAAGAGATCCCTAGTCTTTCCCATTCTGTTGTTTTCCTCTATTTCATTGCATTGATCGCTGAAGAAGGCTTTCTTATCTCTTCTTGCTATTCTTTGGAACTCTGCATTCAGATGTTTATATCTTTCCTTTTCTCCTTTGCTTTTTGCTTCTCTTCTTTTCACAGCTATTTGTAAAGCCTCCCCAGACAGCCATTTTGCTTTTTTGCATTTCTTTTCCATGGGGATGGTCTTGATCCTTGTCTCCTGTACAATGTCACGAACCTCAGTCCATAGTTCATCAGGCACTCTGTCTAGTAAACGGTCAAGGGGATATTAAAAAAGAAATAGTTGCTTGTGTATGGCTTGACATTCCGATGTTTTTCTCATGTTTCTGTTGAAGTTTTCACTCGAGTTTACATTTGGAGATTATTCCATGAAGGCAGATTCTGGCCTTTAGCTGGGAAGAGGGCTGAGAAAAGGCGAGGACCATTGTGCAGCAGTGACTCCAGAAACCCTGGGGACTCACCTCTGTTCCTTTGGGCTAACCTAGGACTTGAAAATCTGCCTTCTGCCACAGCTGCCATAATTTACATTTTTTTTTTCCAGAAAAGAAGCTCCATGAAGGCATAATTTTCTAGGCTCAACATCTGTGAATGTTCCCTTTAAACTTGGTACCTGTTTCTTTGTTTTGAGATATAGCCGATGTATAGTATTATATGTTACATGTATACAACACAGTGATTCACAATTTTGAAAAGTTATATTCATTTATAGTTATTATAAAATGTTGGCTATATTCCCTGTGTTGTACAATAAAACCCGTACCTCTTAATCTCCTCCCCTAGCACACCCTACTGGTAATCACTAGTTTGTTCATTGTATCTTGAAAATTTTTTATTGGAGTATAGTTGATTTAGAATGTTGTACCAGTTTCTGTTGTATAGCAAAGTGAATCAGTTATACACATACCTCTACTCTTTTTATTTATTTAAAAATATTTATTTTTTGGCTGTGCTGGGTCTTACTGGCAGCACGTGAGATCTCCAATCTTCGCTGTGGTATGCGAGTTCTTAGTTGCGGCACGTGGACTCTTAGTTGAGGTAGGTGGGATCTAGTTCCCTGGCCAGGGATTAAACCTGGGCCCCTGGCACTGGAAGCACAAAGTCTCACCTACTGGACCACCAGGGAAGTTCCTAACCACCCTCTTCTAGATTCTTTTCCCACGTAGGTCGTTAGCAGATTATCGAGTAGAGCTCCCTGTGCTACACAGGACGTCCTTGATAGGGTTCTCTGTGTCTATGAGCCTGTTTTTTTATTACAAGCACTGGTTTATTGTATTTTCTTTTAGATTCTACATTAAGGGATATCATACAATATTTGTCTTTCTTTCTTTGACTTACTTCTCTTAGTGTAAAATCCTTCAAGTCCACCCGTGGTGATGTAAATGACAAAATTTCATCCTTTTGTGGCTGAGCAGGTTTCGCTGTACACACGGACCACATCTTCTTTACCCACTCATCTGCTGGCGGGCCCCCAGGTTGCTTCCGTATCTTGGCAACATCAGGGTGCATGTATCATTTCAAATAGTATTTTCATTTCTTTCAGATATATACCCAAGAGTGGAATTGCTGAGTTATATGATAGCTCTTTATATTATATATGATAGTTATCATACGGTTATATGATAGTGTTCTTGCCTGGAGAATCCCATGGACGGAGGAGCCTGGTAGGCTGCAGTCCATGGGGTCGCTGAGGGTCGGACATAACTGAGTGACTTCACTTTCACTTTTTACTTTCATGCATTGGAGAAGGAAATGGCAACCCACTCTAGTGTTCTTGCCTGGAGAATCCCAGGGACGGGGGAGCCTGGTGGGCTGCCATCTATGGGGTCACACAGAGTCGGACACGACTGAAGTGACTTAGCAGCAGCAGCATGATAGCTCTATTTTTAGTTTTTTTGAGAAACCTCCTTCCATACTGTTTTCTACGGTGGCTGCACCAATTTACATTCCCACCAATGTATGAAGTGTTACTTCTTTTCTACAGTCTCACAAATATTTGTTATTTGTGGTCTTTTATAAGGATGGCCATTCTGACCTCATTGTGGTTTTGATCTGCATTTCTCTAATAATTAGCAATTTGAAGCATCTTTCTGTGTTCTTGTTGGTCATCTCCATGTCCCTGAAAAAAAAAAATGTCTATTTGGGTCTTCTGCCCATTTTTTAATAGGGGTTTTTTTTTTTTTTATTTAGTTGTATGAGCTCTTTATTTTCGATATTAACCCCTTATCAGTCATATCATTAGCAAATATTTCCACCTGGTCTGTATGTAGGCTGTCTTTTGGTTTGTCAATGGTTTCCTCTTCTGTGCAAAAGTTTTTAAGTCTAATTAGGTCCCATTAATTTTTTTTTTAGGTTCCATTTATTTTTGCTTTTATTTCCTTTAGAAGACAGATCCAAAAAAAATATTGTTGCGGGTTGTGTCTACTATTTATCTAGCTCCCACTTCACGAGGACACGGGGCTCACTCTGGGGCAGGGGTCAGCAGATATAACAATGCTATAAAGATGCAGAGAGAGACTAATTTGCCAGTTGATATTCAAATAATTAGAGCCACCTGGCTGGCAGGGGGCTGGCAGGAGCGCTACAGGGAGGACTGAGAGAACAGGTGGATGATGGGGTAGGTGGTAGTGTGGCTACAAGATCCCAGGGAAGCAAGGCACCCCCTGGACTCTATCTACTGTGGCAGCTGGAAGGGATTTCCAGGCCAGGGCAAGACAAGGGCACAGAGGCAGGTAAGCACACGCCAGGTCCTTACCACGTGGCCCCTGCTCTGAGCTCCACACGCATGTCCAGAGCTCACTGGCTGGCTCAACTTGGCTGCCTCTGAAGCATCTCATGGCCAGCATGCCAGCCAGCATGTCCACCCACAACCAAACTCATGCTTCTTCACCAAACCTGGGCCCTTTTCCTGTCTTGGCCAACGGCACCCCAAGCCTTGATTCCCTCCCAACCCTTCGCAACTCCTCTGTTCTCCCACACCCAATCAGTCATTAGGTCCTACCAAGCTTACCTCCCTGCACTTCCCAAATCCTCACTAGTCCCCTATCTGCTGGCACCGCTACAACCTGGTCGGCCAAAGTAGCATCTCTACCTGCCTTTTAATAGCCCCCTAACTGGTGACACCACATCCACCTTGTTCCCTCCAGCCCACTTTCCACTTAGCAGTAAGAGTGAGCTTTTGAAACACAACTCTGATTACTCTGCCTCCCTGCTGAAAATGAAAATTCTTCAATGCCTTCCCACTGCTTTTGGCAAAAGAAGCCTGAACAGCACCTCCAAGGTTGATGTCTAGACTTCATTGGGCTTCCTGCTATAGCCTCCCCATCCCCTCCACCCCATCCTCCATCCCCAAGTCTTCATCAAATTTGCTCTTTCACAGCCATTTCTGTTACACACTGACATGTGACTGCCCTTAGGCTGTCAGCTCCATGAGAACATCCACTGTACCTGTTTCGGTGCCTGGTACCCAGTGTCCCGCCCTTAGCAGGTGCTCAGCAATACATGCAGAAGGAACAGGTGAGCCTCAGTAATCACAGGGCCTTGCTTAAAGGCACTTACTTGATCAACATTTGATGTTAGATTATTTAATCTGCATGTTTCTATTTTTATCTGAGTTCAGATCAGGTTGTTCAAGTGTCTACCCAGAAACATATTTCAAAACTAAACATCCGTGTTCACCAAGGAAGGTGGAAGATGCTCCTGGGTGTTTCCGACACCATTCTCACCCCTGCTGCTGCTGCTGCTTAGTCGTGACCGACTCTGTGTGACCCCACGGACTGCAGTCCACCAGGCTCCTCTGTCCATGGGATTTTCCAGGCAAGAGTACTGGAGTGGGGTGCCATTGCCTTCTCCATCTCACCCCTTAGGAGCAAGTATTTTTCCCTTTGGGAAGCCATCCCTGCAAGTCGATGTGACACTGCAATGCAAGGTTGGTTTTCATTACATGTGATTTGCAGGGTCAATATTTCTTTCTCTGGGTCACATCTAACATCTAAAGCTAAGTCAAGGCCAGTGGGGATGGTGTGAGAAATCTCCTGGGTGTAGACAGAGCCATCTTGCGCACCTATTACCGTAAGGTACCGTAAGAGAAAAACCCAAACCAAATACACTTCTGAAAGCATAAGAATACAAGAGTTCAGGTTACAGGCCATGGGCTAGGTCCCTGTGTTCCATCAGATGTAACGCATCTGGACCCCGATGGCCTGAACTTCCCCGATGGTGTGGATGTCACACCTCCGGTTTGTGCGGCAGAGGCAGCAAAGGTGAGCTGTGGAGGGTAAACAGCGCAGGTGTGTGGTCTCTGTCAACTACTCAACTCTGGCTACAGCACGAAGACAGCCACGGGCAGTGTGTGAACTAGTGGATGTGGCTGTGTTCTGATCAAACTTGATGTAGAGACGCTGAAACTTGAATTTCATATAATTTTCAGGTGTCAGGCAGCATTATTCTTCTCTGGATTTTTTCCCAACTGTTAAAAAATGTAAAAGCTCTCTCAGCCTGCAGGCTGCACCCAGAACCAGACAGAGGCCCAGGGCTGGGTCCACTGAGGCCTTCATGAAGCAGGGCCATCACCTCACGCCTAGGCAGTAAACCAGGGAGTCCGCCCTCCCCAGCCCCATGGGTGACTCCTGCAGTCCAAGAGGGCAGGGTTTGTGGGTTCTTCTTTTTCCCCTAGAAGTTCACCATTGGACTGGAGGTCCTATTTCCAAACAGAGCTCTTTCAGGTCAAACACCAGGATAGCTGATTAAACTAAGGTGTGGCCGCGCCCCACCGGTCGCATTCCAACAGGACAGTGTCCCGGCAGGGTGGAACCTCCCCTTCCGCACAGGGAGCACCGTGTGCCCACCTGTCAACATTCCACCACTCAGGCTTCATCGCACGTCTTCCCTCTGTCTGTCCATCAAGCCATCTCAGTTTCCCATGTTATTTATACATTCCCTTGCTGTTGATAAGGGATTAGGACACACGATTGGGACAACTCTCATCAAAATCACTTTTGTTCTCAGCCCTGCTACATGTAAGAAGTTAAGGTTGGCCAGGGTCTTAAACAGCAGGTCTTATTCTAAGCACAGCATCTCGTGAGCACCTAGGATGTGATCCTGCTGACACGGGTAACTAGAGAAAACAGCTGAAATTGACAGTGTCGACTGTTCACGTTAATATGAACAAAAGCTAATAATATTGCTAGAAATAGTCTACATAGTTAACATGAAAGTGAAAGTCGCTCAGTCCTGTCTGACTCTGCGACCCTGTGGACTATACAGTCCATGGAATTCTCCAGGTCAGAATACTGGAGTGGGCAGACTTTCCCTTCTCAGGGGATCTTCCCAACCCAGGGATCGAACCTACGTCTCCCACATTGCAGGCAGATTCTTTACCAGCTGAGTCACCAGAGTCAATATAGGTACAAAATGAGGTGGCAAGGACATCTGTAAGGATTCAGGTTTGTGGGGCCAGCAAATAGAGACGAAGGGAGACCTGAAAAACTCATGGGTTCCTACAGTGTGTTAGTTGCTCAGTCATGTCCGACTCTTTGCGACCCCATGGATTTGTCCACAGGATTCTCCAGGCAAGAGTACTGGAGTGGGTTGCCATTTCCTTCTCCAAGGGATCTTCCCACCCCAGGGATCAAACCTGGGTCTCCCACGATGCAGGCAGATCCTTTACCATCTGAGCCATCGGGGAAGTTCTATGGCTCATTAAGTCACAGCAGCGACGTGCTGTGCTTATGAAGGAGTGTCAGGGCTGTCAGGTGAGCACAGGGTCCTGGGAGGCAGGCCCAGGCTTGGCGGGGTGGGGCGGGGATGGTGCAGACCCCAGGAGCTCCTCAGAGCTGGGGGGGTTCTAATATTAGTAACACACTGACTCTCAACCTCATGGTCAGTATCATATTTTTGAAAGAAAAATGTATGTATAGCCCATTAACAAACATACCCAAGTTACTGTGGCTTTGAGGCCACGTCCATCAAGTGTGGCAGTGAGACTCCGAGGGTCCTGCCAAGAACTTGGCCTCTGGTGCTGGGGACGATGAGGAAGGGCCCCCCGTGGGAAGAGTCCTTGCAGTTCTAGGGTCTGATCAAAAGCCAGCAAAGAATAACTGACTTATGAGAAGACGTGGTCTCTAGACTCTGAATTCTGTAACTTCTAATGATCTTGACCACTGGCTAAAATCAGTTATTAAAATGTCTCACATAGCGTCTTCATCTAGAATTTTCCTCCAGACATATTTCTGGAAAAATATAAGGCAAAAAGACAATTCAGAACCAAAAAAAATTTTGCAATCAGCATGCCAACAAACCACTGTGAATCCTTGATTTTAAATTTTCGAGGTCTACTGAAGGCGGAAAGCTTTAATTAGACAAAGTCTGAGCGCCCCTGATGGTCAACCAGGGGCCCTGCAGCAGATGCCATTTTTAGGGGTCAATTTCTTTACTCCTTCCCTTCAGCCAATCAAGCAAAGACTGTTCTTTCAGGCCATGGTGGGGTGGGGGTGGGGGTAAAGTAGGCGGGCTTATGACAAAAAACATGTGGAATCTTTAGGAAGCTGCTACTTTGGTAGAATTTAAGAAGAATGTAGATTTGCTAAGCCAGAGACACGGGGCTTTTACCCTAGAACCTCAAGGCCATCCAGGAAAACCTCGTGTTTATTATTCTGGACTACGGGTTCCTTGTGATCTTCAGATCATCCCAGGGGAAGTGGCCCCAGGGCCAGGCAAGCAGAGCCAGGACGGCCCCACTGGAGCACGGCTGCTGCCTGGCGCCCTCCACCGGCCGCTTCCGGGGCCGCAAGGCTGGCCCTGAAAGCCACCCACAGCGGGCCCTGCCAGGGTGGGGCGGCCGGGTGACTTCTGCTACCTTTTCCCCAGGCAATTATGTTACAAGCACACTTCCTTTTCTTTCGGTAAAGGTTATCTTGATCCAGGCAGTAAACTGCAGTTAACGTGGTAGGCGGTTAAAATACTCTCTTCGGTTGAATACATGGATCCGGGAGAGTGGAAACGGCTTCCTGGGGAAGGTGGGGAGAGACAATGTTTGCGGAGGAGAGGAAGCTCCGGCATGCACCCCTGAACAAAAGGGGACGAGTGGTCTTTACTCGGAGAACAGCTTCCTATTAGGACTCACTCCTTCGTACATTATGCCTTTCATCCCCACTCAACCACAAAATGATTTTGCTCAAGCAAATACAATGGGAGAAAAGATTTACACTGAAAGAATCTTTAATAATAAACTGTTGCCGATCTGCCTACTTGCCCGTGATTTATAATACAATAAACATCGGATTCTATTACGGCTCAGGCACTGAAGCCGAGGCTCGGGAAAACGGAATATGAAAGCACTGGGACCCCACCACCATCACAATGAAATGAGCAGGGATAAATGTGCTAAGAGTATCTCTTTGCATCTTTTATAGCTGGTGTGTATTAATCTGTAACGCTTATTAAGAAAGTCATTGCTATGCAAAGCAGCGCCCAATCCCTTTCTCTGGCTTTTCAACAGAGCGCACTGTTTAGCCAATAGGACGGACCCTCTGGCCCTCATTCTGCATTCATCACAGGCAACATTTGCACAATGTATCTCTCAAAGGCGGCTGAAAGGAAGGCCTTAATACTCATGTAAACAACTGCAAACCAATTACTTAATGAATCAGGCCCACACATAATGAGGTGCAGACAAAGAGCTATAAATGCATTTTTGCGCCCAAGCCGCTGCTTTAAAGTAAAATCCCTCAGCTGTAGTTTGGGCTTAACTAGCACATCATAATTATTGTCTCTAGGACATCAGAGGAAGCCATTTTTTTTTTTAAAGGTCCAGCAAGGTCTTTTTTTTTTTTTTTTTGAGGTTGCTCATCAGCTCACTGACAAAATAGAGCAAAGAAGAATTTTTAAAAGTGCTACAGCAGCACTGCGCTGTTATGTTTATTCTCGAGTACTGGGTTTCGAGACCACTTGTAAAAGCAATAAAGCACGAGGAATGACTGCAGTAAGTGGGGTCCTTAAATGTAAGCCTCTAAGAAATTTCAGTGAGTCCAGGCACAAAGAGCGAGCCTGGGGAGGCATATGAACACCAAACCCAGCACAAGAACCAACCGTGACCAACCGTGAGCCAAACCCACACACTTCAAGCCCAGAACTTTCATCACTGGATTATTATCAAGTGTGGAGAACCAAGGGTTCTTGAAGGGCTCTTTTTTTTTTTTCCCTCCTTAAAGAGGATGATGTGATTACTTGTAACTTAGGAAATAAATTCCATGCAGAAATGACAGTAATAACAAAAGGCCCCTGCCTCAAACTGAAGGGAAAAGAAGTTTGATTTTATAATGAAATACTGATGCGAGCTGTGAAATGTCAAACGATCAGACTGAGAAAATGTTCTACAGAATCTGACTGCTTTCTGAATGTGTTTAAACATTGCCCAAAGTAGGGAATATATAAGAAAAATTTAAGAAGAATTGTTTTTTTTTAGGACCTCTAAAACAAACACTTCTAACAATCTTTAAAAACTAAAGGGATGTATTATTAAGCCAAATGGTGACATTAATCCCTAAAAACTGCCTGTAGAATTTATTATCTTTTAAAATTTCTTTCAGGAGACCTAGAACTTGAATTTATAGTAAAATCATAAAAATATACTTTAAAACTCTTCTTATCCCATAATTCATTATCTCTCACTTCCTTCAAAAACATAGATAAAAACACAGGTATTAAAAATAAGTTTCTAAAAATTAAGAGTGATTCCCTAAAATTGAACATATCAAGTTTCTAAAATCAAGAACTTAATTTCAGAAGATCAACCTCATTTAAATATATTCCAGGTCCTAAAAATACTGTAGAGTTTTCAAAACATAAATGAAAATGATTTTTTTTTCACTGTAAAAATACTACATTTCTAAACAAGTAAAGTTAATCTTATGGAATGTCAGAAATGTAAAGTTTCTGTTTTAAAATTTCACTAGGGCAAGTAATTTTTCAAATGTAACGTAATCATCTATAGGACATCTTTTAACCCCTTAAAATGTTGCAAAGGCAATTGTATGTCGTTTTAAAAGATATTTAGCTCAAAGCGAAAAAGTAGGTATGTCATCAGACAACTGCTTCTACTCCTACCCATAAACTCTTCCTCAGTGACTCAATGCCACTGCACAATCAGTATTTTATGTTGATTGCAAATCTAGCACACAACTGGCTTATCACTGCTCCAAAAACTACAGTTTTAAACTACAGTTTAAAAAATGTGAAAAGATAAATTCTTACGTTTGAAAATAAGCAAGAAAACATCAGAAAGGGAAATAATAGTCCAGCCCAAATACTTGGTAAAAAAAGAGGAATACAAAAACAAATATCCAACAATTGCTTGTATATATACCCGCTGTCTCCGAAAGAAGAAACAGGCCACTTTATTTCTTTTAAGGCCCTGCGTTCTCTCTCTGCCCTCTCCTGACGCCCTCCATTGTGTGGTTTCTAAGCAGCCCTACTGCGAGCAGCTGTAGACGCTAATTTGTGGTTCACTGAGGTGTCAATGGAGTCTTAAACCAAGGAAACAACAGCTGCAAAACAATACTTGGCTCTGGGGCAAATATTTTCAAAGGTAGACTAAAGTTTCAACTGTCACTTCAGATAAACAAAACCCAAACCATAATGTTCCATCAAGTCACCCAACAAAATCACTTGCAGCAAGAGTTTCACCCTGGGTGGACTGACATTTCTTGTCTTGCTGGCACGATTCAGAAAGGCTCCACGACTTTACCTTGACAAAGGACTCCCTTCGCTGGATGAAAAACTCGCTTCCGAAGCGATTTTGTGAGTTGTCTTTGTCTTGAATGTCCTGCTGCCGGTTTTCAAACCTGAGAGGAGCAAGCACAAACGTGGAGAGTGAGTGTGGCCGCTGCGGTGGATGAAGAAGCCCTAACATGTTAAACAAATGTCAACAGAGAAAGAGCTGTTCACAGAATGCAAGGCGGGGAATGACAGGGAAGGAGTTCCCCTGATAACCTGCTATCACAGGTGGTTTCCTGTGATACTGACACAGAGTAGAAAGCGAAGCCACTCAAACAGCACCATTTGAAATGACCACGAGGCATGTGTGAGCAGAGTCTCCACAGTGGCCCTAAGCTCTGGATGATTCGTGTTGTTGTAACACTTGGGCAGCGACAGATCACTGAGACAGCGAGAGCTGGGAACCAGTCTCGTGCGTTAACTGGTATTCTAGATGACAGTGCCTGCCCACCCACCTTTAAGCCCTTCTGCCAGACCCTGCACTTTTCCTTCTTGCAGAGGAGAATAAACCTCTACTGAGAACACGAGATGGCTGGATGGCATCACTGACTCGATGGACGTGACTCTGGGTGAACTCCGGGAGTTGGTGATGGACAGGGAGGCCTGGTGTGCCATGGGGTCGCAAAGAGTCGGACATGACTGAGCGACTGAACTGAAATGAACTGAGAACCACTGAGGCCACTCCTTAACTATCCTGAAAAGGCTAATGGGGAACCCACACCGTCCAGCCCTTTCCCTGGAGCTGGCCGGGGTGATCCCTGACCTCTGCCTCCTGGGTGCCCTCAGCCTTGGATGCTTCTACTACCAGTTTGAGCCTGGCAGTCACCTAAGATTGTGGCTATAGGGTGCATGAGCACCTCCTCAAAAGGCGTGTGTTGTTTTCCTAACCTGTAACCTGTGTGTCTGCTCGTAACCTCTGAGGCAAAGCAGGTCTCTTAACAAAGTGCCCACGTTCAGCCCCTAGACGGTCTGCACCTGCTTAAATGAACCGGGTCTTTTCAGACAGGAGAACAAAGTGGCTTCTTGTAGAGACGGGTGTACTGACCGACACGTGACACGTCCATGATTCAATCTGTGGTGGCTCTGAGATCGGCGTGCATGCCCAGCACTGCCTGGGACCATGTCTGACATTCCCCCCGAAATGTCTGTTTGATAAAGACATCCTTGGGACAACCGGGAAATTTGAACATGGACTGGGAATTATGTGATGCTAAGAAATCATTCTTACAGGTGAAGTTCCAGTAGGCTGGTTTATATAAAAATTAGAGGGAATTCCCTGACAGTCCAGTGGTTAGGACCCCGTGCTTTCACTACCAAGGGCCCGAGTTTGATCCCTGGTCAGGAAACTAACATCCCATGAGCCATGCAGCTCGTACCCACCCCTAGCCCCCAAAATTATAAAGTCGTTAAAGTACACTTCCTTCTGCTATTAATCCATTACCTTCACAATAGGAGCTGGAGTAACTTATATTAAAAAATAAAATGTAATAAAGTAGAAACCACTGAAAAATAATAAAAATACAATAAAACATGTAAGAAAATTAAGTGAAAGTTGCTCAGTTGTGTCCGACTTTTTGCGACCCCATGAACTATACAGTCCATGGAATTCTCCAGGCCAGGATACTGAAGTGGGTAGCCTTTCCCTTCAAGAAAACTAAGGAAGACTACAATTAAAACAAAAATCCTGGATTGAAGGAACTACATTTAAGCTTAAAAATTGAGCTTTTATTGGGGTTCAGTCTTTTTACTTAAAGGAGCTCAAATCCCCCAACATTCAAACAAGGGAGACAGCCTGGATGACACACCCCACCACTGGTTAACAAACTGGAAGGTGTGAGAAGAGAGGGAGTTTGGGGTGTCTCTGATGGCACTGTCATGACACGCCAGGCAGACTCCAAGGGTCCGTAGGCTGTTGGCAGCACACATCCTGGAAGGAAGCCACTTCCAAACGCCTGCTATTCAGGACGGAGCCCTGGCTTATCCTAAGGTGGTGACAGCCTGTTACAAAGCAAACTCCAGAGAGCACACCCCTCCCTGCACAAGCCCGAGTGGTGGCTTCGGGCTCCCAGTGTCGCTTTGCTCACCTGGCGGCTGTGACGTGGGGGCTGTGGCCTCTTGGAATCCATCTCCGGCCTGGTGCGTGCTGCCCTGGAGGGCGGACTGCTTCAGCCTCTGGTAGGCTTTCGTTTCTACAGGTGAGAAAAAGGCACAGATAACAGGACACCCACAGGCATGAGAATGAAGTTGGACCCTTACCTTACATCACACACAGAAATCAACTCAGAAAGGATTAAAGACTTGAATGTAAGACCTAAAACTATTCAGCTCCGAGAGGGTAGGAGAAGAGCTCCAGAATTTGGCAGTGATTTCTTGGATACAGCACCAAAAGCACAGTCAACAAAATACAGACAAACAGGAAACAACCCACAGACCCTTTGGTCCTTCTCTAAGTGGGGAAGACTGCTGGGAAAAGCACTATAGAGAGGTCCCGTGAAGGACCTGAGTGATGCAGGCTTTCCCGCTGCCTCAGGTCTCAAGGCCTCGTGGGTGAAGTGGAGAAAGGAGACTTAAGAGTTTCAGCAGTGACACAGCAAAACGGCCCCCATGCTCCCCACAGGGCCACAAACTACGGGGGTTGCCATGGGCTGCATTCCTGCTCCTGCTGGTTGTTTAAGAACTGAACCACGAGGCCCTTGTTACTGGTTAAAAATTACCGAAAGGAGAAAAAACATAACTTACCTACTCAGAATCACTCGAGATAAAAAACAAGCATTTAAAATGAGCATCCTATTTTGGAGTAGTAAATGCTATCTAATTTAAAAAAGTACAGATCAGGGATTCTATTTTGAAAATAATAAATTCTAAGGAAACTTTTTAAAAAATAAAAACATTGCTGGGTTGTGAAATCAGTGCACACTGGAACGTGTATTCTGAAAACTTTACTAGAGAAAACAGCAGACGCAGCACATGCAGAAGGGGAAAGTAAGTGTGTGTGTGTGTGTGTGTGTGTGTGTGTGTGTATAGAAGTGACCTGGCCCATTGTCCCAGGGCAACTTGGACAGGAGTGCATCGTAATACTCTGATTGATTCTAACGTTCTTGTCACTTCAGAGTCCCTGTAAGGCAACCTGGGGCACGGGTAAGGTGTTAACGAAGTCAAAGGTGGGGTGTCTGATTTCTGAACAGGTAAAGAATCACTGTAAATGAGATGAACATGCAGTTGTGAAGATCAACCAAAAAGTTTTTCAGCTTTTATGATACAAGTCCAGACTTTAATGACCATGTGCTATTTCTGCATTCATTTAAACTTATTTGGGCATGGCAAAGAGAGCAAAGATGGAAAGAATTTTTTTTAAAGAGAAAGAAAGAAGAAGGAAGAAAGAGAAGAGAGCAGCCTCTGGGTGAACAAAGGCCCCTGGTGGCTGGAGCTGGAAGCTGGGCTCGTCTGTCTACCGTCTGAAGGGAATCGTTTCACTCCAGCGAGCCGGCTCTCAGGTTTCTCAGAAATCAAGAACACATGTTATTTATCTTCCAGAGAGAATTTTTGTGCAAAACTTCATGTTACTTGTTGCGAGGTGATTTCAGACTGGCGGGTGGGGTGGGGATTAAGCATTCTGTCCAAATATGAGACAGAATGGATCTCCTTGCTCGCCTGAGCCTGGGAGGGAGGGCTGGGCAGTGAGCAGCCTCGGTGCAGGGACCATCCTAGCGCCTGGAAATCAGGGGCCATGGTCACACGCCCCACATCTCCCTCGGGTGCTTGCTGCCTGTCCTACGGGGAGGACTCCAGAATCTCTCCCTGAGCTGTGTCCACTGTCCACATACAGTGGTTTGAAGGGAGAAAGCTAACGTTTCCCACCCATTCAGCCTGAGCCTGCCTCCTTCCTAACCCAGCTCCTCCTTGGCATTTGATCCTTAGACCTCCTGGGGTCCTTCTCCGAGCAGAGTCACTGGTGGCCCCTGGACAGTTTTTATCTGGGATGTGGCAGCCTGGACCTGAGTAATACAGGGTTGGCAAAGCTAGCTGAGGGCCTCCGGGGGCACTGCCTGCCCTTACTTCTGGTGAAAGCTTCTGTAAATGGTTTCAGGGCAGAGGGAGATTTAAAGGTGAAAGGATTAGCTGCACTCACTGGAGGAACAGACACTAACTGAGGCAGGACCAGCGCCCCCAAAGCAGCTGGAGGGGCTGGAGCAGCGCTCAGGACGCCAGTCCTTCTCCCCTCACTCTTTAGTCAGAAGAGCTGCATAAAACAGCAGCCCAAGCACTGAGAGATGACCCAGAAAGGAAAAACAGAATCAAGGTTTGGTTTTAAAAAAAATGACCAGGAGAGGCTGAAGGCTATGCAGCCTGTAGAAATAAAGGCCGAGAAGTTTCAGCACCTGGATCACAGATTCTGCCACAGACAGCAAGGACGGGGCAGGGTATACGTGCAGATTCTTGGGGGCCGGGCAGGACCACACATGTGACTCTGGCCAGACAACGGGGGAGGGAGGTTGGGTCCTGTGGCTGCAGGGCAGCAAGGGGACAGGAGGGGATTTGCGTCCTGTCTTGGGGGGGCGGACAGCTGTCTTGTGGCCACAGACGACAGCTTCCAGGTGAGAAAATGGGCCTAGTCTTGCCAGATTTCTGCCTTAAGAAAATTAAAACACTGCCCAGGCCACTTAGAACATACCTGCAACCCTGAAACCAGAGGGCAGGGAGAGTTTCTTTGTTCACTGAATGAGGCACAAGCACCCCTAGAGACAAACCTCAGCCATGGGACACAAGCTGGATGTCAGGGCCAGCTTTCCCCGCTGAAGGACCCAGCAGAGCCCACAACACAGCAGCAGGGAGGCTGCAGCAGTCCCCTGGGGATTTCGAAGGAGCTGCCCATATCAAACAAACCAGATTTCAGAATCCTTGGAAGCAAGAGGACAATTTTTGCTAGTGGTGCTCAAACAATTCAGACCCTCTTCTGGAAGAGCCTAGAAGACCTGGCCAGGATTTAAACATAATAAGGCAAAGCTACAGACTTGAATTTGTGGCAATCCAAGTCCAGGTTTTTCTGGAAGAAGGCCGTGAAGAATCAATCAGTTGAAGGCTGCACACTGCAGCCGTGCATATTCAGTTATTAAATGAATGAGTGAGCAGATGCAGGAAAGGGAATAAAGCTGGAGGTTCCAGCTGGCCTGTTATGAATAAGGTTGCGACAAGGGTCCTTTGCACCTTTTCAAGGTGCAAAGACCTGAGACCTGAGTCTTCACCACTGCACGGACCCTGTAAGCCTACAAATTTGAGGACTGGGTGGCCCCTTAAGGCTTCACTTTGTAGCCTGTGACTCCCAACTCCACAGAGATACTTCTTCCCGTCAGTAATATCAAACTCTCAAAAAATATTGAGTAGTGCAAACAGTTATATAAAACAACTATTTCTAAAAATACAATATGCTCGGATACACACAGAAATAGCATACATGCAAGCACAAGCGTGCAGCTGTGAGTTGCTCAGTCAGGCTTCTCTCATATACTCAAAGTTGTGTTGAGATGGGGAGTTTCAAAAGTAGAAAATATTGCAGCTTAAAATACAAAATAAGGCAAGGGGTCCAGGGGGTTAATATCTATCCCTGGCTATCAATTCCAGGCTGATGACACAACAAGATAAAATTATTTTTCCCTACTTGGTCACACAAGCTGGCTGAACCCAATCATCTATCTTCTTGCAAAGTGGTGAAGGATCCCTGAGATTGTTTTCTTTTTCCTTTTTGATATTCATTTTGTGTCTAGAAAATGGGAACCAAGAAAGAAAATGAAAATGTGCTGAATAAAGGGAGGCAGGAGAGAGATGGCGCCGAGGAAGAGAGAAAAAGCCCCAACTTCTTATCTTTCGTTCTCTTTTATATGCAAATGTACACCTGCTAAAATACTTTTAAATCTACAAATAAAAAGAAAAGGAAAATATCTGATGAACAAGTGCTTTTAACAACCCATTACAAGAGCCAGATAAACACTTGGTCCCCAGCCTCTGAGGGGTGTCTCCAAGGCAGAGGGTCGGCCTGGCTTTCCAGGAAATCCCTGGTGAAGAAAGAGCTGGGTCCAGAGAGGGAATAACAAAAGGAGATGCGAACAATGCTATTAGCGCAGCGAGAAGAGCGACCTTGAACCGAGAAAGAACCGGGCATCTCTGAGCCAGGGAGGATAATTGCGATTCCTGCAGGAAGCATGCAGAAATTCTAAACTTAAATTCAAAAAATATTTTATGTCCCTGGGTTTCCCAGTGCTGTTGCTTTTCGTGTGTTTCTGCATCCAGGCTGACTTTTCATTCACATAGCGCTAGATGCAGCAAACCCAGCTGTTTTTGCTAAATAAGACAAAAATTGTGGGATGGAATACTAAAATTAATTCTAAAGGTAAACATTATTACTGAAAACCCAGAAATCACATGTCTAGTAATCTCAAATTAAAACAAGAAAATATTAGGATAAGGGTGCTTTCACAATTCTGAAAATACAGAAAACTCATCTATATTTAAGGATTAAAAAAAACAACAACAGAACACCACCTGTCTATGTGAACGTAAGGTACACAGGTTGGCTCCATAACCAAAATCACTTGTCCTATGTAGACTGCCACGCCGCCAGCAGTCCTGGGCCAGGGGACCTCTCAACCCGGGCTTCTTCTCTGTTCTCGCACGAGATGGCTGATGCTCAGAGAAGGGAAAAGCTCCTCCTTCCAACCAGTTGCCTACAGATGCTTCAGAAAAGAGGTGTTTCCATCACATCCTGAATTTCTATGGGACAATTCAATGGTTACACCTGAAAATAAGTGCCAGGCTGGTAACTGACCTTTAGTGAATGTTTAAAAACCGAACTGAAACCGTTTTGCTGATGCTACTTCACACAATAATTCATAATCACAGTGCCAGCCATGTAACACTGCTCAGTCACGGGAGGTGAATTTTCAACTCTTGAGGTCATGGAATATTTAACTTTTGAGTCATTTTGATCAGGAAGTTATATCTTACTGGCATAATTAATAGTCCTTAAAAACAATATTTTTAGTCATTTGCACTCAGTGATTTATAAGATGAGAAGAGTTGGAATGAAGACTCTTTATTATCCTAATATCATGATGTTATAATATCAGCATTATCATCATCTAGAGTTGGGCCAGGAGCGATCATGTAGGTGATGACCCAGAGGCGACAATGTAAACTAGGATGAAGTCCCTCCCCTGCCAGGTTGAACAGTGCTTCTCCCAAATTCACATCCACCCAGTACCTCAGAAGGGGACCTGCTCTGTGAACAGCATCTGTGCCGATGCACTCGGTGAAGTATCTCAGGATGAACTCATCCTGGATTCACTCTGGACACTGACTCTGCTGACTGGGAGGGCACTTCCCACTGGGAAGAGGACACAGAAGCCCAGACACAGAGACGGCAGTGACACGAGGCTGGAGGCAGAGACCGGGGTTGTGCCATCACAGACCTGAGGCTGCAGCAGGCCTGGAAGGATGCTCCCGGCGCCTTCACAGGGCACTGCTGCCACTTTGATTTTGGACTTTTAGCACCCACAGCTGTGAGAGCAAACAGGTCTGTGGTTCTCAGTCTGTGATGCTTTGTCACAGCAGCCTTTGGAAAGTCACACCCTCCCTGAGCCCTGACTGCATCGAAGCATCTAGAGCCTGACCTCCCCCCCTTTCCACTGGGGTCTCTTGCATAAAAGAAGTGTGGTTCACAGGATAACCTACAAGGAGGGTTCAGCTCTGAGGCTCCCTGCTCCATGGTTCTCAGGCTTAGGGAGTTGCCTGGTGTGTTACATACAGACTGATGCCTGGGCTCACACCTGGAGGTCCTGGGGTACCCAGTTCAGGATGTGGCTGGTGCATGGGTTGGTTTTAAAGGTCCACGTGGGATTCTGCTGGCAGCCTCTGAGCAGAATTTCTCAGGCACTTCTGAGTTCATTCTTGGGAATGTATCCGCTTAGGAGCTCTTCCAGAAGGTGCCCTCCATTCCTCCACAGCCACAGTAAATGGGTGCTGCCAGCCTGCAGCATATGAAGTGAGGAGTTCTCTGCTTTCATGAGCAGCAGGCCCCACGGTGAAGCCATGGCAGCCTGACTCCTACCACAGACACAGGGCCACCTGGGCAGGGCCAGGGCCAACCCAGCAACAGACAGTGCTTTCCTGGCTGCCCCAGGCATGGCATCTGGACCTGACTAGGCATCTCCAGGACAGAACAGGTGCGGTGCAGACTCAAGACAGGCTCCGGAGTGCAAGCGCTTTGCCATTCGCCTTCACAGTCCTGTCGTCACTGCAGTTTTCTCTCCCAGGATATCCCAGGATAGATCCAGTCTCCTGTGACGATGTGGCCATCGTCCATTTCCAGCCTTCTCCCATTCTGTGGTAAAGCTCGAGCAATGATGCTTGGGGAAGCCCTGCCCAGAGTCTGACAGCACCCTTCAAACCTAGGCTGACCTCCCACAGAGCTTCTAAAGGGACGGACCACAGACTGACCTGGAATATTTCAGCTTGCCAAAGAATATCAGTGAGAAATGGCACAGTCAGGCAACCACTTTCAACACAGCTTGACCAAGAGAATTGGTGTCAAAAGAATGAGAGGCTGAATGGACATTCTTAGAGGCTTAATCCTCTTGAGATAAAAGCTGAGAGCCCTTTTCACATGGAGCTTAAGGAGATGAGTTTTGCCAGGATGGGCACGTGGGTGGGAAAAGTACTGGTGGAGTGACTGATGGAAAGAGACGGTGTGATGGCCTGAATCAACAAGCACTTAAAGGAACTCCTTTACATTCTCATTTTCATTCATTTGACAAAATGAGTGCCCACTGTGTGCCAGATATTGTGTCAGGGGCTCTGTTTTCTCTGACACTTAGCATAAGCTGCATCATTTACTAAATTAAAAGTCACCAAATTCTCAAGGTAAATTGAGTATAAATACCAATAAAATTACCAATGGGGGAAACTTCCCTTTGGGGGTGCGAGTGGTTCAGAGGAAGACTTTCTTCATCTAGACAAGCATGGCTTCATTCCTGGCCTAAGTGCTCCAGGGAGATACTGCCGTGATGGTCCTGTACCTCTTGTGGTCTCAGGCTCACCTAGGGGTACAGGCTAACCCTGCTTTACAAGGGCCACCCCGGGACTGTCTGCACTCAGAAATCCTCGCAAGTTGCCCACCTCTCCAGGCTTTGTTCTTCATCGCTCTCAAGAGCATCCTTTCAGGGCTCATCTTTTGTTAAGTTACAAGCTGGTATTTTAACTGATCCAGATGCCCTGAGGCAGGTGCCTCTCTTATACAACAAGAGAGGCTGGCTGGTGAGATGGATGGACTTTTGGGCTTAAATACTTAAGTCTGAGTGGCTATATGGCCCTGGGCTCCAAAATCACTACAGATGGTGACTGCAGCCATGAAATTAAAAGATGCTTACTCCTTGGAAGGAAAGTTATGACCAACCTAGATAGAATATTCAAAGGCAGAGACATTACTGTGCCAACAAAGGTTCGTCTAGTCAAGGCTATGGTTTTTCCTGTGGTCATGTATGGATGTGAGAGTTGGATTGTGAAGAAGGCTGAGTGCCGAAGAATTGATGCTTTTGAACTGTGGTGTTGGAGAAGACTCCTGAGAGTACCTTGGACTGCAAGGAGATCCAACCAGTCCATTCTGAAGGAGATCAGCCCTGGGATTTCTTTGGAAGGAATGATACTAAAGCTGAAACTCCAGTACTTTGGCCACCTCATGCGAAGAGTTGACTCATTGGAAAAGACTCTGATGCTGGGAGGGATTGGGGGCAGGAGAAGAAGGGGACGACGGAGGATGAGATGGCTGGATGGCATCACTGACTCGATGGACGTGAGTCTGAGTGAACTCCGGGAGTTGGTGATGGACAGGGAGGCCTGGCATGCTGTGATTCATGGGGTCGAAAAGAGTCGGACACGACTGAGCAACTGATCTGATCTGATCTGATGGCCCTGAAAAGGACTCTCAATCTTTCCAAGTTTGCTGGGCCATCTGGAGAACTGTCTGTGTTCCTCCAGGGTTGCTATGACGGTTAGAGATGTTAGAGGCTTAGGAGGGTGAGGACCCAGTCTCTGGCTGTCTCTGGCCATCCCTGGATTCAGCCGAAGTAGAGGTGTGACATATGTGCAGATTATATACTATTCTGGTATAAAGAAACCCACACACTCATAGATAATCCCCTTAACCTTTGATTTCGACCTGGAATCTTTAAGGTGAACAACTACACTAATGAAAGGGGTGGACTGTGTTAGCAAGCAGATCAAAGGTTCGCTCTTGTTCATCCGTGGTTCACGGATGGATGTCTCTTCCAAGTCCTCAGCAGGTGCCTGTGCTATGTGAGCAGCCAAGGGTCTGTGTTCTCTGGGTGCAGCTCTGCACCAGCTCCTAGCTCCCCAGGGGAGCTGCCTGGCCCCCACCACGAGGCACCCACCACACACCATACAGGGACATGGGGCCCTCACCAGCGAGGTCGCCAGGAGCCCTTGCAGCTGCCGTTTGGGCCTCTTCTTGGAGGGTTTCTTCATGAATATAATGAGAAGTTCCCAAAGTCCGTGAAGCTCTCTTCAAGATTCCTCTCTGATGAGGTAATGTCCTTTGGATTCAAATCTTCATTTGCCTTCTGATGTGGAAACTTCTGGCAGAAATGGATTCAGTGGGAGATGCTGTCCATGAGGACCCGTGTCAGCGCAGGGCTGGGCAGTTGCGAATAGCTATTGTATCTCCAGGAAAGTGAGCTGCTGTCAGGCTGGAGGTGCCCAGGCGCCCCTCTGGGACCATCTCATGGTTACTCCCTCTGTGGCACCATGCAAGCCCTCCCACTTCTCCCCTCTGGGTTTCACATGTGAGGTTCCTTTTAACTAGATGCACAGGGATGAAAATGGTACGGCCAGTGGGGCCAGTGCAGAAGACCAACATAAGATGCACACAAAGATCGACGTAAACCACAGCTGACGTGGGCTGCGTGTCCAGTACAGGCTTAGTGCCTTTACACTCCCGACCTCACCTCACACACCATCTGGCTGGGCAGGAGGTCTGCTTTCCCAGGTCAGAGGCTCAGTGGGTGAAGAAACAGAACAGGAAGCAAAGAGCTGGTGACAGCAATGGCTGATGCCAAAGACTACCACATTTTCTTAACCCTCCGAGGGCAGCCTTGAAAATGTTCCTTTTCTTTGGAATATTCTAGAAGGACTGCAGCCTGTACAGATGGGGAAGCCTCAACAGAACTATTACAAAGGGGGAGGATTCTGTCTTAATTCATACACCTGCCTTACTTTGTTGCTGCTCAGTCTGACTCTTTGTGACTCTGTGGACTGCAGCATGCCAGGCCTCCCTGTCCCTCACTATCTCCCGCAGTTTGCTCAAGTTCATGTCCATTGTGCCAGCGATGTTATCTAACCATCTTAACCTCTGTCACCCCTTCTTCTTTTGCCTTTAATCTTTCCAAGCACTAGGGTTTTTTTCAGTGAGTTGGCTCTTCGCATCAGGTGGCCAAAGTACGGGAGCTTCAGCTTCACTATCAGTCCTTCCAATGCCTTACTTTACCAAAGGCCAAATCTCCAAATAATCATGGCAAGACACAAACATTAATGAAGAGATCAAGATCAAGAACTCAGAGATCAAAGCAGCTGTAACGATAGATACAACCACAGCAGAGCAGAGCTGAGGAACCCAAGGCCTCTGGCGGGCACGTGCTGGGAGCTGCCAAGGAGGGGGTGGTGGTGGCTGGGGCAGAACCATGATGTTCCCACTAAGAAGATGCTTTGGACAGCTTTTTCACATTTTCCTGGTTATGTTATGTCTATTTCTTTGGCCTATAATAGGCACAAAGAATTTTTTTTTTTTTTTTTAGCTGCCAACTAGTGACAGATCTGGAGAAGGCAATGGCAACCCACTCCAGTACTCTTGCCTGGAAAATCCCATGGACGGAGGAACCTGGTAGGCTGCAGTCCAGTCCATGGGGTCGCAAAGAGTTGGACACGACTGAGCAACTTCACTTTCACTTTTCACTTTCATGCATTGGAGAAGGAAATGGCAACCCACTCCAGTGTTCTTGCCTGGAGAATCCCAGGGACGGGGGAGCCTGGTGGGCTGCAGTCCATGGGGTGGCACAGTCGGACACGACTGAAGTGATTTAGCAGCAGCAGCAGTGACAGATCAATGACAGATTGTTGGAATTATAATTTAATTAAAAAAAATCTTCACGGAAAATAACCTGTATTACTTTGAGGCACATCATACCTCTTCTTGCGTGAAGAGAAGAAAGATTTGAAACACTGATACTTAACTATCTCCTCTCTTACTAGGAAATTCTGAGATATACAGAGGACACACTGGAAGTTACGGGGGTGGGGCTAAGTGACATGGGTGATGGGGTGAAAGGGCGCAGACTTCTGCCTATAAAATCAGTAAGTCCCGGGGACCGAATGCACAGCGAGGTGACTAGAGCTAACACCGCAGGACTGTGTACCTAAACACTGATGAGATAGGAAACCTTAAAAGTTCTCAGTAAAAGAAAGAAAACCTGTAACTACATGTGGTGACGGACACTAGCAAGGCTGACTGTGCCCAACATCCTGCAGTGTCTACGCACAGTGACTCATCATGCTGCCACCTGACACGGTATAATGTCCCATGCCAGCTCGCCCTAAGTTAAAAAGTCCTCTGGGAAAATCACACCTGTACTAATGCGGGAATACCGACTCACCACAGGGGCGTCTGGAAAGAGTGCTGAGCAGACAGGGATCGATAGGAGACAAGGGGACTTCCTGGTTCCCCAGGGTTCCCCAACAAGCCCTTGTGATTCGAACTGAAGCAAATTCAGAGGTCGTTAGATATCCTGCACTCAAAGGCAGATACAAAAGAAAAGCACCCAAATGACCTTCTGGATGTCTGTAGTTTGGGAACATCTACACTTTTATTAATTTTACTAATAAAAAAACAAACAGGGGACTCTATCAGAGTTTTCTCAAAATGAAGAATAAAAATCCAATAAACATACCACTGGGAAAATATTTCAAGGAAAAGAAAACCTCTGTATTTTGGAGTGAAATATTATCTGATGCAGAACATATACAATAATTGCTCCACTATAAACTCCTTTTTCAAAATCGGAGTTCATTGCAGACACATGGGTTCAGAATTCATCATCAGGCCATGAATCGTACTGCCATAAAAGAAACTGTTCTCTTTGCTGATAAACAACAAAACTAACTCATATGCAGATGCATGCCTCAGTATCTCAGTGCAATGGTGTATTTACTTGTATAAATATTTAAAGTCAGACCTTTGAATTTATAATGAAGTAGCACACCACTTTACAAAATAAGGTACTAGTAAATTTAGATGTATGACAAATAGAATTCTGATCAGAATACTAATTGCTGCTGTTGATATTCTAAAACTAAAAAAAGTAATGACATTCAGATTTCATCTAAACAAGCCGAATACATGAGCAGAAACCTTAACATATCTTAACGAAACCTTATTGCTAAAATTTGTAATTGATCAGATGGGCTTTGTAACTGAGACACAAGCAAGCTTCCTGTCTGGCACATTTTTTCCTGCTCTTTTTTTTTTTTTAATAATGATATAGTCAATTATTATAAGAAAGAATAGAGGAAATCAGACACATCTGTAGTTGGCCATATAATGACTGGTGTCCCCATGGGGACTTGCCTTTACACACAGAGGCAGGCGCTGAAAGGCTCATGGGGGTGGGACACGCTCAAGCACAAATGTGCAACAATTCTGAAGGACTCAGCAGACCTGAGTATTTTCCACCTCTGTTTGTGTTAACCTAAGGTCACCACTCCGGGAGTTGGTGATGGACAGGGAGGCCTGGCGTGCTGCAATTCATGGGGTCGCAAAGAGTCGGACACAACTAAGCGACTGATCTGATCTCATCTGAAGGTCACCACACTCTCAGGTTGGAGCTCCTGCTCCAGCACATGGTCACTGAATCTGCCTGCTCTTGGCGGAGTCCACGAACACAAACCTAAACTGTTCTGCTTACAGAAGAAAGTAAAATCCCAGGTCCTCAGGCAGCCGTCAACTTACCTGTGATGGGCATCCTCGCTGCCATGCTTTCTTCTGTGCTCTCTTCTCTGCTCTCGTCTTCTAAAAATGGAACAAGTGATAATAACAATGTATTTCAAGGTTATACTGATGGAACCGGCCTTTGTTTGGTTTTTGTTGCCATTCCTTTTAACTGCACTGCTCCCTACCTTTTCTTTTTGGTTAGTTTGTTTCTTGTCTGAAATACACTGTGCCTAGAAGAAAGCCTATTCAAAAGCTAAGATATCTCTATGCTGCTTTCATGCAAAATAGTTTAGCCTGACATTGATCATATTTGGGTGGGGCTTAACATATGTGGGCCTCAGGTATAGCACATGTCATCAACTTCTGACCTCATCCCAGGCAGCTCACGTCCCGGACAGCTGACAGTGGTTTCCTGACACATCTTACCAGTAACACTAAAATAATCACCATTTCTAGAGACTAAAAATTGGTAATAAAATTGGGGGGGGGGTCATAAATTCATGGATTCCTAATCATTTGTTTAGACTTTTATAAGGCTGTATTATAATTTAAAAGAATATTTATTGATTATGAGTAAATTCTATTAAGTGATATAAAAAACTTCAAAGTACTTCATGGAATTCATTTTAATGGAATCATCTCCATCTTTACGGGATGATCAAAAAAGTACCTAATGTCAGGTGTTAATTCTGTTAATATTTCATAGCTTTATAAAAACTAGTTCCATTGGAAATTTAGCAGAACTGAAGACCTACAATTAGGTTTCCCATTCTTCTCGGATTTCAGGTATTTTCCTGAAGTGGAAGGTGGTATAAAACGAGTAATGTATCACACATACTGAATCACAGGCATTGCTTAGCAGCTTTATTTTATGGGCACACTTTGAGAAAGAGGGTGGCACGCTGATTCTGAGTGCAGTTCTGCTGTGGATGAACCCTTAACAATAGCTACCTTGTTCCCTTGTAGTAACACCTTTGGGCCACAGAGTGGGTTTTCCATTCCTTATTCCACTTTCATCACTAGGAGTAGATGGCAAACTACAAGATGACTTGCTGCTGTGAACAGCCAACCTGTTGTCATGCTCTTCTGCGAGATCTTTTTTCAATAACGCAGTTGCCTATAGGGTTTAAAAGCACGCACAAAAAATTAACAAACTGTGGTCACACTCCCCTTGGTCTCAGAGATCAGCCTTCAAATGTTATTTTACGTCAAGCTTTACTTGAGATTTGTCTCCTGACATTTAAACTACATGAAAATGTCAACTCCTCCAGCTCAACTCCAGAAAAATAAATGACCCAATCAAAAAATGGGCCAAAGAACTAAATAGACATTTCTCCAAAGAAGACATACAGATGGCTAACAAACACATGAAAGGATGCTCAACATCACTCATTATCAGAGAAATGCAAATCAAGACCACTATGAGGTACCATTTCACACCAGTCAGAATGGCTGCGATCCAAAAGTCTACAAATAATAAATGTTGGAGAGGGTGTGGAGGAAAGGGAACCCTCTTACACTGTTGGTGGGAATGCAAACTAGTACAGCCACTATGGAGAACAGTGTGGAGATTCCTTAAAAAACTGGAAATAGAACTGCCTTATGATCCAGCAATCCCACTGCTGGGCATACACACTGAGGAAACCAGAAGGGAAAGAGACACGTGTACCCCAATGTTCATCGCAGCACTGTTTATAATAGCCAGGACATGGAAGCAACCTAGATGTCCATCAGCAGATGAATGGATAAGAAAGCTGGAGTATTACTCAGCCATTAAAAAGAATACATTTGAATCAGTTCTAATGAGGTGGATGAAACTGGAGCCTATTATACAGAGTGAAGTAAGCCAGAAGGAAAAACACCAATACAGTATACTAACGCATATATATGGAATTTAGAAAGATGATAACAATAACCCTGTGTACGAGACAGCAAAAGTGATGCTGATGTATGGAACAGTCTTATGGACTCTGTGGGAGAGGGAGAGGGTGGGAAGATTTGGGAGAATGGCATTGAAACATGTAAAATATCATGTATGAAATGAGATGCCAGTCCAGGTTCAATGCACGATACTGGATGCTTGGGGCTAGTGCACTGGGACGACCCAGAGGGATGGTATGGGGAGGGAGGAGGGAGGAGGGTTCAGGATGGGGAGCACATGTATACCTGTGATGGATTCATTTTGATATTTGGCAAAACTAATACAATTATGTAAAGTTTAAAAATAAAATAAAATTTAAAAAAAGAAAATGTCTTCAAGATAAAGTAACACTAGGCTATTTTCCAGCATAATTTAATTCTTCACGATAATTTACACTCACAAGGAGATGTTTTCTGTGGACTGTAGTGTGGTATCTTTTTACTTGGGAAGGATGTGTGTGAGCCATGACTAACTCTGTTAACCCAAGTGGTACATCCCAGATCCATTCTCTCATGGCCTGAATTCTGTCTTTCAGGCATGTGAGACAGAATTGGTTTGGCTTGAGGAGATTTGGAAAAATGTGACCTTACAGTATCCTCATTCTTCAAATGACCCCTGAACTTTCTCCAAAAGGAGGACGATGGAAGGACTTAGGGGCTGAGGAGGGTACACTGAAGCAAAGAGAGACCTGACCTCGCTGGAAACCATAACCTTCAGTCAAGGATACGGACACTCTGCACTTTGCCACCAAGTCGGCCAGGGAGCTCAGGAAACTCAGTGGCCACACAGCCTGTCTGCTTCCTCCAGGCACAGAACGGTCTTACCTGTGCCACTCCAAGTGTCCTGGGCAGGGAGGTGGGTGGAGATCTGATCACAGCCAATGTGAGACATAGAGAAAATGTGGCAATTAACAGGATAGGTTCATAGCTGTGACACTTCACATCTGGGTCAGCATTCTTCTCTTAAGAATTAAAAATACACTGGTGACCACAGCTGAACAATCAACACAATGTCACCGTCTGGCTGCCAAGGCACATGTCTCTCTCTCCCCCATTTGGAGTGGAAGACTGCTTAGTGGTGCCGACCTCTCCCTGGGACATGATGGCAGCAGTAAACCTACCGTGTGGGGAATGGACCTGAGACCCTGCAAGTGAATGTGAAGGGGAGCTGGGCACAGCCTCTCCGGCCATCTTCTATCCAAGCGTGAAGTGGTAACAAGGTTAGTGTCAAGTGAACAAAGGGGAAGATTCTACTCTTTGCTTGTCATCGTGAAAGGACATGATGCTTTGACAGGGAGAATCATTGAGGCGGAAGCTCAACGACTCAGCCTGGTGAGTTTGGCCAAGGCCACTGTTATTGGCCTGGACATCCCAGCAAGGTGCTTGCCTTTGGCTTTCCCCTCATTTCGAGATCTCCACCCATCCTGATCTAATCGAATCTGTTCCTGTAGAGAGCGGGAGCCTCCTCTGTGCACCCAATAATCCTGGCTATTTGGAAAGCATTTCCGAAGATGAACAAAAAGAATTGGCCTAGTCTCTGCAGTTAAAGCTGTAATTTCCTTTTCCTGATATTTAAAATAATCCAAACATTATGACAGGGCCTCAAATATGTATTTCTTATTTGTATTATCATGAGACTTACCTGGTGGCTCAGATGGTAAAGCGTCTGCCTACAATGCAGGAGACCTGGGTTCAACCCCTGGGTCGGGAAGATGCCATGGAGAAGGAAATGGAAACCCACTCCAGTACTCTTGACTGGAAGATCCCATGGACAGAGGAGCCCGGTAGGTTACAGTGCATGGGGTCGCAAAGAGTCAGACACGACTGAGCGACTTCACCTAAAGCACCTTTGTATTATCTCATACAATAGCTGTAAGTGATAATTTCTTAGCATGACTTCACAATAGCCACTGTCTGAACCCATGGTTTAAGAATAAAGTTGTTAAAAGCCTGTTGAGGGTTTCTACACTTTCTACTGTGCAATGTGCAAACAGAGGAGACTGTCCTGGATGGTCAGTGACTCAGACAACTTCTCACTAGTCCCTGGTGATGACACATAAGCTATCTGTTTTACACGTCCCTTTCCTACAAGAACTTCTTTTGTTTCAACTGGGTTCCACCTGGGCTTCAAAAGAACACAGACTAAAGTATTATAGCTACAAACGTCTTTCTAACAACCCCTTGTAAGCTTGGTGAGAGTACCACCAATGCCATCATCTCTACCTGGAGCCCTTTTTTAAAATTTTTACCATGGTAAGTGTTGGGCATTCTACAGGTTTCATTTATTTTGTATATTTTATCCCATTTATCGTTACTACTTAATACTCATATCTCTGGGATTTCTCTTAGCTTTTTGATAGGAACATTAAAGATAATTCTAGAGGTAACTCCTCAGAGATAAGTACTTTATATCTATACGGGTTTTGATGGATGGTCAAATCACAGCATGAGAATGGTTGATCTGATTCTGCTGGACCATGAGGCCAACAGAGAGGGCAGCAAATCTGCCCAGTGGGTCATCTGCAGAGGAATTCACAAGATAAGTCCCTCACAGGGAAGGAATCATGACAAGTTGGGATAGAAACAAAAGTCAGCCTCAGCTAAGGATGGGTCAGAAGGTCCATTCAAAGGATCAGTCAAAAACAACTTATGCAGAATCATAAAGAACACCTGTGATACCTACTCAAGATGTGTGCAGATCTTTGAAAGGGTGCATTTCTAAGAAGGCCCCAGACGGAAGGAGTTTGCAGAGTGACGCTGACAACATGAACCCATACCTGCAAAGGAACCAAATCCCAGAGCAAGCTGCCATGCATGTGCCACCTGGGACTGAAGGGCTCTGCAAAGTGGGACCTTCTATCTGAAAAATTCACCAAAGATGGACCTTCTGATGGTGTTTATGAATGGCCCATGCTTGGGTTCCATCTGATCCGTTAGGCAATAAAGGCTTTTTCTCCTCTCATACATTTGGAGCCAGTCTGGTACAGTGAGGAGGGGTGGGGTGGGGGGCTGGATACTGTTTCATGGTTTTCAGCAGTCTGCAGCCTAAGTCAATATCAACAAACTAGTTCCTCACTGTTCTAACCTTCCCAGGAGCCAGGAGAAAGCACTTAGAAATTCAATGCCAAAGTATACACTATCTGCAGGATGAGTGAGGAAGACATCTCCATATTTCAGATCTCATGGAACATAAACCATCCTATGAATTACATTCAGCAGGACACCTAGAGTTAACTGCCTCGATTTCTCTAGGATTTTCTTAAAGTTCAGTTTAAATGCAGATCTTTCTAAGTCTAGAACCCTAAAAGTCACCTAGGCTAACTCTAAATTTATATCCCCAAACTTAGCAATTGTGATATTCAAATGCAGAAATTGATAAATGAAGATATTAATGGAAGAGGCTTGTATCCAAACACCATTAAGAAAAGTGAGGCATGAAAATCAAACTGCTCAAACTATTATAGCAAACAGAAAAAATTTATATAGAGAGTTCTCAAAAGTCAGTAAGAAAAAACATGACTAACCTGACAGAAAAATGAACAAAGAACGTGAACTGGCAAATTTTATAAAAGAAAAAATACAAAAGGCTAACAAACAGGGAGAGGAAAGAGTTTGATCTCAGTTGTAATATAAAGGTCAGTTCAGTTCAGTCGCTCAGTTGTGTCCAACTCTTTGCGACCGCATGGACTATAGCACGCCAGGCCTCCCTGTCTATCACCAACTCCCAGAGTTTACTCAAACTCATGTCCATTGAGTCAGTGATGCCATCCAACCATCTCATCCTCTGTCATCCCCATCTCCTCCCACTATCAATCTTTGCTAGCATCAGGGTCTTTTCAAATGAGTCAGCTCTTCGCATCAGGTAGCCAAAGTATTGGAGTTTCAGCTTCAACATCAGTCCTTCCAATGAACACCTAGGACTGATAAATATCCTTTAGGATGGACTGGTTGGATCTCCTAGCTGTCCAAGGGACTCTCAAGACTCTTCTCCAACACCACAGTTCAAAAGCATCAATTCTTCAGTGCTGAGCTTCCTTTAGAGTCCAACTCTCACATCCATACATGACTATGGGAAAAACCATAGCTTTGACTAGATAGACCTGTGTTGGCAAAGTAATGTGTCTGCTTTTTAATATGCTGTCTAGGTTGGGCATAGCTTTTCTTCCAAGGAGCAAGTGTCTTTTAATTTCATGGCTGCAGTCACCATCTGCAGTGATTTTGGAGCCCCCCAAAATAAAGTTTGTCACTGTTTCCACTGTTTCCCCATCTATTTGCTATGAAGAGATAGGACCAGATGCCATGATCTTAGTTTTCTGAATGTTGAGTTTTAAGCCAACTTTTCCACTCTCCTCTTTCACTTTCATCAACAAAATGAGGAAAGATCACTAAAGAGTGATGAGCTCTTTAGTTTCTCTTTGGTTTCTGCCATATGGGTGGTGTCATCTGCATATCTGAGGTTATTGATATTTCCCCCGGCAATCTTGATGCCAGCTTGTGCTTTATCCATCCCAGCATTTCTCATGAGGTACTCTGCATATAAGTTAAATAAGCAGGGTGACAATATACAGCCTTGATGGACTCCTTTCCCACTTTGGAACCAGTCTGTTGTTCCATGTCCAGTTCTAATTGTTGCTTCTTGACCTGCATACAGGTTTCTCAGGAGGCAGGTAGGGTGGTCTGGTATACCAATCTCTTGAAGAATTTCCCACAGTTTGTTGTGATCCACACAAAGGCTTTGACATAGTCAATAAAGCAGAAATAGATGTTCTTTTGGAACTCTCTTGCTTTTTCAATGATCCAACGGATGTTAGCAATTGGATCTCTGATTCCTCTTCCTTTTCTAAATCCAGCTTGAACATCTGGAAGTTCACGGTTTAAGTACTGTTGAAGCCTGACTTGGAGAATTTTGAGCATTACTTTGCTAGCGTGTGAGATGAGTGCAATTGTATAGTAGTTTGAGCATTCTTTGGCATTGCCTTTCTTTGGGATTGGGATGAAAACTAACCTTTTCCAGTCCTGTGGCCACTGCTGAGTTTTCCAAATTTGCTGGCATATTGAGTGCAGCACTTTCACAGCATCATCTTTCAGGATTTGAAATAGCTCAACTGGAATTCCATCACCTCCACTAGCTTTGTTCATAGTGATGCTTCCTAAGGCCCACTTGACTTCACATTCCAGGATGTCTGGCTCTAGGTTGGTCATCACACCATTGTGATTATCTGGGTCGTGAAGATTTTTTTTTATAGTTCTTTTATGTAGTCTTGCCACCTCTTCTTAGTATCTTCTGCTTCTATTAGGTTCATACCATTTCTGTCCTTTATTGTGCTCATCTCTGCATGAAAAGTTCCCTTGGTATCTCTAATTTTCTTGAAGAGATCTCTAGTCTTTCCCAATCTATTGTTTTCCTCTATTTCTTTGCATTGATTGCTGAGGAAGGCTTTCTTACCTCTCCTTGCGATTCTTTGGAACTCTGCATTCAAATGGGTATATCTTTCCTTTTCTCCTTTGCATTTTGCTTCTCTTATTTTCATAGCTATTTGTAAGGCCTCCTCAGACAACCATTTTGCCTTTTTGCATTTCTTTTTCTTGGGGATGGTATTGATCACTGCCTCCTGTACAACGTCACGAACCTCCATCCATAGTTCTTTAGGCACTCTGCCTATAAGATCTAATCCCTTGAATCTATTTGTCACTGCATTTGTGTCAAATGAACACACAAAAAAATTGGCTGTCATCTGCACTTCTAAATTTGGTGTTCAAAAAAGGTTGATGGTATCCGGTTTCATAAACAGTGCAGAGAACTGATATTTTCATCCATTCCTGGTAAGCGATGACCCTGTCAGGGTGAGTTCTGGCAGTGCAGAGCAGAAGCCTGGGAGACGCACAGACCTAAGATCTCTGACCTAAGAGATCTACATCTAGGAACTCATTCTCAGGAAACAGCATGAGAATCTGTAAAAAAATTGAGCTCTCAAATATTCTTTGAAACTTTTTCACTAGAGAAGAAATTTAAAACAACTTAAAATGTTCAACACCAGGAGCCTGGTTAAAGAGACAGTGGAAGGGCCACACAGGGGTCTCTCTCTGCGCAACGGTCAGAAAGGATGGAGAGCATGTGATGGTGTGAAAGGAGGTTTCCCTGTGACATGGTGTGGGGGCAGGTCACGGAGGCCATCCACACACAGCACAACCCATGTTGGTCAATATACTAAAGACCACACATCTCAGTGTCAACAAAGTTCTATACAGAGAGCTGGGTAACAGGCAGTTGTCTTGTCTTCTTTCTGTTTACCTTAATATTTCAAGTTTGTTTTTTTCCTGCTATGTTTTTCAGAAAAAGAAAACATATGTTAGCTCTACAAGAATACGGTTTCTGCAATGGGTGGTACAGAGAGAAAATGAATGTGAAAACACTTAATAAAATAAAAAACCTTCATATGGAAATCAATGTTATTAATGCAGATACAGAAGAGCAAGAGAATGAAAAACCAGGGATGTTGACAGCATGGCTATTCCCCTCATACACAGATTTAACTGACCCTTCCTCAAGAACCTTGCAGACCAGAAGTAATTGTTCAGTGTCCAAACGGAAGTACAAGTGTCATCACTGAAGCTGTATGTGGGTTATAGGAGAGGAAGGAGACGGTATCAAAGTAGCAATGAGAAGAAAGGGGACGTATTCACACGAGCCAGTGAACGAGTAGTCAAGAGAGGAGGATGGCACCCCAGGTCACCATTTAGGGAGGGGGTGGGGACTCCCAAGGCTGATTCCACATGCTCTGTGAACGACACCGGTGGGCTGGGCTGCTTTGCCTGTGGACGCTTCCCTGGGTGGAAGTAGGCACCACTTAGGAGAAAAGCAGTATTAATGTACTTGGTATTTTAATGAAGCACCCAACTCATTTTTTTTTTTTCACATAGAGTAATTACAGATTTTCCTGATTTAAAAGCATGCAGCTCAATTATGTAATTGCCTAATAGGTTATGCGGGTGCTGTGGATCTTATCTAGTCTCAGGGGGACATAATCCGAGTTTCGGCGGCTTTAATGATGTATTTACTCAAGAGACGGGATTGACTCCAGCTGACGGCGAGGGACCCACAGGTAAACATCATTTACATGTGGCTGTTTAATTAGCCATTTACCCAAGAGATCAAAGTAAATATTTCTCAGCTTCATTAGACTCTTAATCAAATGATTTCTACTAGAGCTTTCTTAAATTTTGAAAATCTCTTACTTTAAAAATTTTTATCTACAGAGAAATATTTAACTGTATTATTTACTAAATATATATATGGTCTATACAGGACAACAACTCAAAGACACTTGACTGTGCTGATTTGTGACTGTCATGGTCCTACAGCCCAGAAAAGCATTCTGTCCTCACATCTGCCAGGCTTGTCCTGCCCATGTCACTCAGGTGGCTGAGTCTTTAGGGCTGTGCTTTTTTTCAGTCACAACCTATTTAGAAACTGCCTGCTTGCTTCTATTTATAAGGATGGGTTTTGTCATTTATTTATTGGTAATTTTATGGTTGTCACTAGATGGTGATTTAAAAAGGAACAAAATACCTACTAGGGGAGGTAGAAGGTTATTTGACTAATGAGCTATCAATTGGGCACCCCTCTTCCTATTAATTATGGAGTTATTATTTGAAAAATTATGAGTGAACTGGTTGTCTGGAACTTGGAATATGTTTTCTAATATAAACATCACCTTAAAAAAAAAAGACAAGGAGATGGTAAATGGCAATACTGTAGACCAAGGCTTATTTTGCCCTTGATGTGACTGAGATATGATGTATCTGCAGTGAGTATGAATGGAGAACAATGCTGTTACAAAACAGAACTAAATACAATGGATAATAAAACCTGAAACCAAAATCCTTATTAGGATCTACATTTATCAACAGATATGAAAAAGAATCTAAAAAGCAATGGTTCTGTTCTTCCTAAAGAACACAGTTCTTTCTTCAAGAACATTTACACGGACAATGCCATACCACAAACAAGACAAAACTGAGGGTTACTGAGTCACATGCAGCGCAGTAAAATGAAAATGTGCTCAGGAAGGATGTGCACAAGGTTACCTTTGAAAAGGGCAGGATCTGTGAGGGGCACCCAGGGGCTGTATCTCTACCTGCAATAATCCACTCCAGAAGGAGAATGGGGAGAAAGGAGACGAGGAGAGAGACAAGAGCAAGGGTAGGAGCAGAGGCAGGAGCAGAGGAGAGAGGGGAGGGCGAAGGGGTGGGGAACTGCAGAGTGCAGGGGTAACACACATGCAGACGTGGGTCGGTGGCTTCACTGTGCTGCTCCATGTGTGTATGTGTGAAATGCTTTTTAAAAAGTCCTTCTACTCTTTTCTAATTAGAGGACTGGGGGAGGGGGTGTTGGGCAGGGCTGAAGGTGCTCTGAAAGGCTGGAGGGCAACACAGAGGCTCTGGACAGGGCTGCAAAACAGGCTGTGGCTTTGGGACAGAGGGGCAAGGACTGCCTCCAGAGGGGGCTCCTATGGAATCCTGAACTTTGTGCATAATCAAAATAAAGAAGTATTAAAGCCAGAAAACTCTATGTTATATAGAGAGTTAAGCATGTGTAAGGGTGAAAACATACTTGGAGGGAATTCCCTGGTGGCCCAGTGTTTGGGACTCCATTCTCTCACTGCCTTGGGCCTGAGCTGGATCCCTGGTTAGGGATCAGATCCACTAGCCAGATGGGCTGCTCTGGACCTGAGTTTCTGCCCTCCAGCCCCACCCACTGCACCTCCCTGGGAACTGGCTCCATGACTCTGCTCCAGCATGACCTGCTCTACCTGTGCAAGTGCTCAGTCCACTCCCGACTGTCCCGCTGAACCACGGCTGGGTGCATCCTTGGCTGTCCCCCTCCCAGTCCACAGGGACTAAATTCCCTGAGGCCCCTCCTGCAGCTCAGCTCAAGGGACTCTGTGGCTCTCAAACTCTGCTGAAACCATGAACACCTCTCCTGAGCCGGGCCAGACCCTGTACAACTTCTGTTCCCTGTCCCCAGGTGTAGTCTGCTCCTCAGCCACAACAATGGCTCTGTTTCCTGGGAAAGTGTGCACTTTCTTGACCTGTTCTTTGGCCCCTAAGTCCGTCACCCACCCCCTCAGAGCCTGCTGAAATCCTGCCTGGCTTTTCAGGGTCACCTTCGCATGCCCCTTGGCTCCCTCAGACATCAGGTCTGCCCTCCTTGCTTCTCCAGATGCCTGGCTCCCCTTCTGGAGGGTCTAAGCCCTCTGCCATGTTCCCACTGCAGACACCCACTCTGCCATCCCCCAGAGAAGGGGCTGCATGGGATTTCTCTCTCTCCCCCTCATAGATCTGGGCTGCTGCCTAATCCACAGAAGTGGACAAATACATATTTGCTGAGTTGACAAAAATGACCACACAGTATGTTTAAAGGATGGTGTAGAGAAAGAAAACCAGAATTCTCCAAGAGGCTCCTGAGCTCCCTGGACAAATGTTGCGGTAGGTATGTTTAAATAGGTTACCTACAGGCCCTGAGTTAACTAACCTTCTGTAAGAAAGGACCTGAAATGTATACACAAAACACTATGCAAAAGGTTTGAGATCAAAGTTCATCCAACCAACCACAAAAGCTCACTTACAATTTACATTTTTCAAATATGTTAATCATTGTTAAGGATGTTAACTGTTTTCTCAAATGACTAACTTGTACAATTTGAAACTTATTTTAAAGAATAAAAAGTATTAACCTTTGTCCTCTGGTCCAGTTTGCTGACCAGGAAAACTTCAGACAGCTTCGCTACTTCCTCTTCTTGGACAAAAGTATCATGTCCTTTCAGGGCGGCAATATGTTGACCCGATCGTGTCCTTAATAAGCCTGAGGCTGGTGTTTGTTCAAACCTATGAAACACAATTAGGAGTCCATTAGACATGTGCAATGCTGGGTGACTTATGAGTCCTATATTGTTAAAGGTCCCCACAATCATGATAGCAGAAGACAGATTACACAGAAAAGTCTGGAACCTAATATAATCTGGGATAAGGGGATTTCCAGAGTTCAGGTTTCTTTTTGGGGGGTAACTTTGATTTTATTTTAGTTACAATATCATTGATAGATGAGAATTCTCAACTCTGTCTGCACCCTGGGACCACCCGGGGGGTTTTGCATCATCTAGGTACTTCATGCCACTGCTTCAGAGTTCAGGAAAACTAGTCTGCTGGTGGGGAACCCAGCAAATTGAGACTTTCTTTAAGACTCTCAGAGCGATTCTGACGTGTGGCCACTGTTTCTAACTAGTGCAGAGGTGGTCAGGCTCCTCTTAAATGTAAAGCAAACAACAGTTCATATCTCCACTTCAATTAGTTTATTCTTATTATACTCGTGCAGTGCTTTCATTATTTTTTTTAATAAGTTACTATTAGGAAAAAGTCCAACATAAGCCTATATTGCTGCCTATAATATAGTATTTAGATATTAAATGGAAGAAAAATGTGCTATATTTCAGGCCGGGGACAGGAAACACATCAGATGAGCTTGGAGCACCTTGTCCCAGGAAGGGAGGAAGCTCTCGGACCCTGAGTTGTGTGAACAGGCCTCAGGGGTTCTGCCAAAGAGGCACCCACTGGCCAAAGACGAGACAGTGTGAGAGCCAAAAGAACGATGACTAACATGGACTGGAACGCGGTGCATGTATAAAAATACATGAGTTCATTTAAAAGATAAATAATAAAAAACCTTTGGATTCAGCCTTGAAAAGGAAGGAAATCTTTGTCACATACTACAACACAGATGTACTACAACATGACATTCTACTCCATTATATAAGCCAGTCACAAAAAAACAGTGTGATTCCACTTACATAAGATGCCGAGAACAGTCAAATGCAGAGGCAGAGTAGAGTGGTGGCTGCCAGGGGCTAGGGGAAGGAGGATTGGCGACTTGTTTAATGGGGACAGAGCTCCAGTTCTGTAAGACGACAAAGCTCTAGAGATCTGATGCACAAAAATGTGAATGTACTTAATGCTACTGTACACTTAAAATGGTTAAGGTGGTAAATTTTATGTTTATGTGTGTTTTTACCACTAAAGTATCAACAAACCAACCTTTGGATACTGCTAGAGAAACAACCTGTTACTCCGGAAACTGGTTAAAGAAAGGGATGGAGTCAAGCATTTGTCCTGCCTTTGTGGTCAACAACAAAAAACACAAATTAAAAAAAAAAAAATTCAGAGTTACCAAGTAGTTGATGGGAAAAGTTTTTTCAATTAATAGATGCAAAGAAAGGGCTGCATTAGAAAAGTCACTGTTCTCTAAGTCCACATTAATGAATGCACCTAGGAAATGATCAGAATGTTGAGGAAACGGCATGATGGAAGCTTTGAATCAGAGGCACCCGTCTGCCAGTGCCCAAGTCCTCAGCCCAGTCCTGGGAGCACACGCGAAGGGACACAGTCACGTGCTGCCTGAGGCGGTGAAGAGAGAAGGCCCAGCACTGCCTGTGATGGCGTTCTGCCAGAATTACCTGCCTGGAATATAATTCTGGATCCTGATCCAACCAGCAGTTTACAGTTTACATTTGGATCCTGATTCAAAGACTGCAAATGTAGACAGACTGCTTTTGAGAAAACCAAAGCAAACTGACAAGGACTAGGTAACAAAGAATTTTCTTAAGTGGTCAAGTATTAAATATTTGTACGTTAGAGATGTATTTGTAAGAGGAAAAAATGTTGTCTGTCTTAAACTACTGAAGAAAAAGTGTGGGTGAGGGAAAGATAAAAAAAAAACTAGCAAAATGTTGACAACTGTGGGTCTGGGAGAGGGTACGTGGGACTTCATTATATTCACGCCTACTTCTGTAGATGTTTAAACATGTCAAAGTGAAAGTCAAGTTGCTCAGTCGTGTCCAACCCCCCTTTTCTACCCCATGGACTGTAGCCTATCAGGCTTCTCCGTCCATGGGATTTTCCAGGTAAGAGTACCAGAGTGGGTTGCCATTTCCTTCTCCAAAACATGCCAAAGTATATACTAAAAATCTGTGTACTAATATGTGCAACTTACTTGGAAATGCATAAAAATAACAGATTGGAATTGATGGATGGATGGATGGAAAACAGATTTGGGAGTGTAATAAAATGTCAGTGGTAGAAACTGGGTGGTAGGTATGTTGGCATTACAGTTTTTCTCACTTTTCTGTATGTTTCAAAATTTTCATAATAAAATGGGGAAAAAGTCTAGGTGTAATTCAGAACCTTTGAAAATAAATCTTAATTGTTATAAGATTTGGCCTGATCTAACCCCTGCTTTTCCCCAAGACTTGAATAAAGTGGGATGCACCACTGGAATCCTTGAACTTATTTAAAAACTTCCCCAGATGATTCCAAGGTTCCTGGCCAGTCTGGTAGGAAGGCCCTTGAGCAACTTGTCTCTCCTGGTGACATCGAGACCTCACCAACGTCACAAAGCTTCCAAGTCCTCTGTTCTGTTCTATGTCAATGAGTTACCCTTTGCATCTGCATCTGGGTTTACAGTGATTTCCCTCCTAGGAAAACGCACACATGGGCCAAGGTCAAATTCTAGTCCAGTCATCAAGTATATTTCTCATAATGAGTAAAATCAATTGTTTCTATCTAGAAAGCATGTTTAGTTAGGTTGAATTCAACTTGAAAACAAGTTTAAGGAGGATGAGTTAGTTGGGATGCACTGACTTATCAGACACCAGCCTCTCTCGGGACTGAGACACATGGTTTCTGCAGAAGCAAAGCCAAGGGCAAGACTCTGGTCACTAACACCTATTCCAACTGTAACCATCCTTTGTGTCCTGGCATGAAAGCACTAGCTGAGGTTTCCTGTAATTATTACACTTGCTTCATAAAAGGAGAAAACCCACAGGCTCAAAAAGCAAATGAACTTCTGGAGGAGAAACAGCATCAGAATCTGTGACTTCTGAGTGGCTAAGCCAACACCTGGCAACCAGGAAGGTTTGGGCCATGGTGGACCCTGCGTGGAGTCCTGCCCCTGGTTCTACACAAACAGACAGAATTAGAACACCTACGGAGCAGTTCAGAGGACTTAAAGGAGTTTTTTCCTCTCTTGTCCACTTCACTTTGCAAAGTTTCTAGTATCAATGTCACACAGGAAAAAAAAAAAAAAAGCATGATGTCAGCTCAATTATATACTCCTCTAATTAAAAATAGATTTTAAAGTCTATAATGAATTTCATACACTTATAATGGTTTCCAATGAGAAAACTGCAATTTAAGCAAAGGTATCAGCATTTCCTAACTACAACTGATTTACAACAGATGGGTAATCTGACCAAAATCTTAAATGCAGACAAAATAATAAATATC